>NC_058096.1:53490000-54115000 GCF_020171115.1 Neogale vison
ACTACTTCCATGACCAATGCAATCAACTGAATTTGCATTTATACAAATTAAACATCTAAACTGATACATTATTATTTGGCCAAAGCCACGTTGGCATATGGGGTATGAAGAAAGCTAAACAGGCTTGCTTGCAGTTTTGTGTTTTTGTTGCTCTTGTTACCGTTGTTGCTGACACTTTTTGATTCAACTTTTTAACTTAACCATGTATCTTTAAAATATCAGTTCCAAAGATTCTTAGTGCACTCTCTCATAAGTTATATCACAGGTATAAATAGGGAGCATAGTGATTTGTAGTCCTTAAGAGGGAAAAGCACTTTATTAATATAGCAGGTAATACATTCTTCTTTGTTCAATCAAATGGTGAGTAGAGAGAAAGATTTTTGCCTGATACTCCTGAATGATTTTAAATAAAGACTAGCATCTTCCAGGACTAATTTTTCTATGTTGAAATACTTTTAAAAAAAATTCTTACTTGGAATGCATATTATTATAAAGCTGTGCACACTATGATTTTCTACAATTCATGTGCATAAGGAATGGTCCAGTGGCTTTGAAATGACATCAATAACACAACAGCATCTATGTATTACTTTTTGGGCATGAATTTTTTTTTAAAGCCTTTATTTTCTTCACAGATAGGCCATCAAACCCAGAGCTATTTTTCCACCTCAGTTGACTTTTGGTTTTGTTTCAGTGGTTGTAAACCAGAGTGTGGGAGGGGAAGATGGGTTGTCGCACTCTGGTTCACTGAAGCAGCTCTGAAAAATGGAAAATCTGAGTATCCTCAGGTCATCCCCTCTGGGTGTTCTAAAACAGTGTCCCAAACCTGGCCTTGCTGAGCAGGTGATTATCACATAACTTTTTATGTGAAAGAGTAAATTTCACTATTGAAACGGTCAACTGATGAAACCGAATCTCTGAAGAAAGGCCCCCTCCTGTCAATTCTACATTTGTTAGCAATAACTACCTTCACACTCATTCCAACTCTTGCCACTAAAAATTTAAGCCAGATGATAGAAAGTTTCACCTCTCTTCCGTGCTTGAAACTACAAATTCTCCCTTCTCTACGTGACCCCCAGACTCAACCCCATACATACGCACGAAAACTTTCTGTGTGCCAGAAATCGCTGAACTACTCTTCCCAAAAAGAGCAGCTCAGAATGGTTTAGGCATTCAGTTGGAGACCACTAACTCAGTGTGAGGTTCAATTGTTTGTAGGAGGGAGAAGAGAAGGAAAAACAAAAAAACCAAGCTTGGGAGAAGTGATACTAAAGAAAAGGTTCACTGTGAAAGTCCAGCAAGGCATGCAGCACGCCTCTCACCAGAAATCATCATTCCACCCGTTCTCAAGGAAGTTTTCACAATGCCCATGATATCTATTCCACTAGCAAATAAATCCATCTATATTTCTACCTCCCACCTATACACAAAAAATACACTGCAAGCCATTGCTATATTTTTTTCATTTATTCTTCTATTTATGATATTTGTCACATTTCTGTGAAATCGCTTTAAAAATTCAGGCTATAGGGACACCTGGGTGGCTCAGTAGATTGAGCTGCTCTGGCACCCCATGGAAAAACTTTATGATATTCCCAGCAATCAGTGCATCATCCATGTTCTATAAAGCTCATTCTATCAAAGAGAATACTTTGTTGCCCACCATAAGAATATTCTAAGAAGTTTCTTTTATTTTCTATAGAGCAAAAAGTCCCAGAGTTCCATGTATAATGGCACACTTTAGCCTCAGCTTGCATTTAAAATCCTAAAAGTGAATGTGTAAAAACATATTACCACCAAAAGAAACATAAATCAAAATCTATGTCCTTGTTATGGCATAGCAAGAATGGTCCATTATTATGAATTCTGATTATATATGTATCAAATGTAAGCTCCACATAAAAACAGCTGGTCACAGAACACTATCAGAAAATGAACATGGATGATGGTAAAATTCATTTAGGAATGTGCTATACCAGCACAGAAACTAATAAACTTTGTCTTACAGTTGAATTTAGGAGAGTGACAAAATTTACTTGGACACGTAAAACACAGAATTTATAGAGTCAACTCAACATGATCGATCAGCATTATGCAATCTATCATCATCTGTGGGAATCTACCACAAGCAACCAACATTTATAGAGATTCCCTCATATATGCTCCCACATTAAAAAGCCAAAAATATCAAAATATATAAATGGTAATCATATCGACTGGGTTAGAAAATGTTTTAGGTTTCTAAAGAAGTCATTAAAGTGGGCCACAAGCTTATCAAATCATATATGACTACATCCAATGAAAATACTGAGAAACTAAATGCCTTCTCACTAACCTGATGTCCTAATAAGTGAAATTAAATGGATGTTTTTGCTGGTTCATGAAGAATTTCAGGGCTACTAAATTTAAATAAGAAGTATAAATACAGTCATAAAAACAACCTGATTTTATTAAATCACTGGTAGAACTACAAAGCAAAAATATAGTCTCAAACATAAACAGCTGGCCTCCCCATAACCTGGGTCATTCTTGAAAGAACTGTAAGAAGAAATAATCACTATGATATTTCTCTACTTTGCTTCTGATACCATGTGGTGATTCACATTCCTCTTGGCAGTCCTGGAGAATCTAAGAGCTTTAAAACTAAAAGGCAACTGAAAGATTCACCACCTTCAAGATGTGTACACTGTGATCCAAGTATATTAAATGAGGAGCCTATAGTTATAATTGGGTAGACATTTATGATTATAGAGTTCATCACTAATTTAGAGAACAAATTATAAATAAGCAAACATTTATGCCATTTTACATCTTGGCAAAGGTTTTTTTTTTATGTTTGATTTTTATGGTTTTACTCACTCTGTTTGGCTGTTATTTACAGACAAGTTCAGAGGCTATACACCTAGATAACTGAATTTGCTATTTTACAACCCCATGTTTTATCAGACTACATGAGGCTAGCTTTTCCGACCTGAAAGAAAGATTAGCAGTTTCTTGGAGGTTATCCTATATGTAAAGAAACTAAAATCCGGAAAGATTAAGTGTCTTAAGCTAAAATCCAACTAACCTATATTAAGATATTATGAATTTTAATTAATATTTGTTTTCAAATGTAGAAATCTAAATATACTATCACTATCAGTGAATATTCTAGATAAACTTAAAATATCTCAAAATGGAAAACTACTTTTCTTCATTTGATTTAAGACAGGTCATGAGATGTAACATTGAAATAGCCAGACAACAAACTTTAAAGGGGAGTCTCTAAGTCTGGAATCCTGGCTGGAAATCAAGATTCAGTTGATATCCCTCCAGTCTTTGCCATCCCTGTTCAGTTTCTCACTTAACAGTCAAACCATGAGAATCAAGTGTCATCTCCCACCCACACCTATGACATGCACATATCCAGCCAAGACTGCATCTCAAAGACAGTCCCACCAATACCAAACACTGGTGCATGGAGAGCAACAGGAATTCTCATTCATCGCTGGTGAGAATGCAAAAACAGTATAGCCAGTTTGGAAAACAGTAGGGAGGTTCTTACAAAGCTAAAACACGGGCTTACCATAAGACCCGGCAGTCATGCTCCTAGGTAGTTACTCAAATGAACTGAGAGCTAATATGCACATAAAAACCTGCATATGAGTATTTACAGCAGCTTTATATATAACTGTCAAAAATTGGAAGCAACCATGATATCTTTCAACAGACAAATGGATCAACAAACCGCAGTACCTCTATGCAATGGAGTATTATTCAGTAATAAAAAGAAATGAGGTATCAAGCTACAAAAAGACAAGGGGGAACCTTAAACACATACTGTCAAGGGAAAGAAGCAAGTCTAAAAAAGTTACATATTATATGATTTCAACTGTATGACACTCTAAAAAAGGAAAAACTATAAAGAGAGTAAAAAGGTAAGTGGTTGCCAGGGATTCAGAAGTTGTGGGATGGAGGAGGGGGAGTGGAGGGGCAACGAACAGGCAAGAGCACAGGGTATTTCTAGGGCAGTGAAATTATTCTATATGATACTGTAATGGTAGATACATGACATCATATATTTTGTTAAAACCCACAGAAAGAGTGAATGCTAATGTAAAGTCTGAGCTTTAGTTAATAATACCATATTAATATTGGTTTATCAATGTATCATACCATGCAAGATACTAATAACAGGGCGGTAGATGAGAACTTTGTACTTTGGAGTAAGTTTTCTGTAAACCTAAAACCACTCTAAAAATGAAAGTTTAAGAAAAACCAAGGTCTCATGAAGTATCTATTATCACAAAAAAAATTAAGTAAAACTACAAGGTTTAAGTAACATGAAAAGCAAATATACAAATGCGGTATTTCTTCTGAAACAAAGATACGGTGACATTTATGCTGTGAAGCCAAAAGCCATGGAAATTATGAGCTTACCATTAAAAACAATAAAAGCTGAAACATTCTTACCTGTCCTGTGACTGTTCTTCATACATCCGCTCCTTGCCTTCTTTAAAGAGTCTTATTGCCCGCTTTGACTTTTTCATTAGACTATCGATATAGATTTTAAAATATTCATTCTCGCTGAGTTGGGCGAGTTTCTGGTTGTCATCATATTTACTCAATATAAGTCGCAAATGCTGATATGTATCAGGTAAAATGTCAAGTATATATGGTGGGCTATTTTTCAACTGAAGCTTGGGATTTTGGCACAGTCTGACCTAAAAAAAGAGACAAAAATAAAACATTTTCATAGGAACTACAATAATTTCTTTCACAGAAAAGTTAAGAAATATATCAAACTACTATTTCTTCATTTTCCACAATATAAATTTTCATTTAAAACTACTATCTCCAATCTACAAACAACTGGTAAATATCTGCATTCCTCTGGATACAATTAAATCCAATTTTCTTCTCCTCCTATTCATTTTTTTCTATGACACACCTCTACTTTCCCCCTCTAAAGTTTTCATTCTCTCTTCTACAATATCCTGTTGTTCATGGCTTCATAGAACTCCAGCGTGCTAAGTGTCGTACACTAATAGTATCTTTTTTTTAAGTAAAAATTAGGAAATGGGCCTCTTTTGCTGGCAACCAATGTCTCACGTTTAGATATTATCCAACTACACTGAACTCCCAGCTAACCTCTCATAGATTTTAATTAACGTTTTTGTATTTTGTTCCTGAACCCTGAGGAGAATAAAACAAAGAGGTGCAATTTTAATAACTGAGTTATTAAGTAGTAAATGGGTGTCAGGTCCAAACAAGTCTCTTCCACCTCCCCACATTATATCTCGTGCCTATAAACATGTGGTACCTAACGGTTCAGTCATTCCATCGGGTGCCACCCAACCACTGGGGCATGCAGAGCTGCCTGCATAACTAAGAGTAACTTCTGCAAGAGTCAGTTAACCCATCTTGTTCCTACCCCTCCAACCAGGGTTTAGGGAACCACGCAATCACACAATTTTTAAATGGAACCATTAGACACTGCACAGGAGCGTCCAGAGTGGAAGGGTGCACGCTCATGCATAAAGGCAGCTTTCCCGAGAAGCCCATGAAGCACAGGCTTGACAGTCCTCTAAGAGCTTGTCCTCTTCTGAGGCCTTCATCGTGTATCCTTTGTAACACTTTCAAGAGCAAGATACTCTAAACACAATTGGCTAAGGTCTCTGACTTTTTCCAGTAGGACTTCCCTTTCATCACACTTAACCTCCTGCTGTGGGTGTTTTTCAAATCTGGCTGAAGGGAATCTGAGTTGGAAATAATACACTGAGTGTGGCTTTGGTAGAAGGTATGTGAGATGCCCAGTCACTTCTGGAGCTAGCTAAAATGCTGCCAGCAAGCTCAGTAAGAGAATGGATTAGGGAAGACTTCAAGGCCCATGGAGCAGCACACAGCATAGGAGCAGGAAGATCCAAGTCAGATTTGGTCATTTCCATGTGTCCAGAGGTACCCAGGACTGGAAACATACAGGGCAATGGAAGAGAATCAAAGTATAAAGTGTACAGAGTCAAGATCATTTCTCTGATGTTTGTGGATTTATCAATGTTTAAAGATTTATAACTTGAGTCTTATTTATCAGTCTAAAAAATTCACCTTCATACCCAATTTTGTATTTGTACTTTTGTATTATTTTTCTTTAAAAGGACCCCTCCAAATTTCAAGTTCAACAAAACATGGATTCACCCCTGAGTGCTCACAGAAGGGCTGGGCCAAATAGAAAACAGTTGAACAGTAATAATTTCAAGAACCACAAACACAAGAAATCCAGGAAACAACAAATGAAAAAAGTATTCACACTTACTAACACACTTGCTTTAAGAAATAACCATATGATTTTTTTGTGTGTGTGGGAGGAAAAAAAAACTATCAAGCAACAGCCCTTAAGACAACCATTTCACACGTTAACAGAGGGCATTGTATCTTCCACCTTGCTATTTTATTGTATACAATGTAGAAGTATAGAGCATATAGTACAGATGTGACAAATGGATGGCTTAGTTGATTATCCAGAATACTTCAGTACACACACACACACACACAAACACACACACATATATACACACTTAAATCATATTATTATATTACTGCCTTATTTTCATGATTGAATATACTAGTGTTCAAATCAATAATCCAAAGGCATGACCAAAGATTAAATATAAGAGTATTTAATAGGAAGATGCCATATAATTAATTAAATAACACCAAATCACGAGAAAAGTATAGTTAAAAAGGTTAATAAAGCTTTTTACCTTCTTTCTCCTTTTGGGACTTTGATATAATCAGAGAAGCTCATTCTGCCCTAAAGACTGATGAAGTCTCAAATATGTCAATGATTTGACAAATCCAAACAAGATCTAGTTTTTCAATTCTTAAAACTGTAAGATAGTATCACAAGTATATACAAATTTCAAAAATATCGCCAGCCACAACCTACAGCAGGCACAGTTTAATCTCAGCAACATAAAACTTGGTACAGCATGTCAAAGATTGATAAATGATTAACTTGGAGTTAGGAGACTAGGCAATTTCAAATTAATTTCGTCTACTGGTGAACATTTAACTGATTAAAAAAATACTCTCAGGTATTTTTTTCAGACATTCCAAGTAAATGTTCTTTAACAGACTATTTTAAGTGTTACAGATTTTTAATTTACTATTCTCTACGTGAGCTTTTTCTCATTTGCTTTATTTAAATTGTAATTCTATCTGGGCACTTATTGCTTTATTTGGTACAATTGTTTGCATAACTACTATATACCAGGTACTGAGCTTACTGCCAGGAAATTATAGATGACTAGAACATACTTCCTGCCTCAAGGAGTCTGGCAGAAGAGGCCTAGTTCTCTATAATTAACTTAGGAGCAATGTAATTCTTGCTCTAAGGGATCCTTGGAAAGATCCTGTCCAATTCATTCATTTTCAGATAAAGAAACGAAGAACTACAAAGATTAAGGGACTATTAAAAAATCATTAATCTAACACAAGAGCCTGCATCTTCTGAATCTCAGGCTGATCTTCTTTCTAACTATATGGCAACTTAATTAGAATTAGGCATATAATTAATGATCCCTGCCTAACCTCATTTACATTTTTATTTTTACACCATTTGCAAATTTCCATGAACTTCAGGACCCATTTGTTAATTCTAAAATGTTTATGTGTCAGGCATTGTTTCAGGCCCTAGGGAATTCAGAATGAAATAAATCACAGACCTGTCCTCAAGGAGTCTTCCAGTGAAAAAGACAGATGGCTTAAAAAAGAATTACAGGACACGTTAAGGGCTTTAATGGAAGAGAGTACAAAGTGCTGGAGGAGAAAAGCAGCAGCTCACTCATAACTTGCCACGAGTATCAAAAAAGGCATACCTACATTTGCAAAAGGAATATTCCAGGCAAAAGGGTAGGCAAAGGCTTGTGAGGCACCAGAAAGTAGAGCAGAAAGGAAGGAGTCAATGCAGTCATTCTAAGAGGTGAAGGCACAGGGAGCCTGCAGGTGACTAGCACAGGCAGATTTAAAATGGGCTAGATTCCATTCATCAGGGCTCCTATAGGCCACACAGTTTTCTAAATCTGCCTTCAGGAGAGTGTAACATACAAGCTGAACTATGATATGCTGCTGAGTGTAGAGTTCATCAGTTGGATTAGTATTAAACTCTGTGATTTATGACAGCTCCTGCCAAAAACGAGTAACTCTACACCAGGACTGACTTCTAAGCAGGTCAAATTCAAGTCAATAAATATTTATTGAGTCCCTGCTATGTGCAAGGAACTGCGAAAGCCAGAGAAAGAAAAATTGCTTTTCTAAAAACAGTATGTTAAGGAGAAAAATCAAGCTCACCACAAGGTTCGAGTTCAGATTCAAATGACTTAGATGTCATCTAGAAATATCTAAGTTGCTCCCTAGAATGCAAGCGGTTCCTAACACAGAAGAGCTTTAAAAAGAACAAATCTCCAGTCATTTTATACAATAACAAACTTTTTAGGGCATCGACTAGTGCATAAAAGGATTGGTTCATTAGCAGGGTTACTCTTCACTCTTGAACTAAAAGGCAAAACAATTAGTACTGAATTAGGCTACAAATTCCAATACAGTCATTGAGTCAAAGGATTTTAGAGCTAAAGAGAACCTTGGAAATCACAATGACCAATACCCTCCTTTTGACAGAACAATACTAAAACAAAGACATGGAACACGGCTGAGTTTACTACTCAAAACCCTTCTGTCTAGAATTGAAAGTCAGGCACTCTCTCCTTAACACTATGCAATTGCCTGTTGTATTTGTTTAAATTTATTTAGAGATCTTTAAAGGGGCCTCTCTATACATGTCTTTACCATTTCACACACATAAAAATATGTGTCTAATCTATACATATACTATAAATACTATATATTCCCGTACATTAAATATATATTTGACTATATCAAAGCAAAGGCACAAATATAAACACAGGATTTGTGAGTGCTGTAACAATTTTCAAAGCCATTAATTATTCTTGGAACACTCCTGTATTTAAAGATTTTCCCCACTGTGCCTTAATTAAAACTTCTAGTCAAAAGTTAACAAAGAGGTATTAGGTCAGCTAACATATTTCTTAGGTTCACCCCAGCCCCTGAAATGTATGAAAGAAATTCTACTGAAGCAAATGGAAACTTCAACAGTAAGGAATTGTGCCTAGACTTTAACAGTCTTTCATTATAAAGCACACCTCACTTCATGGACGATGCAGTTATATTAAATCAAGCAATGTACCCACGAAGTGAAATACCCCATTTTTAACAACAGTATGAAAAGCTTGAAAGAATCTCTTGTCTGTTCTCTTCATGTAAATGTTTTAAGAGGTTCCTTATTGCAATTACACAAAGGATATTATTATGATAAAAAAGCATCTTTAGGGTAAATTCCCAGTAGTGCAATTGCTTAAGTGGGTAGGAGAAGAATCCATGAAACAAGATGTGATAGGGAGGGAGACAAACCATAAGTGACCATAACCATTAATCTCACGAAACAAACTGTGGGTTGCTGGGGGGAGGGGGGTTGGGAGAAGGGGTGTAGGGTTATGGACATTGGGGAGGGTATGTGCTTTTGGGTAAATTGGAAGGGGAGATGAACCATGAGAGACTATGGACTCTGAAAAACAATCTGAGGGGTTTGAAGTGGCGGGGGGGTGGGAGGTTGGGGTACCAGGTGGTGGGTATTATAGAGGGCACAGCTTGCATGGAGCACTGGGTGTGGTGAAAAAATAATGAATACTGTTTTTCTGAAAATAAATAAATTGGAAAAAAAAAAAAAAAAGAGAGAGGCTCTTGCCTCTCTCTGGCAAATAAATAAAATCTTTAAAAAAAAAAGCATCCGTGAGTTCTTTGAATTCTTCCCATCTTAATTTAGCAAATCATCTTAAGTACATAAAGTATGTACATGTATACAGTATAAAATGTAAAGAGTATAAAAATAATATAAAATTCTTTCTACATAAAATATTAATTGGGCAAAACAAGGTTAGCATATAAAATTGGTTATGAATCTGATATATTAATTAAGGTAGGATTTGGGCCAACTACCAAATTATTTATGGTTTTCAAGGAAGCTTTTTTTAAAAGCTGTCTTTAAATATAAGCATCATTAAATAACTGACTAGCTGTAATTAAAATATCAATTTTCAGTTGTGTATTCATATCAATTGTGTGTTCATTTGTTCACTATTTTCCTTCCAAATGAAAACTGGTCTTCCTTAAAAGTGGAGACGTATCTCTTACTTGTCTGTTTCCTTCACTTAGTGTAGAATTTTGCATATGGTAGATGCAAAATAAATACTTGATGGCGGAAAGAAGGTGTAGAAGGAGGAAAGGAACAAAGAACTTCTCAGAAGAGAATGCTACAAATAGGAAAACCATACCTATAGTGAATAAACCTAAGTGAGTACAAAGTTTCAAGAAGAATTTGATCATATCAAATATTAGAAGGTAAAGAGCCTTTTGATTTCCTTCTCATCGGAAGAGGAAGAATCATATTATTCCATGGAATGGAGTACTTGAATCTTCATACTATGAACACAGATGCTAGAGTCAATCAAACCTAAGATTTGGTGCTACCATTTATTAGTTTTCCAACAGTGGGCCAGTTTCTTCTTCCAGAAAACTCAGGATGTTATGATTCTCAGAAGAGGAAATGTAAAGCGATCTGCACGGTACGTAGCACACAGCTGGTACCCAGTACTTCTTAGTACATCTTTTCCTTCTGTATTTTATATTATACCACATCATGGTAAACTGCAGATTTTGCCAACATATGAGAATCAGACCAAGGGCACTGACTGCTCTGTTGCGGATCGCTAAGAGTTCTTTCAGCTCCTGAAGTTCTTCATACTACCTGCAGCTCTGTAAAAGTCTGGAGTGTTTTGTGCAGGAAAGCAGCAAACGGTAATAAGCCCAGATTGGTAGTCCTGATACGGAATTAATACATCAGCAGTACTCAGCTGATGCAGTATCTGAACAGGCAGAACATTTAGTTTAATAACTATTTTTGTTAATTGCTATTGGAAGATAGCATGCGTGAGCTTAACAATTATTTAAATATTTGTATGTTAAAGTGCTAAAAATTTGGTCAGTTATATTCAAAATGCTTCCTTCATTACTCGGAAAATATCAGCAATTAAAAAATGCTAAACAATAACAAAAGCAATGATAACAAAAAACCAACTTCCCCATATGCCCAAGTAGAGTAGATAAAAATAGTATCCTGACATCATTTAAGTCACAGCATGTTTCTAAAATGAGCTAAATACACAGGATAAGAACTTACTTCCATCTCCATGTTTTACTTATTTGCCCACTTAACTGCTAGAAGACTGATTAAAATATATATTGTTTATTCTACAATATACAATTTTAAGATGTGGTTTGAACATTATAAATGTTATTCCTTAAATCACTTCCTTACAACCCAAAATAAAATTTACAAATTCTCTCAAAACTGTAGATTTTCTTACTTCCCTCTTATATAAGTAGCAATTAGTTATCAACCAAGGTTTACTCTTCTACTTGTACTTAGCCTTTTCCTCCCACATTGTAATCTAGGATGACACTTTATTAATTACTTCTTCTACCTTTACATTTTAAATCACTCCCTATCTACATATCTCTCTCCTCAATCTATACACCTCTCCACACACACACAAAGTTATGCTCTGCTCAAACCCTCAAGCTATCTCTCAGAACTTTCTTCCTTTTCACCAGTTGTCACTTTGAGAACAACTGTTAAGTTACCCCCACATTCTTTTTAATTTAGCCCCATCACGTAAATGAAACTATTCTAAAAGGTCAATGATTGGCCTCTCTTCATGAAATTCAGCAACTTCTTAAATTTTCATCCTGCTTGGTTTTCTCCACTTGGACTTGAATTTGGTTTTCTCAGAATTGGAAACTATCTCCTTAATTGAAGCTGTCTCTACCCAAGAAATCAATCTGCCCTAATTCTTTTCCTACCTCTCTCATCGCTGTTTTTTGCAGGATTCTCTCTCCTTCTCTGCAATCTAATTATAACTACAACCCCATACACAGACAAAATGCCAATCTCTGACTTTTTCTCTAACTCTCATCTTCTACTCTACATTGCAAATCTCTTACTGGTCTACAGCTTGAAATACTACCTCTGTGGGCATATCTACCAAACATATGTCCTCAGTTTCAACTTCTCTCTAACTGCACATTCAACTTTCTGATTTCAAAATGGATTTCGCTCTGGCATGCCAAACTCAACATGGCCCAAAACAAACTTATGCACCAGCTCCCAAGCTTCCTCTTTTTCTTACTATGTTCCTTATCTCATTTAAAGCATCACCGCCTTCAGGCTAAAAACCTCGAGTCACTTTCACTTCACCACCATCTCTTTCATCCTCTATCTCTAAAGGGTCACCCGCACCTGTAAATTTTACCTCCAAAATGCCCTCCACAGGGCGCCTTCATGCCTCGGTTGTTAAGTGTCTGCCTTCTGCTCTAGTCCTGATTCCGGGGTCCTGGGATCAAGCCCCACATGAAGCCTGATTCTCCCTTTCCCACTCCCCCTCCTGCTTGTGTTCTCTCTCTTACTCTGTCTCTCTGCATCAAATAAATAAACAAAATCTTAAAAAAAAAAAAAAAAGCCTCCCGCATTTGAACCTACGCTTGCTAAATTGACTCTCAATTGGAGTTCAGCCCTCAATTCAGCCCTTCATTATTTCTTGCCCAGTCTGTTTTAATTCTTCTTGATCACTACTCCTACTTTAAGTTTCTCTTCTCTTAATCCATGCTTTGTAGAGTCAAGAGAATAATCGACCACAGCACAGCCTTGACTGTTTTTCACACTCTACTCAAAGATAATAACACTTCTCTTCTACCGAATAAAGTCCAAACTCCTTGAAAGAGCAGAAATCGTCTTCATCTTTCTCTAACTTACCTTCTCAACAATCTCCCTCTACCCACATTCCTTCAGCCTGTCGTATCCTACACCTCAGTGGAAAGAGTCCTTGAAAGAGTAGCTGGATAACACCTCTACCAGCTGCATTCCTGATCAACCCCTCAGCCCCCACAAGCATATCCTCCCCAACCATATCCTACGTCACAGCACTTTATTTATACCCCATTATAGCCTTATCGCATTCTAGAGTATGCAGAACATACTCTACTACATAGAATGGAATGGGTGTTTACAAACCTCTATCTTTCCAGATGGAATTTGATAAATGAATGGTGAAATCAATAGATAGCGTATAAAGCAGCTTTGAAGAAAAGAAGAGTTGATTTAAAACCTTAATGGTAAAGATTTTATGAGAGTTGAAAAGATGACTAACTTATTAAGGCTTCTGTTAAATGCGTGTCCTAAGTCACAAGGATAAACCAAGGTAACTTGGTATGATTCCTTTAATCTTTTATTTTATAAAAAATTTTCCCTAAAAGGGGAAAGGAGCAAACTTTGGGATCACTCCACTTAGCCAAGCACAAGAGCTCAAAATCTCAGTATTAAGCAAAACTGTTCAGACACTTAATGTGTTATCATCTACCCAAGTCTAAAAGTGCCCATGATTCTGCTAACATGGAAGAACTTCACTAAAGAAAAGGAAATACATGAAGAATGATTCAAATAAATGACATTCCCTATTCCAAGGGCCCAAGGATAGTGATATCTCAACAAACCCAACAAACATAAACAAACATAAACCCAACAAACATAAACAAGAGGCATCCAAAGCCTATGCTTTATCCCACATATAATATTTTTCAGAGGTATAAGGAATTCATCTTAGAAAAGAATATCGACTATTATTTGTTAAAATAGCTGCATATATTCCAAGCATCTCTGATTGACAACCTTTAAAATAAATTATAGTTGCAGTAAAAGTATAAAGATGGAGAATGAATTACACTCCAGCTTGACAAATGTACTGAGTGTACTGAGGGTAAAAAGCAGGAAAAGGCTATTTGGCATCATCACTTTTTAAATGCTTTTAAAAGTCTTTCAATAATGTAATTTCAAATAAATGACAAGGACAACAAGACAAAACGTAGGCAGGTACTCAAGCTGCTTTGCTCTTCGGCATCAATTAATTCTTTTCTAATTTCCTGAACATCCATGTAAGCTCGGTACATTTAGTATCTATTAGATGGAAAACTGTTCCTTCCACTTTCCATCACCTGGCTAAGGCGCTTATGAAAACCAGGCTCAGGAACCTCACATTAATAAATTATCATTTCTCCCATACTGATTAGCAATCATTTCCTTACCCTCACCTCAGCATTTCCAACAAGAGTACAATAACGCTGTTCCTAAGGACAGTGGCCAGCAAAATCCAGACAGGCAACTGTCTGAGCAGCAGCCAAAAAACAAGGAGGTTCTTCTTCACTTTGCCCCCACTGTACCTTCCACAGGTCTGTATTACAGCCTTGTCCATACTACATGGCAATTACCTAACAAATATAATATAATATAAATAATAGATTACCATTTATATGCCTGGCTGTGATGTCAGTGTCTGAGTTCCTTGACACCTCAGAGGCCAAATTATACATCTTACCTAGCTTTGTATCCCTAGTAACAAGCACTTAGTAGGAACATAGTAGGCCCTCAATAAATGTTAAGTGTTTAAGAAACCCATCTCTGGAGAGCCTGGGTGACTCAGTGGGTTAAGCCTCTGCCTTCAGCTCAGGTCATGGTCTCAGGGTCTTGGGATCGAGTCCCGCATCAGGTTCTCTACTCGGCAGGGAGCCTGCTTCCTCCTCTCTCTCTGCCTGCCTCTCTGCCTCCTTGTGATCTCTGTCAAATAAATAAATAAAATCTTAAAAAATAATAATAAAAAAACCATCTCTGTAATAGCTTTGGAATAGATTCCATATTTCAGGTACATCTGAACCTGGATATATATTCATGAGTAATACCTCTGTCACTGTATCAGATATCCAGGGACCAGAAGAGTTTGGGGTTAGCTACTGACTTAAACTGACACATAGAGCCAAGGCCAGAAAATATGTCTAAATGGGAGGCTTTGGGATATGCTACATCCTTTTTCTCAATAAACTGATTTTGGGTTACAGAATACTTTACATCTCTCTGTCTCTCACACACACACACACCACACACAAACCAACTGAGTAATGACTCTCTCCTACTCTCAGTGACCATATCTAGAAGTCTGCCCTCTGAAAACAGAACAATTAGTTGGAACTGGAGTCTCAGTTGAATGTTTTAAATTCTAGATGCCAGGGAATGATAAAACTACACACTTCCTGGAAATTTCTACTACAGTCTGGGACTGCAAAATATCCACTGTAAAATGTTCTTTGATTTAGTAGGTAGCTGCAACATTCTGAACTTAAAAGTTCATTTCATATTTATCCTTCTAAGATCTGTCCTTGTTGAAGAGGCTTCCCAAAGAAAAACGTGCTAACTAAGCACCTAACCCTGCCTATCACGTAACTACCAGTAGGACTTGAAAGTTACTCTTTTCTGTTATTCACAAGCTAAACTCAGGCTATTGCTGTTAGTTTATAAAACAGTTAGGTGATTGGTCAAGAGATTAACATTTGGACTCATAATAAATATCCTGATGTAATCACCAGGACAATGTTGAGATGATGAACCACTTCCTTCACCACTGACAAAGAAAAAAAAAAGGGTAAACACATGTGAGGGACACTTCTGTATTACACAATTTAATAAAATATATTTTCAGTTAGTAATTATCAATGCCTTTTTATTACTGTGTGGTAGAATAGTGATGAACACGCTGAGGTCTTCATAGCGATTCATGTGATTTCCCTCCACGAAGCCCATGAATGCATTCATAAGTGAACACAATTATTTTCATTCTTGACAAATAATGAAGACAAAATAAGAAAAGCCATTCCAATGCACCTTTGCCAACACCCTTACCCACATTCCACTAAGTAGAGACTTTCATTAATAGTTCTCCTTATGAGTCAAGTTTTTCAATTAGAGAGGCTAAACCCAAACCCACAAAAGAGTTAGTAAAATAAACAATGGCAGAGGCTTAACTATCAAAAACCATCTATTTTACCATAACCCATGGTGAAATAATTAAAAGTGGATAAAACTTATGTTAACAAGCAATTACAAACCAAAATTATGAATATATTCTTTAACGTTTGAAAAACAATGACTCTTATATTAACTATAGCTCACCTCTTCCTGATACCAATCTTTTTTATTTGCTGTGCTAACATTCACTCATAAACCATAAATGTACAAATTCTGACCTCTCGCAGAAGGGGATGGGGAGGGAGGGGCAGCTCCTTGAGAGAATCTGACCCATGTTGCCCACTCATATAACAAGTATAGGGAAAAACCAAGAATTCCTTCTCTTATGCCCAACTTACGACTTAGGTAATGAAAGTGACCTTAAATCGCATTCTCTTTAGAAAACCAAAGACAAATGGCAAGATTTCGTTTCTTTTGATGGCTGCATAGTATTCCATTGTGTATATATACCATGGATGGAACTAGAGCGTATCATGCTTAGCGAAATAAGTCAAGCGGAGAAAGACAACTATCATATGATCTCCCTGATATGAGGGAGTGGTGATGCAACATGGGGGCTTAAGTGGGTAGGAGAAGAATCCATGAAACAAGATGGGATAGGGAGGGAGAGAAACCATAAGTGACTCTTAATCTCACGAAACAAACTGTGGGTTGCTGGGGGGAGGGGGGTTGGGAGAAGGGGGGTAGGGTTATGGACATTGGGGAGGGTATGTGCTTTTGGGTAAATTGGAAGGGGAGATGAACCATGAGAGACTATGGACTCTGAAAAACAATCTGAGGGGTTTGAAGTGGCGGGGGGGTGGGAGGTTGGGGTACCAGGTGGTGGGTATTATAGAGGGCACAGCTTGCATGGAGCACTGGGTGTGGTGAAAAAATAATGAACACTGTTTTTCTGAAAATAAATAAATTGGAAAAAAAAAAAAAAGAAAAGAAAAAAAAAAAAAAAAAGAAAACCAAAGACAGTTACTTGCGCCTGCTAAATATATGCAGTTCTTCCCACTGCATACTCCTCATTCTTAAGTATCCAATGCTAAAATCCAAACCTGACCTCAACCAGCAAGTTGCAATGTTCTGACACTATGACATCATTCTGTCTGGAGCATTTTAATATCACAATTTGAAAAAATTGGCAGAAGCTTAAATAGGTCACAATGAAGCCCAAAACTAAGGATATTTATCTGGCAAAATTTTCTGGCTCTGCATTTGGCACCACTGGACCTAGAATGGTAAGCCTATCATTCATCTATCCATCTGTACTATACATAAGGATAAATGAAAATAAAGGAAATCTTATCACCTTCCTGTGCCACTAATACCACACTGACACTGGCTTTTTGTGGCAAATATTCATACACAGTTACAAGCCAAAGTAAAGACAACTACTACTATATGATTTCATGGAGGCTTTAGCACATCCCTACAGAGGATATTTTTTTAAAATTCCATTTCTGCAGTCACAAAAATATCAAGAGCCCTGCATCAACTAAATTCATAATTAGCCCCAAATATCTATGAAATGAAACCAGATGGTGCTACAAACATTTACCAATATACAGGGGATGGTACTAACTGCTTCAAAAACAAGAACTATTAATTCTGCACAGCAGCAAGCCACCTCTTAATCATATTTATTTCATAATCCTACTTAGTAAGAGAGGACACTGACAGCTAGTTTCTCAGTAGTCTCCAGTAAAACATTCAGGTTGCCTAGACTTCTCAGGGTAATAACATCCAGCTTGACTTCTTCTTGTAAAATTATTATTCATCTGAAAGCAACATGCAGAAACCACAGAGGTTTCTGATACTCTCAGCCCCCCCACCTCCTTCATAAATTTTCCTTTCACAATAAACAATGTGCAATCGAAAAGGTTTCCTGTTTCAAAATGGAATAGATGAAAGAAACTGTAACTCTACATTAACAACAAGAAAAAGTTTCTTAATGAAGATGAATTCTCACAGATGGAAATGGAAACTCTCTCAAACATTGCTTCCCCACTTAAGGACTAATCTGGTTCTTCCTCTAGTAAATACTCTCAGAGTCATGCACTATGGTTGTCATGAGTGGTCCCTCAGAGGGTTTTTTAAAACACTTGTTTGCGCTCGTTTGTTATTTAACAGTAACACAACTTCACATAAGACAGAGCAAATACTTCCAAACTATTCTATGGCCATGTACTAACAAAGAGCAGCCAACAGTAAAATCTTTGAATATCTGAGTCATATAGAGGAACTTTGAACCTTGAAGAGTAGGACAAAAGGTAAAAAGAAAACACAAGCAAGTCTTTGCTCTGAATCCAACTTTTTAAAACACACAGAGTAGATGCAAGAAAAATGGTCAATTCAAATCTAAAGACTGTTGCCATAACAATAATTATTAATTAATGGTAACAATAATATTAATTGATGGTCCAAATAAAACAATAGAAGAAGAAACCACATCCAGGGCAAATAACAGGAACAAGCATATAGAACTTACCACTTTGTCCATGAGTTTCCAAGTTTTCTCAACAGTCCTGCGATCTGCTGCTGCTTGCTTAGGAGGTCCAACTGCATCTTGAATAGCATCAATAATACCCAAAATCCGTCCTTTTCGGGGGTTTCCTCCTCGACCACCAGGGTTTCTGCCATTCATAGAATTTGCCATCTGGAACCTTAGTTCTTTGAAAGGCAGATTAAGGGGGGGAAAAAAAAGTTAGTTGGTCATGAAAATGTTTACCCAGCAGAAAACTGAACAGGTTAATTTGTACCCACTACATCCTCCACCATTGAGAACAAAATCCAGGGTCCCAGGTTCAACTTCCCAATAGCTATGAATCTGCACTCTCAATCTGTTCGCACAACAAACGGTAACCTTAGATTTGCTTTTGGAGCACTAAGAGTTAAAGATGTATCCTTCTCGAATTTCACCTGGCAAAGCCTTTATTAATACCCAACTCATAACCAAAAAACCCAAAACAACAACAACAAAAAAAAAAACCCATCCAAAACAAAACAACTTACAAAGGTTTCCTCCAACTAGATAGGAACACAATGTTCTCCCCATCCCTGCCTTAATCTCAATTCAATGTATACTAGAACTAAAGCTCCCAGAAAACGTGTTGAGAGCCTCACTTGAAAACCTCACTTTCACTCTCTTAGATTCCGCCGAGTTATATAAATGTGAAGATGATTCTACAAGAGCGCAAGGGACATAGCTGTTGTCAACAAAGGCTTAGAACTTGGATTTTCCCCGCTAAAACCAACGAGTACGGATAGGGGAACATGGACCCACGAATATATAGTTCTTAAACCAAGGAGTTAGCCCCAAGTTAAGAGCCAAATAAACCAACAAACAACCCACTAAAAAAAGAGGGGTGAGAACCTGACAAGCGCGGGCACCGAAAGGAGAAGAGTGTTCACTTATTTTGCTCCTTTCCTCTCGTCTCACGCAGAGGGAGTGGGGGTCCAAAGCTTTGTTTCGGGACGTCTGTGTGCCCTCCTCCTGTGTGCCTCTCCCCTGCCACTCTCGGACCTCAGCTCGGGGAGGAAGGTGGACACAGAAAGGCCGGAGTCCCCCCTCGCACGTCCAGCGCCCGCAGACCCGTCGGTCTTGGGCGCCCCGCATTCGGCTCCCGGGCAGACGCACCCCACCCCCCACCACCACACACACACACACACACACACACACACACGCACACACACACCCGGGATGTCTGCAATCCCAGCCACCCGGCTCCCTTCACTCCTCTCCCGGCCCAGCCCGGGTTCCGGTCTTTAAATACCCCTCTTCAAACTGTGCCGGCCGCGGCGACAGCAGCTGGAAGCCAGGGCTGTCCCCTGTACGTCCGTGGCCCCGCGGCTGGCTGCCCCAGGGTCCCCTGGCCGGAAAGAAGCGGCAAGCCTCCCCGGCGCCCCCTTCCCTCCCGGCCTTTCCCCGCCGTAGCGCACACGCGTGTGCGCGGGTCCTACTCTACCCGCACGAGCCCAGGGTGCGTGGGGAGCCAGGGGAGCGAGTGTGTGATCGCCGTAAAAGCACGTTCCCGTGGAAGGCGCAAGCCGGAGCGCAGGCCACCGAGACGGGGAAACGCAACAATTACCGTCAAGACCAATCCACGCCCGCTCTCCCCTCCCGCCCGATTCTCGGGGAGGCCGCGGGACGCCGCAGCAGCACTAGCTGGAGGTGGAGACCACTCGCTGGATACCCCACCCCGTAGGATACACACACAGAGAGCCCCGGGAGCGGGGCGGAGCCGGGGGGCGGGGCCGCGCGCCGCTAGGCCAATCCCACGCGCCCTTGCCCTGCCCGACAGCGGGCGGCGCCAATGGGCGGGAGGCGGCCGTCCTTCTCGCACTACCCCCCCAGTCCACGTCTCCCACAGTACACAATGGCCCCAAAGGAAGGCCCGCTCGCGGCACGTCCCAAATACAAAGAGACTCGGAGGGAAATGGGGGCACTGGACTCACCGAAGAACGAAAGTGGAAAAGGGAAAGGAGATGGAAGAAAGGATGCCAAGGCACTAAAGGAACTGACCAATAAGGAGTGGGCGGGTGGGCGTGAGCATTGGGAGCCCGAGCCAAAGCCAACGGGGGCTCAAAGGCGGGACTTCCTGCCTCGCTCACCTTCCTCGTCTTTTGTTTCATAGCAACAGAGTAGTGGCTGAGAGGGTGTACTCTGGGCGGGTCCGAAGCCCAAGAATTTCATTTCCCTAGGGCTGCCAAACTCTTCTACTCAGGACGGCAGCCAAACAGGTCTAAGGCACAGCTTCTTGCCGGCTGTCAAAAAAAGAGCAACAATCACCCAGCTAGTTTCTGGGGTGAAATATAAACCTCGCCTAGAGCCAAGGAGGGTTAACACCTAACTGCTAACCCAAACTTCCTAAATTTCTGAGTGTCTCTCTTTTCCTGCTAGTTCTAGAGAGTGCAGATCAAACATTAGGCTGATGAAAAAGCATGCAGTCGACAGTACTGACCAAACAGTCTCTACTAAACAGGCCAGGGCAGTAAAAGAACCAGGTTATGGAAATTGCTAATATATACATCACACCTTTTAATTTAGTGCAAGTTTCTGCATAAATGACTGAAGAGGAAATTTTGTGTGTGTGTTTGTTTGAGTCAGCTTTATATTTCTCTCCGACTTAAAAACAACCTTATGGTATCTGCCATTATCTTCTTACATTTGTGATCTCTCTTCTGTGGTTCCATCACTATACCCTTATCAAGAACCACATCTGGCTAATCTTAAAAGGAAAAATCTACTGTGCTGGGACCCGTCTTTCAACATGATCAAAAGTTAAACAAATGTCTTCTATTTCTTTCTGCTTAATTTCGATCCTACCACAGGTGCTACTAACAATTGCTCATGCTTTGGAATTTTCTTTTCACTACAGTTTTTACTGCTGAATGCACTTTACACCTTAGGCTTCTTAGATGTTGTGCTATTTTGTGTCTTTAAAAAATATATAAATTTCTATTCTTTCTCTAACCTGTTAACCTGATAAAATATTTCTCAATGGTTCTAACCACTTTCTAGCTACATCAACGTTTTAGTTCTGTGATTACTACAGTCAAGAATCCTGAGTTGTTATAATTTACTCCACAAATCTACATTCAGATGGATACGATTTTCATTTGGCTAAAACAGGCAAAACGAGCTCTTTGCAAGTAGTCAGGTGATAGAATGTGGTTCAGGAAGTAATTTTGTTTCTTGGCATTATTTCCATGCCAATAGTTTAAGAGTAGTTCCTTGTTTTCACATTATGTTTATCTACAGTAGTGCTAGCCTCTCCATATCTCCTCCACCCATTCCTATCTCCTTTACTCATGGTAACAGTAACTATCTTTGCTAAGGGAAGACTGCAAAAGGGAGAAATTTATTAGGTCACCTTTTAAATAAATTTTTAAAATGTATAAACTCTGTATAGAAGGTTTTCAGCATGTACGAAAATAGTGGCTTAAGGGAACACTGTAAGTACATTACTCATATTCACATCTGGGTAAATGTAGAGTAAGTAAAATACATGTTACAGCATGTGGCATTCTCCTTTATTAGTTTTGCAACTGAGAGAGATGACTTAATGAGAAAATGGCACTGCCTACATTTCAAGCATATGGTATTGATACAAATTATAACCTTTATGGGATATGGTAATACATTATAAATATATGTAACACACACATAACACACAATATCAAGAAATTACAGCCTCATTCTCAGCTTTATCAAAATCATCTAAAGTCTAAGTTAAGTTGTGACATAGCGGAGTTCCCATTTGAACTATACTAGGATTGATGGTTTGACTAAGTCTGATTAAGAGATGAGGCAGTAGCCATTTCTACAAGATGTTAGTTTAAGTTGATGTACATGGGAGAATAAAGACCTGTTGGGATAAAACTTCATACCCCAAGATCCTCCAGTGGAAACACAAGAGACTGAGTATAAGAAAGGACTGCATACTGGAGGACTATAAATATGAACACACACACACACACAATGTGTTCACAGGAGACTTCAGAGCATAAATGTTAGTACTTCAAGGTGGCAGAGCTGATTGGAGAAATACTTTTCTCATCTCTACGTAGAACAAGTCAATTTCCAACACTGTGCAGTTCAACACGAATGCAGCATTCTTTGGCAGTGTGGTGATTTATAACCTGAGAGAACTTGAACATGGCATCTTCACAGGAGAGGAGTGTTCTCCTGGAACATCCTGACCTAAGGCAGAATGGTAAGAGACTCCTGCCTAAGAGTCTTGCAAGCACCATAGCAGCCAGTAAGTGAATAATATGAAGAGGTTGACCATTATTAGCACATGGGGGACCCTTTCCCTAGGACTCTCAGAAAAGACTGGGAGACTTTGTGACAGGAGTGCTGAGAAATTTTGTAATGACATCTATGAACCCTTGTAATTGGATCATCAATATTTAACATTAATATCTGTTCTCACTGGCTGGTGCCATCCAGGGAAATGTAGATTACAGTCTTGTCTTTGAACACAGGGAAAAAAATTTAAGAAGAAGACAACTCTTTGGGACAAATTTTTGGACTTTCTTCGTTCAGTTCAATCTTTTTCTTTTCTTTTTTTCTAACTTTGCCAAATTCACAGGTGTCCCATGTGATAATAGACATGAATTGACTAAATAACAAAGCCTTCTCATAATTTATTTGACTCGTAATAGCTACTCAAAAATAAAATACTTATTGAATGAATGAATGGACTATTTAGGGTCTCAAATAGGAAATATAAGGCTGTCCCTGATCCTGTCCAAAGGAGAATCCACTGTATTCACAATTCTAAGCAAGATGTTACATTTCCTACAAGGCAGATTTTCAAAGCCTCTCATAATATAAAAATAGAAAATGACACATCACAAAAAAAATGAATCCTCTAGAGATGCGTTTGGAATGGACACAAATACACAGGCTAGAGAGAAATAAGAGCTTTACTACCTCATCATATTTGGGTTTAATAAGAGGAATAGATTTCTATCTGTCTTTAACAACACATACAAATAGCTGGCAATGAGGAATGGTGAATATATGGTTTCATCAGACATTACCAGACTTTTGAGCACAAGTTTGGGCTCAACTGGGATTCTTCCTTAATAGTGACAGCAAAAACAAAAATAAGAATAGCAACGAAGATAGAACTTTATCTATCTCAGGCACAGAAAAATCTGAAGGTAGGAATTACAGATAGGAATGGTGGGTCCACAGTTCTCTCAAGGATCTAAGTTAGTATCTTCCGTATCATCCCAGAACCCAAAATGGTTGTTGGTGCTCCAGCTATCACCACTGATTTTCAGACTACAAGCTAAGAAGAAAGCGAAAGGCTATATTGAAATTCCAGCTCAGTCTATCCCTTTTAAGCAATTTTCAGAGAACTCCCACAAATATTTCTCTTTAAAGAACAGAACCCAGTCCCATGGTCAAGCTTAGTTGCAATAAGGTCTAGAAGACAACGTGCTTTTTGCAAAGGAAGCAATAAAACCAGCATAAAATTAAAGTTTGGGTTCTAAAGAGAAATGGGTGAATAGGTGTTCGGCAAGAAACTGGCAACTCTTATCACAAAGATCTTGTTTTAAGAATTAAACTTATGATTGATAAATCAGTTCTGGAAGGAAAAACTAGAGTTTCCAATGCTGGTGGTATGAGATAATGAAAATTTGGGATACTCGGTTGAAATTCAGAACAAATATGTGTATAGATAAACATACGTATATGGGTATATATAATATGTAACATATATAGATATTTATAAGTTGTTCCTTAGCAAAAACTAGTATCTGCTATTACTAGATATATATGTGCTTAAAGTTTATTGTATGAAAATATGTATAGTAAATTATATATAATTTTCAATACAGCATGTGGGTTCAGTGATCCTGAACAATTCAATATCATAGGGTCCAGAATGGGAAATCAAGTAAGCAACTGCCTTAATGTATTTCTGCTCTAAAGTGTTTATCAGATTAGACAGCTATTTATGTGGGGGAAAAAAGAAACCTTCAAAATTACTCCACTTCTTTGTGATTTTCTTTCCT
The DNA here is from genome assembly GCF_020171115.1 of Neogale vison. Lineage (NCBI taxonomy): Eukaryota > Metazoa > Chordata > Mammalia > Carnivora > Mustelidae > Neogale > Neogale vison. Next base: position 53,514,539 of record NC_058096.1, read on the forward strand.
AGACAGTTGATTCCCAGGCCCATCATTTCAATTATTCTCTGGAAAATGATTTGACAGTTGTTATTTGTAATAAAAAGGATTTATACTAAAGTGTTAAATATAGCTACTTCAAAACTTGGAATAAACCTATTACTTTGCCTCAATTCTGTATTCCTTCATACTTCCATTGCATTCTTCATATTTCACAGTACATTTTCCATGTTTCCCTAACATGTCTTGATTCAGAAAAATGTGGATCATTTTCTTTTCCCTCAAGAGAGTGTATAAGGAATGTGAATGTAAAATTTGATAGAATTTGTCATAATAATTTCTCTCCAGTCCCTGTGCATTTTGATTATACCACATTAATACAAGATTGAATTTTTATTTTAATTTTTCAATTAAATAAAATATAAATTCAAAATTTCAACACTGAAGGGGATCTTGGTACTGATCACATGACGTGGTTTGGCAGAAAGTTTGTCCATGGTGACCAAACTCTAAAAAACATACATGATAGGGATGCATGGGTGGCTCAGTGGCTTAAAGCCTCTGCCTTCAGCTCAGGTCATGATCCCAGGGTTCTGGGATCAAGCCCCACATCTGGTTCTCTGTCAGTTCTCTGCTCAGCAAGGAGCCCGCTTCCCTTCCTCTCTCTGCCTGCCTCTCTGCCTACTTGTGATCTGTCTGTCAAATAAATAAAAACATACATAATAATACTACATAGTTTGTAGTGTACAGACTATGTAATCGTGTGAGAAATATAATTGCTAATCAGACCAGTATTTATATATACCAGCTATATATTCATTTTTCTACTCAAGAAGTCAAATTATAACCAGAAAGTTCTGAAATGAACATATAAATCAGAAGCCCATTACCTCTAGGAATAGCTCTAATCATGTCAGCAGAGAACTGATATATTCTAATTCTGCAGAAAGTCTATCCATTGGTTCCCAAGTTCCCAATTCCCCCAATTCCCAAGTTATCCTTTTCTATTTTAGGTCTCTTGATTGTTTTGAGACAAAACATCTACTAGGCACCCAACTTTATCAGCTCTAACTTCTGACTGATCATTTACTCACTTATTCAACAAACCTTTTTGAGTATCTAATATATGCCAAGCATTATGCCAGACATCAGGGAATACAAAGATGATTAAGCAGTAGTCATTGTTTTCAAAGAGAAAGCAGGTGTATTCAGAGATCATTATAAACTCCAAGTGGTAAAGGCAGTAATTTCTTGAGGCAGAGATCATTATGAGAAATTGAGGAAAGGCAGCTAACCCTGCTTGGAAAAGTGATTACAAAGCTGAAACATATAAAATAAACAGGATTAGCAGTTAATCAGAAAAGGTCATTACTAGTCAGAGGAGGCCTCATGAGCAAGGACATAAAAGAAAGAAAACAGCTTTGTATGCACAGGGAATAAGTGGCTCCATTTCGTGGGAAGCAGAGAAAGGTAAATCAAAGGGAAAACGTGGTAAATAACAAGTAAACTAAAATGAGGCCTCAGGTGCCCAATTAAAGACTTGGGATTTCATCTTTTTTGATGGGGAAATATTGAAAGGTTTTAAGCCAGGGAAGAGTACACAGGATGAGAAAAGTGAGGCACATAACATTGTAATATTCATATTCCTGAGTGTTCATCTTGATGGCCAGATGGATAATAGATTGCAGAGGAATAAAACTAAAGGCAGGGTGGCCAGGAAGGATATATGTAATAAGCAATGAAGATAACCTAAAATGAAGCAGTGGTACTGGAGGTAAGAAGAGAAGAGTGAGATATTTGAGAAATGTTGAAAAAGATGGTTTCCAATCCTCCTTAGCCATTAGAATAACAAATTTCCAAGCTGTTCTCCCAGAGATTTTGCTTTCATTGATCTAGGGTAGTTTTAAAGTTTGCTAAGGTATCCTAATTAGCAACTGAAGCTGAGAACCAGATTAGTTAATGTAGTAATCACTGATAAATTCAGGAATATAAAAAGTGCAGAAAATGGAGGAGTCAAAACAGTTTAATATTCCAGTTTTAATGACTTAGCAAAAGAGAACTTCAGCAATTATCAGAGAATATCAAAGGACAGTCTATTTAGGGGAAAGGGAAAATTAATTTGGTTTTTAAAAATAAAAAATTAGGCATCTATCAAGTAAGAAGGATACTTTTAGTTAGATGATTGGAAATATATGATCTTACATTTGGCAACATTGACAAATGAGTAATAACAGAGTAACGTGATGGCATGAAGGGAGATTATCTGGGATAAGAAGAGCATTGAGTTGAGACATGAATCTTGAAGATCAACATTCAGAAGAAATCAGAGGGAAAAAAATATCACAAAAAGATGGAGGATCACAAAGGAACCAGTTGGGGGTAGTACCCTAGAAACCAGGAGAGTCTAGTGTTTCTATGAAGCAAACAACAATTTCAGTTGTAAGGAGAGGGGTCCAATAAGGAAAATGCAAAACACCCACCGGAGTCAATAATTGAGAGATCATTTGTGACCTAAATGAGAACAATGTCAATTAAAGAATGAGTTAAAAAGAATGGGATATGAAGGCACCTGGGGGGCTCAGTTGGTTGAGTGTCTGACTTTGTCTTGGGTCATGATCTCAGGGGCCAGCTTCAGGCTCTGCCCTCAGTGGGAGTCTACTTGTCCCTCCACCCCTCCCTCCCACTTGTGTACTCTCTCTCTCTCTCAAATGAATAAATAAAACCTTAAAAAAAAAAGAATAGGATATGAGGAATCAAAAGTAGAGATTAGTCTTTTAAGAAATCTGTGTAAGGATGGAGAAGAGACCTTGGTATCTATAGATGAATGCAGAATTGGGTGGGGTTAGGGAGGTTGAAATTTTGGACTGAAAGAAACGAAAGCATGAGTGTGGAAAAATAAATTAGAAAGAAAGAGATTAAAGGGCATGTAATCCTACAAGAATGGAAAAACAGGAGACCTCTGAGAAAGAAAAGGGAGAAACATGAAAATATTTAAATAATAGTATCTATAAAAGAATGCATAATTTTATTATAAATATTTTTAGAGGTGGTAAGAGGTTGAGGGTGGCCAGGTTTGGTTGGTTTCTAACTCCACCAGATAAAGTGGTAAACAAAATAGACTTCTCAAATAGAAGGGAACTTCAGAGGGGTGAAGGTTTTGAGTTGAAGAAAAGAAAAAGGAAAAGTAAGAGAAAAACATGGAATCCATTCTGAGAACACAGTGGAGTTTGGAGACCATGAATTAGACCGTGATACCAAAGTGGAAGAATTTGTATATTTCTCTAGCAGGGTGCTGGGAGAAGTAAGATTGTAGCTTCAAAACAGGTTTGTGTTTCAATTGAACAGGTTTTGCAAAATGCAAGAATGAAAGAAATCAAGAAATCAAAAAAAAATCAAATCTTTTGGTGAGAGAGTATAGTTCTGATGATCAGCTAGATGGTTCAAGATGGTTCAAGATGGGTCAGGAAGGAAGAGAGCACACAGCACAGAAAAGATGGTTATCTTTGTCACATAGAGTGTTAACACACCTCAGCATCAGCAAAGTCATGTTATAATAATCTTACCCCCAAAAAAATTATTCCACTTGCTCATGCCTGTGTGCAGGTGCTTGTGAAAAATTTTACAGCTTTGTATGGACGTATATACCATTAGGTATGCTTTTATGTACAGTCTATGTATAGTTAAATAAATTTTAAATACTCTGTTTCTTTTACAGCATGTTTACTGTCCCAGTAACCAGAGTAAAATAATAAAAAAAAAAGACACTTTCTCACATTAATAAAATTTTTATTTAAAATGTTCATGGCAGGGGTGCATGGGTGGCTCAATTGGTTAAGTTTCTATCTTCAGCTCGGGTCATGATCTCTGGGTCCTGGGTTCAAGCCCCATGTCAGGGTCCCTGCTCAGCAGAGGGCCTGCTTCTCCCTCTCCCTCAGCTGGTCCTTCTGCTTATGCTCTCTCTGTGTCAAATAAATAAATAAAATCTAAATAAATAAAAAAAATAAAATAAAATGTTCACCAAAGGGCACCTTGGTGGCTCAGTCGGATTGAGAATCCAACTGTCCAACGCTTGGTTCGGGCTCAGGGTGGTGAGATTGAGCCCCTCATTGGTCTCCCTGCTCAGCAGGGATTCTGCTTGAAATTCCTTCTCTGCCTCTCCTGATGCTCCTCCTCTTACTCACATGCGTGAGCACATAGGTCCATGTGCTCTCTCTCTCTCTCTTCCTCTCTCAAATAAATAAATCCTTAAAAATCAGTCAATCATCAATCAATGTTCATGGAATGTATTTTTCACAAAATAATGAAACATTAAGAAAACAAAACTATTAACTTCATTTTGCTATTTTTAAATGGTTGCCCAGACTACAAAGAACATTTTTAAAAACAAAGAGGGTTATTCGCTTTTTACCCATTTGTATATTTTAATCACTAACATTGTATGTGCCTTTTCACACTGAGTGAAACAGCAATCATCTAGAAATAAATTATCTTTCTAAGATGACATACAGAAACATGGGGCAACCCAAGGACAACTTTCTGGACTACCACTTGCTCTACCATGTCATTTTAATTTCTTGATCTATGAGTAAAGGGTATATACAATCATTAGTGGGACTCATTTCCATTAATAGGGTGCTGAATGTCAAAGAACCAGAAAGGGTCTAATCAAGCCCGGGCTCTCTCAAAGCAGCATCTTAAAAAGTCAACGGTATATTTTAAAAAAATAAACAGTATTAAGTCTATCACCAAATCTCTTGTTTCTGTCACTTGTCAAGCACCGCTCCACAGACATTCTATCAGACTATGCCATGTATGAATTAGATTTCCAGTGTTTTTGATTGGGGTTGGACCTGGGTATGACTGGGATGGTCAGGCCATTTTCAATGGTTTCTCCATTTTTCATTCCTTTCTCACTTTGTGGCTTTGCCCCCACACACCGTGTGCAGACACACACTCTCACACCTTTAGTGCGGCCCATCTGACTAAACTTGCTTTATTTAACCGATCTTAAATTTCTGGACTCAGCTGTCCTGCTCCTTAATGTCGCAGTTAACCCACATTGTATACATTGTATTCAGATTGTATTCAATTGTTTCAGGCAAGCTCCTGTTTTCTCTCTCTGCCCTCTCTATAGCCCTCCCCCACTTGCTTGGTTAAGAAATTATGACAGATTTTCTCTCATGATTGGTATATAAGCTCAATGTGTTATCATTTTCCAAATAGTTCCAGTTTATTTCAGGGTAGTAGGATGTTATCATTAGGTAGCATTTTATGAAGTGTCAGGCTTGGGTTGGGCTATTGATTTTGGTTCTGTGCACCCCACTACCCCACCACCACATCAAACACCTCCCCAGCAGGAAGTCACTTGGTCCGCTTTTATACATTTTTTTTTCCTCTGTCACATCTTGTTTTTGTTTTCCCTGCTAGCCAGAGGAAAGTGTCTATTTCCAATATTAAAAAAAAAAAAAAAAAAGATCAAGAAGGCTTCATGTTGTTATTTAATCTGTAATATTAATGAAAAAACAGATGTACTTTTAAAATATAATTTTATGACCAGCAAGCCAGGATGAGAGGCAGAGACCTCAGTCAGGAGATATATAAGAAGCTTATATTTTCTACAGTCATGAAAAGGAATATTCACATGAATAATACTGACCTATGAAATATAGATCAAAGGCTTTCTTACCAGCTTACAGTTGCATCTAAATATGAAGAAAAATGGATTTGAAAATAAAAGATGGCATTTTGGAAGGCATCCTCTGAGAAGTGACTGAGGTGATGAATACAATTAATTTCCTACTCTTCTTCTCCTTATGCCTGCTCTCTAAATGACCTCCTCTCAATTGTCCATGTTACTCTCACAGGTCACAAAAGATTGCTGAGAAAGCAATCAAAATTGTGAGCATTGATTTTTTTAAATGTACATAGAAAAATAAATGAGGGGATTGTATGAGCTGAATGTCAACAGCAGAGAGAGAGAGACCTAACTACCACCTGCTAAAGTTGGTCAATTTCCTGAAGAAGAAGTGGGGGAAATATGTTTATAAACATTCTTGGGGTAAACAACCTTCTTGATTCTTCTCAGTTGCTAAATCTCTTGACAGTCTTCCCCTTCCCCTCAGTTACAATAAGTCTACCCAAAAAGGGAAGGAAGAAAGTTAATTCATACCTTAAAAGTCTCTCTCCTTCTCACATTTATCCTTAGTTGATTTTCTTTAAGCATTAAACCACTCTACTATTGCATCAATGCATATAAAGAATAGCCAGAGAATCTTCACTCTGGGTCAGGTACAAGGTAATTCTTGCATGAAATTATCTATTTCTAGGCAGAACTAAAAATAAACTGAGATGCTACCATGGCTCACCCAGCTTTCAAGCAAGCTGCTTTTCTAAGTTCTGGTGTAGATGGCTTATCCTCTGCCTCTTAGCTACAATGAACCAGATGGAAACATTTCTTCTTACCTGTGCATATTGACAGAGATGTGTTGTAGGAAATAAGTGCTATTGTGAAATTGAGATTATATAATGCACAATTAAGCCATATTATTGGTGGGAAATGTACAGGACTATGTTATATTTCTGGTGTTTCTCTCGTATGTACTGTAATTACCTGCTACCAGTATATTCAACAAGTATTTGATGTAAATATATAATTACAGTGCCTACTATTAAAGTAAGAAAGAAATGAGTATTAACTTGGGAAAGGGAAATGAGGGAATGCCTCATGGAGAAAGTAAACTGGACCTTCAAGGATGCTGAAGGAGGAAAACATAAATTTGGAGATGGGGGTTAAATGGAATGCACAAAGGAAGCATAACAAACAATTAAGTCTATGTGCCCAAGGGAAGGAAAAGTGCCAGTTCCTATGGTAGAAAGTTCACGTTAAAAATGTCAAAATGCAACAGACAATAAAAAACAATTATGGAAAGTTATTTTAAATTATATAATTGGGATTTTGTACTAATTCTTCAGACAAAAGGGAACTTTAAGGTGACTGAAGAGGATAAAGATAAAATAAAATCAGTATTGGGACACCTGGGTGGCTCAGCTGGTTAAACAGCTGCCTTCGGCACAGGTCGTGATCCTAGAGTCCTGGAATCGAGTCCCACATCGGGCTCCTTGCTCGGCAGGGAGCCTGCTTCTCCCTCTGCCTCTGCCTGCCACTCTGTCTGCCTGTGCTCACTCTCTCGGACAAATAAATAAATAAAATCTTTAAAAAAAAAATCAGTATTTAAGGAACATCGTTGTTAGTGTGGTAGACTATCTAAGAAAGTATAGAAATGAAGAGAATGGTAGTGAGGGCTCTTGTTATGACACTATTGACCCAGTTTGGGTTTCAACAGTTTAGGATCTAGAATGGGTAGGTAGTAGGAAAAATTAGAAGGATGAATGTCAGACACAATTCAAAGCAGAAGAAAGATTGAGACTTTGACTCTAATTGAATATAAACTTAAATGAAGTAAAAAATAATGGGGTGCCTGGGGGGCTCAGTGGGTTAAGCATCTGCCTTCAGTTCAGGTCATGATCCCAGAGTCCTGGGATCAAGCCCTATGTGGAGAGTCTGCTTCTCAGTGGAGAACCTGCTTCTCCTCCCCCTCTGCTACTCCCCTGCTTGTGCTATCTCTTGCTCAAATAAGTAAATAAATAAATCTTTTAAAAAATCAAATGAAGTAAAATATAACATATCTGAATATATGTGTATTTGATAAAAACAGGAAAGTCAAGAACATGAATAGACTTGGGGTCATAAGTTCATTTTCATGCACATGGGCTTGAGGCCGTATTTGATGATAAAGAGGTATTTCTCATGGAGGTTTCCTGTCTTCTTCTGTATCACAATATCTAACAATATCTGGCAAAGTAATTGTTAATTTGATAAATGGGAAAAAAAAATCTTAAGGTAGAGGAAATCTCTGGGTTAAGAAGATCTAAGGCTTTGATTCCAAATACACACCCCTTACTTAGTGATATAATATAGCCTTTGATTAAACATACTAAAAGGGGATTTCATTCTTATCTAGCCACTTCTGATGTTGAGAAGAGAGCTCTTTCTTACAGAGAACCCAAGTCTATGTACTCAAAGAAAATTCAGTGACCTCAGTTCTGCCACTTGGAAGCACAGAGAAAAATACCATCTTCTTTTTGGTTGAAACCTCTTCACAGTATATTAGTATACAACACATAACTCCCTGAACCTTCTATTCATTTTCTAAGTACATATTTTTAAAAATTTTCATTACTATTTTTTTATTGAAGTATAGCTGACACACAATATTACATTAGTTCCAGGTGTAAAACATAGAGATTTGACAAGTGTATGTGTGGTGCTGTGTTCATAATCAATGTAGCTACTATCTGTTACCATACAACACTATTAAAATACCATTGTCTGTATCCCCTACTCTGTACTTTTTGTTCTCATGACTTATTCATCCCATAACTGAAAGGTTGTATCTCCCCACACCCTTTCATCCATTTTGCCCTTTGCCCCATCTCCCTCTTCTCTGGCAATCATCAGTTTGCTCTCACCTGTTCTCAGTGTAACATCCTCTAGGTCCATTCACATTTTTGAAAATGGCAAGATCTCATTCTTTTTTATTGGCCGAGTAATAGTCCATTTTAAAAATATATACCACATCTTTTTATCCATTCATCTATCAGTGGATATTTGGGTTGCTTCTGTCTCTTGGCTATTGTAAGTAATGTAGTGATAAACATAGAGGTGTATATAACTTTTTGAATTAGTGTTCTCACTTTCTTTGGGTAAATTCCCAGTAGTTGAATTATGGATCATACAGTATTTCTATTTTTAGTTTTTTGAAGAAACTCTAAACCATTTTCCATAGTAGCGCACCAGTTTACATTCCCCATCAACAGTGCACAAGGGCTAAACCTTCTATTCTTTAGGATAAAGTACTTTAGCTTCTTAAACTGGTCAAGTTATTTGGTTTCTATCCCTTTGCCTTTTGGTGTTTCTTCCCTGGCCATACTCCAATTTGTTTAGATCTCTTAAAAAATGATCTTCATCTCAGGTAAACTGTGGACTTTGGGTGATTATGATACATCAATACAGGTTCATCAATTGTAACAAACATACCACTCTGCTGGGCAATACTGATTATAGTAGAGGCTATGTAGAAGCAGATGGTATATAGGAAATCTCTGTACATTTTTCTCAATTTTGCTTTGAACCTAAAACTATTCTAAGAAAATAAAGGTGTTTGTTTTTTTTTTAAATATGATGCTCAGCTGTGAATACTGTTATCTGTGGACTCACAGAATATATTTGTATATTTGGACTTAGTCATTTCCCAGACTGTAAGTTTATTAAGGCAGTCTTCTATATGATTAGTTGTGATCTATGGGCTCATTTGTTTGTTTAAGCTCAAGTATACTTCATCCAAAATGTTACTCAGCTATTTTTTTTACCTGTCTTGTTAAATGCATAAATAAACTTTCTCACTGTCCATCAGTTAAACATGCACACACATGTACACACACACCCAAACTCGATGGATGGATGACACAATTTACCACACAACAGGCCCAAATCCAAGAAAGTTTATCAAATATGCCTTAAACAATTTCTATACCAGAATGGAAGGAAGAGTCTTCAAATACACTTCAGGTAATTTCTTTTACTATCTAAATTCAACAGCTAATGGCTGAAATGGATAAGCTTATTTATTAGGAATGTCTCAACATTCTTCTTGAGCTATCATCAAAGGTTAAGCTTTAATAAGAAATAGAAATTTAAGAAAACAAAAAACTTTACAATAACTTCATATGTAATACATAATTAAAGAGTTTTGCTGAATCTGGATTTGAGGAGAATTTCAATAAGTCTATACTAATACTTAACTAGTTAAGGAAGCTTATCACTCTGGAAACAAAAATGTTTACTTAAGTCTGAAATGGAATAGGTGGGATTCATTCCAAAGAAGTCTTAATGATTCATGTATCATAAAATCCACATTAAAAATAGAAAAGAAGGTAAGCATAGTCATTAAAGCACAATGTGTGAAAATATCTAATAAACGCTAGCTTGTCCAAATAGTACAACAATTGGAGAGGAGTGCTGAGAGCGAAGGAAACTGCTTTATATTGATGTAAATTCAATTACTCACCCGAAATGTAAAAACACAAGGCTGATCAGATTAGAGCCACCAGGAGAAGTGCAAGTAGAAACTGAATTAATAACTTTCGATGAAACAAAAAAGTTAACCATAGAGTTTTTTTTTTTAAGATTTTATTCATTTATGAGACAGAGAGTGAGCAAGAAAGAGAGTAGAAGCCTGGGGTGTGGGGGGACAGGAAGAGGGAGAAGCAGACTCCTTGCTGAGCAGGGATCTTGACCTAGGACTCAATCTCAGGACCTGGGGATCATGACCTCAGATGAAGGTGGATGCTTTAAATGAAGCTTAACGATGCTTAACTGAGCTATCCAGGCGTGCCAGATTGGTGGTTCTTGAATAATAGTGGGACCCACTCTGTTTCATGGCCAGAAACCAGATTTATTTATAGTTTGTGATGTCAAGATATGAGAAGTTGAAACCCTGTAGTAAGTAGAATCAGAATATCAATAGGCCCTGGAGGTGGACACTTATAAATACAGAGTCTATGGTCCATACAACAATTTCACTACCTCTGTCCTTAAGATAGTCCCAGAAAATAGTGGATTATTTTCTCTCGGATAATAAAAAAGGAAATGGCGTCTATAATCTCACGAGAGAAAAAAATGATGCCAAAATGATGGCCGTTATATTCACAGTTGGATACAGAAGTCAGATTTTTCATTCTGATCCCAGTGGAATGAAGAATGGAAAATCTTACCCTATTCCTCACACAATGGAGTACAAGTACTTCTAATTATCTTCAGTCAAAATAAACCAATACAGGCTTACACAACAGCATTTTCAGGAGAACAACTGGGTTTAATAACAATGGTAACATTGACTATATAAATAGTCATAATAACCTAATTTATTATTTATTTCAAAAGCTTAAAAGTTTTTTTTGAATTTAAAGATACAAAAGTATTATAGTAAACACTTACGGTGAGGATTGATTCATCAAGTTAAATCTCAAGGGGCAGCAAGAAGGTAAATGTGGTGAGTACACTTTAAAGATTATACAGAAAGGCAAATTTAAACATCAGGAGAACACTGGTCTGAAATATTTCTTTGTCCAGCCATCAAACTATGAAAATAAAGAGGAGGTGAAAAAAGAGAGCAGTCTTAAACTAAAACAAAACAAAAAAACAACAACACAAATAAAAAAACTAAGTTATTCCTTTCTCAAAGTGTTCACATTTTTAATAGACCAAATATTTGGTTGAAACTACTTTTCTTACATCAGTAAATGTTTTTGAGTAGCAAAGGAAGGAGCAGCTTTTTTTTTTTATTGTTTTATAAGATTTCATTTATTTATTTGTCAGAGAGATAGAGAGAGATAGAGCACAAGCCCGGGGAGCAGAGGCAGAGAGAGAAGCAGACTCCCCACTGAACAGGGAGCCTGATGTTGGGCTCCATCCCAGGACCCTGGGATCATAACCTGATCTGAAGGCAGAGGCTTAACCGACTGAGCCACACAGCTGTCCTGAAAAGCTTTAAAAATCCTCTAATTTGTCTATGTTAAATAGCTGAACTGCTTAATTTAATTTAATTTTTTAAGAAAGATTTTATTCATTTACTTATTTGACAGAGAGAGACACAGTGAGAGAGGGAACACAAACACAAGCAGGGGGAGGAGGAGAAGGAGAAGCAGGCAGACTCCCTACCTCCAAGCAGGGAGCCTGACACAGGGCTAGATCCCAGGACCCTGGGATCATGACCTGAGCCAAAGGCAGCTGCTTCACAACTGAGCCACCCAGGCACCCCTGAAGTGCTTAATTTTATTTATTTATTTATTTATTGGTAGTGAAACAATAAAGGAACTTATTTCAGTGAGGCCAAAAGACTAGCCTCTCAAAAAACTAGCTAAAAATTCAAGCTTATGCAAGGAAAATGGGACAAAGTTGGTGGGTACATGCAGGTGGGCAGTAAAAATCAGGTCATGATTGTCGTCTTGATGGCTCAGGGAAGTCCCTGTTGCTTGAGGGGATAGTTTCAGTTCCCATCAGGGGATGCTTTGCCTACAGGATCTTTTGCCTGAATGAAAATTAAGCTCTTAATCAATTAGAAAGTACAGACTGAGGTCAAAATGGGAGTAGCTGAAGTCCTCTTTCAAGGTGAGGAAAAGGTTAACTTGGAGGAAGAGGTAGAGTTTCCCTGCCATCTCTGTGTCTCGTAAAGCACCATATCCCACCACAATGGAGTCCTCTAGAATTTTGTTGTGATCTCTCATCACCGGGATCTTAATAAATTCTCAGTAATTACTGTAATACGGATTTGGGTTAAGTGTTCAGACATGGTGATTAACTACTGTGGTTTTCTTGGGACCAAGGGGTTTTCCTGGCCTGGGAAACTCAGTGTTAAGACTGGTCACTGACAATTTTTTTTTTTTCATTTTATTTTATTTCTTTTCAGTGTTCCAGAATTCATTGTTTATGCACCACACCAAGTGCTCCATGCAATACGTGCCCTCCATAATACCCACCACCAGGCTCACCTAACCCTCCACCCTCCTCCCCTCCAAAATTCTCAGTTTGTTTCTCAGAGTCCACAGTCTCTCATAGTTCATCTCCCCCTCTGATTTCCCCCAACTCACTTCTCCTCTCCATCTCCTCATGTCCCCCGTGTTGCTCCTTATGCTCCACAAGTAAGTGAAACCATATGATATTGACTCTCTCTGCTTGGCTTATTTCACTCAGCATAATCTCTTAATTTTAAATCAAGATACTTTATCATTAAACACTAACATTTCAGTTTTATTTAATGTACAAATGGAGTGTACTAGTATACAAACTAAACAAGAAAAATCACTGTACCAGAAAATGTTTAGTTTAAGTGGTGAAAACCCATCTCAAATGAGTATAAGTAAAATAATGAGGGAAGGGGATATGGGATAAGGTGCTTTGGGCTCAGGCCTAAGCCGGGTTCCAGGGGCTCAAACATTGTGTTGCCTCTGTGTTGGTCCTACTTAGTAGGAAGTTAGCTGCTGGCAGTTTTAACCTCCTCATTCACACGGCTTATTATCCTTGTAAGGAGGCTCTCCTTCAGATGGTTTGAGGAAACTCACAGAGAAGGCCCTGATGACCTTGGCTTGTGTCATCATCAAACTTCCATTTACTGGATCCAGGAGATTGAAGTGATGACTCAAGGTTTTTCCTGCCACTTCCTTCTAATCAGCCACATGAGAGTGAGAATGAAGTGGGGAGGTCTAGATGCTAACTAGACAGAAACCACATGTCCCCTAAGATATCTCATGGTTACAAGAACTCTATATGGAAGATGAAAAGGAAGCTGAGTTTAGTCCGCACTCTATTGATTACTGCCTGGTAACTAATCACCCAATCACATTAACTTCAGTTTCCTCTGAAGTAGAAACATGGACTGTTATTCTCACAGGATGACTGAGAATTCTGTTCATCGAATGACAATGCCAAGAAAATGACCATGCCAGCAACTTTCCTAGTTTCACTTCTACCCCACCAGCTACCCCATCTTGTCTTCTGCTGCATCCTCCCCTTGTAGATGATCTCTGAATGCGGAACTGATGAGCACGCTACCCTATATCCACTTCCTGCCCGTCACCAACTGCAACATCTCTTAAAATGACCTCCTCTTCTCTCGTGACTTTAGAGATCATTTCTATGTCCAGTCTACATACCTATCTCCAAATCTAACCTCTCCCTATAATTCTGGACGCATATATGCAAATATCTACTTGATATTTCTACGGGCATGTTTAATAGACACAAGGAGAATTTCTGATATCATAGACTCTCAATCCCACTTCTTCTCTCCTGTGTACCCCCCACATTAGTAAACAGCACTGCAATTCATGAAAATACTTAAGACAAAAATCTAGGAATTACTCTTGCTGCTGTTTCTTCATCCTTCAAATCCATAGTTTTGGCAAATCATGTAAATCCTACTTTCAAAACTTAACTCAAATTCACCCTTGTTTCTATCGCTGCTTATTAACAACCCAGCTCTAGAAACCATTGCCTCTTGGCTTAACTATGAGCCTCCTTGCCTTCCTATAACCTATTCTCTGCAAAACAGCCAGAGTATTCTTGTTAAAATACACCTTAGCTCACATCACACAAAACTCGCACACCTCATTCACCTTCCCCACACACTTGGAGTAAAAGACCTCACCTCTAATATTACCTGCAAGGCCATACTTGATCTGAACCCCAATGTCTTTCAGATATGACCATGCCTATCTCTCACCCACACTGGCTCATTCTTGCCTTAGGGATTTTGTTCCAGCCACTCCCTTTGCCTGCCTCTCCTCTTCATCTCATAATGACTGATTCCTTCTAGTCAGTTATCAATCTAAGTGTCACCTGTGCAGAATGTTATCCAGGAAAAACTCCCCTGTTATTTCTTTACTGTTCACTCAGTACTTCTGAATTCCAAATATGTGTGGGTTTTCATATGAAGCAGTTTTCCAATTCTGACCAACATGAATGAATTCATTCAGTTCTGACACTATCCATGGAGAGTTAGCATTAGATCATACAAATTAGGGACTCAGTCCTGTAAGATGACCCTAACTCAGACTTCAGATGCCAATCACAAGTCTATGTAGGCGGTTACCTGTGCTTCTGACTGAATGGCTTGAAATGGGAGGTTCCCACATGTGAGAGAAAAACTCTCTAAAGGCATGATATATAGGGAAACCATTTAGATTTCAAAGTCAGCATGATTGTATGTAAATGTTGTTTAAACCGAAAGCCTAATTTATGGCTCACCAAGAATACATTGTATATCTGCCTTGTAACTGAGTAGCCTAAAGGAAAACCGTCCTGTCCTTAAGATACCCATCAATGCTCCTACTACTTCCTGCATTCCTTGATGTTAAAACTCATGATTCCTGCCTATTTGTCAATCTACAATCTTCTCACCTTTTATAAGACGCAAAAAAGTATTCTACAGGTAGAAACTGCTCATTTTTCAGACACATTCTTCCTTGTGAAGAGCATGTTTCCTGGGCTCCCATAAAACTTTCTTTCTTTTAGAGATTCTAAAAGGTTTCCTCATTTTGCATTAATACATAACCCCTTCCTTCCAGGGGGGTTTGATTAATTTGCTGTAGCAGTTTACAGAACTCAGGAAAACAGTTTACTTACTAGATTTCCTATTTATTATTACAAAGGATTTTAAAGGAAACAAATAAATGGTCAAATGAAGAGATACATAGGGCCAGGTCTGGAAGCATCCTGAACACAGGAGCTTCTGTCCCTGTGGAGTTCAGGATGTGTCAAACTTTTTCACTAACCTGCAAGCGCTTCAGACTCCATACTTTTTGGGTTTTTAATGGAGGCTTCATTCCATATGTATGATTAAATCATTGGTCATTGGTAATTAAGCCAATCTCTAGCCCTTCTCCATCTTGGAGGTAAGAAAGTGTAGGTGAAAGGGTGGGGCTGAAAAATTCCTCTCCTTTAATGGCTTGGTTGGTTCTGCTGGCCATCAGCCCCCTTCCTCAGTGGTTTTCCCAAACTCTCATTAACATAAATACTGTTTTTTGTTGAAAGGGACTTGTGACTATAAAAGATACCTTTATTGCTCTTAGGAAATTATTGGAGTTTTAAGAGTGCTATGCAAGGACCGGGTAACCACCATACAGATATTTGTTATAAAACATACCATCACAATTGTTCTCCAATTATTCAATAAAAATGGCCACCAAATCTCACTCTTTTATTAGAGTCTGCAATTTTTTTTTTCTGCGAGGGATCAGATAGCAAATCTTTTAGGTCTTTCTCCGCATATGTTGTCTCCTACAACTCATTGGTATTGCATCAGGAAAGCAGCTATAGACAGTATGTAAAGAAATAAAACTTTATTTGCAAAAACATTTTGCCAATGCCTGCTCAATTACATCAAGCTATTTTAATTCTATGTTTAACATCATCTTATTTGTGCATAGTGTTTTCATACATTCAAAATTAAACTCTGCCCAAATATCCTCAAAAGAGCACTCTAGGAGAAACACGCTTGACCACCCTGCCATCATCAAGTTTCCCCCACCATGGAATCAGCCACAAAAAATATAGAAGATAACAATATACTTGTGTTCATTGTGGATGTCAAGGCCAACAAACACCAGATCAAATAAACTGTGAAGAAGCTTTATGACATTGGTGTGGCCAAGGTTGATACTCTGATCAGGCCAGATGGAGAGAAGAAGGTATATGTTCAACTGGCTTTTGACTATGACGCTTGAATGTTGCCAATAAACTTGGGATCATCTAAGCTGAGTTCAGTTGGCTAAATCCTATCTAAGTTTTTCATCATAAAAAAATAAAAATAAAAAAATGAACTCTGTGAGAGCAGCAATAACTTTGATTATCTCCCTCATTGTTTCATGTTTGTTTTCCCTAACACCTAGTGATTGGAGCATAAACAGAGCTTAGTTGGTTGGACGGATGGATGGATGCAAGAAACTGGTATATAAAATTCAAAACACTACAGAAAAAACCAAAACACCTCAGAGCGTTTTTTTTTTTCTAATTTTTTTTTAGGATAAGAACTATTGAGAAATTATTAGTTTAAATAAATGATTTTACTATTTAAAAGTCTCTATTTCTTCCTTAAATACAAGGATATAACGATAGCAAGACAAAGGAAAATTTAAATTGTGTTTCCACAGTTCATATTTGACAAAATCTACTCATTTTTACTTTACATTAAGGCCTTTCTTTTAGCCAGTCATTCTCAGTCTGGGTGATTTTGCCTCCCAGGGGATATTTGTCATTGTCTGGAGAAATATTTAATTTTAGAATTTGGGGGGAGGGTGTACCACTGGCATCTATAGGCCAGAAGCCAGGGATGTCACTAAATATCCTACAATGCATAGGACAAACCCCTACAACAAAGAATGATCTAGCTCCAAATGCAGTAGTGCTGGGGTTAAGAAATCTTGCCTTACGCTTATTTCCCTTGAAAATAGGTCTTTGTGTTTGGGAAAATTTTATGAAATTTCAGTGTCTGTAAACTACTTGTGAAAATTTGTGAGAAATTCTATTTTATTTCCTAACATCCTCAAGTTTTGTATGAGACACAAAGCAGTTCTGAGAGGAACGTTTCAGTTGGGGAAAAGGAAGGCAAACCTCACGGTCACATTTGTATTCCAAGAACATTCAGCCAATCTGATAAGCGCCTTAGAGGAGTCAGACTTCAGGCTGCCTGCTCCGTGGACTCATACAAGGTTAAGTGCCTACCGCGTTTCATGATATTCATTGGCCAAATGACTACAATGACAGTAAATTTCAGCTGACATCCTATGGCAGCAACAAAACAGGAAAGGAAGGAAGGAGCATTCCAAGGGCAAGAACAATACAGCGAGTATCCTTTTATAGTTTTCATGTAAGCCTATGACTTTGTTGTTGCATGCTGATACCGTCCATTGTTGAGTTAAACTGGCCCTATGCCACATTACTCAACAAGTTAAGCTCAAACAATAGCTATAATTTCTCGATAGTTAATGCTAGAAATAATATTATACTTACTTAGATTTTTTAAAATCTTGATAGAATATAGCAAGAATCTCTTGGTATAAAAACCCATTATTTAGGAACACAAAGAGAAACTTTCAAAACATTTACTCATACTTAACTCACCTAGCAGGGGAGCAGGTGTGTGTGTGTGTGTTTGTGTGTATTGTGTCTTGAGTGATGGGGAAAGTGTATCTAAAAGACAAACAAAGGCAATGTTCTGCACATTTTGATGCTGTCCATATCATTAAATAAATAACAGGGATTATATATAAATAATGTATAATTACATCTTCATGAACTTGCACAATATTTCATTATTCAAATTCTACTCTCATCTCTGTGATTATTCCTTCCTGCCACCTTCCCAGGGAGTTCTTCTTTTTGTTTTCTCATGCGAATATTTTTTAAATGTCTGCCTTTGGTTCCCTCTTCTAAATATGTATTTATTTGAAGATTTGATCTACTCTAACAGCTTCAACTATTGCTTTCCTCCCAGTAACTTTCAAGTCTTTACCTCCATTTTTCACCAACTTCAGGAATATTTATTCTTTGATTTTAATAGCTATGGATGCGTCTGTTTGGAAATCTTGTTCATGACTTAAATTGCATGAGTCCAAAACTCAGTTCATAATTTCCTCCTTTTATATAGAATTTTTTCCACAGACTCCCATCTCACCCATCCCATTGGGTAATACAAAAATATGGAAGTCACCCATATTTAAATAGTAAAATCATTTATTTATACTAATAATTTCTCAATAGTTCACCCATACCCGACATCTTCTTTCTCCTTAAAGTGCAATTTCTTATCCATCATAAAATTCTACTCTTTTTCCCTCTGAAATATTTCTTAAATGTGTTTATTTCTTCCCTCTCCCTTACCACCAAATTAGTCTGTGTTATCACCTCATCCTCTGATTATGATACTTTCGTGTTTAAACATAGCCGATGTCATCCTATTGCTCTTAGGGTGGCCCTTTAATATGGACTGCAAGGATCTGTATGGTTTAGCTCTTTCTTGCCCTTCCTCTCTTTTGCTCTGCTCCAGTGACACAGCCATCTTTCCGTTTCTGACACAAGGTGATGGTTGTTGTTTCTACACTTCTCTCTCTCTTTCACACACACACACACACACACACACACACTCAGACTCTGCTTTAGAAGGAATTTTGCTTACCTGTTCTACTATTGGCTGTCACTACCAACAATTCAGATTTCAGATTAAGAGTCATTTAATTGGGAGAAGCACTTCCCAAGAAGCACTGGAAAGACTTCTTTTATTGTAGCCTCAAGTGTAATGAGATATCTCCACTTCATGGTGCTTGTCACATTTGTTACACTGTTTATATTTGTTTGTATTATCAAATAGCCCAGCTGTCTTCCCTAATAGACTATAATCTATCTGTTTGCATTCAGCATTTTAGCCCTAGCACTTAGCTTGGTTTCTGGCACATGATAGGATATCAATAAATATCTGCTAGAAGTACGCACAAAATGAACTCCTCATGTCAATCCATCAGTTCACTCCCTAAATTCTTATGTTTCTGAGTTCTCTTAATCTATCATGGTTATCATCATCTACTAGACCCCAGGCCTAAATTTTCAGACTTCCTTGGCGTCTCTCTCTCTCTTTTCCCAACCACAACTAATTATTTGCTAGCGTCATTGATTCTACCCCAGAGCACATTTCCCAAGAGGCTTCTCATTGCCATTACTGGTCTTTCCTGCTACAGGCTGTCCTCATCCTGTCTCTAGGCTACTGCAAAATCACCCAGTTGGGTTTTGTATCAAATCTTTTCTTGTTCCCGTCTTCCTTTCACCTTCAACAACACTGCTCATGTTTATTCTACGATCAAAATGATTTTAGCATTCCTGACCATGTATTCAAGACAGTATCCAGCAGGCAGCTTCTCTATAATCTTGACTCTGCACATTTTCTTAATTATCTCTAAACATTCTGATTTTCACATTTATATTCCAACCGAACTGAAATATTTCGTGTTCCCCGGATATGCCTTGTTTTGAGTACTTCTAGAACTTTATCTGTAATACTCCCCCTCAAACACACATTCAACTTTCCTTTTCTAGACTACTTATATTCAAGGATTCTTTTTTCTTTTGTTTCACATTTTTATTTTTAATTTAAGTGCAATTAACATTTAGTACACTATTAGTTTTAGAGGTAGAGTTCAGTGACTCATCAGTCTTATATAACACCCCGTGGCTCATTATATCACATGCCCTCCTTAATGCCAATCACCATCCCTCCACTCCCCCCACAAGGATTCTTTCTTACCACCATTGTATAGACTAGAGTGATCAAAAAACAATGCTTAATAGATATATTTAACAAATTGCCTCATCCTTTCCTTTTTTCTTATGTAGCATTAGTTTACATATTTCTTACTTATTATATATCTTTCTATCAGAGTTTTTCCATGCCTTTTTTGAAAGACAACCACCAAAAGAAGGTTTTATGAAGTCTGCCTCCTTTGCTTTTTAAGGGTACTTCATTTTCTTTCAAAACTGACAACATGATAAGAGCAGGATTTTAAAATTATGACCTAGGAAAAACAAGCACAAATACTTGTTAAAAATTGTGCTTTTCTGTACTCAAGGATGACATGCAATTCATAAACTGATCAAAGACCAGAGAAAGATAAAGTTTATCTAAAATAATAATACACGCTATAAATACTAAAATAGTATCCCTGGAAAAGTTTAACTTGGCTTTCACTGCAATAGGTACCTTTTATCTCAGGAAATCTCTCAACTGTTTCTTGAGGGTGTTAACCATGGGTGTTCTTAGCACTTTAGGCTAAGGCAACTTATCATAGTATTGATTGTATTTATTTGCAGGTAGTCAACCTAGAAACTGTAATTTTGAATTGCTAACACTACAGATATATTTTTCTTTTCTGAAAAAACACTAAACTTAAGTAAAAAAAATTAGTTTTTTTTAACAATTTTATATACACTCTACCAAGTGCTTTGTATATATTTTCCAGTAAGGCTGTACTATATTTTAAAGCAGATTTTACTTTAATTTTAAATAGTCTTTACACATAAACCATGTAAGTATTGAGATTTTTCTATTAGGGAGTTATTCACCTATTTTTTTTTTAATCTTAAATGTCTTTCATATAGTTCATTGCTCCAAACCATAACGCAAACACACACACACACACACACACACACACACACCCCTAAGTACGGTTAGTAAAGTGCATACATAGTATAAAAAATTTATAGATTAAAATGGGAATATGAAAGTATACGGTATACAGTTTAAATACAATCTTTAAAGAATCTTCCCACATGAAGATCATGGTGGTAAAACCACAAACCAACCAATGAATGGAAATCTTTC
The DNA here is from genome assembly GCF_020171115.1 of Neogale vison. NCBI lineage: Eukaryota > Metazoa > Chordata > Mammalia > Carnivora > Mustelidae > Neogale > Neogale vison. The sequence goes on from NC_058096.1 coordinate 53,535,493, forward strand.
TTTTTAAGTTTCAAGGCTTTTCCAAAAAGAGTTTAAAGCCATTGAAGGCTTTTCTGTGGAGTAAACGGAATGTGTATGTGTGGAAACATCTAAAAATAAAACAGTGCAAACTTTATATCACTTTAAATTTAACTCTTGTGATCATTAAACTAAGAGTGAGTGTTGTCTTTCAAAATTGAGATACAATGTGGAAACAGACCATTATCTGTTTATGATACTTTAGTATATGGCAAGAAAAAGGTTATTTATTTAAAAGTGAAATTATAATAAAGAAACACTACTCTACTGAGTTTAACATTAATTTAACATCTATTTATTAATTTTTAGGGTAAAGTTAATTTATGAGATAAAAAGTGTTATTTAAAATATTGACATCAGTAAAACATTGAGAAAAAAACTTTATTTTAGTAGTAGCTTATTTGAATTAATGGAACATCCCACTCCTTAATAATAACAGCAGTGACAATTATTACTATTAGTGTTACTTACACACTTGGCAGCATCTTGTAGTTTTTTATTTTGGTTTATAGAGTTAATTGAGCATACTTTGCAGCATACAAATTTGCCTTGGATTTGATTGGTTACCATCATTTATAACACTCATTTTCTTACATTTGTTGATTATTGACTGGGTACCATACACATATTTGGACATACTGCCCTTATATATTTGTTGATAATTCTTTAATTCTTATAACACCCTTATGAAGTAGGTGCTATTACTCTGATTTCAAGAAACCAGGATTTATAAAACTAAGCAGTTTACTCAAATCATATAGCTAGTAATTAGCATAATTGGTTCAGAACTAGACCATTCTGAACCCATGTTCCCAACCCTCTCACAATATTATTGTTTCCCTAAACTGATTTTCTGATCTAAGACTGTTATAATATTTAATCCTAAAAAAGACACGAACTACAAAATGTTATCTTTATACTAAAAATTAAAATTGCAGCTTAAATAAATCAATTATCTTGTACTTAAATGTTAGTTAAAGATAAAAACCATGGTTTGTCTAAATTTAGAGCTCATACTGTTTTCACTATAGCAGTCCAATTGGACTCTTGGCAAAGATGGAAATGATCTCTCTAGGCTCTCTAATATTAACATGTGGCTATTGGAACACAGCTGATGCTAATGAAGAAATATGTCTTAAGTTTTAGTTAATCTTAATTAATGAAAATTCAAATTTAAATGTTACATGTAGCTAATGGCTACATTACCACACAGCACAACCAGGATTGAACTCTATTATCCTGACCTCCTAAAGCCATATATAAAAAAAACTTTACGAAAAAATGTAATGAACTTAATTACTAAATAAATTTTAAACAAATTCAATTATTCCTCATTAGTTAATCCTTTAATTCAATATAAACAGGAATTTCCAAGTAAAGTAACCCAGCCGTATCCAATGTTGAACTCAAAAACTTTTCCTTCTCAATGTTTGTTCTAAGTTTACTTTTTCCCTAGTTGCATTATTTCTACTTAACCTTTTTTCAAATTGCTTAAAAATTAAAAAATACACATTAAATCATGCTGGAAAAATATTTTCCTGTGCATCCTTGACAATCTTTCCCTTTATTTTTCTAGTGTCTAGAAAATGTGAGCTCTGTCTCCAATCTTTCTGCAGGAAATCTGTTTCGTATTTTACTGGTTGTGTTGTGACATTCACAGATCAGTAAGTCCCAGTTTGGAAGACTAGGGGTCAGAGATGAGGCAGTTAAGTCAAAGGGGATTGAATTTAATGTCACAGTCCCTAGTCTGGGCAAACAACCCAATGCATGAAGATTTTGATTTTTCACTCTTCCAGTAACATGGAAAAGCAACCTTACAAAATTAAACGTTTCTAGGCTAAGTTCTGTGACAACAGTTATTGGCAAATGAGATGCCTTGGTACAGGTCTACACTGCTTACCTGATGGACGGTAAAAACTTTGTCCTCTTACTATCCCCGTTAACACCGCAGGGCCTGAGGCTACATCAAGATGCTATTTACATCCTAGAGTTAGTTTTAAAACATGGTATAAGATCAATCCAGACTTCTGAGAAACAGCAAATAAACAGTTATTCTTTAGCTTGTCAAATTGCCATAGATCCTAATTATGCTACTCTCTTTTCCTCTTGTCCTACTCACCTCCTGAATACAGAGGTAACTCCTAAACTCACTGGATTACAGAGAAGGATTGGTCTACACTAATACACATTCATACCTGTTAAACAGTTTCTACCATGCACATTTTCCTGATTTTTCTTAGAATCCAGATACCTTAGTACAAACTTTAAAATCTGGAGTCTTCAGGAATGGCATTTCCCTGGCGCCTGCCTGGCTCATCTTAATAGCATGCTACTCTTGATCTCCAGGTCCTAAGTTGGAGCCCTATATTTTGTGTAGTGATTACTTAAGTAAATAAATAAAAATTTTTTTAAAGATTTTCTTTATTTATTTGAGAGAGAGAGAGGGAGAAAGTAGGGTGAGGTGCAGAGTGGGTGGGAAAAGGAGACAATCCTAAGGGGACTTAACCTTGGCTCTGAGCTTTGGGACTCAGGGCTAGGTCCCTCCAATGGAGACATCATGACCCAAGGTGAAACCAAGAGACATAGGCTTAACCAACTGAGTTGCCACCCAAGTGTACTAATAAATAAATTAATTAAAATAAATAAAAAATAAAATGTAACATTATATTTGTTTGTTTTTAAAGAAGGAAATGGCATCTCTCCTGTATTCCTGATTTAAAAACCAAGCACCTTTCTCTTGTTATAATCATTTCTTTTAGGTCTTTCTTTTCCTTTTTTTAAAAAATCTGATTCCAGTTTAACATTAGGCAAAAATTTCATAATATAGCTCACATATCAGAGAGATGGAGATGATTTCAAAATCATTAGATGTATTTCTTGCCATTCACCTCTCCTGAACTAATGTGAATATTGTTATTAAATAAGATGGACTAAATGGAAACTTTACTGGTTTTCCATTTGTGTTTAAATCCTGACCCTGCTTCTTGCAAGCCATGGCCTTGGTTGAATTCTTTTAATTCTCTCAGTCTTCATTTCTTTATCTGGAAAATGAGTGTGATAATGATACTTGCTATATGGGGTTCCTGTAAGAATTACATAAGATAATTTACATGAATTACTTAAAATATGGTTTGACAGATTAAAAACACTTAATAAATGGTATTACTGTCCTTTTATTGTTGTCCATGTAAAGAGATGTGGGAAAACTCATGACAGCTAATAAGTACACACTTAAGTCTATTTATATGTAGACCAAGACACAGTAATGAATATTCAACCAAAACCAAGGAAAAATCTTTTAGAGTATCTATAAAGAATTAAACATGATAATAGGTTTCTAGTCACTGAAAACACATTTTCCTACTATTTGAGGAATACATAAATAAAAATATTATTCCTACTATTTAATTTATAATCAAACATGAATCAAAAAAATGACAATGGTTTTTCCTGAGGCTTTAGCTGGAGCTAGTTAATGCCAATTGGTATATTTTTAAGAAAGAAAGAATTCTCAATGTATGAGCCAGAAATGAAGCATCATTTCTTACTGATCAAAACAATTCTTCTTCCTGGTTTTCTTTATTTTTTGTATTTGCTCAAAGAAGTCTTCTTAATGTCCAAACAAGAGTTCATTGTTGAGATGAAGTGAAACTCCAACCTCTCCATCACATGGAAGTAGTAATTAGACCAGGCTTGTGTGTACAGTTAGGTCTCAATCAACCCTGTTGACAAAGCCCAATTTGACATACACTCTAAACTCCAGAGATTATTTTGAAACTGCATCTTTATAAATTTCAGTGTATCGTTCTGTAACACCTTCAACCAGGATTGTTTTCTGAATTCTACAGGATCATCTACACTTCAATCTTTATGAAAGTGTAGCCATGATATTTCTGTTAGATTAACTTGTTCTTATTTTCTAGAATAAAGCAGGAAAGAGGATTTAAAAAGGCAATGAAAATGGCATTATAATACTGTGTATCTTTTCTATTTGCATACTAATGTACTATACTGCAAACATTTGGGTACACATTGAATGTCAGCAATCAGAACACAGCAGGTTCCTCAAACCATATAGCCTAAGATATATAACATCCCACACATTTTGATTAAAAATTGAAAATACTATTCAAAGCAATAAAGCCCACTTCAAAACTGACATGATAACATATCCAGAAATCAAAATTAAGTTTTCACAGAATCTAAGTGCTATATGAGTTAAATTAGCTTTTGCAGAAAAGTTTAAAAAATGGCATTGCAATTATTTCTGAAAACCCTGTAATATATCGAAAGACAACTTTGTAGTTCATTTGCAAGTACCTGAAAGATGTCAAGAAAATAAGTTATTCTCTGTAAGGAAGATTTGGTTACATGCTTTTGTCTTAACTTTAAATCTTTAAATGTAAAGTATAATAAATTGTCAAAATGTTAACTGTGTTTCTTAACAAACAAAATACACCACTACCAGTTGAACACTTTTTCTTAGAAAACTCAGATTTGTGCTTAAGGTAATAATATTTCCAGCTACAGACTCCTTTGCAGTTGGTAGTGGCTACATGACCCAGGACTAGACAGGAAAATGTACGAGAAGATCCTGGAGAAAGTACTCCTTCCCAAACAGGAGGCAAAATCGTGGTAGGATAAAGCATTTTTGCCATTTGTACACTCCACTTCCTGAAACACAGATATTATGACTAGAGGTATAACGTTAATCTTGCAACCATGAAGATAAAAGATTATCTGTCTAAGATGGTAAGAGCAGGAAAACAGGAGACTGAAGAATTGGCAATACCATGAAGCTGCTTTAATTGTCAAGACTGCTCCCCTCAGACAACTTGAGAGAGAAAAATGAACGACCTGACCTAACTGATTAAGCCCCTATTGGTTGTGTTCTTTGTAAAATTCAGCCAAACACAAACCTAATAGATTCCACACACTATAAAATTACAAACATTCTAAGCAGTGATGTTTAATTATTTGGCTGAGATCAATGATAGAATGAGAAAATAACAATGTATAAAAATGGAAAAGAAAAACAATGATATCATATTTTTAATATGTGCATGTTCTTGTAAGTATTCTCTAACAAGCCTGTTATAAAATACAACTTCGGCATTTTTGCAAACTTTCTGTCATTCCAAAATAACGTTTTTTTAATAGCTTAAAACAGGCTACTCAATCATCAAGTGGATAATAAACTCTTTCCTAGTTTGCTCAAATCTAAAGCAGAGTGATAAAAATGATCAAAGTCCTTAGGTTAAAGTGATCCAATCAGAAGTACTGGATGAGAGAGAAAATTGAATTTCCACTCTTTGGTAATTATCTCTTTACACAATAGAGACGTATGCTATAGTGACAGAATTTCTATCTGTTAGTTAAAAGCAGCATTTGAAAACACTTACTAATCAAGGAATAATTTCATGTCTGAAAATTTAAAAAATGAGATTGGTTGTAAAAAGAGCAGGAGGTGTTGCTTCATGACACATCTAGCATTTATTTAAATAAAATCTTTATTCTCTGACCTGTACTTATATACACATTTAATTTTGAAACTGTATGTAAATGAAGTTTTACCATTTCTTCTGAAGAATTAGAGTAAGTTTCGATTTCATCATAAGAAAATCTTTTGTAAAAAATACTTGGGACCATTCTCTGTACCTATTTCCTTATGTGTAAAATGGGAGAATATATCCTACCCCATAGAGGTGCTAGGTATGTACATTAAACACATCAAACATGTCTGGCACAAAGTAAGGCAATATTAATAAAACACTGTTATTTCCATTGTTAAGGAAGGGAGATATGATGACGTGTTTCCCCAAAATGTGTGCCTTCCTTCTGCAGTGCTGAGCTTTGGCTGGATAGTGGCTCCCCAGCTAGGGACTACATTTCTTAGCGCCTCTTGCAAATCAGTGGGCCTTGTGCTTAGTGCTTGCTTGTGGAATGTGAGTGGCAGTGGAATATATCACTTCTAGGTCACAGTATTTACCAAGTAGCTGTGTTTCCTTAATATAATGATGTTAAAATTTGTCTTTGAGATTTAATTAGAAAATACATGACTATCAGGCTATCATAACCAATTCATAGGAAAAAAATCAGAATTTTACTTTCAGCTTATGTGGTAAACATCTGATTTTTTTCCTATGAATTGGTTATGATAGCCTGATAATCATGTATTTTCTAATTAAATCTCAAAGACAAATTTTAACATCATTATATTATTTCTTCTATTATGTTTTAAAAATATTAACTTTCATGATGTTCCCTTATAAAACCCAATTAATTTTTGTGGGTTTGAAATTTAATTATTGAAGATGGAGAGTGTGTTACAGAAACTATTATAATTCAAGATTTTTTCTTTTTTTGCAAATGAATGGTCATAAAGGAAATTTACAATTTAAAAACCAATTAAAAGGAAGGATGTTCTAGTAATTGATGTTCTAGTAATTTTGCTGGTGAGCAAAAATCTGTTAATATAAGTTGAACCATCTTTCAGTTGACTTTTGCTTCAAATTATACTATTTGTGATTTTACTTATGATGTTATGACCAGAGCCAATAGCTATTTCTTTTATATAAATCATTAGATTTTTATTTCAAAGCTTCTATAACTCAATTCTTAAAAGTAAAATGATAACAGTATAAAAAAGTTGTGGTAATACCAAAAATTTCATGACCTTACTTTTTTTTAAATAACAGCAGGAAAGCATTTATTATGACATATTTATGATATATTCAGATCCTGGAAGGCAGGGATCTATTTAATTTATCTACCTGTATAAATATGCACAAAGGTAGAGTGTTTGGTTTTCCAGCTGACCCCTACCCAAAGTATGAGTGGAGCTTCTATAGTTTATTTGTTCAACTAAACATCCTTTAAAAAAATAAAGATTTATTTGAGAGAGAGAGAGAGAGAGAGCGAGAACATGAAGAAGAGGGGCAGAAGGAGAGGGGGAGAGAGAATCTTAAGCAGGCTCCACACCCAGCGCAGAAACAGGTGTAGGACTTGATCTCAAGACCCTGAGATCATGACTTGAGTCAAAATCAAGAGTTGGATGTTTACCCAACTGAACCACACAGGTGCCCGTAAACATCCTTTTATATACTTTTTTTCAAGATGAGTTCCAAACTTGTATATGACATTAGCAGTATGTTATATGTTATACATTTTGTATGTGTATAACATACACATATGTATGTATTATACATTGATGTCTGTATATGCATGATTATGATTGTGCATTTGTATATGAAAAAGGATAGATGAGAACTCTTATTCTTTATGTTTGGGTGTCCCACCCTCTTGGAAACACTTGCTTATAAAGAAGTGTAGAATTGCACGTCTCTGCCTGGAAGTATCTTAAAGCATTCATTTTTTGGGTAATAATAATTAGTGCTCATCTTAAGGGCATAATGATATGTTTGTTCCAGCATTAACAATTCTTTTCATAAAAAGTTTCACTGTCCTGTTTTGTTGAAAAGAGTCAATGGTTAAATTATGTCTAGTCAGGTAAAGAGACATGTAACATGTCCAGTTGCTGTGAGAACTACATTTTTTTTTTTTTGGTTCACTGAAATAATCTATGCAAGAAAAAGACAGAAACTTTGTAAGTGACTAAGACAATATATACTTATTAAACAGTATTTCGGGAAAATACTAAATAGTATTAAAAATGTTCATAATTCTTTCACCATAATTCTTTCACCAAACATACTCTGGTAGTATTTTGAGATGTTTCTCTTTACCACACACATTTTTCTGCTGTGGTAGTGCTCTTTGAATCATTTATCCATTTTTGCCTCATTGTTTTCCAGATAACATTATATCAGACTTGCTTCATTAAAATTATTCTTCAAAAAGAAACATGAGGCACATAGGAGTATATATTCTTTAAATACCATTTTGCCATCTTGCATGTTAATGCTTTTAAAACAATCTGGGATAAAGTGCATTTTTATTTCTCCAACTGTTCTTTATAACACATTTATCTCAAAAATTACCCCATTCTCTGGTTTAGCATCCATTTCACTCCTTCACCACTTATATTACTATAGATGGACTGGTTTACACAAGGTTTACTCATGGTGATGTGTCAGACTAACTTCTAATGCAAACACACTTTTAAAGAAATTATCTGTGGTGGTTATGCCGTATCTCTATTCCTAATTGTTCACCTATCCCTCTCCACATTTGTTCCTTCTTCTTTGGCTCCAACTTTCATTCATTTACTCATTGGGAGAACACTTATGGAGCCCTTTTCCATGCCAGGCAATGTGAGAAAGACCCTGGGCCATGATGAATAGGACACAACTTTTGACACTAAATTACAATATAATGTGATAGGTGTCAGTTGGCATGAATAGAAGGTATTTTGGTAGGAAGAGTAGAAGCAGTCAGTCTGGTCTCAGGTGATCAAGCACAGCCTTCTTGAGAACACGGTTTTATCAACTGGAATACTGCCAACTCAAGACATGCCTGATGGTCAGAAAAGGAAGATTTAGTTCTTATGAAGAATCTCCTCAAATATAAATCTGGTAACTCAGGTAGATTCAGGAATGAGACATTCTACAACTGGGATAATTCAAGGTGTTGAGGAAGGAGTAACCAAGCTCCATTCAAAGATTAAGGCAGGGAAGAAGGTGGGCAAACTCCTTTACCTATAGATATTGTCTCTGAAACTGCCTAGGCTGCCCAATGCATAGTGCCTAGTGAGCATAGCAAGCTCTCACAAATAATGTGTTGCTTTCATAATGTGTCCACTGGTATTAGTTGTTTTAGCCCAATGGGTGGCGTAGTGCAATAGGGAATTCGAGATGAGGTACTATACATCAGGAACTTTCTATACTTGGGAGAACAGGAGACGTGATCCAGGCTTGGGAAAGGACTGCAGTGCTTGGCTTTGAATTCAGTAGGCTTCACTGCCAAACACAAAAGCAGTGAGCCTAGAAAACTTAACAGACATAGACTCTTAGGAGAGGAACCCCAGGCTGAATCCTGTCAATTAGCCTGGATCCACAATGCAGTGCACAGAAGTCTCTATTATTGGGAAGGGGGCACATTTTAAGCACCAACTATACGGACTCCATAACATGGTTAGGGAGATTCTTTCCTTCTGAAATAAAGGATGCTTGCAGACACACTAAACTTTTTCTCTGTCTGCAATCCTTCAAACCAGAAACTATCAAGTTTTAGTAATATTTTCAGTAAAATGTTGTTAAGTGATTAGCTCTCTTAGAATGAAGAGAGGAAACAACTAGAAAAGCCTTATCAGAGACACAGTCTCACAAAGATTCCTAGCTTTGTTGAATTAGAGGAGTGGGCTGGATCCTATTCCAAGTTGTCTTGTAGAAGCCAGGATCTTTGGAAGGCAGCTTATGGGATCTCTGGGAAGTGACTCGGGGAAGGGCCGGACTCTCTACTCAGGTAGTTACACTTGTTGGTGAGCTCTGACAGGAGGTGTTGACTTTGTGGATTTATGACAGACAAGCTTCGGAACGGAGTAAATTTCGAGATCAATCCTCTCCCTAACTTCCATTACAGTAAACAATTTCTGCTGAAGGTCTTCATAAAAGAATCTGAAAAGGCCATAAGAAATTCCCACAGACTATTTATCTCAGGAATTTACTTCCTGACTCAACAGTCCCAGTCTATTAAGCAATAGGCAGAAGCTCAGGAATGGTGTCTAGATTCCTGTGAGCAGTCACATGGATGAACTTCCTCTGACCACAAATTTTCCCTGCCCCACAATCCTCTTAAAATTCTTTATTTTATTAAGTTTCTAAAAACGAATTGTCTAATTACTATATATTTAATATAAGACATTTTAATGGTTTAGAATAAATGTAGAGGGAGGACCTATCCATCTGTAATTGTACTGTTTTTTCCACTTAACATGTTAAGGGTCTAAGTGTTTTGAGTCTATATTCTTAAAAGTAAAACTCTCTAAGGCAGAACAGAAAATCTGAGACCCCCTACTTTTTTTTTTTTTGGTGGGTGCGCTCTTCCTTTACCTATAAGATTATTCAGAGAAGTGAAATGAAATTGAGACTGACCTAAAGGGAAACTGGATTTTTTATTCTTGATCCTTCAAATGCCAGTGTAGTTTCTAACCAAACCTATATAATGTTTGAGAAAAGGTTATTTCTAAAAGTATGGTTCATTCATACAATGGAAAGCCATGATTACAGCTTGAAAAAGAAAAAAAAATCCACATTCAATAATAGGAAATAATATTCAAGATACAGTAATTGACAACAAAATTAAGTGGTATAATAGGTTATTATGTGCTCTTATTAGTGTTAAAAAGGAGATAGGCAGATCTATAGATTGATAATACATATACCTATATATTTAGAGGGTTCTCCCAGCATAATATACAAAAAACTGATAATTGAGAACAGCATCTCCTTCTGGGTTGCTGGTGGGGGAAGAAGACTTAATTCTTATTTAACTCCCCTTCCACTGTTGGATATTTTTACTATATAACTGTATTATTATTTTTATTAAAAATAGTTAAAAAATATTATCCATGAGCCTTATGGAATGGTACAGATTTTAATCTAAAACTTATTTCTTTAGCATATGCTTATTATGAGACATCCAAATAATCAAATAGCATTGAACCTCTAAATTAAGACTGTTGTTTGCCCATTTCTAATATACTACCTACTTACAGAAAATGGATCTATGGGAAACTATCATGCAATTTTAGGGAATGATGTAATAAATTCTATCAGGACAGAAATTTCTATAATCTTTAAAATTATTGTTTAGGAGTTCAAAGCCTTGTTAGAATTCTACATGGTATAGCCAGCCATCTTCTGTTTTATTTTCTATTTCTTACACTATTAGGAATTTAGATAAACTTCAGTTCATCCCTAACTTGTGCAGCTAAAGCAGAGGCCTCCTCAGAATACCATCATTGCCCGACCTGAAAAAAACTGTAAGATGGAATTTTATTCCTTTTGGAAATGTTGCACATATAGGATGTGAATAGTTTCCCAATAGCCATTGACGACATTGACTTTGTGAATCAAGAGAGATGTAGGTACATTCGTTTGCTTATTTTTAATCCTCTGAGGAAAAATATAGCATTTTAAAACCTCATCATTAGTCATTGAGATAACTGCAATTTAATATTCTGACTAATGTTCAGATAATTCTTGGGATAGCCCATGAAAGTAGGCTATTTGTAAAATCTTGAGAGATTGGCCATTTTCTGGACTTCTATATTTAAGAATATATTTCTCTTCTATTATTTAAAGTCTTCTTTTAAAGTCTGCAAAAAGGAGATGGAAACTAAGGAAATTTTATCTCATTGTGGAAGATATGGTCAAGTGTCAAGAAATAATGTTTCATTGGAAACATTACCTGAGCCTTGACAGAACAAAAATGGGTCCTGGCCCTGAGTAAGCAGAGAGTGGAAAGTGGAGGGGATTTGACTGAAATTGTCTATCTTTCCATGAAGCATTTTTCCCCCCTTAGTTTTCTGACTCTAGACTTTAAAAATCTTACTTTTGATTTCCTAAGCATACCCATCTTTCATGAATCTTTAGTCTATGCCAGGCTGCCTCAACTTGGTCTAAAAAGTAAATTACATTACAGTAAGGTTATAGGAAATCACATACATAACCAATTTATAATCACAGAGACCAAATACACTTTGCATAGCAAAGTATAATTTTTTCAGTTCTTGAAAAATCAGATCCGCTGTTTAGAACATTTTACTAAAATATTCCAAAAGAATTCTGATCTGATTGTCCCATAGAGGCTTCAAGCTAAAACTGTCCAAAATTAAATTTAGTATTTTCCTTCACTCACTGTCCCATCAACTCTTTTTCCTGCTGTGTTTCTAATCTCAGCAAAGGACTCGACCCTTTCCTACCCTCAATTACTCCATCTCCTCCCCCTCACCCGGTCAAACTGACCTAAACATCTCTTAGGTCCACTCCTTTCTTCTATTCTATTAACCTCAGCCTAGTTAAGGTTCCAATAATATTGCCTGAATACTACAGCAGGTTAATAATTAATCTCTTTGTCTTCAGTCTTTTCATTTAAAATCCATCCCCACAAATTCTTTTAAGACACTGATATGTCTATGTTGCTTCCTTCAAATGACTTCTTCATGAAAGATTCAAGACTCTTCACCAGCTGACATATGCCCAATTTTCCATGATCAAATTTTACCCTGTGTTCCACATGTATTCTGAATTTTCAGGCATAATCATCCATGACAATTGTGTTTTTGAATGAGGCAATTTCTCTTATGATTTCATGGAGTTAGAAGTGTCGTTGAGCAAACAAGAGTCCTAGCAAAGAACTTCTTCAAATATCCCCAGGAAAGGACACGAGTTAAAAAAAAAAAAAGAAGTACTTATGGGAAAAGCTGGGCTTACTCTCTAAACAAAATAAAGTATAAATATTAGAAAACTTTTTTCCTTCAAAGATAGACATTAAAGAGACTACCCAGAAATAAACCTTGGCCTTGCTAAAATGTACTTTTTTGTGTGTGAAAGTGTAGGAATAATATGGTCCTATTTTTGTTATTGTCCTCACCTTGAAGGGAAAAGAGGGTCCAGTAAGTAATTTGCATAAAAGTGTGAAGTGTCCTTGGAAGGAAGTGATACAATGATAATTGGGGCAGATGAGGAAATCCACCTTTCCAGTGTCCCTTAAATTCTAGGCAAACCACACTCATGTCTGAAATTCAGAGGTAGCAGAGCTTTCCCTTTGAGCATGCCACTCTCTCTCCCTGACTAGAATCCTTCCCCTCCCTGCTTGCCGACTCCACTTCTGTTCATCCTTCAAGTTTCTATGTCAGTATCACCACCTCTGTGAAGCTTTCCCCATCCGTCTCCTTGGCTGTATACTTTCCACCTTACATTAAAGCTGTTTACTCACTTACCTCATCAAGGACATCATGCTTTCTTCAAGGGCACTGCCATATCACTAGTATTTGTCACAAAGAGCTCTGTTTGCTGAGTAAATAAAAGAATGAATCTACCACAAACTTTGAAGAAAAAAACAAATAGCAGCACTAGAAATATCAGATAGGTTTAAGGTTTTATAACCACTAATTTGAAAAAAAATTGGTTTATAGTATAAGTTTCAGTTAATTTGCTAAAAGTTTGCAGTCTCACAACCATTGCAAGGGAAACCATCCAGTCTCTCTGCCCACGTTCATAAATAAGAAACTCTTTGCTTTCTTAAAAATATTACAACTAGATCACTTACCTTTCTCTGACCTCTCACTTGTTCCTTTCCTTGGAAGGAGGAGTGAATTCTGTGATGAGTGTGATGGTAGGAGTCTGGCTTACACTGATCTACATTTCTTTTTTCTAATGCTCAATGTCAATACACTCAAGGTTGCTAACATGTGTGACCTTTCCTTTTGAGCTCTCTGCAGCTCAGTGGGAGGCAGCTACTTTGCAGACACAGCTCACTCCAATTTTAAGTTCTAATGCGTAGACATCCATTCTGTCTACATGAAGAAATCCATTCTGATTACATGCACAGGAGAGGTTTTCTAATCCAGCTTTATTAGATAAAAGTAAACGATACGTTTCACCTATATCTGGTTCTTTTGATAATTTTTCAATTGGTACAGAATTTGTGTGGGGCAAGAATACCACTCATAAAACCAAACGACTCTTAATAAACCTCATAATGCATGTGTTTAGATGTGGTAAAGCCATCTTTTAGCTCCCCAGATGGCAGAGCTGCTACATGTTGGAATCAGACTGTAACTAGGTGTTAAACTTTGATGAAGTTGTGGGAGGTACTCCATAGAAACAGAAATATTAGATTTTACTTTCAAGAAACCTATTTAAAAAAAACAAAAAACAAACAACAACAGAAATCAGATCTGGTGAGATTTAGGCGCAGCTCTTCTCTCTTACCACCGGCCCACTGAAAACCCCTTAGACATTCCAGCAAAGTTACTTTCTGAGGTTGATACTGCAATTAGGACTTGGCTTTTGCTTATATAATGGTTCAGTTGGCTCCTTTATTTTACCGCCAAAGCTGAATTTTACTGAGCGGTTCTTACCCTGACCTACTTTCATGTATGATCGCCTTTGTCCATATAGGCCAGATTCCTCCAAATGACTGGGATCATAGAAAAAGTCAGGATAATATCTCTTGATCTAAACATGATCATTACTTCATTTTTCTGATTTAGGACAAAAATAAGGACTTGGAGATGAGGTATTTGCTTTTCTATTCCATCCTAAGGTAGGGTCATTTGGGCAGTTAGTTGGTCTTTGTCTCTTCATTACCTGGACAAAATCCCCCCCCTCAAGAATCTAGACTGTATAACTCCGATATGGGAAAACACACTGTGGAAGAATATATCCAGGTAATAGTTAGTGCTAAAGTGTCTTGGGAAAAAAAATGGTGAAGATTAGTCTAAAGAAGTTTTGAAAAAGGAAACACTGGAAGAGATCCCTGTTAATGTTATTGTGGGAATTAGGGGGAGAAGTAAGTTAGGAAGTATGGGGGAGGTGCTTATGACTAGACTCCCTCGTGAAGAACTCAACTCTGCGTTTTCCCTTTGGAAATTGAAAATATACTCTTTATCACAAAGCTTTAGTTTTTCTTCTTTTGTTTGGTTATCATCTTAAATTGCCATAACACTACAAAGAAAACCATTTGCAGCCGTGTGTGTGTGTGTGTGTGTGTGTGTGTGTATGTGTGTGTGTGTGTGTATACACACACAGTGTGATGGGCTCAGGGAGGCTATAGGGATGAAGTAGTACAAAGGTAAAATCATCTGATTTATTCCCCTGCCAGAAAGCAGGCTCCCGTGCAGACAGTGGCCATCATCTCAGGAAGACTGTGACCTCTATCCTTTCCATGTTGATCCTCAGGCTAGATACAGTTTTTCTGAATGTGTCACAGATAAAACGATAATGTAAATCAGAAAGTCTAAGGATGAATTTTAGAAAATAAAACTGGTTAATTTCCAGGGGAAATATTGACTTGAATGAACATAAAAGCACAAACAAAACAGGATCTTCTTCCACTATTGAGAGAGAGCAAATAATAATAATATAACACACACACAGAGTCAAAGAATTTAGAGCTAGAAAAAGCATAGGAATTATTCAGTCCTCATTTCTGGTTTCGAACATGAGGTTTAAACATAAAGGTTAAGGTCTTGTCTCAAGATCACCTAGTATGTGACAGGGAGGAGGGCTGTGGCGAAGCCTAGAAACCAGGACTTCTGTCTATAATTTGTGTCACTTAGCACAACAACCTGGCCTATTCTCAAATGGCCCCAATGAGCTGTGGTGAAAACCAATCCATGCATCAAATCATCAGAGCCAAAGAATGATCAGTTTTCTCGTCTACTGTGCTCGATGAGCTGTACGACCTGGATATCTTCTGCAATGTCTCAATTTTTCCTTGCCCAGTTATTTTTATGACCTATTTAAGACATCATAAAATTATGTAGTAAATTAAAAAGACCATAACTTGTAAGAGTATATTATGAGGATAATGCTATCAGTAAAAAATCCTAAGTAGACTATTACTTTTTAAATTTCACAGATATCTATAAGTTCTGCTTGGGAGAGCTGGTTTGGACTGGATACAAAGAAATTAGCCATGCAACAATTTATCTCTTTGGCAAACCCATTTTCTTAGTTTTTCAAGATGACTCCTACTTCAAAAATGAACACATGTCCACAGCCAGCGTACAAATCCAATGGTCATTGCAGTAATATTGCAAAATACCATCTGACCTGCCCAAATACATATTTTTAGACAGTTCTATAAATGGATCCTTCCCCTGGGATACATATTTCTATTCCTTTTTTGTGAATGAATGTGTTCCCCACTCCCGCACCCTTCATTTACAGGAAGAGGAAGAAACATTGGAATTACTAAATGGAGCATGACTTTTTTTTCCAGAAAACAGGCCCAACCATGAGAATTAGAACGTCACTTGGCAACTGGATCCCTTTTCTATCCTCAGAGACAATGACACTTCAGGAAAGAGCTTACCTCCACACACTTCCTGAAGCCTTATAAGGTCAGGAGTGTTTGTTGAGAAAAGTTTATTTTCCTCTGCCCAATTTAAAGGTATCACAGTCTTTTTCAGAAAGGTTTAAACTCTATGAAATGATTCAGTAAGGAGAACTTGGATGTAAAATTTGTCATATTAAAACTACTAAAATCAGTTTATTGGAATTGGCTCCAATCTAAAATAATTATTAAGAGAATATAGCTCTTGTATTTATATTTAAAAAAAAACTCATCATCTTTTAAATCCTTTTAATATTATTTTTTCTTAATTATAGTAAGGAAACCAAGGCACAGTTTTTTTTAGCTTAACTGGCAAAAATGGAGAAGAAAAGTTCAAATTTTTGAATATAATATTCAGAGTAAATTTATAAAGTAAAATGTTAAATTAATCTTATATGTAATAGGTTATTGAGTTCTTTTAGAAAGCCACTAGGAAGCTCTGTTCATTAATCTGAATGGACAGTACCTTTAGGATCTCTCTTAGTAATGCTGCCTGCCTTGTTCTTTTTTTATCATAAAAGCCAAATCCTCACTAATAACTCTTGATAGAAGAACGTCACTGTGGAGCAGAAAAAGGAAATATGCATCCCAATGATATTGGAATTTACTCAGAAAGACAAATATAGAAAGCAAATTAGTGGTTGATAAATATTGAGAGGTCTTTAATGACTGAAGTCACATGTACTCAAATGTTATAAAACAGAGGCAAGCTGCCAGGAAGCCGATTGCTGGAAGGGTTTGTTGAGCTCTTATGAGATGATGTCACAAAAGCCTTTGGAAACATTAAAACATAAAAGTCACCACCCCACTTCCCCCTGAGAGAGATTATAAATGCCACTGGAAGTTCAAGATACTAAAATGTCTTGATCTCTTAAAGATCTCCATTCCTGGAATAAGGATTCAGGGTGTTTTAATTGTTACCTGGTTAGTTGATGAAGATAATCCTTAAGTCTTAGAATGCTCTTGACCTTAACTCATTTCTCAAACTCTGTCAAGTTACAGAAAATGTTATTATAAAACTGCATAGACATTGATTGCACCCTAACAAATAGTTAACAGCTGAGCTTAATGACTGAAGCTTTGATAAATTTAATTCACCATCATTACCTTTTCTTTTGTTATTTTTTTAATATTTGACATACATTATTGAATTTATGAGTATTTTTCCTTTTTTTATTTTTTATTTTTATTTTTTTTCCAATTTATTTATTTTCAGAAAAACAGTATTCATTATTTTTTCACCACACCCAGTGCTCCATGCAAGCCATGCCCTCTATAATACCCACCACCTGGTACCCCAACCTCCCACCCCCCCACCACTTCAAACCCCTCAGATTGTTTTTCAGAGTCCATAGTCTCTCATGGTTCGCCTCCCCTTCTAATTTACCCAAAAGCACATACCCTCCCCAATGTCCATAACCCTACCCCCCTTCTCCCAACCCCCTCCCCCCAGCAACCCACAGTTTGTTTCGTGAGATTAAGAGTCACTTATGGTTTGTTTCCCTCCCTATCCCATCTTGTTTCATGGATTCTTCTCCTACCCACTTAAGCCCCCATGTTGCATCACCACTTCCTTATATCAGGGAGATCATATGATAGTTGTCTTTCTCCGCTTGACTTATTTCGCTAAGCATGATACACTCTAATTCCATCCATGTTGTCGCAAATGGCAAGATTTAAAGCAGACATTAAACAGGAATCTCATAGTTTCTGCAAGAGATAATTTTATTTTTTAGAAAAAACAGTATTTTGATAGTTTAAAATAATATGGATCTGTGGTTATTGAATTGTGCCGTTTTGCTGGTGCTTCCAGAGACAGTCTTATACTATGTGGAATGGGAACTGAAAGTTTGGATGACCTTACTTCAGCTGCTGAATTCAAGTAATGAAGTTTTGTTGATTTGAGTTTTTAGGTTAAATTTGGTATGTCAATACTGTTCTTGGCAGAATATATTTACTTACACAATCATTTAAAAACATTTTTAAAGGTCTATTATGCATCATTCTAGGTAATAGAAACCATGGTCCTTTCTCTCAAATAGGGCATGGTCTAATGAATACAGTGATTGAGTACTTGTGAGGTGACTAACCTGAATTCAGGATGATAGAGAATAGAGGAGGGCAGTTTTCCTAGAAAGGGTTGAATTGAGGAGCATGAATTGTCAGATAAAGATGGTTAGGCTTTCGAGGCAAGCCAAGATGACTGTAGTCAGAGGTTTGAAACAGATGAAATCGAGGGTATTCTACTAATGCTACTAAAGCATAAAATAGATCAAAAGTGGCAATAGATGACTAGAGGCATGGATAGAAGCCAGATTATGGAGGTATTTCTATGTCATGTTTGAGATCTTTGTCCTTGTTCTTAGAAGCAATGGAAAGATGTAGAAGTGTCACAAGAAGGTGTAGACATATGGAGAATGAATTTGAGGGGGTTAGCTTGGAGCCAATTGGGAGGCTGCTAAAGTAATCTATTTTAAAGGTCACGCAGTAGTAGTAGGAAAGAAGTAGATATATTTGAACAATATTTTGATGATATCAGCAGGATAATTATTGAATGTGAAAATATAAGGGTGAAGGAATAATTAAGAATAAATATTTATGGTGTGGGTGGTTAGGTAGATGGCAAAGTCTGTCACCTGTATTAAAAAGTCCTAGAGGTACCTGGATGTTCAGTTGGTTGGGTGACTGACTCTTGGTTTCCACTCAGGCTGTGGTCTCATGGTCATGGACTGAGTCCAGCATCAGGCTCTGTGCTGAACACAGAGTCTGCTTCAGATCCTCATTCCCCCTGTCTCATACTTCTCCCCACTCTACTCAGTCTCTCTCCCTAAAATAAATAAATATGATCATTTAAAAAATCCTAGAGAAGTTTAGAGATGAAGAGGATGGGCTGATGTTGAGACATTTTAATTTTAGAGAGGGTTTTGTCCATTCAGATGGCGGTATCTGGCAGATATTAATTAGTATGTACATAGTCAATGCTCAAAGGAGCTTTTTAACCAGAAATACTAATTCAAAAATAATCTTCATATAGCTGGTGGTTAAAATAATAAAAATGTCTGAGATCTTCCTGTGAGCCCAAGAACACAGTTTTTGAAGTTTTACGTGGTCAGAGAAGGAAAAGTCCAATAAGGAGACAGACTAGAACTGACAATAGGTATTAGAAAGTTTAAACTGGAGAATAAAATGCCAATGAAGCCTACTAAGTAGAAAGTTTCATGTGTTCCTCTTTCTAGAAAGAGAGAACCATCGGTTTTGTTTGTAACAGAAAAGACTAGAACAGTAGAAAGAATACTTACCTATAAGAACAGTAATAAAGAAGTTATTAATATCTTAGTGAGATCTTGTCCAGGGTTGTGATGGTAAAGAATCCTTATCATTATGCATTAGGAACATTGGATGTTACATAGTGGAGACAGAAATATAAAGTAATCTTCTGAGAGGTTTGCATGAGAAAAGACTGAGAAAGATTTCCTCTCTTCTCCCTCTCTCTCCAAATGTAAAACAAAAACAACTCTCCCCCAAACTCAGACAGCAGTAGCTAATACCATCCTCTTCCTTCTCAGCGTACCTTCCATTTTCTTCTTTACACCCATCTCTCTGACACCCCTGTCATTAAAATTGGTCTTACTGGATTACAGAGAAGTGAGGAAGAAAGTAGGAGAGCTGAAAAATGTACTAATAAATTAATACGTACTTTTTCTGTTAGCAAAGTGTTACAAAGATAGAACGAGGAACAGCACTGTGATATCCAAGTGTTATTCTATGTTTGCAGATTTATATAGGGAATAAAGTAGCAAATGAAGAGAAATCTTATTAAAGAGTCTGTCAAGCTGTCCGTCTTTCTCTTTCATGTCTGTGGTTTTTTATAATAACGAAAGCTTGGGCTCTGGGGCCAGGCTGTTGGGTTTAAATGCTGGCTCTTCCTCTTATGAGATGTATGATTCTAAACAAGTTTTTTTAGCCTCTCTATATCTACATTTCCTCATCTGTAACATGAGGGTGGTGATAATATCACTGAACTCACAGTTATTATGGAGATTAAAGGAGATAATGTTGATAATATACAGTGAATCTTCATTTGTTTTGACTACTAATACAGAGAGAAGAAGAAAAAGGAAGTCGGAGCGAAGAGAATTTAAAATGTGTGTCAGTTTACTTTAGAAATAGTCTGTGAAATAGAAAGCTATTTGAATTTTCCTCTACATTGAAACACTTAAAGCTAGGAGATCAGCAAACCTTCAGAGGTCTTTGACGACAAGTTCTCTGGAAATCAGATGGCGGTTGGTAGTCCCGGGTAGGGTTCAATTACACAACTGAATTCAGGGTGAAGTGAATTTTAAAGATGATTTCAATTAATAGATGGCTCTTAATAGTTAAATACAATACGAAAGTTAGAAACTGATATGAAAAAATAAAAAGATGATTGAGAAAGATATTAACAGAAACCTTAACCATTTGTTATATTATAAATCTTGTTTCATAAAGACTTTAATTCAGTGCTACTTATGTTTAGTTTGATAGAATTTTAATTTTTTATAAAAGGTAGTAGAAAATATATGGTCATATAGTGAGGGTCAGATCTAACCCATGCTTTATATTTCAGATTAGATGACTGGTATCCCTACTGCTATAGCTATTTTATGGTTTTAAGTAGTAAATAAAATTCTTAAAATTTGAATCTCTAACCCAAAGCTATAAAAGAACATCAAATTCTATTTACATGACCAAAGCTTCTTACAGCTCTCTAACAAGTAACAAATAAGAATCTCTACTTCTGTGAATCTAGTGATACTGCAGGCCATTTATTACCTACCATAATTGCCTTATATTGTTAATTAAGCTTCTTTGGTTTATTACTTGACTCCTCAACTGATACATAAATCTCTTGAAAGCCATATTATTTAGCCCCCCTAAGTGTGACTTAATATGCTACCTTACACCTCAGTCAGGCTTGAATCATAAAGAAGACAAATAAAACTTTTATGTATAACTTCTATTTATTTGATTATATTCTCTCTGATGGTAAGGACTTTATCATCATAGCTCAGCATTTAGGCCGGGCATAGTGCATACACAAAATAAATATATGAGGGATGCAGGAATAAGTCACTATTGAAATGTTTTGAAAATCATAAAATGGATAAAACTGGTTTCATGTTTCCAGCCTCCATTTCTCATATTCTCTCCCATTTCAGAGACATCTCACTAAGAATGTGGCTTGATTGTCTAGTACTTGGTCCTGGCCACTAGGCTATCACATACTAGGAATGGAGAGGGAAAAATCCCAGGGACAGGACACTGGAGGCTAAACACCCTTGGTTGATCCAGGCACTGCAGGCACTCGCACCAGAGAAAATCTGTGTATTTTCTCTTTTCAGGTCTGTTTCAATAAGTGGAGGTTGCTCTGGATTTCGGTTTCCAGAGAGGTGGAAGGGAGGTTTTGTTTTGTTTTTATTAAACAGATAGAATATCACAGAGTTCTGGGCCCTCCAGGATCTGCTGATTGTGCTACTTGAAAAATACTGACAGAATGAACTCCACAACTAAAGGTAGAGAAGAGGTCATGTTGAAGAAGTGTGGAGTGTGGAGATGTGATTTGGAAAGGAAACAGATCATGGCCACTGTGTCAGAGAGGAAGCTTATGGTCTTGGAGAAGGGCAAGAGACAGATTAGAACACAGGGGAAGGCACTCAGAAAACGAAAACACATAGTAATTGACTTGGAAAGTGAGAGGGTCCAAATTGTGTGACTTCTGGCAACCAGTGGAGTTCAAAGCCTAGAGTTTTAAAGGTCATCAAGTTTGGCTGGGATAGAGCCCAGAGGGCATCACACTGCTCTTGGAGAGAAGGTAGGCAAGCAACCAATGGATATATGGTGTGGAAACAGTGATCTGAAGAGTATCTGGGACACTAGTGGGGAGGTTATTTGCTCATACTGGAATATGTCCCAGAACGGAAGCATTCATGGAGAGTTCCCTCTTGGAACAGAGAAACTGGCAAGTACCATTTCCCTTCCATGCCCCTTAGCATAAGCAGAGAACTACCTGAGGGAACCAGTACAGCTTGGACATTTGCTACCTAATTTGCTTACACAAACGCCAGTCCCCCACACTCTTGTGGAACTGCTAATCCCAGTCCTGCTTACCTCAGTCCCAATGCAACGGACTCCCTCTCCAGAATAACAGCCCAATCCCTGCCCACACTGCATCTCTCAACCTGGGAATTTTGCAGAGCCTTAGTTCTGGCAGTAGAGGTGAGAGGTCTCATTTTACAAACAGGTTAAAGACACCTAGTTAAAATTCACCACATTCAGGCCAGGGACCAAACACTTCTCACAACAGGCAAAGAGAAATTCTGCAGATGACTGACCTGAAGAATAAAGTGATCAGGACAAAATAGCAGAGCATACACAGCACACATTGGAGACACTTCTAGAAGTGCCCTGGGGAGCAGAGGATGCTACATAGTCGGGCACTATAGAACTTCTTCTTCATAAGCCTATTACCATCAAGTACCACAAGACACATCACAGACTTTCCTAACACACAGACACAGGCACAGACACTTACACAAATGAGAAGACAGAGAAATTTAACCAAAATTAAAAAAAAAAAAAAAAGACAAGGCCATGGACAGAGATCCAAGTGAAACAGTTTTAATTAACATGCCTGATAGAAAATTTAAAGTAATTATCATAATGAAACACACTGGACTTGAGAAAAGAGTGAAATACATAAGTGAGACCCTTAGGCAAAGATAAGGAATAACAGCAGAGATAAAGGGCTCAAGAAACAATATAAGAAACACACTGATGGAAGGAAAGAACAACAAGCTAGAAGAAGCAGAGAAGTGAATTAGTGACCTCGAAGACAGAGTAATAGAAAGTAATCAAGTTGAATATAATAGGAGCCAAAGAATTATGCAAAAACAATAATAGACTTAAGGAACTCAGTGACACCATCAAATGTAACAACTTTCATATTATAAGGAATTTTGGAAGAAGAAGAGAGAGGAAAGGGCCAGAAAACTTATTTGAAGAAATAATAGCTGAAAACTTCCTTAATCTGTCTGGGGAGGGAAACAGACAACCAGATGCAGGAGGCACATAGAACTCCTATCAAAATCAACAAAAGCAGATCCACACCAAGACATATCGTATTAAACTGGCAAAATAGAGTGATAAGGAAAAAAGTTTAAAAGCAGCATGATAAAAGAAGACAGTAACACAAGGGAAAACCTATAAGGCTAGCAGGGGATTTTTTCAGCAGAAACTTTCCAAGTTAGAAGAGAACAGCATGATACATTCAAAGTGTTGAATGTGAAAAATCTGCAGCCAACAATACTCCATCCAGCAAGGCTACCATTCAGAATAGAAGGAGAGATAAAGAGTTTCCCAGACAAGCAAAACCTAAAGGAGTTCATGATAAATAAAACAACACTGCAAGGAATATTAAAGGAGACTCTTTGAGTGGAAAAGAAAGAGGGTAATAGTATAAATATAAGAAACACAAAAGGAGTAAAATGAATATTTCTGTAAAATAAATCAGTCAAGGAACTCACAAATTAAAAGGATGTGAAATATAACAACATATACCTAAAATGTAGGGAGGAGAAGAGTAAAGAATGGGTTCAAACTTAAATGATCTCCAACTTAATATATACTGCTAAATGCAGACGAGGTTATATACTACCTAATAGTGACTACATATCAAAAATAACTAATAAATATATGAAGAGTAAAGGGAAAGAAATCCAAATATATGACTAAAGGAAATCAGGAAACCATGAAAGACAAGAAAGAATCAGAGAAAATCTTCAGAAACGACCACAGAAAAGATCATAAAATGCCAACAAGTACATGCATTCAATATTTATTTTGAATGTAAATGGACTGAACCCTCTAATCAAAAGGCATAGGGTGACAGAATGGAAAAAATAAACAAGAACAATTTATAAGCTGCCTATGAGAGACTCATTTTAGACCTGAAAGCACCTGAAAGTGAGAGGATAGAAAAACAGCTATCACGCAAATGGGGATCAAAAGAAAGCTGGAGCAGCAATACTCATATTGGACAAAATAGACTTTAAAACAAAGACTGTAAAGAGAGACAAAGAAGGGCACTATATATATAATAATAAGGAGGACAATCCAACAACTATAATAATTGTAAATATTTACGCATCCAACATAGGAGCACCCCAAAACAGTTAATAACAAACATAAAGGAACTAATTGATAATAATACAATAAATTAGGAGACTTTAACATCACACTTAATAGACAGATCGTCTAAACAGAACATCATCAAGGAAACAATGACTTTGAATGACACACTGGAACAGAGGGATTTAACAGATAAATTCAGAACATTCCACCCCAAAACAGCAAAATGTACATTCTTTTCAAGTGCACATGGAACATTCTCTGGAATAGATCACATATTAGCTCATAAATCCAGCCTCAACAAATTCAAGATCAAAGTCATATGATACATTTTTTTCTGACCACAATGCTATGAAGCTAGAAGTCAACTACAAGAAAAAAATCTAGAAAGAACACAAACACATGGAGGTTAAATAACATTCTTTTAAACAATGAATGGGTCAGCCAGGAAATAAAAGAAAAAATTAAAAAGTACATGGAGGGGCCCCTGGGTGGCTCAGTGTGTTAAAGCCTCTGCTTTTGGCTCAGGTCATGATTCCAGGGTCCTGGGATCGAGCCCTGCATTGGGCTCTCTGCTCAGCAGGGAGCCTGCTTCCCTTCTTCTCTCTCTGCCTGCCTCTCTGCCTACTTGTGATCTCTGTCAAATAAATAAAATATTTAAAAAAATCAGTCCATTTACATTTACAACCAACAAAGTACATGGAAACAAATTAAAAAACAAACAAACAAACAAACAAACAGTAATCCAAAACCTTTGGGATGCAACAAAAGTGGTTCTAAGAGGGAAGTTTGTAGCAATACAGGCCGACCTCAAGAAGGAAGAAAAATCTCAAATACACAACCTAAACTTATACCTAAAGAAGTTAGAAAAACAACAACAAATGAAACCTAAAACCAGAAGAAAGAAGAAAATAAAGTAGATCAGAACAGAAATAAATGATATAAAATCTAAAAAAAATAGAGCAGATCAATGAAACCAGGGACTGATTTTATGAAAAAAATCAATAAAATGGATAAACCTCTAACCAGACCTATCAAGAAAAAAGGAGAAACAACTCAAGTAAATAAAATCACAAATGAGAATAACAGCCAATGCCACTAAAATGGAAACAATTATAAGAGAATATGAAAAACTGTATGCCAACATATGGGACAACCTAGAAGGAATAGATAAATTCTTAGAGACATATAAACTACCAAAACTGAAACAGGAAAAAAGAGAAAATTTGAACAAACTGATAACAAACAAAGAAATTTAATTAGTAGTCAAAAAACTCCCAATAAACAGAAGTCCAGGACCAGATGGCTTCACAGGGGAATTCTACCAAATATTTAAAAAAGAATTAATACCTATTCTTAAACTATTCCAAAAAAAACAGAAAAGGAAGGAAAATTTCCAAATTCATGTTATGAGGCCAATATTACCCAGATACCAAAACCAGATAAAGACACAACTAAAAAAAAGAGGCCAATACTCTTGATAAACATAGATGCAATAATCCTCAACAAACAGTAGCAAACCAAATTCAACAATACATTAAATAAATTATTCATCACGACCAAGTGTGATTTATTCCTGTGTTGTAAGGGTAGTCAATATTCACAAATCAATCAACATGATACATCATATCAATTAGATAAAGGATGAGAACCATATGATCACTTCAATAGATGCAGAAAATGCACTTGATGAAATACAATATCATCAAGTTGATGATATGTATTGATGAAACAAAACAAAACAAAACAAAATCCTCAAAAATGTAGGCTTAGAGGGAACATACTTCAACATAGTGAAGGCCATATGTGAAAAACTCACAGCTAACATCATCCTTAGTGCGGAAGAACTAAGAGCTTTTCTCCTAAGGTCAGGAACAAGACAAAGATGATCACTCTTACCAATTTTATTCAAAATAATACTGAGAGCCCTAGCCACAACAAGCAGACAATTAAAAAAAAAAAAAAAAAGGCATCCAAAATGGTAAGGAGGAGGTAAAACTTTCACTATTTGCAGATGACAAGATAACATATATACAGAAAACCCAAAAGACTCTACCAAAACACTGCTCATACTGATAAATGAACTCAATAAAGTTGCAGGATACAAAATCAATGTACATAAATCTGTTGCATTTCTATACACCAATAATGAAGCAGCAGAAAGAGAAATTAAGAAAACATTCCTATTCACAATTGCACCAAGGATAATAAGATATCAAGGAATAGTCCTAACCAAAGAAGTGAAAACTTTCTATTCTGAAAACTCTAAAAGTGCTGATAAAAAATTGATGAAGACACTAAGAACTGGAAAGACATTCCACTTCTTATAGATTAGAAAAACAAATATTGTTAAAATGTCTATCTAGCAATCTGTACTTCTAATGAAATTCCTATCAGAATACCAACAGCGTTTTTCCCAGAACAAGAACCACCAATTCTAGAATTTGCCTGGAACCAAAGAAGACCCCAAATAGCCCAAGCCATCTTAAAAAAGAAAAGCAAAACTGGAGGCATCACAATTCTAGACTTTAGGTTAGGTGGTGGGTATTAAGAAGGGCCCATATTGCATAGAGCACTGGGTGTGGTATATAAACAATGAATTTTGGAATACTGAAAAAAAAATCAAATTTAATTTTAAAAAAAGGTGTAGTAATTAAAACAATATGGCATTGGCACAAAAAATAGGCAAAGAAGATCAATAGAACAAAATAAAAAACCCAGCCATGGATCCATAACTGTATGGTCAATTAATTTTTGACAAAGCAGGAAAGAATATCCAATGAGAAAAAGACAGTCTCTTCAGCAGTTAGTATTAGGAAAATTGGACAGCACCATGCAAAAGAAGAAATGGGACCACTTTCTTATACCACACACAAAAATAAATACAAAATGTTTGAAAGACCTAAATGTGAGACTGGAAACCATAAAAATCCTAGAAGAGAACACAGGTAGTAACTTCTTTGATATCAAGCCATAGGAACATTTTTCTAGCTATGTCTTCTTAGGCAAGGGAGACAAAAACAACAATAAACTCTTGGGACTGTATCAAAATAAAAACTTCTGCATGGTGATGGAAATAATCAACAAAACTAAAAGGCAACCTACAGAATGAGGGAAGGTATCTGAAAATGACATATCTGTTAAAGGCTTAGTTTCCAAAATATATAAAGAACTTATAAAACTCAACACCCAAAAAACAATCCAATTGAAAAATGGGCAGAGGGGGCACCTGGGTGGCTCAGTGGGTTAAGCTGCTACCTTCGGCTCGGGTCATGATCCTGGGGTCCTGGGATCGAGCCCCGCATTGGGCTCTCTGCTCAGCCGGGAGCCTGCTTCCTTCTCTCTCTCTCTCTCTGCCTGCCTCTCTGCCTGCTTGTGATCTCTCTCTGTCAAATAAATAAATAAAATCTTTAAAAAAAAAAAAAAAAAAGAAAAATGGGCAGAGGACAGGAACAGACCTTTCTCAAATGAGGACATCCAGATGACCAACAGACACACGAAAAGATGTTTATCATCACTTAGCATAGGGGAAATGTAAATCAAAACTACAATGAGCTATCACCTCACATCTGTCAGAATGGCTAAAATCAACAACACAAGGAATAGCAGGTATTAGGATGTGGAGGAAAAGGAACCCTCATGCACTGTGGTAGGAATACGAACTGGTACAGCCACTCTGGAAAACAGTATAGAGGTGCTTCAAAAAGTTAAAAATAGAACTACCTTATGATCCAGCAATTATACTCCTAAGTATTTACCCAAAAGATACAAAAATGTAGATTTGAAGGGGTACATGTATCCTGGTATTCAATATCCATAGTCTAAACTATGGAAAGAGCTCAAGTGTCCAAGAACTGATGAATGGAAAAAGAAGATGTGGTCTATCTTTTAGCTAGCTATCTAGCTATCTAGAATGGAATATTACTCAGCCATCAAAAAGAATGAAATCCTGCCATTTGCAGTGATGTGGATGGACCTGAGTGTATATTATACTAAGTGAAATAAGTCAGTCAGAGATGGATGATGGGTTTTAAAGAAAGCACTTTTTATGATGAGCACTGGGTGTTATGTATAAACAATGAATCACTAAATGCTAATCCTCAAACCAATATTACACTCTAAATTAATTAACTAGAATTTAAATACAAATTTGGAAGAAAAAAGAAACAGACTGTTAGTGGTAGAGAACACTGATGGTTACCAGAGAGGAGAGACATAGGAGCATGTGAAGATGATGCTTTTCACTGCAATGTTGCTAGCTATTAATTTAAATAATAATATAAATGATGATCACTTTTTAACAGATAATGATGAATGTATTTGCAAATATATGTAAAAAATAATTTTGGGATATTGTCAGAAGTGTACCACATCCTCTCAAGTGATCATTTGATTTTTAGATGTCACTAATAGCAATAACTGATATTTATTTTACAGTAGTATACTAAGTAGTAATTAATTTCACATAACAACCAGAGAGGTAGGCCTTATATATCTCAAAACTTTATGGATGAAGAAACTAAGTCAAAGCTGAGTAAAAGTCACCTATATAGAGAGTAGTGTAGGGAATCCAACAAACTCTATGTTACCTCTCAAAGGCACTAAAGATAGTCCATTATCTAGATCTTTAAATAATATATGAATTAAATATTATTTTAATAAGGACTAGGATAAACTTAATAGGTCAACTCAAAACTTCAAAATTCATAGTTTTTCTATGTACTTAATGTAATTATATATATATATATTTTCCAATTTATTTATTTTCAGAAAAACAGTATTCATTATTTTTTTTTCCAATTTATTTATTTTCAGAAAAACAGTATTCATTATTTTTTCACCACACCCAGTGTTCCATGCAAGCCGTGCCCTCTATAATACCCACCACCTGGTACCCCAACCTCCCACCCCCCCGCCACTTCAAACCCCAGGATTTCATCATTTACATTTACCATTTAATAGAAGTTAATTTTCAGAAGAAGCTCCAGAGAGAATGGTCATTTAAAAACCTAACTTTAAAAAAAATTTTTTTTAAATGAAGTGAAATATAATTCATGGATATTTACTGTTCTAAACAGTACTAGCCTTGGGCAGCAATCATACATTCTTAACTTAAAAGGTTGACTTGGGCTTTAAGGGAAAAATAAAATGACCATTGTTCATGATTGTTAATTTAATTAAAACTTTTGAAAAATTGGTTTCATCATGAGCCAGACAACAAATTGACTTATAGAAATATATTGGCTCCATTTAATATATAAAAAATAAAACCATGTGTATAGTGTTTTGTTTTTCTAAACCACAGTCTTTTAGAGGGCTCAGATTTACAGAGGAACCCTGATGAGTAGCATGTGTTGAATTTAGAAACCAGGGCTTGGAAAATTTTGCTACATACACAAACTCTTTCATATGCAGCAGGAGCTGTGTGTACTTATCTTTGACATTATTGTAACAAATAGACATAGAAGCATGCTTATCTTAATCTTTAGTCCCTATGGTATTATGAGGTCTTTTTACTGGGTGAGAGTGATTAGGGGCAAATTGGGTCTGCTATGTCTGATGTATTTTCTTTGTCTTTTGCTCTTCATTTTCTTGTTTACCCACTGCTCGAAACCCAGTGGAAAAGCATCAGCAGATGACACAGGAGCAGCAATGACAACTGAGTGCTTCGTTGTCATGGCCTCCAAACTCTTCCACTGGCCAAATTCCTTCAAAATTCTCCAACTCTCAGGCCACATTCAGGGGCAGCTCTCAGGGGACAATCTGTAAATAAGAACTTTCAAACCAGCGGATCACAAACCAAATTCAAATACTAACATGTTTTGATTTGTTTGTTTTTTGTTGTTTGGGTCTTTACCATGTGCTTTATTTTAATTATATTTATTCATTTACTTTTAGATCTTATATACAGAAAATTGGATGACAATACTCCCAATCCATAGTATGTTATTATCATATGTCCATGTAGGACTCCTCTTGATTTTTTAAATTGGTATTTACCACTCATTTCTCATAGTTAATTCTGTCTCCCATAACCAAGGCAGGACTCTAATGTGTCTGAGTTATATTATTTAATATACATGAAATCTTACAGAAAACTTTGTGGTTTTCTATGTAAATGTGTTTTTAATTTGTATCAATGATTCTATGCCATAACTCTTGTTCCCTTCCTTTTTTTTTGTTATCAGAGCTGTATCTATTAAGAATAATAATTCTAATCTGTGTTCCTATGTGCCATAAACTATTTTTTATAAATGTTGAATCCATTGAACTTTTATAAATGTTGAATATGCTCCTTCTAATTCACAAATTAGAAGATTTTATATGCAAGTACAGATTATTGGCATTTTTTGAGTCTACATTTCTGAATGGCAAACAATAATAGGAGCTATAATGATTGCTGCTTTTAGAAGGAGCATATGCTTTCTATTTTTCCACTGGACCCCAGTCACTCATTACCTGTCTCCTATAAGCATTTCAATTTGCAGTCTCTAGAAACTATGAAACTTAAGCATGACTCATGGGATATTGTGACCTGTTAAGCTCTTATATTTTCCTTCCCTTCTCTCCTCTCTTGTACCCATAATAGGTCTCCAGTTAAACTTCTAACTACCAGTATCTTTTTCTGTTATTAACAACTTTTTCTGCAAGGCAAAGAACGTTTCTATGATTGCTTTCTATTTTCGCATTTGTGTATAATTCAGCCTTTCTTTTCATGAGTCCCTTCTACTACTGTTCTTTTTCTTTAAAGATTTTTTTGTTTTAGAGTGACAGAGAGAGAGAGAGAAGAGAGAAAGAGAATCTCAAACAGACTCAAGGGGCTCAATATCATGATCCTGAGATCATGACCTGAGCTGAGAAACCAAGAGTTGGATGCTTAACCTGTGTCACCCAGACACCCCTCTTATACTACGTTCTATGAGAACATAGAACCTTTACTTTTACCTTTACTTTACTTTACCTTTACTTTAACTCTAATGTATGTCCTTTGTTCTTATTTATGAGATGTGATTCTGTAGGTATCATTTGCATAGGACTTCCTGCTCTATCACTGCTTCTAAAACCAGAATCCTCTACACGCTCACACATATCTCCTCTCTGGAGTACTGTATGTTCTACCTCTTCTCTTCATTCATTCCTTCAGTCAGTCACAAATATTTTTTGAGCTGCTAAGTGCTAGAAACATTGTTTCAGTTTCTGGGAATACAGAAATGAACAACAAAAATACCCTCAAAGAAAAACATCTTTCTATTTCCAACCTCATGATTCAGAGAATATATCAGTAGTTGAGAAGAAGTGTCAGCCCAAAAACCATCACTTTCCCATACTCTTTTTTTTTTTTTAAGATTTTATTTATTTATTTATTTGACAGAGAGAGACACACACACACACACACACACACACACACACAGTGAGAGAGGGAACACAAGTAGGGGGAGTGGGATAGGGAGAAGCAGGCTTCCCGCAAAGCAGGGAGCCTGATGCGGGGCTCGATCCCAGGACCCTGAGATCATGACCTGAGCTGAAGGCAGACGCCCAACGACTGAGCCACCCAGGAGCCCCCACTTTCCCATACTCCTAAAAGGTAATAACAACTGGTTCAAAAATGTTTGAATGCACTTTTTGACTTTTGTCATTTTCATCTACTGTAAAAATGGGTAGAGGATTTGAACAGATATTTTTCCAAAGAAGACATAAAGATGGCCAACAGGCACAAGAAAAGATGCTCAATATCACAAACCATAAGGGAAATGTAAATAAAGACCACAATGAGATATTACCTCATACCTGTCAGATTGGCCATTATTAAAAAGACAAAAAATAACAAGTATTGGTGAGGATTTGGAGAAAAAAGGAACTCCTGTACACTTCTCATGGAGATGTAAATTGGTGTCGTCATTGTGGAAAATAGTATGGAGTTTCCTCAAAACATTGAGAATCAAACTACCATACTTTCCAGTAATTCCATGCGTTTAAGTATCTGAAGAAAACAAAACACCAGTTTGAAAAAAAATATGCATCATTATGCTCATTGTAACACTATTTATAATATCCAAGATACGGAAATAGCCTAAGTGTCCATCAACAGATAAATTGATAAAATATGATTTAGCATATATATACATAATGAAATATTACTCAGCCATAAAACAGAATGAGATTTTGCCACTTGCAACATCATCAATGGACCTGTAGGGTATCATGCTAAGTGAAATAAGTCAGACAGAGAAAGACAAATACTGTATGATTTCACTTAAATGTGGAATCTAAAAACCAAAACAAACGAATAAACAACATGAAAA
Organism: Neogale vison; assembly: GCF_020171115.1. Lineage (NCBI taxonomy): Eukaryota > Metazoa > Chordata > Mammalia > Carnivora > Mustelidae > Neogale > Neogale vison. The sequence continues at coordinate 53,568,006 of NC_058096.1, forward strand.
CAGAAACAGACTCATAGATACAGGAAACATGCCATTGGTTACCAAGGTGGGAATCGTTAGGCAGCAGGCTAAATAAGTGGAGAATATTAAGAAATACAAACTTCCAGTTATAAAATAAATAAGTCATGAAGATGTAATGTACAACATAGGAAATATGGTCAATAATATTATAATAACTATGAGTGGTGACAGACAGTAATCAGACTTATGTGGGGATCATTTCGTAATGTATAAACATACTGAATCACTATGAAGCACACTAGAAACTAATAGGAAATTGTATGTCAATTATACTTCAATTAAAAAAAAGATAGGTTGAAAAGCCACTTACATCTCTACGTTTATTAGAATCCTTAATTAGATTGGAGAATGGTAGGTTTAGACTTAGTTTCCAGTTATTTTACTCCAGTTTACTAGTAAGCTAGCAAAAAGCAGTGAAATTAACAAACAGACTAAGGATAAGTGTGAAAACTCCTAATGTCTCCTATTTCTTCATGGAGCAGCACCTGAGGTCGGCTGGCCATTGCAGCCAATATGGATTGAGAAATCTAACAAGTTAGAGGATCCAAGGCTGTCAAAACCGTATTTTAAAATACCAGGCTAGGAGAGAAGGTTCCTTACTGTGCCCCCATTCCCTACCTTTCTGTTCTGTTTCCAGTGTCTCACTAGACTCACAGCAGGCACTGGTCATGCTGAGCACAGAAAACAGGACATTTCTTATCATCAGAACCTTCCATTTTCTCTAGGTGATAGGAAATTTGACTTGGAAGTGTTTGAACTGAAAAGAGAAGGTTGCTGATGAGGAGACTGTAAAGGCGTGCATGGAATAGTGTGGCTCTTTGCTGAAGTGGATTAGAAAGAACACAGAGGAGAGGGTTATCTGAGCATTTGCTTTTTGCATGTGGCAATGCAATCCCTAGCCTTTGTCATGCATATTTGGAAGCAGAGGATTTCTTTTTAAAGTCTTTTGTCACAAAATAATCTCTTCTCTTTATCTGACTCCATATCTGGTTCGTAAAAGTCCAAGGCAGCTTTCAAGGTATCAATAGGATATAGAAAATATAGAATATTGTTCTATATATGTTCTATATATAGAATACAGAAACATGTTACATACCTACGGAAAATTTTTATATACCCATATTAGTTTGGATGTTGATGATTTATTTGGTTACTACTATAGTTTTAATTGGTATGTTTGATATACATAATATATTTCTAATATTTTGAAGTTAATTTCTTTGTATTGTGAGAGTTGTTTAAAGCAAGAAAATAAAAAAATCAATTCAATAATACCATGCATATCTATGAAATGTGCATGTTTTCAGTTTGTAATTAAATTTTGCTGAGTTATTTTATTTATAAAAATAAAGTTTTGGGGCACCTGGGTGGCTCAGTGGGTTAAGCCTCTGCCTTCAGCTCAGGTCATAGTCTCAGGGTCCTGGGATCGAGCCCTGCATCAGGTTCTCTGCTTAGGGGGGAGCCTGTCTCTCTCTCTCCACCTGTTTCTCTCTCTACCTACTTGTGATCTCTCTCTGTCAAATAAATAAAATCTTTAAAAAAAAAATAAAGTTTTGTTCATGCTAGTTGCAAAGAGACAGTGTACATAATGAAATTGCTTTTTATTCAGTGAAGACACATTTACTGACTGCCTTCTATTGTCGGGCACTAGACATATTGCTGCACATATTCTGCTTAGATTAACATGAGTAAAATTGATGATGAGATTATTATTTTCATTTTAGATACGAGAAAAAAAAACTAACAAATAATACATAACCTGAAAGAGATTATATAGACCATACATGGCTGAACTGTAGTTAATGATATTAAATAAAGCCCACCCTCCAACATACACACTCACTTTGAAGACTAAGCCAACTGCTCAGAACTTGGCAATGAATCTATCTAATTCCAGATCTCATATTTTCCTCACTTTAATAATGATAGTGTTAGGAGAAAGAGACAACTTGCTTTGATTCTTTTCCCTAGGGTTGAAATGGCTGGGTAGGCTTAGCTTTCTTGATTTGAGAGGCACGAGGAAGAAAGCTTGCTCAGACCCAGAGAAGCTCCAGTCCAAATCCTCATCTGAAAGGCCACAATTTAAGATATATTCCTTTAGGTCTTTCCTGAGGACTTCTAGGTCTTTTCAAGTCCCTTTGTAACATCAATATTCCTAGAGTATTGTGCTTTTAGACAATATCAATAAAACAGTAGAGCATTTGTTCATCCAGACCATTTCTAGGATGACAGATACCAGAAAGTACCATCCATAAGGATTAGGACAAAGGATGCAGTTCAGGTTTTCCTATCAGAAGGTAAGCAATAGGTAATGCTAAGAGAGCCATACAAATGGTGGCAAATAATAAATTGCACTTATTCACAGTTTTATTTGCTTAGAACATAGACAGGCATCATTTCTTAGGAGAACACTAGGTTTTAATTTGATATTGTCAATTTGCCACAGATATAATTTAAAGAAGTAAATACAGTACCCTACAACATCTTGCTTTAAACAAGTTGTTTTAAAAAAAACATACCTGCCTTGGATATGTCAGTTGTGTTCTCTTCCAGTGATGTATGTTATCTCAAGGTCAAATGAACCCCAGCAGGGAGACGACAAATACATAACATTATAAATGACCTCAGGAGAACAGAAAAGAGAATATTAATCAATTTTAAGCACTCTGAGACAGCAGGAGACTATTTTGGCTAGATTGCATGACACTTTTAATGGCATGACTATTTGACAGCTCTTTCATTCCAGGAAAAAAAAAAAAGTTGGACAAAGAGTCACGGAGGTCATAAGTCAAATCAAAGTCTCAAAGGAGAAATCAAACCCCAGAAGTACTCTGTAGAAATATGTCCAATATATAGGCATATTACAGTGTCTCATGTTTGATTTTAAAGTGTTCCGTAACCGGCTATTGGGTATCATAATTTCAGTTGACCAAGGACCATGATGATTGGGTAAAAAGAAAGATAAAACTAGGAACACAGCTCCAAGCATCTGGTTAATCAGAGACAGCAAAACCAAGCAATAATGACATTATAGTTCTTTTTATTTCTTCATCACTAGTAATAAATACAATGATTAGTATTCTCTAATGATAGCAAATGCAACCTGCTATTTATAGTATCTATTCATTCATTTATTCCTTCAACAAACAAACAAAAATATAAGCTCCAGTATAAGCTAAGGACCGTCAAAGTCACAAGGGTAATCAAAGTATCCGAGGATGAGAGAGATGAGATTGAAAGCCAGATAAGAAATGGAAGATTTAGTCCCTGGAGAAGGACACAATGTGCAGATCAAAAGGAGAGAAGTAACTGAGCGTCAGGAGTGTTAAGGGTGAATCCCAAAAGCAAACAGGTGGAATGGTGAGTCTGGAGCTTCCTCTGGGAAAACTCAGCATATTTGTTTGCACTTTTGGGGTCTTGCCTGATGTGGTTACTGGGCTTCCTGTATTTGTACAAGTTATATAACATCCGACATCAAGGCAGTATACATTAAAGTTTTTCTAATGTGACTTTAGCCATCGTATATCTATTCTGCATGTTAACCCTAGTACTTCTTAAGTGCTGATGAGAAATGCTGATCATTTTAACAATGTAAATTGGATCATATTCACATTCCTGCTGGCAAATGCTTCAAAGGTTCCCCATTTTCCTTGAAGAAAATTCAAACTCTTTAGCATAACCTTTTAGGCCTTATGTGATCTAGTCCCTAACTGCCTCGCCAACTTCATTCTCTATCACTCATTCCAACTTTCCTTCTCCACAGGCATTAACCCTCACGTTAGTGTCTCCAACATGCCAGGGACTTTGCTCTACCAGAAATTGCGACTCCCATGCCCACCCCTCTCCATGTAATCAACAGCTATTCATCTTTGCAATCTGAGTTCCAATGTCCCTTCTTCGAAGAAGCCTCTTCTGATGATCAAGTCTACCATAAATTACTAATTAGTCCCTTGTTATTTTCTTTCACTGAAAATTGCTCTATTTCTTCATAGCACTTATGGCGAATTAAAATTGTATTGTAGTATATGATAAAATTATATTTTACAATACTTACAGTGTTTTAAGCTCTATGAACACAGGGACTGTGTTTTCATTTACAATATAATTCATGACTATAAGAAGTACTTGACAAACATTTGTTGAAAGAGGGAATGAAGGACAAAGGAACATGGGTAATTATTACATAATATATGCAAGGTTTTGGAACCAAGGTATTATTTTGAACTTAGGGTTTCTAGGGAGCAATAGATATAGCTATTGGTGGTAAACACCTGAGCTAGATGACCTCCAGTTGTCCTTGGCACCCTTGGCATCCTAGGCATCCAGGAAAGCTGTGTCTGGTCCTGGGTGTGTGAACCTGTCCCTTTACTTCTTTGGGCTTCGGTTTCCCTAATGGTTAAATGAGTGGTTGAACTTGATAGCTTTTGTGATTTCTGTATTAAAAATGAAAGAAAATCATATCTCCACGTAGGAGTTTTTAGAAAATAATCCTATGAGGCACTAAGGATTTCAGTGCCTAGCAGCCTCTAACTGTATCGAGTTGCTGTCTGAAAGTTAAAGATTTAGGTTCACTTACTCACTTTTCACCCATTCCTTTCACCTACAGTGCATATCTGATTTCACTAAGCAGAGACTAGAAACATGTGTGGGCAAGTACTCAAAAAAAGCAAGCATTTAACTTTCTAAGCACCCTTATCACTCCAACATCTAGGTTTGGCACGGAATCACAGAACCCAACACAACAGCTGCCTTCACTATCATGTGTGCAGACTGAATAAGAGATTTCTGCCTTACAAGAGGCTATTTCAGAAAGTCAAACATACAGCTGCTCTATCTTCATATGTCACTCCTTCAAGGAAATCATTTTATAGACTATTCTGGACTTTTTTTCTTTTTTTGGTCTTACTCACATACTGTAAGTGGATAAAATCCCAAACATACGCTCCCATCCTTTCCAAATGTGTTTGTTACTGTTAGTGTTAAGTCTTTTGCTTCATTCTGCTAAAGGACAGAACTACTATTTTTCAAAGCACCAGTCTTGTAAAGTACCTGCCAAATTGTTTGGCATGGGTATACAACTACTGTTGATAAAGTTCAATCCATAGCCAGGAAATAACAGCCTTCAACTAAGGTGCTCAAATGTGAGTCTGAAAGTAAATCTATTACTGAGCTTACCTATAATTTAACATAAAGAAACTTTCTAGGTTGAAACATGGCTTGCACTGAGATCCACAAGATGTCACAGACTCATTTTTTCACCTGGGAGAAGGGAATTGTGTTTTTAGTTTTTCCTCTCTTGAAAAAGACAAACAATATTATCAGACCCATGTCTTGGGCTCAGAAATATTAATTATATCTGTGAATTGTTGGGAAAAGCCCTGATCTGACAGATAGATACTTAATGAATACAGAGCTGAGAAAGCACTATGGATATGCTAATGATGCCTAATAATTATACGTAAAGTGAGACAGTTTCACAAATTACTATATTAGTTATGAGTTGAATTTGAGTAAATAGAACTGGAGGTACAACTGGTCTTCAGTAAGACCCATGACTTTGGTTTATTGCTCCTTTTGTCTGGAATACCCTTTGTTTTTGCTCTTTCCCACATGAATATCAAACATCAACAGGAATGTCACCTGCTCTGTAAAGCCTCTCTTGACTTTACTTCCCTCAAGCAAATTGACCCCTTTCACTACTCCTTTTTCTGTTTCCTCTAGGCCTGGAACATATTCCTGCTATAAATTTTAGCTGTTTTATGTCATTGATTCCTTTTTGGCATTAAGTTGCATGAAAGAAGCTATCATCTTATTCAATTTTGTTTACCTTTGACTTAACTTACTGCTATACGTTGGGACTAAAGAAGATGAATAAAGTATAGGCCCCACTTGCTAGGAGTGTTCAGTGTGATCAGACCCCTAATAAATGTGGATATTTGACACCCGGTATTAATAGGTTGCCAAAGATTAAAAATTATTTTCAGTGGAAATTGGCCTTGGGGTGTAGGAAAAAATTAAAAAGTAAAAAGGGTTTTGTTTCCCTTCTGCTTCTCATTCTATATCTTTCTTCCACTCCTCAGCTTTTCAGTCTTCATGTGGCTTTTAGGGATTCAAAATCCTCACAGGAGGGGGCGCCTAGGTGGCTCAGTGGGTTAAGCCGCTGCCTTCGGCTCAGGTCATGATCTCAGGGTCCTGAGATCGAGTCCCGCATTGGGCTCTCTGCTCAGCAGGGAGCCTGCTTCCTCCTCTCTCTCTGCCTGCCTCTCTGCCTACTTGTGATCTCTCTCTGTCAAATAAATAAATAAAATCTTCAAAAAAAAAAAATCCTCACAGGAGGTATCAACACTTTATCTGCCCTCCCCAGCAAAGTCTCTGCCTCTCCAGCAAAGTCTCATGTCCCTCCATCTTCTTTCTCATTTTCTCCTCGTTTCAATCCCTCCCCAGTGAAGACTCCATTTTATAAACATTTATACTGGGTATTGCTCTGAATACCTGAACAAAGTAATGTATATTACACAGTGAGGTCTAAGTTATGGATGACTTTTCGGGTATCAATAAGAAGATGTTCTAATTAAGAGATGGGTGGGTTTATAAGGAGATATTATTGTTTACTTTGACCTTGTTCTACCAAACAAAAACCTATCTTCTTAACTCTCCTTATTTTAGTTCCATGATAGGGTAATGAATCCCTTATATGAGACTCTCATCCCTCTTACATCCAATTTTTTGAACGGTAAGAATATACTATCTGGGGTTTGCTAGACAATGTAACCGGAGATGACTAATTTAATATTTACTGTTGTCTATATTTGGCACTAATGTCTATGTTCTTTATTATACCCTTGATATGCTTATATATTCTAATGACCTTCTATATATTTTTGAACAAGCCTATTTAATGTATAATTTATAAGTTTTATTAGCGTAGCTTGTATGGGTTGCAAAGAATCTTCTGTATTATACTGAGAATTTAAAGGATTAATTTACCTCCTGAGCCTACTTTATTTATTTTGGCCAATTCATGAATTATATTTTCTACCAGGAATGTAGCAAAGAAAAAAAAGAATGATTTATTAATGTGTTATTGAAAGACAAGTAAAAAGATATAAAAGCCATTTATCATTCATCTTTGAAGTTAGGTCTTAGGTTCCACTGTAGGGATGTAACTGAAGACTGGTTATCCTCTACCCTGCAAAGGTCAGTGATTGCCATTGGGTCAATTACCCTTAGGGGACTGTCATAATTCACTGCTGCGGGATCCCCAAATAGTTGATTACTCGTTCCATGAAGTCATGAAGTCTTAGCTGACTCTAATATTATTTAACCAAACCAGTTATGGTTCATAGCCCTACAATACCACCCCTCCTCCTCAATGACAGCCTTTATACGCAACCTATGCTTCAGCCACCCTCTAAAACTTGCCCATAAAATGGAGATTATTTTCCACCTTAATCCATTGCTCCCATTTTGTTGCTGCTTTCCCTCCTAAGATAAATTTTAAGAGATAGTTATACCAGATCATTATCAAAATATACTACTTGTTCTTAAGTCAGGAAGACAGGCAAACATCAAAATAGTGTATAGCGAATTGACTTGGCTACTTAATATTCCATGAATTCAATAATGTGATTTATTTTAGTGATCCCATAGTGCTGGATAGTCAGTTTCTTTCTAAATATTCATTGTTACAACTAATGTTCAGTAAAAATTTAAATATTTAAAACCTACTATGATCTGACTTTTGTTCTTATTTTGTCGATGACTTAAATGGAGTTTACTCACAAGGTACTAATTGGAATACTAATTGAAAATGACCTTGGTCCATAGTCTCTCATGGTTCACCTCCCCTTCCAATTTACCCAAAAGCATATACCCTCCCCAATGTCCATAACCCCCCTTCTCCCAACCCCTCTCCCCCCAGCAACCCACAGTTTGTTTCGTGAGATTAAGAGTCACTTATGGTTTGTCTCCCTCCCTATCCCATCTTGTTTCATGGATTCTTCTCCTACCCACTTAAGCCCCCATGTTGCATCACCACTTCCTCATATCAGGGAGATCATATGATAGTTGTCTTTCTCCGCTTGACTTATTTCGCTAAGCATGATACGCTCTAGTTCCATCCATGTTGTCGCAAATGGCAAGATTTCGTTTCTTTTGATGGCTGCATAGTATTCCATTGTGTATATATACCACATCTTCTTGATCCATTCATCTGTTGATGGATATCTAGGTTCTTTCCATAGTTTGGCTATTGTGGACATTGCTGCTATAAACATTCGGGTGCACGTGCCCCTTTGGATCACTACGTTTGTATCTTTAGGGTAAATACCCAGTAGTGCAATTGCTGGGTCATAGGGCAGTTCTATTTTCAACATTTTGAGGAACCTCCATGCTGTTTTCCAGAGTGGTTGCACCAGCTTGCATTCCCACCAACAGTGTAGGAGGGTTCCCCTCTCTCCGCATCCTCGCCAGCATCTGTCATTTCTTGACTTGTTGATTTTAGCCATTCTGACTGGTGTGAGGTGATATCTCATTGTGGTTTTGATTTGTATTTCCCTGATGCCGAGTGATATGGAGCACTTTTTCATGTGTCTGTTGGCCATCTGGATGTCTTCTTTGCAGAAACATCTGTTCATGTCCTCTGCCCATTTCTTGATTGGATTATTTGTTCTTTGGGTGTTGAGTTTGTTAAGTTCTTTATAGATTTTGGACACTAGTCCTTTATCTGATATGTCGTTTGCAAATATCTTCTCCCCTTCTGTCAGTTGTCAAACAATCTGAGGGGTTTGAAGTGGCGGGGGGGTAGAAGGTTGGGGTACCAGGTGGTGGGTATTATAGGGGGCATGGCTTGCATGGAGCACTGGGTGTGGTGAAAAAAATAATGAATCCTGTTTTTCTGAAAATAAATAAATTGGAAAAAAAAAAAGAAAAAACCAAAAACCAAAAAACTTCTTGTATTGATCTACTGATGAGTATCTAAATTGTAGTAGCACTTTTTTACTTTTTTGTCTAGTGGGCAGATCTTTCCCTTCCTCTTTTCCTCCCTCCTTCTTTTCCTCCCTCTGTTCTCCTGTGTATGGGTATAATCTGGAAGAGCAAACAGCATTTAGCCAGGCATTAAACAGACTGAATAAACACATATTGAATTGGAAAAAAAAAAAAAAGAAAATGACCTTGGTTAGAAGCTGGGGATACCCTTACCCAGTTATCCATTTGCCACCAATTTGGCAACTGAAAAGATACTCTGAGGCCAAGAGAAAATAATCTTGATTTACTTATTTCGATTCATTTTACCAGCTTTCTTATTGTCCTAACCTAGTCTTTCAAAGTTTTTCTTAGCAGATTGAAGTAGTGATAAATCTATGAGCAGAACTATCATTTCAATCATCTGTGTAACTGTAAGAGATCGGTAAGTAGGGTGTCTGCCACATGTTGGTAAGAAACAAAGGAGGGGGGACGCCTGGGTGGCTCAGTTGGTTAAGCAGCTGCCTTCGGCTCAGGTCATGATTCCAGCGTCCTGGGATCGAGTCCCGCATCGGGCTCCTTGCTTGGCAGGGAGCCTGCTTCTCCCTCTGCCTCTGCCTGCCACTCTGTCTGCCTGTGCTTGCTCTCGCTTCTCTCTCTATGACAAATAAATAAAATCTTTTTAAAAAAAAAAAAAAAAAAGGAGGGGCACCTGGATGGCTCAGTCCGTTAAGTGTCTGCCTTCAGCTCAAATCATGATCCCAGCGTCTTGGGATCAAGCCCCACATTGGGCTCCTTGCTGGACAGGGAGCCTGCTTCTTCCTCTTCCTCTGCCTGATGCTCTCCCTGCTTGAGCACTCTCTGTCTCTGTCAAATAAAGAAATAAAATCTAAAAAGAAGAAAAAAAAAGAAAAAGGAAATATTGATTATAAAAAAGAAAAAAAAATGATAGCCACACATAAGAAAAGAGAACCATTTTATGTCTGGGTATCCACTCATCTACATCGTGTATTGCCTTGACAGTTATTTAGAGACGACTTTTCTTCCCTTGAAAAAGACCATATGGTTTAGCATACAAACTTCCAGAAGGTCAGAAAACATAGCATTTCTGTGGAATACTGCTTTGCACAGGGCTACTTGTGTTAGAGCCAGGAAGCCTGTTTTTAAGGACCCAAGGGGACTATGGGCCTTTTCTGCTGGATTAAGCTCCTGGTATCACTTTCACTATGTTTCTGGTTTTAGTAGAATCTGGAACAGACTGCAGGCTAGAGTGTGTTGGCATGTGTATACAGCTCTACCATCTGTTTTGCTTCTTCAGTTCATCAATTTCCTCTACTTATGATCTTGTCCATCACTTAGTCCAGTTATGAAAAATATGTACTCTGAGTATTTTGTCTTTAATTACTTTTATAGATCTTTTCAAAGGAAATTGTACAATATTATGTAATGATAAGCTAAAATGTAATTGCAAAAAAAACACAACAAACCAGTAAATCATTAAAATTAAATATTTAAGCCTCAACTAATTAACAAGTCAATGGAAGTTGTGGTCTTGGCAGCCTAATGAACAGTTAAGAAAAGCTGGGCATCACTCTTTGACAAAGGCAGGGTCTGCTACTGCTCTGTTGTGAGTTTAGTTTTTGTTAATTACTTTAGATTTATGTAAAAACTTATGAAGCTCTTTCATCTACACCTATTATTTGAAATATTTAAATGTTAATATGGATCATATCTATCTCTTATGGAAGCTGGAAAATAGTAGCTCCCTTGAGAGAAGAACCATTACAATCACTTTTCGGACTTTTGGCCAAGATGGAGTGAGAAAAGAACCACTATCATTTATAATATCTAAAATAATTGGTGAAGCCTGAAAACATTTTGACATTTTAGAAGGGATATATTTATGTTAACATAGTAATTATATTTCTGTCATAGATGACACAAACGTAAATGCCACTCTGCCAGGGAATTTTCCTAAACCCCTTCAATCCATTGCAAATGACTGCCAGATGGGTAGTATTATCATTCATTCACAGGGAAAAAATAAATCTGGGACAAAGAGTCAGCTAGAAGAATCAAAAAGAGTGAAAGAGAGAAACTACAATTATAAAAGAAAGGGTACATAAACATATTCAGGATCCTGCAAGTGTCCACAGAAGTTCTCCTGTCACAGTAAAAGAGTATTTTAGAAGAATATTAATACATCACCCACAGAACTGCCTGACGAAAAAATCGTAACCTGTCAAACGTAATGTAATCTAATTAGTCTGCAGCAGAATTAGAAATACAACCTAAAAATTCCTGACAAAAATGATCAGTTACCAGAAGCTGTTCCCCTTCATATCATTTAGTTTTATTACAAAGAATGCCTTATGGCCACAAAAAGTTATACTAAATTACAAGGTGATGAAAATTCTGAAGGCAGTTAAATTTGTATTTTCCATTCCTCATAGAAGAAAGAAAGGAAATGAGAAAAATTGCGTTTAAATCCCTTAATTATTCTGACTATTCACTAATGGTTTTAAATAAGAGTGCAAAATCTGGCTTTAAACTTGAAGGCAACTGCATGATACAGGTGCGGATTTTTCCTTCTGCTTCCGACCAACAATCTCTCTACCTGCTGACATTTGTTGCCACAATGTAAATAATATATTGTCCTTTTGTTTGATAAGATGAAGTTTATTAGATTCAAAACCACCTTACTCTACTTCTCCCCAGTCTGCCTACCATTCCCCCCCTGTCTTATTTGGCATCAGTCCACAGAAGGTGAAAGAACATGGAGGACTGTGCGTGAGATGTTTTTAGCAGATCATATCTCAACATGGAGCATGATTTCCATTATGTTCCACTGACTAGGACTCAATATGTTGACCGCACATGGCCGCAATAATAGTTAAATACATGTACGAGACAGAAAACAAAATGTTAGTCTCTGTCTTAGGTGGCATTGGTATGCTCCTCTAAAACCTGGGGAACCTTTAGATTGAAGTAGAGGGAAAATATCAACAACCAGAGCTGGTTTGGAAATGACAGTAGTTTTCAGTGGGGAGGTCAAAAGCATGGTTTCATTATCCATATAATAAATTGCTTGTGATCTGCTAAGGTATGACTCATTTGGGGGCCCAAGTATAATGCAATGTCTTTGGAAACAGATGTTTAGGAGTCTGGAATAGTCATGGATAGAGGCCCATTCAATTGGGATCACTTTCTGCCTTGACTGATTTTATCGGACAAAGTATATGTACAGAGACTGCTAATGCTCTCTGTATTAACCTTAGATATTTATGAATCTGTCTCTTCCACTGGACTGAAAATTCCAGAAAAGCCAGGAGTGTATCTTATTAATTTCTGTATTTTGGGAAACTTACATCTCAAGAAATAAAACTCACCTTTGTAGGTCTTTGTAAACTAAATTGAACTATTTCTGGGGTGTATCTTACATATTGTCATGTGGCCTCTGACAGGCATGAAACAAGTTATTGTTCATAAGATTTCTTCATTTTTAGTAAAATATTACATAATTTTTAGCTTGCAGAATTATTAGCAGAATTGTTTATAGAATTTGGATCTCAATATCAAAGCTCATTCAGATTTTATAAAAATATGTTACCACATTTAAGAGGGAAAATGGTATTACTATTCTGCTCTATTAATTATCTTACATAAGTTAAGTAAACATAATACACAAACGAATCCTAAAAATGTGCAAAGGGAAAAAACAGAATTTTCAAGTGGAAAAATAGTAACAAAGAGGATATCTCAGGGGCGTCTGGGTGGCTCAGTGGGTTAAAGCCTCTGCCTTTGGCTCAGGTCATGATCCCAGGGTCCTGGGATGGAACCTCTCTGCTCAGCAGTGAGTCGGCTTCCTCCTCTCTCGCTGCCTGCTTGTGATCTCCATCTGTCAAATAAATAAGTAAAATCTTAAAAAAAAAAAAAAAAAGAGAGGATATCTCAAAATCTAGAATTCCAGTGAAGAAATGCAAAATATTAAAAGTGTCCAAGAGGTATAGTTGCATTGACCATCTTTTTTACTAAAATATTTTAATACTGAAATTTTACTTGTTAGCCCTGTTCTAATTTTATTATAGAAGAAATTTTACAGAAATTCCCTTTGAAGCCAATTTTACTGTAAACTTGTTCTGGATACGACTGGTAATCATCTATGAATTCCTGTTGAGGTGTCTTGATTTTGTAGGTGAGTAGGCAATGAAGGTTGATATAACACTTTGAGTATATTCTCATAACAATCACATAAAAAGCTGTGGATCTGTATCCCATTTTTAGATGGAGTTACTCTGCGGTAGCACAATCTACCTCAGTCCAGAGTCACGTTTCATTTTGGTCCAGGGAACTTTCCACTGAGTTCCAGTGAGTCGATTATACATCTCCAAATTTGCAGATTGAGGGTTTCACCCTCTTCAAAGTATCGCATTCAGTTTACACCCAGGCAATTACTCCTTCAGTTTCTTTCCCCATCCCTCAAAAATACAAAAAATGTAGTCTTCTGCCCAAGGTACAAAAAGGGGTTAGGAATCCTTACAAATCCCAACTTTATTTCTCCTCTTTTCTCCAAAGTTGATTTCCTATCTCTGCTTTTGTCTTAAATCCATAAAAACCTGGGTCATCTGCAAATACATTCTAAGAATTCTTAAGGACCTTCTAGACTTTTCAAGGTTCCTGGATAACTCTGTGAAGATCAGTTAGTACTTAAGCAAAATGTATATCAATGCAACATTTCTTTCCTCTTCCCCTTCCTTTCTCCTCTTTTTTTCTTGTTTTTTATTTAGTGTACTATTATTTGGTTTAAATTTTAACCAACTGTATTTGTTCATTTATTTATCTCATCAAGAAAATGCATTATTAATGACTTAGATAAATTTTAAAAGAGCGAAAGCAATGCAGTGGGAAGTCTCCCTTATATTCCTGTTTTCCATTTGATAGTTCCCAGCCCTCAATGCCATTCTGCACTTTTTATTATTTTCCATTTCATTTATTAATATAAACCTGACCTACAGACTTTGACATATAAAAAGACTACCACTATGCCCTTCAAACTTTATTCTTAGTAAAGTGGCAGGGAGATTTACTTGGATATATTGTAATATTTTCATAAAGAAAAGAAATTGGAGAGATTTATTGTATGTGTGACAGCAGATACACTAGTAATAAATGTAAGATATAGTGAATCCTTGACAAAAATTTTAATTTAATATAAAAAGTTATTCTTTATATAACTTATTTCAACATTGGGTCATCATGGAAGTGACTGTCTAAGAGTAAAAATGGAACTGTTATCAAATCCATGCAATCCATATCAAACTAGAATTTATATCTAATCCATTCTTTTCCTTGAAGCAAAGTTATAATTGGAACATACATGCAAATCAAATGATGGGAAAAGACCATTATTGTGATATTGGAATACCTTCCAGGTACATGGAACAGCATAAAAATCCTCAGTGAGCAATATAATATAGAAGGACAGAATTTTGTTCTTAAAGAGTTTTTGAGTTTAAGAAATATCTTACTATTATAAAAATATTTTATTCTCTCTACCGAGAAAGATTTGCAAACTCAGCAGCAGAAGAAAAAGGAAGTGGAAGAAAAGGAGGAAGGGGAGGAAGAAGATGAAATTCTATTTTTATAGCACTTATTTGAAATCAGGAAGTTCTGGTTGGAAAACCCAAATCCAACATTTACTAACTAAGTATAATTTAAACTTCATCCTCAGCATCCTCATCTATAAAATAAGAATAATTATAGTACCTATTTTTAAAAATATTTATTTATTTAATTTAGGGAGGGAGAGGGGCAGCAGGAGAGGAAGAAGCATACTATCCACTGAGCATGGAATCCCACACAAGGCTCAATTCCAGGACCTTGAGACCATGTCTTGAGCTGAAATCAAGAATTGGTTGCTTAATCGACTGAGCCACCCACGTGCCCCTATACTACCTATTTTAAAATGGAAAAGTGCTTTGCAAACTATAAAATGTTAAAAACAGTTGTTCTTAGTTTGAAATTACAATTCTATTCTTTTCTACTTATTTTAGTAAGTTAATGATTCAATCAGAATCGTTGGGGGGCATTGAGGGGCACCTAGGTGTTTCAGTCATTAAGCGTCTTTCTTCAGCTCAGGTCATGATCCCAAAGGCTCCCTGCTCAGTGGGAAGCCTGTTTCTCCCTCCCTCAGTCCCCCTGTTCATGTTCCCTCTCCCTCTATGTCTCTCTTTGCCAAGTAAACAAATAAAATCTTAAAAAAAAAAAAAAGAAGAAAAGAAATAGAAAGAAATCTAGCATTGAAATCATGGTCATATTAACTGTACACATGGCATCTTTGTGCCAAGTTCTAGAAAGGTACTCCTCCCAGTAGATGTTAACATTGATGGCATCTTTGTTAGATGTAGATGCCTTATTCCCAGAGAGCTCTGCATTATTTTACAGGTTGAGATGGCCCAAACTTTGTTCTCTAGACATCTTATTTGTGCAAGACAAATAAGGCATCTATTTGTGCTATTTGTGCAAGACAAAACCTGCAGGATTGTGGTCTGGATCTTGGATGAAAGACTTTAATAGAAACAGTCTTGTCTAGCTCTTTTTCTCTAGAGAACACACGTAGAGTATGGAACTCATTCATTATGCAGCAAATTCCATTTGTTTCTGGCCTGCTGTATATCCACTTTAACTTCTAAACATTAATCCCAGATTCCTTTCTCTCAGTCCATAGGATATATTTCCATATGGGAACTCCTAAATAGTTAGAAACTACCATCAAATTTTCCCTAGGATATTGTGTAGTGGACCCAGTTGGTGGTTGGTGTCCTCCTAATTTCTAACGGAGCTTTTGATTTTGCTCATCTAATCCCTCCCTCATATATCATTATGTCTTAGAGGAATATGACTTCTTCCTAGTTCTAGGGAGTCCTGGAAGAGTAGGACTAATCCCACTTTTTGCCATTAATGTTTCAAAGAATAGTAATAAGACACAATTCTGACCAATGCAGTCTTAAAAGAAATATTCTAGAAAAAGTTTTCATTCTCTCTTTCTCTCAGTAGTGAGTCATAGGAAGATAAATTCTTTGATGCCTTGATCTGGCATTACCCTGTGAAGGTTACTTTAATTCTGAACTTGTTTTATTATGTAGGAAATTGCAATTTCTTACTTTTTACACCAATCTCATTTGGAATTGCTATGACTGGCACCCAAGGTACTGTAACTGACGAGCACATACTTTGCATGTGAAACAAATTCAGTGTGTTTTTTCTTAACACTTTATTCATATGCTTTTTTCTAAGCTTGGATTGTCCAGCTTTCTTTCCGCAGGACATTTTTAACTTGTGGAAGCTGAGGAATGAGTACTGTAGCTCCTTATGAAAGGTTCATTTCAGACTGCTGACTCATGTTGACCTATGTCAACTCAAAGTCCCAAGATGCTTTTGCACTTACTCTTAGGATAACACATCTCCTTTACCCTGTAACAGGGCAGGTGTTTGTGTAATAAAGTGAATAATTTAAATACTTATCGTTATTAAATTATATCTGGTTGGAGTCAGTCCATCAACTTATTCTGTTATAATACTATGGAAATACTTCCTGGAAAACTATGCACTTGCTGTCTCTTACCCCTTCAGCCATTCTTCAATACGTTAAGTATGTCCTCCATTTCTTTGTTGATAAAACCATCGATTCAGAAAGGCTTGGGAGGAAACCTCTGCACTGAGTTATTTAAAAAATTTTTTTCTGATCAACATAGTACTACTAGTAAGTTTTTTTTCATAAACTTGCACAACCACTTAAAAATCTGCCACAGTATACGATTTAGTGCATTATCTTTCCAGTATTCCATAAATGCTGCCTATTGCTTTCCTCTGATTAAAAACACTTTTTATTTTATTTATTTATTTTAAGATTTTATTTGTTTATTTGACAGACAGAGATCACAAGTAGAGAGGCAGGCAGAGAGAGAGAGAGGGAAGCAGGCTCCCTGCTGAGCAGAGAGCCCGACACGGGACTCGATCCCAGGACCCCGAGATCATGACCTGAGCCGAAGGCAGCGGCTTAACCCACTGAGCCACCCAGGCGTCCCTAAAAACACTTTTTAAAAGCAGTAATATTTTAGTGTAGTTTTTAGTTTTTTAATATATTTTAAATGTTGAAATATAATATTTTCATCAGTCACGGTTCATTTTTAATGAACATGGGCTAATCTTCACTGACCACCTAATTCTCTTCTTGACCCTTTGATAGACCACCTACAATTTTTTCTAGAATGGTCATAACATAAATAGCAACATCAAATTTCCCATTGTTCTGGGAGCTTGAAAAATCATTTATCTGACCCAAGTCTTTAGATAACAGAAAACGGTTCCACTATTCAGTATAGTAATCTCATTGGCATGCTGTTATTAGTTCCCTGAAGGGTAATTAATCTTGGCTAGGGGACTAAACCTCATGTAGAGCATCTAGATGCCTCTCAGGTGTTGATGGCCTTTAATACTTTCATACTCATGTTTTTTCTGTCTTTTCCATTCTGAAGAATAACCTTTTTTGGATATAACAGATAATTGAGGATAGTGATAAAAAGCACGAGTTCTGGAGCTAACCAACTCGAGCTCAGATCCTGGCTCTGCTGGCTACTAACTGCTTGTCTATAGACAAGTCACATAACCTCTTTAAACTTCAAATTCCCCATTTGTGAGAAAAGGGATGATAATATACACATTATGGTGTTGCATTTAGATTTAAATGAGATAATCTGCCAAAAGTACCTGGTCTGATATCTAGTACATGGATGTAGACTCAGCAGTGTAGTTTTTACAGAGAGGATACAGAAGATATATGGGCTATGATATTCTAGTTGTTATAACTAATATCACTGCTTTTAAGTAATAGGTCTGGGTTTTCTTATTCTTCTTGTACCAAGCAAATATTTTTCATGAGTTGTAGCTAATTATTGGCACTACTTTTCTTTTGTTCTTAGGGGCCTTATTCAGGTGAATCCCTCTGTCCATCTTGGTTTAGGTTTGTAGACACGACAGTTCATTTTGCTGTCCTCTCTGTAGAACTCTCTCTCCTCTTTAAAGGGGCATTTGCAGCTAATAGTCATAGTCCTATTCGTTAGCATTAACTTTTTCTTCTTGAATCAGGTCATGGTATCAGCGCCTAACTTTGTGAAATGTGCTTTCCTAAATTAGGACTTACTACATGCTCAGTGTCCCCCTTACTTCTAAGTTAACATCTTATTTGCCCTAGGTTTCTATCTCTTCTGGGATATGAAACAATTTCTTATGGTTGGTCTAGAGTGCCTTTGTAACTCAAAACATCCATCTTGTGACAAGCAAAATTGCCTACCAGACACTTTAAGAATTTATCAGATGTGAACTTTAGCCAAATTAAAACTGTATTTTTCCAGAAATACTCTATCTGTAGTAACTCTCTTCCTGTTGAGGAAGAAAGTTCTTATACCACTCTCTTCTTGGCTCATTGAGTGTCACCTCTTCAAGTTCTATAGAGGTCCAGTGTTTGCATCCCTATTGTCATAGAATTAGAAGCTGGACTTCTATTTGTTTATTTTTCCCTTCTTTTGCTCCATTATTTAGCTATGTGGGACCATAATATGTGATTGCAATTATCTTTTTTCTTTCTGTTTTCTCCTATCAAGTAAGTCCTCATTTATTTTATTTTTTTATTATTTTTTAAATTTTTTATAAACATATAATGTATTATTAGCCCCAGGGGTACAGGTCTGTGAATCGCTAGGTTTACACACTTCACAGCACTCACCATAGCACACACCCTCCCCAATGTCCATAACCCCACCTCCCTCTCCCTACCCCCACCCCGCAACCCTCAGTCATTTACTTTTTATGTCGTAAAATGTCCTCTATTTCTCTTTAATATATTGTCTCCATTCTTCATCCAAGGTTGTACCGGGGTTGTACATTAAACTAAAGTAGAATAAAGAGTAAAATAGTCTTAACATTCTGCATTTCTGTTTAACAGGGAGCTCTTAGCTCTCTCCCTGACTTTGTATGAAGATTTGATGTTAAATCTTGAGCAGTTCCATGAAAATGTAATAACATCAGAACTTTCATTTCAGTTATTATTTTAAAAAAGATAAACCTTTTGACATATAAATTTCTATTCCTAATATATTTCTTTGAAGCCATGTCTCCTGTTGACTGTTTTTTCCTCTTAGGTGAGATCATAAGGCTGATCTATTCTGCCATGGGAGGGGCTGGAGTGTAGAGGAATTCCCTTCCCCTACCTTGATAGATTTTCAGAATTGTGCTCTGCTGTTCTAGCATGTTTTTCCCTGAAGATAGACCTTTATTATGGAAAAGGCTCTGACTGTGTTTCATAGTGTTTACTGTTTTCTTTCCCCAACCAGTGCCAATGAGAACCTGGTGGGATTCTGGGGGAAAATTCCATGGAAGAGCTGAGGCCCTCTTAAGACTGAGGCCCCTACACATGCTTCACTTTCATTCTAGTCTATTACACTTAGCCTCCATTGAGTGCTCAAAATGGCAATTTACTTGTTCTTGCCATTCATGGCTTTAGTGGCTTCTCTGAAGGCAAGCAAGTAACTTCTTTGTATATTCAATGGGTTTAGACAAATGCATAATGACCTGTATTCAGCATTATAGTATCATACAGAATATCTTCTATGCCCTAAATATCCTCTGTGCTCAATCTATTCATCCCTCCCTCTCCCAACACTTGGAAACCAGTGACCTTTTGATGTCTCCATAATTTTGTCTTTTCTGAACTTCATGTAGTTGCAGTCATATACTACATAGCCTTCTGAGATTGGCTACTTTCACTTAGTAATTGTATTTAAGGTTTTACCATGTCTTTTCACAGTTTGATAGTTCACTTCTTTCTAACACTGAATAATATTCCGTTATCTGGATGTACTACAGTTTATCTCCATCCATTCACCTACGGAAAGGACATCTTATTTGCTTCTAAGTTTCGGCAATTATGAATAAATCTGTTATAAATATCTAAGTACAGATATTTCTGGGGACATGAAATTTTAACTCCTTTGGGAAAATACCTAGGAACATGATTGTTGTATTGTATGAGTATGTTTATTTTGTAAGAAACTGCCAAATTATTTTCCAGAAGGGCTGTACCATTTTATGTTCCCACCAGCAACAAGGCTCTATATCCTTGTCAACATTTGGTGTTGTCAGTGCTCTGGATCTTAGCCATTCTAATAGATACACAGTGGTACGTCATTATTTTAATTTGCATTTCCCTGATGAAACGTGGTGTGGAGCGTCCTTTCATATGCTTATTTGCCATCTGTATATCTTATTTGTTGAGATGTCTGTTAAAGTCTTTGGCTTATTTTATTTTTTTTAATTTGGGTTGTTTTCTTATTGTTGAGTTTTTAGTTCTTTGTATATTTTTGATAACAGTTATTTATTAGATGTGTCCTTTGCAAATATTTTCTCCCCGTCTGTGGCTTCTCTTCTCATTCTCTTGCCATTATCTTTTAAAAGCAGACATTTTAATTTTTAATGAAGTCTCACTTACTAATTATTTTTTCTTAGACCTTGCCTTTTGTGTTGTATCAAAAGTCATTGCTGGGGTACCTAGGTGGCTCAGTTGGTTAAGCATCTGACTCTTGATTTCAGCTTAGGTCATGTTCTCAGGGCCGTAGGTTTGAGCCTTGTGTCAGGCTCCTTGCTCAGCAGGGAATCCACTGGAGATGCTCTCTCTTCCTCACCCTCTGCCCCTCCTCTCCACTCTCTCTCTAAAATAAATAAATAAATCTTAAAAAAAAAAAAAGGCATTGCCGTATCCAAGATCATCCAGGTTTTCTCCTATGTTTTCTTTTAGGAAAAAACATTTTTATGTTTTTACATTTGGATCTGTGATCCATTTTGCATTATTTTTTTGAAGGGTATAAGGTCTGTACCTCTATTCTTTCTCTCTCTCTCTCTTTTTTTTTTTTGCATGTGGATGGCCAGTTGTTTCACATCATTTATTGAAAAGACTGTCTTTGCTCCATTGTATTGCTTGTGCTCTTTTGTCAAAAATCAGTTGACTGTATTGATGTGAACCTACTTTTGGATTCTATTCTGTTCCCTTGATCTATTTGTGTTTTCTTTCACCGAAACTACACTCTCTTTCTTACTACAGTTTTATAGTAAGTCTTGAAGTAGGTAGTCTCAGTCCTCCAGCTTTGTTCTCTTTCAGTATTGTGTGGGCTATTCTGGGTCTTTTGCCTCTCTATACAAATTTTAGAATCAGTTTGTTGATATCCACAAAATAACTTCCTGAAATTTTTATTGGGACTTCATTGAATCTATAGGTTAAGTTTGGAAGAACTGATGTATGGATAATGTGGATTTATTTTTAACTGTTAAACTGATCTTTCATGTTTGATATAAACCAACTTTTCATGATCTATTATCATTTTTATATACTGTTTAATTTGATTAGCTGAAATTTGGTTATTTTTAAATCTATTTTCATTGGTGATAGTAGTTTGTGGTTTTCTTTCCTGTTAATGTCTTCGTCTAGGTTTGTTGTTATAGAATTGCTGACTTCAATGCATAATTTGGTAAATATCCTCTCCTTTTCAAGTGTCTGAAGCTAATTATGTAGAATTGAGATTATTTCTTCCTTAAGTGATGGGTAGAATTTCTCTTTGAAAAAATATGGGAGTTTTCTTAGTGGGGAATGTTTTGAACTACAAATTAAATTTCTTTAATATGTATAATGCTATTCAGTTTTTATTTCTTCTTTTTTTCTTGATGAGTTTGGTAATTTTTATCTTTCAAAACATTTTTCCATTAAATCTAAATTTTTAAATTTATTGGCCTGAAGTAGTTTGTAAATATTTTAAAACTCTCTTTTAATATCTATAGAGTCTATTGTGATGTCACATCTCTAGTTTCTGATAATGGTATTTTCCTCTGTAGAGGTCTGGCTAGAGATTTTTGTTGATCTCATTTTCTTTATTGTATTTCTGCTTGTTTTATTGATTTCTATTTTCATCTTGATTAATTTCTTTTTTCTGCTCTCTTAGGCTTAATTTTTTCTTCTTTTTCTAGTTTCTTAAGGTAAAAGTTAAGTCTATCGTGTTGTGAGCTTTCTCTTTTCTAATATGGCAAGTTTTATATATATATATTTCTCTTTAATCACTCTTTCAACTGCATCCTACAAATTTTCATTTGTCATATTTTCATTTTTTAGTTAAAATATGTCCCAATTTCCCTTTTCATTTAAAGACACTTAGTTTGTTTGTTTAGAAGTATGTTACTTCATTTTCAAATATTTAGGAATTTTCCAGATATTTTTCTGTTGTCAGTTTCTAAATTAATTCTATTGTGATCAATAAACATGGTTTATATGTCTTGAGTCCTTTTAAATTTACTGAAATTCGTGCTATGGCCAATATATGTTCATCTTGCTAAATAATTTTTTAAGGACAATTATGAATTACTGCAATTAGTGTTTTGTAGCTGCTTTCCTCTTTTTCTGCTCTCTCCCCAAAAGATAAGGAAAATGTTTCAGTTTCTTTTTATTTTTTATTTGTTTTTTTTGTATTTTAAAAAATCACTCTGCTGTGATATGATTTTTTTTTATCCTAAAAACTTATTTCGGGTTATACTATCCTCATGATACCTGTGTATTTTTTTGAGTTAACATATCTTATCTCTCTTAAAATTTGGATATATGCTTTCTTTTTGAAGCTTGATGTCACATCTGTTGTTATACCATTTTATGGTGGGTCCCAGTGCTACACAATCTTTTTAGAAGTATAATTCAGGTATGGCATTATCTTAGTTAATAATCCCTTCAGCTCTATAGCAAACATTTTTACTTGGAAATTTGAACCCAATGTTATTCTCTTACCATTATTTTTAAATTCTTCCCTTATGTATTTATCACTTCACTGATATATAACCCTCCCAGGATTAATATAACTTTATTTCTTCAAGAAAAATATATTTAAAATGGACCTTAAGGTGTTAGGACTATTTTAAGGAATGTATTTTTATAGATAACTATTTTTTTACCTGAATTAATTTTTAATATTAATAGCATAACTTACGAGGACATTCTTAAAACAAGAGAGATCCTGCCATTCCAGAGAATTCTTTTTCTAGTGAAACTATACACATACAGATTTGGGGGAAAAAAAAAAAGGTTTGTAAATATTGCATGCAATTCACGCTAAAGCTTTTATATGAACCTAAGATGAGCCTATTATTATTTTTCATTGTCTATTAAGAGTACTATATCTTTGATATCTGATATTCATGTCTTCTCTTCCTCTACATCAATGCTAGTAAAACCATACAAACCAGGTGTGCATGAATACAATTCCTATAGATATGTGTGGATGTATATTACCTTTAAAAACACAAAGACAAAATTCAAAGTTTAAAGGGTGCTGCATTCACTTTTGAAAGTGAGGGTGAGTCATGCTTTTGATTTTATCTCTAGGATCCAGAGAATCGCCAGAGGCAATGCTATTTAAGAAAAGAAGAAAAGCATCTTCAAAAAGGTTTCCAGACTCTATTCTTATTTTTTCTTTC
This sequence comes from Neogale vison, assembly GCF_020171115.1. NCBI lineage: Eukaryota > Metazoa > Chordata > Mammalia > Carnivora > Mustelidae > Neogale > Neogale vison. The sequence continues at coordinate 53,591,553 of NC_058096.1, forward strand.
CTCACGGTTTTATTTCATTCCCCAGCCAAAAGTTTCTATGGCACTTGAAAACTAATATCACTAAAACATTTGAACATATAGTACTGTTTTAGTGTCTTTTATCTCCAAATTAGAGAAATAAAGGTATGGAAGCAATTACCTTAGGTTACTCTATTTAATTCTGCCTATCAGAAATGCAATATAAATGTTGTCTTGAATCCCATAAAATTCAAAGGACCAGGGAAATTTTGTTCATGTATCTGCAACTTTAAAAAATTATGCAAGAGATATATTTTCATTAGAAATAAGCAAAATACAGCAAGTATTTTCTCTAATTACATCATTAGCCATGATTACTGTTAATGTTTTTGCTTTGTAAACTGTTACATATTGATAAATGGATCCATTTATTTAAGTAGCTAATTCTACTTAATTTAACAAAGTTCCAATATATATATTTTCCTCCTCTTTCCCTCACATAATACATCGAACCATTAGCAAAGATTGTTGCTTCTACCTTTTAAAGGTACCTGGTACCAGACTAATTCCCTATATTGCCCCCACATCCTACTCTAAATCACTGTCATCTATCAATAATACAGAGGCCTTCTAGCTGCTTTACCCTTCTATTCTTGACCTTTACAGACTATTCTTCACATGACAAGAAACTGATCATTTAAAGACATAAATCAAGTCACGTAGCTCTTTTACTTTCCTTCCTCCAGTGGCTTTTCATTTGACTCAGAGTAAAGACAACAATACAATGGCCTGGAAGAGCTTGAATGATTAACTGCTCAGCATTTCCATGACTTCAGATCTATCCAACTTTGCCTTACTCCCCTCCAGCTTCACAGGCTTCCTTGTTATTAAAAAAATACCATGCATGATCCTGCTGAAGAAGCTTTTTTTCCAGCTGCTCCCTCTGTGTGAAGTGATCTTTGCTCAGAGGCACACATGGCTGAATACCTCACTTCCTTCCTGTCTCTGCTGCAATGTTTTGTATTTTATATCAGAAAGACTTTCTCAGACCACCCCCTATAAATTAGGACCCTTCCCCCATCCTCCTTCCCATGCTCTCTCTTCGTAGCATTTATCACTCCTGATTGATACATACCTCCTTGTTTCTGTTTGTCTTTTCATGTTGTCTTGCTCGCTTTTGCTGTTCTGCACCTGGAACCTTGTCTGGCACATAATGGGCACTTGGTGATTATTTGTTAAGCTGATTGAACAATTACAGATAAAACAACTGTGAGTTCTGGTTTTGGTAAATATAAAGATATTTACAAGAAAAAAGCAATGAATTGTTTTCATCAGAACTATTTCAGAACTGCCAGGAATCCCTGGGAACTTTCCTGGAAACTCCAGGAAAATAACCAATCCACAACTTAAAAAAGTTAGCTCAAATTCAGTTATCTGGATTATGGAATCTATTTTCTTATAGAAACAGTGTAATAAAGGCAACAAGGTTTAAAGCCAGGACACCAAATTCCTGTTATAACTCCTGTAATAGCTCCAAGGATATGGTAGCTCTGAGCGCCCTCCTATCCCCAGGCCCAATTTTCATAGCGTTCTTGAATCATATCCCACAGCTTTTCTGGATCCTGAGTTCACCTATTGAGCAGTGAAGTAGGATTAAGATTTTAGCGGTTGGAAGCAGGGTCTCTTGACTGAAGAATACCTAAGTGAGCTTTGAGGAAAGGTATACTAGTCTGCTTGGACTGCCAACAAAATACCATGGACTAGGTGGCATGGTCAACCGAAATTTCTTACATTTCTGGAGCCAGAAGGCCAAGGTGAAGGTGCCAGCAGGGTTGGTGTCTGGTGATAACTCTCTCCTTGGGTTGTAGATGATCACCTTTTCACTGTGTCCTCGTGTGGCCTTTCCTTTGCACTCCTGCAGAAAGAGAAAGATCTCTGATGTCTCTTCCTTTTCTTAGAAAGGCACCACGCCTTTCAGAATGAAATACCACTCTTATGACCTCACTTAACCTTTATTATCTCTTTCCGGGCCCTATTTTCAAATACAACATATTAGGTGTTGAGGCTTCAATATCTGAATTTCGGGAGGGAATATCATTCCATATTTAACGAAAAGCTTTTGTACGAGAAAGTGGGGAGTGGGCTGAGAAAGCAGCCTCACAGCTGAACACAGGGAAGTGGCCTGCCTGGATAAGGGTACCTGTAGCAGATGGCCATCTTGGTGCATGGAGCCCTTAGGAGAAGTTTGGTAAATCTCCTACCACCTGTGCTTATTTCCCTAGAGATTTCAAATCTAAGCAGCTGCTGTTTATCATCCCTCCCTCCTCTCAGCTGGCAAATCTGGACAAGGACAGGCTGTTTATCCTGTTTATTAGGGACAATCTAAGCTTGCAAAATTTTTCAAGTATAGTTACTCCAGGCTATCAGCACCAGAAACGCTTGGGGAGAATGTTAGAAATGTAGTCCCTAGAGACCTAACCCAGACGGACTGCATCAGAGTTTCTAGGACTGGGGCCCTACAATTAGTTGCCAAAACAGTTATCCCCTAGCATCACTTATGCACACCAGAGTTCAGTAACCACTGAACATCTTTTGACAAATTACTGTTTTGCTATATTGCAGTTTTAATTGTCTTCCTCCCACCTTTCCTCCCTTTCTTCCCGCCTTTCTATCCTCATCACATCCTTTACTCCTTCATTTCCCCCCCACAAGAAGTCCTAAGCCAAGACTTTAAATCCTGTATGTATTTTACTAGAAAAATGAGTTTATTAACATATCCACAATAATGGTCAGAGCATAAGAAAGTGAATATATTGCAGCAATGTGAGGAGATGTTGAACAGCCACCTAAGGAAGGAAAAACACACTTTAAAATAGGGGTTACAGATCATAAGATCTCTTAAGGGAGGAAAGAGGTGATCAAGGCTGGGTCAGGATTTCTGTTCAGAAGATGCTAGTCTCAACATTAATTAAGAGGCAGGCTGTTCCTCTGTTGGAAAGAGGGTGAAAAGCTTGGGAGGGAAAGATGGAACAGATATGTTTGATGTATGTTCCATTAGTCTGATTTTTTTTTTCATTTATTTAGTTCTTGTTTGTGTTTATAAGCCATTACACAGGAGGGAGTCTCAGTAGAGGCAAGAGCCTCCAGCTGGCTCGTATGAAGAACTCGTTTGTTGAAAAGAGCTCCAAAGCCTCAGGAGGGTCTGATCAGTTCCTTAAAAGGAATATTTTCTTTTTTCTTTCCTCTAGGACTAGTGGTACCAACCACCTTAGATAAAGCAAGTAATAATTTCCAGCCAGAAAGAGAAACTGGTTTGGAAAAAGATTCTAATCAGTTCAAACGGAGTCCCTTTGATTGCTAGAATTCCGAGGTATTTGGTGTGATCCCAGAACAGATCATCTGGTTGACAGGTTATTCAAATCTTGCCTTATTACACATGGATTTGATACATGGATTTTATCCAAGCCCCTTAACCTCTTAAGCATAATTTGGAAAATGGGAGTTGGGAGTTGGGAGCAGAAGCAATATCTTCTGCTCTTTTTTTTTTCCCCCCCGACCCAGAAAGTGATTAGGTTATCTAAGGGAGACTCTCCTTGCCCGGTCACCTAGCTTTGTGACCTCAATCCCACTTATTAAGCGCAGCCCAGGGAGCTTGTCTGAACGCTGTCAGCTTATGGTTTATCCCAAAAGATTCATTACAAAGAACCATAACTGGCTAAGACTAAACTCCAGGCAAACCATAATTACACAGCTGAGGTCAAGAGAGAATTACATAGAGAAGCACATTGCCCCAGGTCTTCCAAGCTTCCCAAGTCACTGATGCGGGGGATTCAAGTGGGTCAGTGACTCTTGGCATGACCTTCAATTGGTTTGTATCTCTGTACTGACTTTTCTCCCTAATCCAACATGTCTTATATGTTGCTATTTGGGTTATATTCCTAAAGAATTTGATTAATGACTCTCTTCTTCCTTAGAAATTGAATTTCCAGTATTTTTTTTTTCTTTTTAGGTATATCCAATTATCTAAAAACTGGGTCTAAAAATCTGATTCACAGACCAGTAGTAGCAGCATCACTTGGGTATTTGTTAGAAATGCAAATTTTTAGGCCTCATTTCAATTGTGCAAAATCAGAACTTACAGAAAATAGGGTCCAGTGATTGCAGTAAAGCTCCAGGTGATTTTACTGTACTAAAATTTCAGAAACTCTGCTCTAAACCTTAATAACCCACCTTTCTGAATTTACTGTATTCTACTTCCTCTCAAATTTGACTATGGTTCTCTAAATGACTACTGTATTTTTTATCCTCTATTTGTTTATGGGATTTCCTTAGATCAAACTACAGTTTTTCCATCTATGCCACTTGGATCTTACTTATCCTTTAAGGTCCAGCTCACATGACAGTCTTTCCCCAGTGCACTATGTACATTTGGGACTGGAGATAATTTACGTTGTGGGGATTACCCTGAGTATTCTAGGAAGTTTCACAGCACCCCCAGCCTCAATGCACCCCCTTGAGGACCAAAATTGTATCCAGACATTGTCAGATCTTGAGAAGGGGAGAAAATCTCCCTTGGTCGAGAATCAGTGGTACACCCTGTCATTCTATCATTTATTTCATATCTCAAAGCCACACTCAATTTCTTCATTCTCTGTGTTTCTGGAGCAACTGGGCTTTTATTATTTTGCTAAATCCCAATTATATTTTTAAGAATAAAAACAGTTTTTATATGGAAATATATAGAAGTCTTTAGTATATGCAAAAGTTTTCAAAAAACTATGAAATGATATGAATATGTAAGACATAGATTTCATCTTTTGTGATACTTCTTTATGCCATTCATTCATTCAAAAAACTGAGCCCTTTACATTTTAGTTGCTACGTAGTTTGGCAAATTAGGTTCCCTAGAGCAGAATGGATAGACTAGGACTAGTTAAGAGCTGTTACTCGACCTTCTTTTGGTAAAAGACAGATAACAGGAATGGGGAAAAACCCAACACATGTTTGGGGGATGAAATTCAGTCAAGTAGGCAGACCATAGTGGCTGGGGTGTGGGGCACTGTGATGGTTAATTTTATTATTAGCTGAAAGAATGTTTTTGGAAGGGATTCCATTTAAATGGGTGAGCTTTGATTAAGCAGATCGCCCTCCGTAAAGTTATAAGGTCCAAAGAGAACAAAAAGACTGGCCTTCCTGAGGAAGAGTGGATTTTCTAGCAGACTGAATCCGGAGGGAAACTGCACCCTCTACTCTCCTGGGTCTCCAGCCTACTGTCCCACACTACAGAGTATGGACTCTCTAGCCTTCATGGTCATGTGAGTCAATCCTTTATAATACATCTAATAAATCTATCTATTTATCTATCATCTGTCCATCATCTATCTATCTATCTACCTATCATCTATCTGTCTCTATTGGATCTGTTTCTCTGAAAAACCCAGATTAACACAAGCATCCAAGAAAAGTTGGTAAATGAGGCTGGCAGAAAGCATCAAATTGTCAAATATGGATTGATGGATGAGGTTCTGTTGAGAGGCTAGTGGGATAGGTCATCGGGATTTCAAAAACAGGAGGCTTTTAGAAATCCAGGCAATTAATTAACATCAGAGTGGTCTTTCAGTATGTAGGTTATCCAACAACCCTCTTTCATGGGTAAAGAAACTGGCAAATAAGGTACGGATCTAAACATTTGTCAGGCTAGTAATGTGGGTCAGGAAACACATGATAGATTAAGGCTTGGATCCCCGAAGAACAAGGTAGGTAAAAGAAACTTTTAAAAATTATGTGAGACTGGGTATATCATAATTGTGATAAGAATTGCTAAGTAATAAGCCTAATAGAGTTTTTTACAGGGTGGACACAGGAGTCAGAGAATCATAAAAGTTGAATTAATTGCCTAGTGTATGATGATTTATCTGTGGTAGCCCTCACACTCTTTTTCAGAGGAGATAATTGTTAGTGGCTAACTACCTATTGCTCTTTACTGAAAATGGTTTTGCAATTTCTAAAGTCCACACTGACAAAGCTCTCTTTTTGGAGGGAAAAGACCAGAAAACCCACACTTTTATTTGTTTTAAAATACTTTATGCAATTAATGTATTCTAGTTCTTGATTTAAAAGGAAAAGATCAGCTTCCATATGGTAACCTAATGTATTTTCAAGGATCATTATAAATATCATAGAACTCAATTATAAGTAGGCATATTGAACTCAGTTCATAGAGATATTGATCTTTTGAGAACTTTGGACTATTAACAATATGTTCTGAAGTACTGTTCTTATTTGTAACAAGAAATTATTTGCAGCCTCAGAAGGCCTTCTGTGTTCAGAATGATATCAACAAAAAAACCAGTGGATGTACTCATTCTATTTGCTGTCATTGTTCCTGGGGCCTACCTACCTTGTTGCCTTTCTTTTTAAATAGAGAGTGCTGGCATCATCACCTTTTCCCTGCCATCGCAGGACTTAAGGGTGGTTTCCAGACCAAAAAGGGCTATGGAAGCAGTAAAAAACACAGATTCCTAAGCCATATCCTCTTGAAGATTCTGATTCAGTGGGTCTGAAATGGGCCAAAGGATTTACATTTTTGCATTGCACTAGTCACACCAAGTAATTGTAATGGTAAGTGAGAATTATGGATGTAAGCAATAATCCCAGCTCCTCAAATACTAATAAAGTGTAGCCAACAAAAACACTAAAAACTTTGGTGTAAACATATTGTAGATAGAGAAAAGGACTGCAGTGGGGAAAACAATATTACTGCTAAATTCAGTCTCTTTGCTACTTTCCTTCTCCTTTAAGACCTTCCCTTCTCTTTTCTTTCTTCTTTCAGAGCCCCCTCAATGTTACCACTGTTTGGGAAGCCTTTAGTTAGTAGTCAAAGAAGATGACATCACTTCAACTATTCTCAATTGTCACTTCAAGTATTCAGTTTTGGTGCCAATACATATTTAACTAAAGTTGATACCAAAATATACTTTGAATTGTTTAGTTTATTTAAGGGAAAGGTAAAATTCCCATTTTTCAAAAAAAAATGACATCTCATATATGTAATCTTTCAACTTGCTTGATGCTTTGCAAGAACGATTTGTATATCACTACTGCACAAATTTAACATACTTAGGTTTAATGAGTCGGAGGAAAATATTTCAGTGTAAGTAAGTAAGCTACAATGATCACTTGCTGGAAAAGAGGAGGAAGATTCCTGAAAACTCTGTGCTCTTAATAGAAGTGTGCTACAAGGCCAAAGAAGAGATAACACTTCCAAGAAAAACAATTAGCAGCAGGCAAAATCAGAAAGGCACTAACAAAGGAAAAATCACAAATACAGAGACATACATAGTAGACTGAGGAATTTTTTTTTTTTTTTAAGATTTTATTTACTTATTTGACAGAGAGAGATCACAAGTAGGCAGAGAGGCAGGCAGAGAGAGAGGAGGAAGCAGGCTCCCCGCCGAGCAGAGAGCCCGATGCGGGACTCGACCCCAGGACCCTGAGATCATGACCTGAGCCGAAGGCAGCGGCTTAACCCACTGAGCCACCCAGGCGCCCAGTAGACTGAGGAATTTTAAGGGCAGTTTGTATACCTACATAGAAACATCTAGAGATGCAGTGAGTACTCCTAAGCAAAGCAATTAATTCACTAGGCTTGAGAGAAGATGGTGGGTACTAATAGAAATAAGGGTGTAAATGTTTGATTTTTAAAAGCAATAAAAATGCCCTCTGTATTAGTATGCTGGAACTGTTGCAATGACATATCACATATGGGATGTCTTTAAGAATAGTTCTGGAGGCTGGAAGTCCATAATCAAGGTGTTGGCAGGGTTAATTCTGTCTGAGTCCTCTCTCCTTGGCTTATGATGTCTTCACATCATCTTCCCTCTGTGTGTGTCTATGTCCTAATGTCCTCTTAAAAGGACACCAGGGGTGCCTGGGTGGCTCAGAGGGTTAAGCCTCTGCCTTTGGCTTAGGTCATGATCTCAGGCTCTTGGTATCAAGCCCCACATCAGGCTCTCTGCTCAGCAAGGAGCCTGTTTCCCTTCCTCTCTCTCTGCCTGCCTCTCTGCCTACTTGTGATCTCTGTCTATCAAATAAATAAATAAAATCTTAAAAAAAAAAAAAAGGACACCAGTCGTATTGGATTAAGGCTCACCCTAGTCACCTAATTTTAATGTAATTACCTCTGTAAAGACCCTATATTCAAACATGGTTACATTCTGAGGTATTGGGCTTAGAATCTTAACATATGAATTTGTGTGTGGGGGGGTACAATTCAGCCCACAATAATCTGTTATGATGGTGCATATTTTAGTATCATCAAAAATATGTTTCACCTATGCAAAAATAGCTATGAACCTGGGGTCTTAGAAGAATTTTGACTCTTCAGTTTGGGAGTGTTAAAATAGCTATCAAAATTACTCCAGTTTTAGCTTTCACCCACCCCATCCTGCTCCTGTCACTTTGTCTAACAGAAATCGTGACATAATAGCAGTTTGGTTCCCACAGATAGATTTCAGGGCAGGGATAGCATACACGAGTTAATTTATTGCAGTCAAGCATTAGACAGCCCAGTAATGCTAGAAGATTAATTTCTTGCCAACAAACTCACAAAAGTGCTATCATGATGACTTGTCTTATGGGGCATGATAAAAGTTCATGGTCATGTACACTTGTGCTATTCACTGTCAGAGGAGGGTAGAAGGAAATAGAATGTAAACCATCTTGAACTCTGCAAAGGACTCTGGAGACTTTCACTGAGGTTTTCTCATGTGCCAGGTAATGTGCAAACTTGTGACACAAAAGTATCCCACTTAATCCATGCCGTAACCTTTTAAAGTTGACACTTTATGGATGAGTGAACTCAAGTTTTAGCAACATGTCCAAGGTCATACAGAATTTTAAAACAGGTTTATTAAAGTAAAATGATATACAATAGACTATATGTGTCCAAAGCATATAATCTGTATGTATCTGAAGTATATAATCTAATATATTTTGACATGTATATATGTCTCTGAAACCACTAGCATAATCAAGTGTTACTGAACACTTCATCCCAAAAGTTCCCTTATGCTCCTCTGTAATTCCCTCCCTCCTTTATTCCCCTGCAACCACTAATCCTTGCCATATCCCCAGGCAACCATTTATCTGTGCTCTGTCACTATATTAGTACGCATATCCTAGAATTTCTTCCAAATGGAATTATATGGTATGTATTATTTTTTATATTGTTTGGCTTCTTTCACTTAAGATAACTATTTTGAAATTAATTCCTGTTATACCATATATAAATAGTTTATTCCTTTTTATTGCAGTATAACATTCCATTGTATAGAAACACCATAATTTGTATATTCACTCATCTGTTGAACACTTGTGTTGTTTCCAGTTTGGGGTTGTTACATATACAGCTGGTATAAACATTTTTTATGGAAGACTTTGTATGGATATATGGTTTTACATCCTTTGAGAAAATACCTAGAAGTGGAATGGCTGGATTGTATGGTAGGTATTATATAGTTTGGTCTTGCTTTTGTGACTGCTCTGACAGTTTCTATGGTTAATTAGAGTGTTTAGACCATTTACACTTAATGTGGTTATTGATATTGTTAGACTTATGTCTATGATCTTGCTATTTGTTTTCTGTATTTGTCTCATTCCTTCTTTTTGGGTCTTCTTTTGGAATAATTGAGTATTCTTTATGATTTAATTTTACCTCCTTTGATGTCTTATTATTTATACCAGGACAAGAGTAAGATTTACTTCATTTCTTCCCCATGTGTCTTGTTTTGCCTGATGCCCTGTGTCATGAAAACTATTTTTTTCATATGCTTTGTTTGGTTTTTACAGTTGTTTCAGGTAGGACAGGAAACCCAGACCCTGTTATTCTATTTTGGCTGGAAGATTCTTATTTCTATCTGTTAAATAGATTTTAAGCAGCAGATTAGAACTGGAAGCTGTCTCTCTTATCCATTACATTATATTGACAACCAGAGCTAAGGAAACAGATGTCTCTCGGGTCACCTTTCTGTAGATTTTAGTCCCCCAAATTGACTCTTAAGAGTTTATTACTGTCCTCTATGTATATACATGTGTGTGTGTGTGTATGTGTGTGTGTGTGTGTGTGTGTGTGTTTTTCCCTCATCTGCTGTAAGAACAGCCCTGGTTAATTGTTGAATGTGATTAATAAATAAGTGATAGGTATATTAAAATGAAAACCAAACAGAGATCAGGCTTGACAGTCCCCTGAGCAGACAAAAAGAGCTTAGTCATACAAACAAAGATTAAATTAATATATTTTGCAAGACTAGTTTGACCTAGGTCACTTCTTGCTTATGCCTCTGAAAATCATAAGCAAAACTGGAAACTGTTTCCCAAGGTTGATATGAGGTAACCATTGACCAATTCCCTATTAGTTAGAAAAATTCTAATACTATAACCAAACACTGTGAAGAATAAACAGTCACTGTGTTCTTGGTACATAAGCTGCTTTATAAAATAAATCTCTGAGCCTCATTCCATATTTTGGTTTGAGTGCTCCTAGTTTTCCAACTGTCTTTGGTGTGTGCACAATAAACATTTACTGATTACTATTTTGCTGAGTCACTGGCTTTAATTCTGTGATTTCTGAACTTTTGATAGGTGTTTGTTAAGAATTCCTGTCATTTTATGACTCTTATAAGGGTCTAATTAATGCAAAGAAAATAAGAATAAAAGTTATTATAAAATGGGAGTTACCTAATCATCCGAAAAAATTCCTAAAGAGGAATGCTATGTAAGAAATTGATTAAAAGTTAGGAGTCATCAAACACACCGTGACTGCAAAAATATCTGTAACAAATCAGAATTTATTATGTAAACATTTGGAATAATTCTTAATCTGAGATATAATTCTTTTCAGGATATTTAATTTTCACTGAATTTTATTTTATTTAATTAATTAACATTTATTAGTAACATGTAATGTATTATTTATATCAGGGATACAGGTATGTGATTCATCAGTCTTACATAATAACACAGCATTAGCCACAACAAATTTTCTCCTCAGTGTCCACCACCCAGCCACTCTATCCTCCCTACCACCCCTCACCTCCAGCAGCCCTCAGATTGTTTCCTGAGATTAAGAGTCTCTTATGGTTTTTTCTCCTTCTCTGGCTTCATCTTGTTTCATTTTTATCTCTTTCCCCTATGAAGCTCTGTCTTGTTTCTCAAATTTCACATATCAATGGGATCATATTATAATTGTCTTTCTCTTATTGACTTATTTCACTTAGTATAATACCCTCTAACTACATTAACATCATTGCAAATGGCAAGATTTCATTTTTGATGGCCGCATAATATTCCATTGTGTGGAATCTTCTTTAACCATTCATCTGTTGATGGACATCTGGGCTCTTTCCATAGGCTATTGTGGACATTGCCGCTATAAGCATTGGGGTGTCTGTGCCCCTTTGGTTCACTATATTTGTATCTTTGGGGTATATATCTGGTAGTGTAATTCTGGGTTGTAGGGTAGCTCTATTTTCAACTTTTTGAAAAACCTCCATACTGTTTTCCAGAGTGGCTGCACTAGCTTGCATTCCCACCAGCAGTGTAGGAGGGTTCCCCTATCTCTTCATCCTTGCCAACATCTGTCATTTCCTGACTTTTTAATTTTAGTCATTTTGACTGTATGAGGTGATATCTGATTGTGGTTTTGATCTGTATTTCCTTGATGCTGAGTTATGTTGAGCACTTTTTCATGAGTTTGTTGGCCATTTGAATGTCTTCTTTGGAGAAATGTCTGTTCATGTCTTCTGCCCATTTCTTGATTAGATTATTTGTTCTTTGGTTATTGAGTTTGATAAGTTCTAATAGATTTTGGATACTAGCTCTTTATCTGATAGGTCATTTGCAAGTATCTTCTCTCATTCTGTTGGTTGTCTTTTGGTTTTGTTAACTGCTTCCTTTTCTGTGCAAACGTTTTTATCTTGATGAAGCCCCAATAGCTTGTTTGCCTTTGTTTCCCTTGCCTTTGGAGATGTGTCTTAAGAAGCTGCTGTGGCCAAGGTCATAGAGGTTACTGTGTGTGTTCTCTAGGGTTATTGATGGATTCCTGTACACATTTAGGTCTTTCATCCATTTTGGATCTATTTTAGTCTGTGGTGTAAGAAAATGGTCTAGTTTCATTCTTCTGCATGTGGCTGTCCAATTTTCCGAAGACCATTTGTTGAAGAGACTGTCTTTTTTCCACTGGATATTTTTTCCTTCTTTGTTGAAGATTAGTTGACCATAGAGTTGAGGGTCCATTTCTGAGTTCTCTATTCTGTTATGATTGCACTCAAAACCATAAGATACATAGGAATAAATCTTACCAAAGAGGTAAAGGATCAGTACTCAGAAAACTGTAGAATCCTCATGAAAGAAATTGAGGAAGACACAAAGAAATGGAAAAATATTCCATGCTCATAGATTGGAAGAACAAATATTGTTAAAGTTCTACCTAGAGCAATCTACACATTCAATGCAATCCCCTTCAAAATACCATCAACTTTTTTTCACAGAACTGGGACAAATAATCCCCAAATTTGTATGGAACCAGAAAAGACACCAAATAGCCAGAGGAATGTTGAAAAAGAAAACCAAAGCTAGTGGCATCACATTTCTGGACTTCAAGCTCTATTACAGAGCTATAATCATCAGTACAGTATGGTACTAGCACAAAAACAGACACATAGATCGAGAAATATAATTTTTATCTGACAGACTTGAGCATTTATTTTTATTCTTCATTGAAGGGTTAAGAGAGCTCCTCTTTTCCAAGGGGAAAAACACAGCTATATTAAGAATTCTCTCTTCACTTTACTTCCACATATCTCTATAAGTGCTTTAAAAAAATGATAAGTTGCTCTATTTCCATAGAAACCCAACTATAGATATATTGAGCACAGGTTATCATCTGTAGTCACTCAGATTTTTACATGACCATAGAGCTGGGAAGCTTTTACAAATACTGTTACCTCTTCAAGGAGATCACTCTTATTTAAAGGAATGATGAAAAGACAGATAAGCTTGATATTACAGCCATCACTGATTCCTTCACAAAAGTTGCTAAGGACTTATCTTTGAAAAACCTGTATCTTTACCTCCATTAGAATAATTGAAACATTTAGTTTCAGAAAAAAAAAGGACAAAAAAAAAAAAAAAAAGACCAACTAAATGAGCAAATGTTCATGCGACAAAGTACACATTTACACTCTTTGAAAGACCTACATGACCACAATACAGTTATATGGTGAACAGGGTTTGTAATGAAAGAAGAACTTAGCTGTTGGTCATTCACTAGATTTTAACCTTAGGCAATCACTGAGCATCTTTAAACCTCAATGTTGAAAAGAGGATAAAATGAAGTAACGGATATGAAGGCATTTTCAAAGTTGTTAATCATGACAGAAGAGAAAAGAATTTTATTAGAAATTACCTTTTTCTCACTTAAGTTTTAGCAATTATATGGTAAAAATAAGACTCACTACCCAGATGTCTCATTCACCTCCTCCAGTAAATTTTCCATTTTTTAAACCCTAATTAAGTGTGTGCATGTGTCTCTCTGTCTTTATAAATCAAAAGATGTATTTATTGGTGGGTTGATGGTGGACTTCAACTCAAGTTAATTCTGTAAAAAATTGTTTTGAACTGACCTCCTTCCTTTCCTATTGGCCATGCATACATACTTCCTCCTCCATGCCTTTATGCTTGTTGTTATGACTTTTTGTAACAGTCTCTACTCTTCCCACTTTTCAGATCTTTTTATGAAGATTTTACCTATCCTACAAAACTGATTGAAATCCCATTTGTTTAGTGAAAATGGTTTTTACATTTCTGGTTAATGGTAAGTTTTTCCTTCTTTGTATTCCTTACAAGCTTAACCTCCATGTAACTCAATTTTGCACAATATTTATTTGCTACTTCTTTTTTTTTTCTCTCCAAGTAGATTCTCTTGAGAAGAATATATCAGCTACTGCACGACACCACTCAGAAGTCCCATAGACACTTTAAACTTAGTAAGAGCACATAAAGTTTCCAAATCTACTTTTCATCTTTATTCCCTTTTCCAATGGCACATGTCCAGCTAGTTTTGCAAGCCAAGAAACCTCAGAGATATGCTTGATATCTCCATGACATTTACCTCTCCATTTCAAGATAAAAGGTGATAATTTTTAACATGTCATGCAAAGTGCTTTATGACCTGACCTCTGCTTCTCTCCACAAATCTTTCTTGACATCATATCCTTTCTACTTACTGCTGTACCACTGTTTTACCCTTGCAGATCAAACTCCTCAAAATATTATTCTTTCCCTTCATCTTTACTTTCTCGTCTCTCACTCAAGTATCTTTTTTTTCCAAATAGATTTCCATATCTAAGATACAACTGAAACAGCCCTTGACAAGATATAATTGCCATGTTAGCAAATCTAGCAGATGCTTTTCAGTTCTGATTTTATTTGCATTCTCATCAGATTCAATGGATCACTGCACCCTTTTTGAGATATTATCTGACTCTGACCTCCATGGCACTTCACCCTGGATTTCTTTACACCTCATTTAGTTGTTCCTTCTCTATTTCTTCTCCCAACTCATCTTTTCTGGAAGATTCCCAAGGCTCTTTTCAAGGCCCTCTTTTGTTTTTATCCAATATTTGCATCCCGCCACCCCCAGGGGGGGTTAACCAATTCTTGCCTCTTTTGTTTAAAGATTTTATTTATTTATTTATTTGAGAGAGAGAGCACAGGTAGGCAGGGTGGGGGGCAAGGAGTAGAGAGAGAAGAAGAAGCAGATTCCCCACTGAGCAGGAAGCCCCAAGTAGGACTGGATCCCAGGACCCTGAGATCATGACCTGAGCCATAGGCAGACACTTAAATGACAGAGCCACCCAGGAGCCCCTAATCCATTCCCTTTTATAATCTTACTGTCATTAATGATTAATGATTTCCAAGTTTACTTCTTCAGGATACAATCTTCTTTGAATTCTCTGCCTACCCATCCAAACAATCTATTCAACATTCCTACCTGAATATCTTAAACACGGGTCTTGGGATTGAGCCCTGCATTGGGCTCCTTGTTCAACAGGGAGTATGCTTTTCCCTCTGCCTACAGCTCCCCCTGCTTGTCCTCTCTCTCTTTCTGATAAATAAATAAAATCTTAAAAAAAAAAAAAATCCTCTGTGATTTCCAATGTGCTCTTAGAATCATGCCAAAGCCTTAATATAATCTCTAAGACTTTACATGGGATGCTGAATTCTTACTCACTTGTTTCCTCTTCTCTTAGCTAACTCCTGCTCATTCTAAATTAATTACCTTCTTTTAATAATTCCACACTGCTTTAGCTACGCTCTTAATTAGATGTCTTTAAAATACCTTGTATTTTTTCCTTTGTTGCACTTATAATCATTATTAACAATTGTTGATTTCTATAATTACTTATCTAAATTTTATTTGACCTGATGTTTTTTAAATTTCAGAAATTCTATGATTCACCACCGTATCTCCAGCATTAGCAAATGTGCTGGCCCACAGTCACTTCTTAATATACATTTCTTGAATGAATTAATAAATTCACAGATGTATAACTCATCTCCTGCTATTTCTACCTCTCACTCTCAAGCCCAGCCACACATATAAATTTGCTAGTTCTGGACTATATCATGTTTCCTCTAACCTTGGCACCTTTGCACCAACTATCCTCTGTGTGTGGATGCTCCTGTAACCTTCATTGGCTGATTGACTCCATATTTCAACACCCAGCCCAACTGTCAATCCGTGAGGAAGCTTTCACTGACTGTCCATCAACTGGACCTTGTAATCCCCTCACCCTACAGCATCCACATTGTGATGTGATTCTGCCACCAGAGCATCACACCGCTAACTTCAGCCCTAGTAATTTCCACTGTTTTGTGTTTATTTACCTGAGCTTTTTTTTTTTTTTCTTTTTCCTCTCCTCAGCTTTAAGCTTTTAGAACTGCATCCTCAGAGATGTGCCTAATACTGTGCCTGGCATTTAGACAATGACCAACCTACAACTATAATGATACATTCTGAATAAATAACACTTTGACAGCTGAGACAATGTGTTTTACAACTTTAACATCTACCACTGGGTTTTGTGCAATTCTAAATAAGAGATGACAGTTAATATTAAACAGCTAATTATCTATTATTTCATTTCATCAACAAAATAACAAGGCAGCCTACTGAAAGGGATATTGCAAGTGATATATCGGATAAGGGGTTAATATTCAAAATATATAAAGGATTTAAATAACTCATCACCAAAAAGCCAAAAGAGTCAGTTAAAATGGGCAGAGGACCTGAATAGACATTTTTCCAAAGAACACATACAGATTACTAACAGATACATGAAAAGATCCTTAAAAGCAATAATGATCAGAGAAATGCAAATCAAAACCACAATGAGATATTACCTTATACCTGTGAGAATGGCTTAAATAAGATATAACAAATTTTGGTGAGGTTGTGGAGAAAAACCCCCATGCACTGTTGGTAGTAATGCAAACTGGTGCAGCCACTGGGGAAAACACAATGGAGTTTCCTCAAAACATTAAAAATATTATTGCCATATGACTCAGTCATTGAACTACTGGGTATTTACACAGAGAAGACAAAAACACTAATTAAAAAATATGTAGGTCCCTATGTCTTTTGCAGCATTAATCACAATAGCCAAGTTGTGAAAGCAGCCCAAGTGTTCACTGATAGATGAATGGATAAAGAAGAGGTAATATATGTAATATAATGGAATACTACTCAGCCATAAAATGAGTATGATCTTGCTACTTATAACAATATGAATAGACCTAGAAGGTATAATGCTAAGTGAAATAAATCAGATGAAGAAAGACAAACACCATGTGATTTCACTCATAAGTGGAATTTAAGAAACAAAACAAAGGAACAAACAAAAAAATACTTTTAAATACAGAGAACAAACAGGTGGTTACCAGAGGGGAAGTGGATGGGGGGTTTGGGGAAAATAGATGAAGGGTCTTAAAGGCACAGTTATCATGATGAGGACTGAGTAATGTATAGAATTGTTGAATCATTATATTGTACACTTGAAATTAACATAACACTGTATGTTAGGTATACATCAATAAAAAAATAAAAATTATAGAATCAATTAAATTGATAGATTTTAGTAGCGCCATTATTTAAAAATACTGTTTTATAATCTGATCATCATTCATTCAGCTATGATCACTCTAATTACTGATATTTTACTAATCTTTAAAGAAAGACAATTTTATTTATATAAATACAGACTTATTTGTTTTCTAAGTGACAACTTTTAAAGCTATTGGGACAGTTTGTATATAAAAGTAGCTTAAAGTGATAATTTCAACATTAAAAAACTGAAACATTAAAAACACTAAACATTAAAAAAACTCTGTCAACTCTCTACAACAAACAAATGAATTTGGTCCCATTTAGTGCCAATATAAGTTGGCTGGAAACTTTCTAACACATTATCAGCTATTTTCCATTGAGTACCCTGATCTTCATCCAACTGAAAAACATAATTTCCCAAATGCAGAGGTTTTTCCTGTCTTGTTTCCTACTTCGTACAAAAATCCAAATGGAAAGCTTGTCCTAGATTGTCCCTGCTGATATTTCACATAAGGCTAGCCCTGTAGATTTGGAATAGCTTCTGACTGAACACAATTCCCTTGATTTTGTGTGAAATATATTAGTTCATTGAAATATAACCCCATTTGAGGCATTTTTTTTTCCCTAGGGGAACTAATAATTCAGAGGGTCTACCTATTCGATATTAGCATGACATTTAATGTAGAATCAGCCTCACTGCTAGGTGTCAGGCGATCCTTCACAAAGGCCCTCAGAAACTAGAAACGTAGCGGTACATAGGTGGCTTAGTCATTAAGCATCTGCCTTCAGCTCAGGTCATGATTCCAGGGTTCTGGGATCAAGCCCCTCATGGAGTGTGGCATTGAGCTCGGCATCGAGCCCTGCATTGGGCTCCCTGCTCAGTGGGAAGATTACTTCTCCCTCTCCCACTCCCCCTGCTTGTGTTCCCTCTCTCTCTGTCAAAATCTTTTTAAAGAAATGTTTTAAAACTAGAAACCTAATTCGGTTGCTAAGACGAGAGTAGCATGCTCCTTTCTTCTTTGTTATTAGAAGATGTCACATCTTCTGTGCCCTGTATGCCCAGAGGCATAGTACGCGAAGAAATCCACCTGCAATACACAAACTATAATGGCTTTAATCAGAACAGCAAGAGATATTTATATATGTTTATATATTATATGTAATATATAAATATATATATTTATATAGAATAGAGCTATTCATTTGGCCTGAAAATATGCATATCAACATTATCCTTTCTTGGTATCAATTTTAAAATCACCCAAAACATCTTCAGAATGATCACTTTTTTAAAAAAGAGTTCAACAAGTGAGATATTGTTTATTCTCAAGAACTGTGATAGATTTTACTGAGATTTTACTGAGGGGGTAACAAAATCTATCAGTTTAGCACAGGGAATTTATGACTAAGATTAAACTAATGCACTGAATAAGTTACATACTGAATACGAATGTATAAATATAACTTGGAACGAGTATACACTGAGTTGTCCAGTGAGATCCAAGTAAAGGCTTCCGTACCAGAAGTACTACATAATAAAAGGGAAGATCCATACTGGAGCTTGAGGCTTCCGTGTAGAGAATGACCTTTCACCTTTATTTCTTAGGCAAGGGAGAGAACTTTGGGCAAGGGTGGTTACAAGATAAAAGTCAAGTCATTCTACAGCCCTCAGCAACCTTCAAGTTCAACAGTGACTTTCTGTTCTGCTCTGAAGCAAGATGCTTTTAATTCAAAGGGCTCTGGAAACCTCATGAAGCACTTGGTAAGGATGATCATATCAAACTGATTTCAAAATTCAGAAGTGCCACCCTGGGATTAATAGCTCTCCTTCAGTCTTAATCTCTAGTAAGATCTCAGCAGTCTATGCTTCTTGAAATAGATGTACACTCGAGGTGAAAATGAATGACAGGGCAAAGAGTTCACATGTTACACAGCAGAAGAGGTGGAGAAGTGAAAGCAAGGAGTCAAGGTTAAGGGATGCCAGTGCTATCAAACTACTCACAATGAGAAGAGGGAAGATAAAACACAGTATATAATGACATAAAGGGATATTAAGTAGAGGCTGGGGAGACATTATTTCTTCCAGACAAGGGGAAAGGAATAGGATGTAATGGTCATGTGCTGCATTAGGGAATATTTAGGTCAAGCACAGAGAAAATTTCAACTTAAAGAGCATTTAAACAAGTATTCACTGGAGGATTGAGAAACTATCATTCTACTACATTTCCAAGACAGAAGCTTGGCATTTTTTCCTTAAGAAAGATTAAATAATAATCCACTACATGCTGAACTGACTCTGAGTGTCTTTAAAGAAAAAAAAAAAAGACTTATTTGGCTATATTTTATTATCAGTGGGATGTCTGAAGAAAGGAAGACACACACTACATAGAGCACAGTTTTATGAACTTTCTCACAATATGATTTAGATTGTGTCATCACTAATTAAAACAGAATTCGGAAAGCAGAGAGTGTGACATTGTGGAGCTTCAGTCAGCAAGAACAAAAAAGTAGCACAAATGCCCAGTGAAAACATTAAAAACCGAGTCAATATAAGCCTTATAATTTTCAGTAACTGCTGTTCTAATTTGATAGGTTCTTTTCATTCACTCGTGGTTGGATTGAATCTCAGTATGTAACTTGGGTATAGAAGACAGATCCCTTTATTTTCTATAACCACTTAACTTCTGACTTTGAATTTCAGTGAACAATTGCAAAATTTTAACCTCATTTTCCCTGGGTTTTTTTTCTCTTCCTCAGGGTTGGGCCACAACCCCGTTTTTGAGGCTTTATGCTTTGCCTCTAGTGGTAGGTCACCAGATCACGCTGGGGGTTACTCAACGTCCATTCTTCTGGTTTGCAGGTGTTGTTGTTCCTGTTGGCCTGACAAGATGAGATTCTTAGCTACTTCTACTTACAGAGAAGTGAGGAAGTAAGGAGAGAGACTGAGGAAAACGGTCTAAATGCATGACCTTTGTGAAGTACGTGAGAGAGGAGGATTATAGCTCTACTGAGAAACTGAAAAAAGGTAAAAATACCCAGCACACAGAGAATAAGAGGGAGAGGGACAGAATCACAGACAGATCTGTCACTCGGCCTGTGTGCTTACCCCTCTTGCTGATTCTGCTTGTTAATTACATTGCAAGAACACTGAGCTTAGTCCTGTGTTTCAGAGAACCACAGCCCCAAATAATTTATTTCTAGGGATGGTGGGAGAGGTTAAGTTTCCATCCACCCTTGCTTCTCGAAGACACATTTTGTATTCTCAAGAATCCCCATTTTTTCTTTTCATAATCATTAAAAGACTTTTCTAAGGGTTTAGATGTACCACATACCTTCTCAGAGTCAATATGACGAAGATCCACTCTAGCTGAATGGCAGGAAGAGAAGAGATAAATACGTAAGAAAAAAATTGTATTTCAATATCTCCAAATATTGTCCAGTACTCATTTAACAGCAGTGACTTAGTGCTAACAATGTGTCAGGAACTGTGCTGTGAATTCAGAGATAAGTAAGGCATTTACTTGACATAGAGTTTCTCATGGTTGTGGGAGAATATAAAGAAGTGAAAGGAGCATTACAGGGAATGAATTTATACTCATATTTTTTTGTAGTCTCATTTAGATTTATGAATTTTGGGACTAAATAAAATAAAACAAATAGAAACCTCTCAGACCTTAATTTCACAGAATCATAAATGGCAAATGGGATTGGATCTCAGAGGTCACTTGGTCTATTCCTTATATAATTTCCAAATGCCCTCAATATCATCCATACATGATCATATATATATATATATGTATATATATATAATCATTGCTTGAAGATTCATTTTTGGGTAAGTCCATTCAATTTTTAACAGATTCTGTTCCTAAAAAAAAAAAAAAAACAACAAAACAAAAACAGATTCTATTCCTTAGAAATGTTCTTCTAATAAAATAAAAACTATACTTCTTATAATTCTACTCAGTGGCCCTTACTCTGCCCTCTGGCACCAAACAAAATAATTTCAGTCATTTTGACACAGCAAAAGTCTTATAATTAATTATGGAGTTATGTTTGACACTAACATATTTCTCAAGAATTGGGTGCTTAACTAGATGGTCCCCAAATGCAGAAATTTATCATGATGATTTGCCTAGTAATGCCTCATAATTAATGTTTAGGAAATTAGATGTAATTTATTATTCTTTTTTGCATATTACTACATCCATATAAAATGCATTTTGATGGATGCTTTGAATTAATATCATTAACATATTCACAAGTGAAAGAGCAGCTTTATTTTTAGCCAGAGATTCACTATCATATTTGCAATATCTATGCTTTTCAAAACCTAAGTGTATTTTGTTTACCGTATTGGGATGTATAAAGACTCTAATATGTATTCTTTTAAATTTTAAGAGAAAAACGCATTAAAGTGTTTCATCTTTAAAAAATGTTAAAGAGGGGCACCTGGGTGGCTCAGTGAGTTAAGCCTCTGCCTTCGGCTCAGGTCATGATCTCAGAGTCCTGGGATCCAGCCCCACATTGGGCTCTCTGCTCTGCAGGGAGCCTGGTTTCCTTTCTCTCTCTCTGCCTGTCTCTCTACCTACTTTGATCTCTGTCTGTTAAATAAATAAATAAAATCTTAAAAAAAAAAGTGTTAAAGAAGTCAACTAAACTGCTTAGTCAGGGACGCTTAAGGTGGTGATATATCTGATATAATCATCAGGGCACAGGACATAGGGAGCAGCCCTAAACTTTGCTGTGCTAGAAACACAAATTTTCTAATTAATCCAAAATTGAATAACACCTGGAAATGGACTTTCATTAACCAAACACAATATGTGCAATAATATATGTATGGTTCAGAGACCATAGTCCAAAAAAATTGTTTTCTAGAAAGGATGGGCTTGGTTAAGCCCCCCTGAGCCACTTGCTTCTCTAAGACACATTTTGTATCCCAAGAACCCCCTTTCTCCTCTTGACTTCCTCTACAACCTTTAAAAAATAGAACTAAGGGCCTGCATGATTCCACATACCTCCTTGGAGTCAATGTAATAGAAATCCAACTTTTAAATGCAGAAAAGAAAAGAGGGAAATTGGATTTTTATAATGTTAGAGAATCTCAATGCTTGGTAGGGTACTGCCTTTTCCCTCTTAGGGCACCTAGAAGGCCAAACAACAACCAGAATCCAGCTTAATTCAAGAAAACCATTTATTCATGATCTTATAAGCTCCTTGCGGAAAACTGAGGTAAACACTCATGACTTCTCCTTGTTATTTATTAAATTATTCCTCTCTAGTGTTTTATGTCTACCGGTTACAGTCACTGGATTCTTTGAACAATCCTGGACTATACATTTATGGATTATTACCATTTATTTATTTTTGTGTTCTCCATGAGAACTGCCTCCCTACTTTAACTCGTCATAATATTAAGCAGGTAACAACACTGCTTCTTTTTCTCATGGTTAAATTGTAGTCTTGAGAATATATTCTGGTCACCTTAATTAGATTGAAGCACTTCGGGTTTTTATTAGACACAAGAGATGGCTTGATGGCTTTGCAAAAGGCTTGCTGGGTCTCATAAACACCCCTTTCAAATACCGTCTTAGAGATGGCTGAGCCTGTTCATTTTATATTGATTTTATTAGGTTATATTTCAAAGAGTGAGCTTTGTGACCTGACCTTGTCACTAAATTATATATACGATGGCACAGTCTTTCTGGAAATTCTAGTAAGAATCAACAATAATTGTTAAAAGCCAAATGACCATTGAAAAATTCCTGAAGTCAGTGAAGTTTATATTTAGACTAATCAGACTTATTATTCCCAGTCTTTCTTTTACATTTTTTCTTGAAATCCCATCAAAGATGTATGTATTTATCTTGAGATCCACATAACCAACGAAGTAGTAATAATCAACATTTTAAAAGTGGCATGATTAAAGCGAAATAAGTCAATCGGAGAAAGACAACTATCATATGATCTCCCTGATATGAGGAAGTGGAGATGTAATGTGGGGGGGGGGGGTTGGGGGGTAGGAAAAGGAAAAATGAAAGAAGGTGGGATTGGGAGGGAAACAAACTGTAGGAGACACAATCTCAAAAAACAGACTGAGGGTTGCTGGGGGGAGTGGGGATGGCAGAGGGGGGTGGGGTTATGGACATTGGGGAGGGTATGTGCTATGGTGAGTGCTGTGAAGTGTGTAAACCTGGCGATTCACAGACCTGGGATACCCCTAGGGATAAAAATAAATAAATAAATTTTTTTTTTTTTTTAAAAAGGGGCATGATGAAGATGAACAAATGCTGTAATATACATTATTTCCTTTGATCAGCACTAGTAGGTGGTGACATTTAGTGACTTTTACTTTTAGACTAGAGTAGTGGTTCCTAGTGGTGCGCATACCAGCAGCAACAATATCACCCAGGAGGTTGATAGAAACGGAAAACTGCAGCGTCATCCAGATATGCTGAAGCAGAAATTCTGTTTTTGTTTGTTTTGATATCAAAATGTTTTTCCTCAACGTGATGTATTCAAATCTTTGGGGCAGGGCACCTGGGTGTCTCCATCCTTAAGCATCTGCCTTCCGCTCAGGCCATGATCCCAGGACTCTGGGATCAAGTCCCACATTGGACTCTCTGCTCAGCAGCGAGTCTGATTGTTCCTCGGCCACTCCCCCTGGTTTGTGCTTTCTCTTGTTCACTCTTTCTCAAATAATAAATAAAATCTTTAAAAAAAAAAATAAATAAATAAAATCTTAAAAAAAAAAAATCTTTGGAGCATAGGGGTGAAAGTTTCCCCATCGATTTATCTTCCCATATATAGAGGATATTTATTGTCTTTGCTACTTAGCATTCATTTACCGCCTACTTTCCCCAGTTTCCTTCTGTGAGATATCCCTGTCCTCATTTGCCTACATTCCAAAACAGTCCTGCCCACTAGCTTAGGGATAAGGTATCTCACCTCAGTTAGTCCATTATATTCCCCCTGCACAGTGATGAGTACAGGCACGGGACATGTGGCCAAGTAAAATCCAGTGCATAAGGAATTTTGTTGGATTGTGTTCCTAAATATATATGTTAGGAAAATTTTCTTACATATCTGTAAGAGGCCATGTATAAAGATGTTTATTACAGCAATGTGCTTTATTCACTGATGTGTCTCATATGCCTTAAATAGTGACTGGTGCATCGTAAGGGCCCATAATATTTGTGAATAAATGAGTTATTTGTGGCATAAGTTATTTGGGGGCAGCTTGCATATCTATCACTGAGAGAGATAGGGAAAATACGGTAGATGTGCCCTTGGGGTATTAGATAGCAGATAGACTAAATGGGTATATGCATAATAGTAACATAATGGGAAGTGAAAAACACAGTGGTTAGTAAAAAATAGGATACATAAAATCGACTCAGTTCAGTTAAAATGCACTTACACAAAATAGTACATATTTTGCTAGAACACAATAAAACAAAAAAGTATACACTAAACAAATCAACAGGAATGGCCTGAGTAGTGATGGCTGGATATCAGATTGACCGGGGGTTATTTTTTACTATTACTAGTAGTATTAATTTCCAAGTTACTCTGTTAGCCCTCTGTGATTCACATTTTCTTCCTCAACTAAATTAGTGAATGAAATTAATGACTTTAACGTCAGTTTGAAGCTAAGGACTTCCAAATCTGAATTTGAATCCTCCTGAGATCCAAAACTGAATTTCCTGTTAGCAGAAAGGCTGAATACTTTAACTCCTGGGATCCTCTGAAAATCTCTCTCATTCTGAGTCTCTTCTCTGGCAGTGGCATTACCAAGGATCCAGTTTCAACAGTTATACATACTCATCATTTTTCATTCTTCCCTTCTTCCACCTTCTCAACCTCCTGTCACCTGACCAAATGTATCAGTAGCCTGGTACAAAAGATTGTCCTCGATTCTATTTCTTTATGAGCCTGTCCTTTTGTCCACTCCTCACTACCATTGTATTAATTTAAACCTAACATTTTTTTGTCTAGATTACTGCATTAGTCATCTAACAATCTCTCCCTGTTCAAAATCCTTAAACTTCCTAATTCATCTTTTGTATGGTTATTGGGATATTTTTTTCCCCTAAATCACAGATTGGATCATGTCATATGTCACTTGTAGTCTCAAGTATATTCAGGGGTTTCCTGCTGTCTACAGAAGTCTGTACACTCTCCTGCAGTATTCCAAACATTTCCTGAAATGGCCCAGAAGGAAACTCATCTTCCACCTCATCCTTTCATGAACTGTAGAATTCGATCATATTAAGTGTATTGTCATCCTGGAAAAGATAGTCAAAGTCCAAGACTATGACTATAACTTTTAAAATATTATTTCTTGGGCTGGACTGTTGCTCTTCCTTTTGTTTAGAGAACACCCCTCACTCTTTAAGGTGCAAATCAAGTACATGGTTTCCTTTACGGCTTCTCCAAACCATCCAGTCACAAAGAATAACTTCTTCACTTACAATCCTATAGCACGTCTTTTCTGCTCCCCTCAGTACTTACTCAAGTTAACCTTGTATTATGAATTCTCTTCTTCACATATATCCTTACCCTAGACTCAGGAGAACTGGGTTCTTTTTTTTTTTTTTTTAAGATTTTATTTATTTATTTGACAGACAGAGACCACAAGTAGGCAGAGAGGTAGGCAGAGAGAGGAAGGGAAGCAGGCTTCCTGCCAAGCAGAGAGCCGGGCTTGATCCCAGGACTCTGGGATCATGACCTGAGCTGAAGGCAGAGGCTTTAACCCACTGAGCCACTCAGGCGCCCCGAGAACTGATTCTATGATATTTTATGATACAGATTCTGTCTTATACACCTTCAGTTTCCAATTTTAAGAACAATACTTGGCAAATAGTTACCCTATAAATAATTAATTAAATTTAACGTTTATAAATGTTGGTTAGAATTTCCTGGGTTGTGGGTCCATTGAGATTATGAAAAAAGCTATAAACCTGTATTCTCAAAAAAAAATGTATAGACACAGAATTTTGCATATAATTTCATGAGATTTGTGGTGAGTATTTGGACTAACATTCTCAATATTTATTTTAAACCCAGCCCAGTGTACACAGACTAGAAAATTAATTCTGAGGTTTCCTTTGAAGTATTCATGTCTGGTTTTAGAATTCCATTTTCCAAAATATACTACCTACTATTCCTCCTTCTTGTAGCCATCTTCAGGATGATACTGGCCTTGCTTCAAGATTTTAGCTTCTGGATATCTTTTCATTCCTTTGAACACAGTGCATTTTATAACTCACAGTCATTTCAAGATCTATGTAGATACTTCTTTCATATGTTTGGTTTCTCTGTTTCTTGGCCTTCTGTTCTCCAAAGATTTCTTCCCTGGACTTGCCTCAGTCCCTTATTATTAAGGTCATACCCCAGATTGTTTCACCAGCAAACCATGTACTGACTCTATGTTCTTGATTTCAAACACCCCACTCTGTCCACTACCTCTTTTATTTGTAGCTCACTGCTTCTATTATCCCAATTGTGAGAACGTTATATGACTGAGACATAAAATTCAATGATCCTATCAACGTACCATTGTAACTGCCTGGTTCATCTTTCTGAGCACACCCCTGTTTATGACTTCAACTATCTTGCTTCCCTATTTCTCTTTCACACTCACTTGGAAAAGCACTAGTGCTGCTCAAGTCCAATTCTCATACTCTGGCACCACCTGAGAAGTAAAAATGGTTGCAGAAA
Source organism: Neogale vison (assembly GCF_020171115.1). NCBI lineage: Eukaryota > Metazoa > Chordata > Mammalia > Carnivora > Mustelidae > Neogale > Neogale vison. The sequence goes on from NC_058096.1 coordinate 53,618,404, forward strand.
ATCAAGCCACCTTGTCTTACTTACATTCATGACCATTAGCTCCAACCGTACTCTTTGTGCTGCCTTGCAATTCTACATTTCACCATCTATCAACTCCCTTCCTAACCTAGATGGGGTATTATATGCCTTCTTTCTTCAAACCTCAGAAAACACCACCTCTGCCCCCTCCTGTTCTTACTCATTATTCACTGAGAAATATGGGCAATCAATAAAGATTTTCCAAACACCACCACCATTTACCTGTGTTGTTTCCTGTTAGTTTGAATAAATTTTAGTTGCATCCTATGACCGTTTGACTTCTTAACGTATCCTTTTACTTTTCCCCCCTTATATTTAGCATAATCAATGTTTTACTCTCTACTGAATCATTGCATCAGAACATAAACATGCTACAATGTACCCTATTTTAAAACTCATAATATCTCTTTTAAAAACCCACATCTCTTTCAGCTATAGCCCCTTCAAAGAGTTCTCTATATTTGTTATCTCCTATCTCCTTTCCTTCCATTGTCTCTTGAATCTGCTCTAATTAAGTTTTCATTCTGATAATTCTCCTGCCTCAGTTGTCTAGACTACCAGTGGTTTCAACATCACTTTTTGCCAGTTCCATGTTCTTGTTTGTGACTTGTCAACAACACCTCATGTCTTCTTGAAACATATTCTTTATTTAGTGTTCAGAAAATTACTCACTCTTAGTGTCTTTCTTTGTCTCATTTGCTAAATTCTTCTCCATTCCCATAGCACGAAACTTTACAGTATCTTAGTGTTCAACCCCTGAATCTCTTCTCTATACACATGTACTTCTGGGGAATATTATCTAGTTCATGTTTTCCAAAACTTTCTATATGTTGATAAATTCCAAATTTTTATCTCACTATCCTGCTTGAACTCCCAAAGTATATCCAACCACTAACTCTACCTCTATATTGGAAGTGGGTAAGCTTCTCAAATTTAACATGTCAAAATGGAACTCAGTATTTCCTCTATACCAAACACATTCTATCGCCTGTCTTCATCATCAAAATTATTGGCAATTTAATTCTTTTAATTTTTCAGGTTAAAAATGTTGGTGTCATCCTTGACCTATCTCTTTCTCTTACATATGGTGACAAAAAATCCTTTAGACTCTACCTTTGAAATACATTCAGACACTGGCACTTTACTACTTTTCATAACCATTATCTTGGTCCAATACATTATAACTTCTTGACTGGATTAGACTAGGCTTTTTGCTTGTTCTAGTCCTCTGCTGACTCTACTACTATATTCTCCATAAAGAAGACAGAAAGATTATTCAAAACTCTGTCAAATCAGGTCACTCCTTTACTTAGAGCCCCCCAATGTTTTTCTATTCCATGCAGAAAAACAGCCCAAGTTCTTAGAATGGTTTAAAAGGTTTAAAAAGCCACCCAGACATAACCCAGCCCACCCATACCTCATGTTCTTCCACTCACTCCTGCTCACTCTGACCATCATCAGCTAAATTTTATTACTATTTCTTGAACATACCAAGATCCTACCTCGAGGCTTTGAACACCTTCTTCTATCTTCCTAGAATCCTCTTCTCCCAAATAGCTTAATGGCTTATTCCCTTGCCTTGTTTCAGATATCTCTGCTCAGATGTTAACACAGTTGTCATACATTATTGAAATTTTCCCTCATAAAGGCACATGGAATGGTAATCTCTCCTTTTTAAACACCATCTTTCCCTCTTGTACTACTTTACTATTTTCAAAACCATTTTTTACTATATGGCATAGTAGGTAAAGAAATTTCTCCTTGTTAATTTTCTGCCTCTATAAGAAAGAGATTTACTCATATTGTTCACTGCTGTGTCCCCAGCACCCTGAGTAGTGAGTAAGTATATGGTAGGTATTTTAAGAATAAATGGTTGGACGACTGCCTTCGGCTCAGGGTGTGATCCTGGAGTGCCGGGATCGAGTCCCACATCAGGCTCCCAGCTCCATGGGGAGTCTGCTTCGCTCTCTGACCTTCTCCTCGCTCATGCTCTCTCTCACTGTCTCTCTCTCTCAACTAAATAAATAAAATCTTTCAAAAAAAAAAAGAATAAATGAATGAATGAATAAGTGAGATACAGTCTTGAAAATTTTTAATTAGGAACTGTGTCATGTTAAGAGAGGAAGATGTACCATCCTTTTTTTTCCTGACTTGTATCATGACAGAAGTGATATGGTTTTATGCCCAATAGCAAAAACAGCATTCAGAGTCTTTAGTATTTTTTAATAGTGTCCTTATAGGATTCCAGAGCATGAAAAGTATTCTTTAAGACTTAGTCCATAGCCTATTCCTCTACGATTTTGCATTCATCTAATTTCCTTTTTATTATTAAATTGTTTTTATTATATATTCTTTATTATTTTATAATAATAATAATATTAAATTATTAAATGAAACCCCTCCTACTTGGACTGACTAGAATTAATTCTGTTGTTTGCTAGCGAAATTTAAGTGATATAATAATTGCTTCATGAAGTGGTTGCAGGTAATCAACATTCAAAAAAGGCATATCTTTGCTTGGTTATGTGATCAAGGTCCAATTATTATTAGAAGATGGGCTATATTTGCATGACAAGTGATACATTCCCATAACCAGTGGTAAAACAGCTATTGAAATTATCTCTTACATTGATCCTAGAATGAACTCCTACTGAAGACAAAGTTATTCAGATTGAGTGACTATTTGGATAATCCATTAATGCTAGTTCAAGCATAAAAGGACTGTGTGAGTGGAATGGCTAACTCTAACTGCAATATAGAGCTTCGGATCCCTTACTATATCACCAGGGAACCAAAGAATTTATATGACTGTTTTAAGATAGTGTCTTACTTTTTATATCAGCAGAGTTGAAACAGCAAAACATCAGAAGCTTTTTGGTTTCCCAGTGTTACACAAAATAAACGAAAGATGGCCTGTGTATATTGGCCCTCTGTTGCTTACTTGCTCATTAGCAAGAAGAATGAGTCCTGTTAGCTCAAAAGTCTGTCACCATGAATCTCAACTTATTACACATCCAATTGTTTTAATTAGAGCCCACATGAACATATTTTCAGCTATAAAGAGCCTGTTTGCTTTCCATACCGCATGAAACTATACCCAACATCTGCTAACCATAGATATGTCTTCAAGGTGTAAAAGATGCCACGCTGCTGCTGCCCTTCAAAGCTCTCTGACCCAGACTCCCAGCTGGACTGTTGAGTGACATTGTCTAGACACACAAACCTTCTCCTTTTCTGATCTCACTCTCCCCTGGGAGTTTTTTTATCCTCCTATCTTTCTGAATAGTGGTCCCTGTGCCATAGCCTCTGGAGTTTCATGACTTCTCCCACATGCAAGTCTGCCAAAGTGTTATCTAGATAAAGTTCATTCTGTATTACTGTCACCTTATTATAATTTCTTTTCATCAGCCCCCCAAATCTCTCATGCTCACTGTACCAGGATAGCTGAGCTGCACTGTAGGTAGAATTAACAGCCATATAGGATCTCTTCAGTGAAAAGCAAGGCAATGCTTGGAAATGAGAAGAATTTGAATTGTTGGTCAGTGACATTTTGTGAACTGAATAACTGAGTTCCTTGAACCCCTTAGTTCTAATCTGACTCCTGGGCCAGCAAAAGCAAGCTTTCCTTCTCTGGTTCATGTGTCTGGTTCTTTCTTCCATGATAACCAGTAAATGGCTCACATGCAATAGTAATCTTACAAGGGAATGCCATTCTTCTCATTTCAATACATCTACTTCCACTCTTTGCTCAAGTCCAGTAAGTGGAGTTGGATTTCAGCATGCCCTAGGGAGCCAATTACAAAGTAAACCAGGAGAAAAACAAAAACAAAAACAAAAACAAAAATAAACAAACCAGGTAAACCAGGAGAAATAAACCTTCCGTATCAAAGTAATTGCAAGGTATTTTTAATGTATAAAGCAAAAATGGGATATTTATGGAAATGTACTCTGAGATTCCAGATAAGAATGGGAAAGATGTCATTTTTAGATTGGCTTGGTATTGTTAATATGGGTTTATATAACTAGAGTTTACTTGATTTTGAGTTCTAGTTTGAGCAGCTGGGAGTGCTTCTAAATATTTTCTCACTGAATTGATTAAAACCTGGACTCAATATTGGCCTATGATGAAATAAATTGGGATGTCAGAATTTCCTTAGTATAACACAGAAAAAAACAACAAAGTCCTAGGGAAATAGGATTACTGAAATGGATTATTTTTATAAGCAACCAGCTCAGTCATCTCTTAATAATGTCTTCTGAGAGGGTCTATTTTATACTCCCCTCACCGCAGAATTGAGAAATATATCAGTGTAGATAAATACATTACCCAAAACCCTGTAGTGTCTGTTCACTGTGAGACACACATGAAGGTAGTAGTGACATTGAAATAGACTCTCCGATTTCAGTGGTATTATGGAATTCCTGGGTGACAGAGGCAAAATAGCAGCACTTAATAAAAAGGGACAAGATTGTAATAGTTGCTTTAATAGGCAGCAGAGCCAAGGTGATTATAAAAGTGCTTTGATCTTCAGTTATGTTGGTGGTAACTAATTGCACATGGCATTTCTAGAACTGGAATAGATGAACAGTCTGTTAATTCCTTACTTGATCTATATTAACAGAGGGAAGCAAAATTTATCCATGTTAGGAAGGTCAAAGTGGAAGGCTTTGCACTGGATAGATTGTCAGAAGTAGAGATCTATGGTGATTCATGGACAGGGAGGAGTTTCTTGGCCTAGATGGACAGGGATTTGGAGGGAAGTTTTTAAGATTGGTGACAAGAAACTTCAGGGAGGAGGTTATAGATGGAACTTGAAATAGGACCAGATGGAAGATTATTTTATTTATTTTTTTTTAAAAGATTTTATTTATTTATTTGAGAGAGAGAGACAGTGAGAGAGAGCACGAGCGAGGAGAAGGTCAGAGAGCGAAGCAGACTCCCCATGGAGCTGGGAGCCTGATGCGGGACTCGATCCCAGGACTCCAGGATCACGCCCTGAGCCGAAGGCAGTCGTCCAACCAACTGAGCCACCCAGGCGTCCCGGAAGATTATTTGTTTTCCAAGTAAATCACCATCAATGGACATCTATTCTGATTATTCCCATTCAAGTAAACCATAATTCACACTCTGGAATCCACTGTCTTTCTTCAGCCATTCCAGTTCATGCCAACTGGGCTCATGAACAAAGTGAGCATAATGGCAGGGGCTCAACATTTCCTCTTACTGATGTTTTTATCTGACTGCTTATACTGCAGTGTGCCAGGTGTGGCATTAACAGTGGTGAGCCCCTAGTACAGCAACATATTTTAGGCTGACTAACCAGTCACCTGGAGGCAGGTGAACCTATCTCATTACATAAGGGGTAGATATTTTTCATCCTCAAATGGACTCATATTCTACAAATGGGTAGAATTACTGAATGCATCTGTCAAATACCACAAAATATTCAGTAATTTACTATATGAGGATAATTTATATCATCCCCACAAATCTAATGAGGATTATTATATGGGTCAAAGTTATCACTTTATTTTATAATAAATCACAGTCTAAGAACTAGAGTGAATAGAGATTGAATGTTGCTTGAAGCACTGGAACATGCTTGCTGAGGACTATTCTTTAATTCTTTGTAATGAAGTTTGTGATCTGTAATAGTCAGAATAATGTGAGTTATGCTGCCATAAAATACAACCCCAAATCTCAGTGCCTTAAAATAATCAAGGTTTATTTCTTGCTCATGCTACTTGACAATTGCATATTGCCAGGTACCCATCATGGGTTCACAGGTATGCAGGCTAAATTGAATTGTCTACATTTTGAATATTGCCTATTTTTCCAGAGGGAAAAGATCACACTAGAGAGTCTCACTGAAGTCCAAAAGTGACATTCTTCACTTTTGTTCATGTGTTATGTGCCAGACTAGTTATATGGCCGCAGACAACCATAAACAAGAAGTATAATCTTATAATAAATCTGAGGCAAGGAGGACCAGAACAGTGCTACTAATGACCAAAGTATCTTTTTTTAAATTTAATTTAATTTAATATTTTTCCAGTGTTGCAAAATTCATTGTTTATGCACCACACCCAGTGCTCCATGCAATACGTGCCCTCCTTAATACCCACCACCAGGCTCATCCAACCCTCTCACCCCCTTCCCTCCAAAACCCTTAGTTGGTTTCTCAGAGTCCACAGTCTCTCATGGTTTGTCTCCCCCTCCGATTTCCCCCAACTCAATTTTCCTTTCCATTTCGCCATGTCCTCCATGTTATTCCTTATGTTCCATAAGTAAGTAAAACCATATGATAATTGACTCCCTCTGTTTGACTTATTTCACTCAGCATAATCTTTTTCAGTCCCATCCATGTTGATACAAAAGTTGGGTATTCATCCTTTCTGATGGAGGCATAATACTCCATTGTATATATGGACCATATCCTCTTTATCCATTCATCTGTTGAAGGGCATCTTGGCTCTTCCCTAGTTGGATGACTATGGCCATTGCTGCTATGAACACTGGGGTACAGATAGTCTTTCTTTTTGCTACATCTGTATCTTTGGGATAAATACCCAGTAGTGCAATTGCAGGATCATAGGGTAGCTCTATTTTTAATTTCTTAAGGAATCTCCAACTGTTTTCCAAAGTTGCATTCCACCAACTTGCATTCCCACCAACAGGGTAAGAGGGTTCCTCTTTCTCCACATCCTCTCCAACACTTGTTTACTGTCTTGTTGATTTTGGCCATTTTAGCTGGTGTAAGGTGGTATCTCATTGTGGTTTTGATCTGAATTTCCCCAATGGCTAATGATGATGAATATTTTTTCATGTGTCTGTTAGCCATTTGTATGTCTTCATTGGAGAAGTGTCTGTTCATGTCTTCTACCCATTTTTTTTTAACGTGATTATCTGTTTTGTGTGTGTTAAGTTTGAGGAGTTCTTTATAGATCTTGGGGATATCAGTCCTTTGTCTGTAGTATCATTTGTGAAAATCTTCTCCCATTCCATGGGTTGCCTCTTGTTTTGTTGACTGTTTCCTTTGCTGTGCAGAAAATTTTGATCTTGATGAAGTCCAAAAAGTTTATTTTTGCTTTTGTTTCCTTTGCCTTTGCAGACACGTCTTGAAAGAAGTTGCTGTGACTGATGTCAAAGAGGTTACAGCCTATGTTCTCCTCTAGGATTTTGATAGATTTTTGCCTCACGTTGAGACAATCAAAGTATCTATTCTTGAATTCTGTCAAACTTTTCTCAAGACATTAATATTATTCTGGGAAGATATCTGATAGATGCTTTCAAACTTTGAGGACTGACATAATCATTTATTCTATATTCTAAGGATTTAAGGATTTTCTTAGGGTTTTACTGCTTTACTTCATTTTCCTTTTTTTCCCCCCTATTTCTCTGTTTTCCTTTTCTCTTTTGTCTTGGGTAGGCACTCCCCAGACTAAAAAATTCAGTGCAAAAGCATAGGCTGACTTACAATAGATAAGGGAATGTTTCTGTTGGGAAAGGTCAAGGGCTTAAAGAAGATGATTCTTCAATGTTCTTTATTGGAGAATGAAGAGTCTTTCTTAAAATTTAATTCTATTCCAGCTCTCTCAAAGTACTTCAAGAATAATGAATTAGAAGATGTGGTAATAGAGTGACTGTGGAGGAAAATGTGGCCTCCATTATCCACTTAGCAATAGTTGAAATGGAGATGTGGATATTAGAACCTGGTTTTGTATATTGCATTACAAAAATGCTAGCCAGGCCACCTCAGTTATTTCAAAGTTCCATGGATCTCTTTGCTTCCATCTGACATCCAGATGGACAGGAAGGGCTATGCAGATGGGGTGGTAAATGAGGATTATTTTGTAGTCTGTTTCTTGTGGCGTAAGGGAGGGGACATATGCCTAAGGAATACTATCCTGCCATAGCTGCTAGAATGCCTTGATACTATAAAACAAACTAGATTAAGGACATTTTACCTACATAAAATTTCATTAATATTAACTTTCTTATTAATATTGTTGTTTGAAAAGCCTTTAACTTAACATTATATATAATTGATGACTTAACTGTTATTAATTGTTTATAACACACATAACACATCACGATGGTCAAACACATTTCAGTTTGAAGTAGAAGTTCTCCACAAACTTCATCAAATCTAAGAACTTCATAGATGTGCTGCAAAGGTGATCACATATTGGAGAATTGTGTTTACTGAGTTGTAACAGGGAAAAAGGCTAGATATGTTTTCACTATTAAGAAAAGAACAATGGGAATTAAAAGAATGCAAAGCTATACATGAAGCAGGTTGGAAGTGAATGACATGATTTTCCCCAAGAGATCTTAAAAGCAATGGATTCCAAACTGTTAAAATGGGTTCCTTTTCCCTGAATATGTATACTAAATGGAATCTTGAAACCCTGAACCCTGGTATGACTCAGTCATATACTTCTAGACTTATGCAGAATCTCTCATCTAATGAACTCAAGTACATCCTTTCTTTTATTAATGTTTCTCACAGTACTCTCAGTAACACAAAGGGGGACGTCTGATCTTCAAGTCAAAGGCAGAGAAACCTGAGACAACCTGAGAGCTAGTGACATGACCAAGACCATGAAAGCACCACCTGAAACTAAAATAGAATTAATATCTTCTTCCCTACCAGCAATCTTCCCTTAGATCACATTGTTTGTACAGTTCCCAAGTGACTCACTCTGTTGATAAACTGAAATAATGCTGAATTTCATATAATTATGCTAGCCAAGCAAGATTTAATGACTATATGTTAACTGACCTTCCAGAGATGTGACAGACATGTCATTAACATTCTTTAGCAAATTACTAAGCAGCAATTCAAAAAGAGTGTAACCTGAAATGTTGTACTTTGGAGTTGATACTATGAATTCTGTAGTACAATTTTCACTTTCTGTTTCCCAGAAGATTACTGACATGTGAAGGAAGACAATTGCCAAAACAGTCTGCAAACTGATTAAAACAATAGTTCTAATGAAAAAAGTCTGAAAAGAAAATTGACTCTTAAAGTCAAACTAATGCTCAAACTAATAAGTAAAAACAACTTGTAATTAGTGCTTTTCGTGGTGTACAATGAATATTGTACTTTTTTTTTTTTTTTTGAGAAAGAGAGAGAGCACATACACTGGAGTAGGGGAAGGACAGAGGGAGAGAAAGAATCCTCAAGCAGACCCCCTGCTGAGTGGAAAGCCCAATGTGGGACTTGATCTCACGACTCTGAGATCATGACCTGAGCAGAAACAAAAAGTCCAACACTTAACCCACTGGGCCAACCATGCACCCCTTAATATTGTGCTCTTAATGTAGGTAGAAAATTGGTTTTCCTTGCTAGACTTGGAATTGCTTCTATAAAAACTACCTGTTTGATAGTGAGAAATAGGATTATTTGAATCTTTACCCACTTAAGTCACACACGTAAGTTTAGTGAATGGCCTGACAGTGGACAGTGTCTGATCATCAAATGAAATGTGTGGACACATTTGGATAGATTTTAAATTATCAGTAGTTTGTGATTATGCAGTAGGGTGAATTATAGGTAGATCTATGGAATACCACCATTCACTGGAGATCTTAATTCAATGAAAAAAGTCATTAAACCTGGAATGGTTTGTAAGGAATCTGCACAGAAAAAAGGCATTTTTATCATAAATATACAAGCTTCGGCTAATTTCATATGTATTATGGTGAACAAATAAATATTTTATGTTTATTACACCACTAAAAAAACAGTTGGTAAGTGCTTCTGAATGTGGGTGGCATCTCTAAGCCTGTAAAAGTAAACTGAAATTAATAAACTTTAAGCTTAAATTAATGAACTTTGAGCTGAAATTAGTAATTTTACATATTCATAGAAAGACCAAAAAAGTTATCCATGCCATTTTAATGGCAGCAAAATGCCTGAAAGGCAATTTGGTGAAACAGAAAAAAATACAGAAACAGAAGACAGGAAACTGGAATTCTACTTGGCTGGGCATGTGACCTTCCCTCTGCATAGAGTGTTGATAACAAGCCTAACAATTGTAAGCGAAAATAACAAATGTATAAAATACGTCTATGAAGTTCTTAGATTTGATGAAGTTTGTGGAGAATTTCTACCTCAAACTGAAACATGTTTGACCATTGTGGTGTGTTAGGTGTGTAATAAACAATAAATACCAGTTAATAATAATAAATGTATAAAATACAATGATTATGTCAGAAAAATTTAGTTTCCCATTAGTACATGTAGTTTTATCATAATTATTTAGATTGATGTTTATTTGTAATTTTCTCTGAATTATAATTACAATTGTTTTATCTGTTTTCAAAAGTATTCTCCAAAAGAAACATATTGTTTTCCAACATTTGATGGCTTTATATCGATTTATCTCAAAAGACACTATTTGGAAGATATAGAATGTTAGATAAGTCAGTTGCAGTTGCCCACATCTTCTACATGGCACAATGAAGTTTTACTACTTGCACAAGTCCCAAAAAGCATATCAATTTGCCGTTCAGTGAGAAGCACCATTTGGTAGAGGTAAACATTTGCATTTGTTATGCATATCATCTTACAGTACTATGGGAATTTGGACTGGCATTTAGTAAATTGTTCTCAATAAGTGTTTTTAAATTTTCAATTATAAATAAAAGTTTCTGATTGATGAAGCACGAGTAGGTAGTCATACAATTTATGGGTCATGTCACTTATTCATTTATCCGAAAGTGACTGATTTATTCATCCAAGGAGTTGTTTCCAAGTCATGCAACTGCTTTGAGAACATGACTGATTTATAATCTCAGGAAATGGTGAATGGTTCATGCATTTGATTTATAAGATGCATTATTGACTTATAATTCCTCTGGCTGAGGCAGAAGTCAGGGCCTTACACTTGGGATATAAATATCTGTTTTTTAAATAAAACAAGACTGACTTATTTTACTTATTTGTGTATATAGACATTAAATTCTAACTATAGTCATGCTTTAAATTCGTTTGATTCTCCAATGGGTCTCTTCTTTAAGGTACAGATTGTGTAATCAACAGTTTAGTTTATGGGAACATCTACTGCATGTAGCACTACATTCTCTCAGAACAAGTTTTGACCAAGATGAAGTCTTTGCTTATTTTTTTTTTTTTAATTTTAGGTCCCCATACACAACTATTTGCCTGTTTTGCCTATCACTTTATTCTGTGTTCTCATCATCTTTCTTTTTCTAGCAAATACCACAATAGTTGGCACTCTGGGGTCATAGATATCACTTCAGGGTCAAAGGCTGGCTTTATGGTGACCCTGTGAATGTTATTGCTACACATTGGATTGTCTTCTGCAGGAAGTTGTCCCAGTTCCTTGGGAGACACATGTTTAGCAAGTAGTACAGAGAGAGCTGGAAATGGATGGGTCAGTGACAGAGTAAGAGGACCAGGCTGCAGATGTTTACCCTGAAGACAGCAATAGGAATCTGGGCCAAGAATTATTTTAAAAAACCCGTCTGAATTTTGTTTCCAAAATTCTTGGAACGAAGAGTATCTAAACTCACTCATGACTAAAGCACAGCATATGTAGCAACTTAGAATTTACATTGTGATCAGATCATTGGAAGATGGGTATTGACAATTCTGAGAAATAATAGGGGTTAATAGCTATTGAGTGCTTACTGTATGCAGACACTGTTCTAGGTGCTATGCATATATTAACTCAATTCTCACAACAGTCTTTTGAGTTATATACCAATAAGACCATTTTTACAGGACAGACACCTAGAAACGTTACGTATACTACCCAAGTTCACACACGAGAAAGTAACAGAGCTGGGAATCAAAAACATCTCTGCTTTTCCTCCTAAGGACAGAGAAGGTGGGAAGCAGGACTCAGAGCCAGGAAAGAGAGTCTGAAAGAAAGAACAAGGGTGAGAATTTCAGAATACCAGAATTTCAGCAAAATATGTTGTTGTTTAAGGTGGAGGTTAATTCTTTGGCGAGAGTGGTGGAAAGCTTGAATTGTGCTCCAGAAAATCAATTAGAACTAAGGAAAAGAACTGTAGACTGTGACTGAGATGTGGGAAATTGACATCAGGCTAGGAGTGAGAGGGCCAGAGAAGAATTTCAGTATCAGAGTTCATTCAGAAGATGACTCACTTCTGTATTGAAGAGCACCAAGTACTGTACCTGGAATAAAGTTGACTCAATAATACTTCATTGAATCAACACTTTTGAAAGAAAAAGATGGGGGGGGGAGAGACTACAAAGTATTCCAGGTATTCTGAAGTCCGTGAAATTTGTGAATATACATATGCACCTTGTATGCCTGTGGATTGGCTGAGGAAGCTAGGAAAAGTAGAGAAAATGAGTTAGGCAAATATCTACCACAAATTATTTGAAAAATACACATATTATAATGTTCTTGTCATAGACCTAGTGGATAAATGTTAGCTTTTTAAATTTATCATTTAAATTGTGAAATCAATTTATTATTATGCTAAAAATAAATGTCAATGTTTAAATACAGAACTTTCCTCTTCCCATCATAGAATAGCTGGGCTTGGACTTATCCTCTAATCATAAACAGCTAGAAAAGGACCAAATATATGAAACATCTGTATTCAGACATTGGACATCAGGGAGAACAGATCTCTGGTCACTGTGATAAGGGAAACATATGTGAATTAAACTTTGTCTGAAGGCTTTGTCTAGATCTCAAGCCAAGCACAGTGTGCCTGTGGAATTACAGAGACAGAGATTGGAGACCAAGATGACTTGAAGTTGCAGGACAAATTACAAGACAGGTGGGAGCTAGGCAGAGAAATAATCATTTTGAATCTTTGCCAAATTCTGTCTGAGCATGGGTAGGATGTTTCTTAACATCTATTAACTAAAATCAACATAAAACAAAATAAATCAAAATCAAGAACAGTTTCTCCTCAACAGGAGGCTGTCTCCTCAACAAATAGTCATGATTCTTCACTTGGTTCCCATACCCAAGTCAATTTTCAGATCTGGAACCCATTGACTGAAGAGATGGCTGGGTCTCTGGGAGCGAAGCCACTGAAAGACTACGGCAAATGTGTACCACCATAATTCCTCCAATCCCTCTCCAGAGGGACCTATGGCCATTTACTTGGATGCTTGTCTACTTTGGAGAGGATTATTGGGCACAGAGTCTAAATTGACACTGATATCCAGAGATTAAAAGCATCATCATAGTATCACTTCAGATTGGGGGCCTATGGGACCCAAGTGATAGAATTATGACTCAAGTCCAGCTTGAATTGCAGTGGGCCCACTACAATTCTCTCCCTAGTTTCTGAGTATATATTGGAATTTCCATTATTTGGCAATGGAGTAACACCAATATTAAGTTTCTGGTCTCTGGAGTAAATTCTAACATTATGTAGTGTGGAAGACATAGTTGTGGTCACAGTCATTTTCAAGTAAGTGATAGTCTTTCAGTCACTTCCCAAGATCTATCTGTTTTCTGCATGGGCCGGGCTAACCAATTAAATAGAGATATGACTGGGGCCACCAGTCCTGCCTTCTTTCATATTTAATGGTGACACCAATCTCTGCCACAACACTACCCTCACCCTGGGATACAATGCTGTTTTTGAGAACTACATTACACCACCATCATGCTGACTGGACAAGAAAAGTAGGAGGTGGTGGTGGCCATCATAAGGCACTTCAGAGCGTGGGAGAAAGAGCCTACATGGATTTAGGGACGGGCCACTTCAGTGAAAGTTTTAAGGGCTATGCTGGAATATCTCCTCCAGAGTAAAAGAAAAACTGTTATATATTGTATCTCCTACTACAAAATAGCCTGATAGGCTTCTTTGGGTTCTGGAAGCAACCTCTTCCATACCTAGAAATGTTAACCCAACCCATAAGCCAGGTGGCATGGGCAGCTATTAGCTTTGTGGGGGCCACAAGGAGATCCAGGCTGCTATGCAACTACCTTACTGCCTGGGCTATACAACCTGCAGACCTTACACTGTTGGAAGTATCCATGGTAGGAAAAGAAGCAGCATGAAATTATGACAATCTCTAGTGGAAGGGGCACAAGGCTGGCCTCTAGAATCCTAGAGCTATCCACAGCCTTCATGTTTATAGGACCTGAGTAGAGACAGAAATTTGAATAGGGAAAATCAGATGATACATTGTTAAGAGACAAGTCTCCATGGGTCTCCCGCACTTCTGGATATTAAAAGCAGAGACACCAACTCTCTTCGTTCTGGACTACCTTTTCAAGGAGGTTTTTATAGCAATGAGCCTTTGGAAAATGGAGAGCTCTCTCTCTCTCATACAAAAGACAGATTTGTTTATTGTCTAACATAATGAAGATAATATTTCCTTTGAAGGCAAATGTCAGGCAGAATCACTACTCATTACAAAATACTTAGATGGTTCAAGCTCAGAATCCCTCTCTGGTAATGCAATCCACTGCCATATGTGGTGTGACCTGGCCTTCTTCACGTTTCCCTGTGAAAACTGGGGTTCAGGAAGCCAGGACAAATGTTGATTTTCTGGCTACTGATATTTCTGTGAATAACGATGTCCTTTGCCTCTTACCCAGGAATCTCATATATTCTGCCAGAACCTGTGAGGCTGCAGCAGGATAACTTGCTAGTATACATATAGAGTGAAATCTCATTTTCTCCCCAATTTTTGACAACCTTAACAACTAAATACTCATTTGCTGTTTATTCTTGAGTGCATTATTCAATATTGACTCATAATATGTGCTTCAAGTTTTAAGGATCTCTGTGGTTTTTATGAACCACTCATGTTTAATTAGGCCATCTTTTAGGGCATGAGACCTTTAAGCCCACGTCATCTTGATAGTAGAGATTTTTATGTTATTTTTTCACACATCTCTTGGTTACATTCATTCCTCTCCTTGCTAAGAATCATAAAAAGTAAGGTTTCACACCACATAGGTCATGAAAATGTGTTACTAAGACTCTAGAAATTGGGAGAGTTTTATTTCTCTCGCTCTGGGGAAGACCTTTTCTGTTCAGGGCTTGCATGCCCTTGACTCTCATTTTTTTCTGTGATTCCTGCCAAATAAAGAAGAATTCATGAAAAAGATGAATTAATGTAAGCAATGTCTATTAGGTTTGAATTTTGCTGAGAATTTTAGCAAAGCTATCTTGTTGTACACTTACTGGAAACGAACAGATAATTTGAAATACTGTCATACATTTTATGAATTTTAATATACTGCTATGTACCTTATATTTAATTCTATTCTATCTTGATAAGTATTGATGTAAATTGAAATGTAGATAAGAAGGGATAGTGAGAATAAAGAACAGAGTTTTCTGGCAGAACAAATTAGAATAAACACTAAAACTTCAGAGTAATACCTAAAACTAAAATTCCTTTTTTTACCAAAGAGAAATAAAATGTTATGGTCTCAGAAAGACTTCACATGAATGTCTGTAGCTGCATTATTCATAATAGCCCCACATTAGAAACAATCAAATATCTGTCCATAGGTGAATGGATAAACAAATTGTGGTATGACCATACAATGTAATAGGATCAGCAATAAAACCAAATATAATACTGACACATGCCACAACATGGAAAAATCTCAAAATTATTACACTGCATGAAAGAAAGCAGATAAAAATTTGTCCACGATTATTTCATTCCTGTGAATCTCTAGAACAGGCAGAACTAATCTGTGATAACTGAAAGCAGACCACTAGTTGTCTGTGGATTTGGAGAGGTAATTGCAATGGGACAAGAGTGACCTTTCTGAAATGATGCAAATGTTCTATAACTTGATTGTGACGGTTGTCTCAAGTTTATATGTGCTTTTAAAATCATCAAACTATATACTTAAAGTAGATACAGCTCATTCATTGTAGGTAAATTATACCTTAATAAAACTTCCAGAAGAAAACTGCTAGGATTATGAGAAAAATTAATGATGTTAACTTCCTTTATTCAAAATGTCACATACTTGGAATTCAAAATATATTTTGTATTTTGCAAGAAAAGATTCGGAGATGGGTTTTGAACAGCACTGTTATAACTAGGATGGAAGGAAGGAGGTAGGTTGCCAGCAACTGAATTTCAATGAATTGAAACATGTGCTTAAGGACCAAGACTATTTAGTGATGCAAACAACATTTCTATGTAATTATTTCTACTTTGTAAATTTACATTTTTATATTAAAAATTTTGTTTTTACATTTAAAGTCTTAGTTCCCTCCTTCAGAAAGAGGATAGCCACCAATGTTTGCCCGGGTTGTACACTGCCCAACTCCAGGCAGCACCACTCATACACACTACAATGTAATTTTACCACAATTTTACTTGGTCTTAAAAGTCCTTTCCAAGTATCCTTAAGATAAAGACTGTCTCTGTTATTTCCTCCCTTAGGGCACATTGGAGTCAAAGGCTTTTATAGGCTTTCTTAAAGTATGGCCTAAGACTTTTCGCAAGAAAACTCTCAGCTCACTTGTTACCTGAGGGGCATTCCACTTGTTCTTCTAATGTCTGGTGTTTCTTTTTTGTCATTACTAAACTGAAAAAAAGGAGAGCTCTGCTCTGACTTATTTTACATCATCTTTTCTTGGAATTTTTACAATATGAAGGGAGAGATGTTTCTTCATTGCATGTGACTCATTTATTTTAAAGTCCTTTACTCCTTTCTGGTCAATAACTCAGTTCTGCATATAATGTTTAAATTTATTAGATCCTAAGTAGCTGTAGATTCCCTGAGTGTTTTACATCTGGGTCTCTGAGGGAGACCATAGCACCAATGTTCTTTTCCCACTGGACATACTAATTCAATATCATTTTAGTATAAAGGGATAAAGGCAATTTTCCCACATATATATTAATGTAAAGCAAACTAAAATGTATTTTTGAAATTTCAAGATTTCATATGATAATCAATTCCCCTGGTACTGTCTCAAATGGTAATGGATAATGTTACATATTTTGTGGGTTTGTTTTTTTTTAATATATAGTAGGTCACAGTTTAGCAAACCTCTTCTTAAAGGACTAAAGAGTGTTTTTAGCTTGTGGGCTGTATGATCTCTGTTGCAACTAATCAGTTCTGTCACCAAAGCCGGAAAGCAACCATATATACTGTTTAAAGAAACGGAAGTGCTCAGGTTCCAATAAACTTATTTATAAAAATAGGTGGTTGACCCATGGGCCATACATAGTTCACAGACCGCTGGATTAAATAATATTTAAATTCCCCTAATAGTCTAACATATTCTGCCTCTACTTTAATGAAATAGTAAATATTCTATAAAAATGCTCTCTGGTTTGATAACAAAGTTCCTTATTAAAAAACTGGAACTAGAACTCTACATTTCATGACAGATCATTTAGCATTTAAGGTTGTTTTAGAAACAAAAATTTTAATTTGTTTATCTCTCTCACTACGTGCACTTTCAGGAGATGTATTAAACATATTTCTTGATAGGAATTAAGAATGGGTATATTCAGATTAAATGAGCTTGAAGTGCAAGGTGTATTTTAAGAGGACATTGATAAAGAGCCATGTTATATTATAAAGGAAAGATGCTATCATGAGTAATTTATGAAACAAGAATTTAATACTTAAGCATGTCAAATTTAGGGTATAACCCACTTGACATTGTCACAGCATATAAGTAACCTTTCCAGCGTGGTATTTCCTTGATAAAGTATTATGAAAATATATTCTGTTCTTTATAAAATGCAAATTCATTTCAAAGTACATTAAACTTGAATAAATAAATTTTTAATGAAACAGAGTTGTTTTTCAAATTCACTATTCTCCAACAGACTCTAAATGGCTTCATTTCTCTGCACTTCTCATTTTTTCATAAGGTCTAGGACAACTATTCTATGATTGTTAAATTCTGGGCAGCTTCTTGTATCTCTCACGTAGTTTGAAAAGGGAATTAATGAGCAACAAGCCTGTAAGTTACTTGCTCAACTTCTCCTCCTAAGACAACTCATCAGAGATCACTCACAAGCAGCTGTGCTCTGTAAGTCAGAAATGGGAGGTCATGTGTGGTGACTAAAGTATGACTCTCACTCAGTATTCATGAAGAGTAACTCGTCGAGAGTGATATTTTCAGTATGTGAAAAGTTATTTTAAAGGACCCCATCACGGCTGAGTTATCTGAACCCTATGGAGCCTCTGCCGATTTTAAAATGACACATGGACAGGAGTTCCTTCACTCCTTCAAGTCACGGAAAGATCTGTAAGCCAATCCAGGGCTCCAGGATCTCTAGGGACGGGATTCATTTGTCCCTTAAACCCGTTCCCCTTCTTCCTAAAGTCATCACTTTATAAATTTCACCCAAAGTTCTAACGGTGTCAGCAACCTGGAGCAGAACAGCATTTGCCATTCCCCACCCCAATCTTCATGAATCTTTGATTTAATGTAAGTCGATCCATCCTGCCTGAAATCGTATCTCGGGAGACTTGGAGTTAGAGCTTCGATGGCAGTGAGGCTTGGCAAAATGATACTGTAAAGCTGGTTTGGAAGGCTCAAGGGGAAACTCATTCACATTTAAGACTTCTGCTACTTCCTGGTTCCAGTCAGGGCTGAAACACCCACAAACATGAACACTTTTCCAAATTGCTTTTTGGCACACATTTTTCCAGTTCCAGCTGGATTCAGGAAATGTGCCAGAAGAAAAAAAAATAATAATGTATTATAAGCTAGATTTTCTTTCTTTGCTTTTTTTTTTTTCTCTTAAAGAAACTTTGGACACCAACAGTACTGTCAGGCAGGGAAGCATGATAACTTTTTCTTGGCACACATTACCTATTTAGAATTACACTTTCAGTGCCTTTGATAGAACCCAGGGTCAGGATGTCAGGATAGTGTATACTGGCAGAATATGTGTATAGGGTAGAAGTGCTGAGCCTTAGAGCCGCGAGTCGGGGTTGGGTGTTTGTAAATGGTAGCTGGCAGGCAGTGCTGTCCAACCTTGATTTCATCCTATGTCTTCAAAGCACAAAATGTAAGGTCAGATCAGAAAATACCAGGTACGTTCACTTTCACACGTGATCTGTGCTTTTCCTTCCCATCAAATCTGCGCATCCTGTTTTCTCCTTAAACTATCCAAACCACCTGCAGGACCTTTGCCTTGCCAAAGGTTATCCATGAAGATAGGACGTTAACAATTTGAAAAACTTTAGGCAGAATTTCAGAAAATAGAATGGCAGTTTCTTATAAAGGTAAACATACACTCACCCCATGATCCAGTAATCCCAATCCTAGGTGTTTACCCAAGACAAATGAAATCATGGGTTCACTAAAGATCCTGTGTACAGATGTTTTAAGTGGCTTTAATCATAATAATCAAGAGCTGGAAATAACCCACATGCACATCATTTTGTCAATAAGCTGTCATATTTCTAGACAATCAAATATATTCAGCAAAATAAAGTATAAAATAAGATAAAATAAAAAAGACATAAATATGGACACATGCAACAACATGGGTGAATCTCAAATGCATTATGCTAAATCGAGTAAAGTGGGCTCAACAGGCTACATATTGTTTGATTCTATTTATATGACATTCTAGAAAAGTCAAGACAGCAGTGGCAGCAAGCAGATCAGTGGAGATGGAGGGGCAACACAGAAAGGGCCATGAGGGAAGTTTCGAAGGTGATGGAAATGTTTTCTATCGTGACTGCCGTACTTACACATCTTTGTGTTTGTCAAAAATCCTAGCACTGGGTGGCTCGGGTCGTGATCTCAGGGTCCTGGGATTGAGTCCTGCATGGGGCTCTCTGCTCAGCGGGGAGCCTGCTTCTCTCTCTCTCTCTCTCTCTCTCTGCCTACTTGTGGTCTCTGTCAAATAAATAAATAAAATCTTTAAAAAAAAAATCCTAGCACTGCACACTATAAAGGGTGAATTCTTTCAGTATGTAAATTATATCTCAATAAACATGACCATAAAAGTTGAGTTCCACTGCAGTACTGAGAAACTTAATGTACATTTCCTGTTCTTTTCTGGTTTCCTTTGTTTAAAATCCACCTCCTTCCTCCCCTCCCCACGTAAACCAGCAATCCCACTCCCTGACCTGTTATGACAGGCTAAGCGGACCACTAATTGTTATTGACCAGGGCTTAATTTAATGTTTTCTGACATCTTTTTTTTTTTTTTTTTCTTACTTAAAAGAGAGAGAGAGCACACTCGGGTGGAGCAGCAGGCAGAGAAAGAGGGAGAAGCAGACTCCCCGCTGATCTGGGAGCCTGATTTAGGGCTCAATCCCAGGACCCTGGATCATGACCTGAGCTGATGGCAGACACCTCGTGAACTGAGCCACCCAGGTGCCCCACTTTCTGATATCTTTTACATCTCCACTTGATCTCCTATTACCCTGTTTTCTTGAGCAACCCTGCTTTCACTGCAAGGCCCCCTCTGAGAATCAGCAACTATGTTTTTGGTTCTGTCACTGAAAGGCTCCAGACAAGGTGGATAGGACCCCAAATCATCCTCATCTGGCCCTCCAGCAGCAATGAAATGTGGATAAGGCCGATTTATTGAGTCAGTCCTTCGACACCTATGTCGATGGCACACTGGGTGCCGGGCTCTGCTAAGCACAGGTGATCTCCATTGTGAAAGGGGGCCAATCCCTGCCTTCGTGCTGCCCCATGCCTGGCATCAGAGAATCACAGAGATCGTTGTGATGCATACCAGGCAGGGAAAAGGGTGCAGGTGGCTACGGCAGGGTTCACACCAATTTTCCTGTCAAGGTGTACTACTCAAAGTGATAGTATATGATAGGATAGGATTAGCAGCTGAGATCAATGGAGGGTGTGGGGGGGTGGTTAATACTGCAGCTTCTCAGCAGCTCAGGTTAGGCTGCAGTGACTGGTAGGAAAGCTCTGGTGTTAAGAACATCCCCAGTCTAGGACACTGGGTAAGGCTGAGACCCGAAGGACAAGTCTTAGCAATAATGGTAGAGGTGGTCTTGGTGGTGATGATAGTGATTAAGTTATAGTAATAGTAGTAACAGTAGCAGGAGGAGGTACAGGAGCAGTGGTAGTAGTAATAAAGGGAACCTACGCAGAGTTAACATTCAGTCACCAAGTATTAAGTAGGGTCTGTCCTGAGGTAAATAAATCACATTTTTATAAAAAAAATGGCTGGGGCTTATTATATAAAAATTAATATGTAAATATGTAACTCCTTACAAATTAGAAAAGTTTGAGTAGACTGGATTTTGTACTGACAATTTTTTATTTTTGTTCAGATCATGTTATTACATATATGACAACTTGCATGTTTTGAATAGATACTTCCTGCTATGAAGGCATTAATTTACTGGGAAAAATAGAGACACACACAAAGAAATAAAATAGAAAATGGGATAAGGCAGAATTATCCACTGCCTAAAACAATTGATAAAGTAAATAGGAAAGCATTAACTAGGCGAAAAGGGCCAAGAATGGCTCTGCGGCAGAAGACAGAGAGGATGGAGGCTGAGACTTGTCTTGGTCTGGCCAGGTCAAGAGCAGTGCAGGCCTTTCTAGTCACGGGGTTCTCCTGGAGCAAACCTGGAGATGCAAGGAAGAGACATTTATAGGGGAAAGCAGGAACATATTTGTTGACATCATTAAGATAAATTGCTTGTCTGCTATTTCAAAGTAGATTTGTCCCAAATACCCGGCTCCGTTCCCATTAGAATCAATATGCTGCTTCTTGTCATTAGCTCTTGTTCCACTAGGGGAAAAAGGCTTATTCTCCCATTATGTGTGCTGTTTATCATCGCACCATAAAACATGCTAGATGCTGTAATGAAATTTGCAAGATTCTTCAAGGCGCTGGAGCAAATAATCCTAAAATTTGTATGGAATCAGAAGACACCCCGAATGGCTAAGGAAATGTTGAAAAACAAAAATAAAACTGGGGGCATCACGTTACCTGATTTCAAGCTTTACTACAAAGCTGTGATCACCAAGACAGCATGGTACTGGCATAAAAACAGACACATAGACCAGTGGAACAGAGTAGAGAGCCCAGATATGGACCCTCAACTCTATGGTCAAATAATCTTCGACAAAACAGGAAAAAATATACAATGGAAAAAAGTCTCTTGAATAAATGGTGCTGGGAAAACTGGGCAGCTATATGTAGAAGAATGAAACTCGACCATTCTCTTACACCGTACACAAAGATAAACTCAAAATGGATAAAAGACCTCAATGTGATACAGGAATCCATCAGAATCCTAGAGGAGAACATAGGCAGTAATCTCTTCGATATCAGCCACAGCAACTTCTTTCAAGATATGTCTCTAAACGCAAAGGAAACAAAAGCGAAGATGAACTTTTGGGACTTCATCAAAATCAAAAGCTTCTGCACAGCAAAGGAAACAGTCAAGAAAACAAAGAGGCAACCCACGGAATGAGAGAAGATAATTGCAAATGACAGTACAGACCAAAGGTTGATATCCAGGATCTATAACGAACTCCTCAAACTCAACACACACAAAACAGACAGTCATATCAAAAAATGGGCAGAAGATATGGACAGACACGTCTCCGATAAAGACATACAAATGGCTATCAGACACATGAAAAAATGTTCATCATCACTAGCCATCAGGGAGATTCAAATTAAAACTACATTGAGATATCACCTTACACCAGTTAGAATGGCCAAAATTAGCAAGACAGGAAACAACATGTGTTGGAGAGGATGTGGAGAAAGGGGACTCTCTTACACTGTTGGTGGGAATGAAATTTGCAAGATTAACATCTGTAGCATTAAAAGGTACATTAGCATATTTGTACTCTCTGCTCAGACCACCTGTGTGAGGAACACATTTGAGAGGTATTTTGTCCTGGGCTGTTCAGGACTTCTTTCTCATTCTGCAAAAGAAGATTGGATGCCTCTCCAGGAATCTATCCTGAGTCTTGGGGATGGTTCCATGTCTGAGCTGAGCTCAGTGTTGATGATTTTTAAAACTTTTATTCTTCAGGCACGAGACCCAGGAAGTTCAGGGAAGGGCATAGCTCAAACTGCAGTGAATCTAGAGTTTGTGGTCAAGGTCAGAAATCA
Source organism: Neogale vison (assembly GCF_020171115.1). Lineage (NCBI taxonomy): Eukaryota > Metazoa > Chordata > Mammalia > Carnivora > Mustelidae > Neogale > Neogale vison. Next base: position 53,641,473 of record NC_058096.1, read on the forward strand.
TTTTCAAAGAGTTAACAAAATTAACAACAGAACCCAAAGCACCAATAATGAGAAAAAAATAGCTCTCTGACTCAATGCTTCCTTGATAAGTTCACTGAATAATAAGTTTCTGTTTTTCCTAGTACATTAAGGATCACTTTACAAAAGACTATAATTCTGGGAGCCCAGTCATACCATCCTCTTAACAAAATAGATTTACCTAGTTGGTCACTATGCAGAACTACCACACTGTGTGAACATTAAAAATAAGAAAGAATATATAAATGCATAGTAACAAGGCCAGTCCAAATTTAGTCTGTGAAATGTTTGTGAAATGTTAACCTATAAATTAGACTCCTGGTATCTTATAACGCTTTTTTTTTTTTTTAAAGATTATTTATTTATTTGACAGACAGAGATCACTAGTAGGCAGAGAGGCAGGTAGGGATGGGAGGAGAGCAGGCTCCCCACTGAGCAGAAAGCCTGACGCGGGCTCGATCCCAGGGCCCTGGGAGCCGAAGGCAGATGGTTAACCCACTGAGCCACCCAGGCGCCCCCTTATAACCCTTTTTAATTCATGTTTATTTCAACCTCAGCTCTTATGAAGCTCTTATAGGTCTGGTATAAAGTCTTCTTTTAAAAATCACTGATGTCAATTCCTTCTTTTTAAAAAAAAATTATTTATTTGAGGGGGGGAGGAAGAGAGCAGGAGTTAGGGGGAGGGACAGAGGGAGAGAAAGAGAATCTTAAGCACACTCCATGCTGAGGGCAGAGAGAGCCTGATGTGGGGTTCAATCTCACAACCCTGAGATCAGGACCTTAGTCAAAATCAGGAGACTGGCACCTTACCAACTGAGCCCCCCCAGGGACCAGGGTTCAAATCCTTCGTAATTGTCAGTTTTTAATTCTCACAGGCTTCTAAATACTTGGTGACCAATTTAGTATGTTTTAATTCAGTTCACTTAATTTGATTTCAGCTCAGAAAAACTATATTAAATACCTACGATGACCTTGGCATTTGTGGACCATGGAGATCACTGATTCTCTTTGTCTTCTATGGAGTAGAAAAATCTTTTCCTTTACCCTCTCATGTTTGTGTCTGGAGTGCCTGCAAATTAAACTGGCAAAATATAGATTAGCAAGAGAAAAGACAGAATTATATTCATCTAAGCATGTAAGAGAGTACACAGAAAAACATGACTCAGAGAGGTGTTTAGAATTTAGGGCTATAAGACCATCTTAATAGCAGAAAAGTGGGGGGAGAAAGTCTCCTATGGGAAAATGAATGACTTCTTAATAGGGGAAGGGAGGAGGAGGGAGGGAATGGGCACTTGTGGAAAAATAAATGACTTTTAGGAAAAAGAAATGAGATCTTAGGAGAATAATAGAAGGAAGATGGTTTTGTGACAATGTTTACTTAGGTGTAGCCTGAGGACTTCTCATCTCTGGTAATAAGAATCAATCATTCCTGGTTGCTCCTGGGAGTGGGGGATTTAAGCCAATTGAGTTCTTTTGGGAGGCCCTACTTTTAGGTGGATAGATTTCAGAAACTCAAATGTCTTCTCAAAACAAGTTTTATGCCCTGGTGGTGTATTCTGGACCCCTTTACTTCAATCTGGTGGTGAAGAAACATACACAAACCACTATGTCACAAGAAAGCCACAAGTACAGTATGAGAACAGAGGAGAGAAAGATGAATTATGACTGAAAGCGTTTTGGAATACCTTGTGAGAGTCATAGGATTTCTGAACAGCCTGTAAAATATTGGGTAGAATAGAGGAAGTTGAGAACATGAGTCAAAGGGAAGAACAAGAGGGAAGGGAGTCTGGTGGTTTCCTTGGATGAAAGATTCTTCTGAAGTAAAGTATACTATCTCTCTGATACTAATTTACACAATTATTTGTACTCTGTCCCTTTGGTTTTATCTATTATTTGTTGTTTTTATTGTTTTATTCTCATTTATAATTCACACTATCAAGTGGTTTTCTTCTCAATCCTCTTTTTTTTTTTTTTTTGGTGGTACAATGGACCTGATGCTTAAGCAATTCTCTCAAAGTTATGGATCAATTAATAGCATTGTGCCTCCCATGTAGCGCATACAGAGTACATGAAAGCTAAAAATTCACTGCCACTAACATGTCCACTTTGAAATGTTCGATTCCCTTTGTAAACATCTACATATCTAATAATATTTCATTTACATTATGGTTTTATCTCCATTCTGATTGATTTCTTTATAGTTCGTGTCATAAAATACGAGCTTTTGTAGCCAGTCAGTTAGGATAAGAAACCAGAAAAACGATTAAGATGATTGAGTTCAAATTATGAAGTGTTAAAAAGAGAATGGCAGACTGACCAGAGATACGTCCGGCGCTAAGGCTATTTTTGAAAGTGGCTCCCCAGGCTACCTCCTTTTCCAGAGGAAGTCGGTCAGCAGCCCCAGCACTTGGAGGAGACTGTTCTGAAATACAGTCAACAGATTGTTCTAATCCAAGCCTCGAACTGCAATCACACACTCAACACACAGGGGTTTCCAGTATGGAAAACCACAGCAGTCTCATGCTCTAATTGCCCAGATCATTGCCTATGTAAGTTTGACCCCAAGTTAGAGTGGAAAGTCTAAAGTCTTACAATAAATCTGATCTGGGAAGACATTTTGCATATGGCTCAGAACAAAAATAATTCTTTAGAACCTAGACAATACTTAGTTTTTTTCTTATGTAGAATGCTACAATTGCCTTTATACAGTATTTTTCTTTTTAAACCTAATACTTCCCTTTCCTAGATGAGAGGAGTTTTTGTTCCAGAATTGCCTTTCACTCCAGAAGCAGGATGCCCCGGCCTTCATGGGCATGAATAGAAAGGGGAAATGAGTACAATTGGCATTGTGCTGCATTTTGGTCACCTTAACACACCCTATGAAAATAACATCCAGACACTTGCAGTGTTTGCTCAGGGACAACTTCCCTGAGCTAAAACATAGCTTCCCAAATCAATTCAAATGTTTTAATGCATCACCCTCCCCTCAGCACATGGTCAAGATATTTAACACAGTATTGGGTACCTATCATGGGTAAGCTGCATTTACCACTGCTCCGCTTAACTATGTCTAAATATTCGTATGTTGAACCTTGGCAAAATGAAAAGCGGTCAGCCTAATAATCTTTTCCCCTCTCAGAGTTAATTGAGATCACCAAGAACCCTTCACACACATCCATTAAGTAAAATCGCGCATGTGAGATAGAGCAACAAAACGATGGTGGATAAGAATAAAAATGGAGGCACAGTTGACTGGGCACTAGGTATCAAAGCTATCCATCGTGCTTCTTTTTGATGCTGCTGGGTAGGATCTTAGCACCATCCAGTCCAAATAGTTCGTGCAAATTCAGGTCATTAGTTGGTGACAGCTCTTTATTCAACATGCTTACTAATCGGCTCACTTGCATTATCCTCTCTTTTCATTTGGCAAGTAATACACAATCTTTTCCGTACACATTATTTTTAGCTACTAGAGGCTGTCTGGAGCTAAAGGGATGTGGATATCAGCAGAATTGGGACCTGATATGACCCCTTAGTCAAAATAATAAAACAAGTTTGTTCTTTCATTAAAAATATAATATTTTTATTAAGTAGGTTCTTTTTTTCCCCCAGCAAGTCTTTCTCATATGTGCATTATTGGTGTGTACTATAGTCCACAACTGAACTAAAAACCTTCGTTGAACTAGGAGTAAAAGGAAGAGAGCCTGAATGTCCTACGAAGAATCTGACAGTACAAGTTAGGGGAGGAGAGGCAAGATTGTGTGTTAATGGGTATGTGTGGGTGTGCAAGGTACACACACAAATGAGCGTGTATGCGTAGGAAGGAGGGTGGATTAAAAACAGGCTATAATTAGAGCTCCCTGTTCTTCCTTATGATATAAAACAGTAAAAGCAGATTATCATTCCTTTTCCCATTTTAGTAATGAATATTCAGAGAGGAACTTGTATATTACATTATATGATTATAACTAATCATAAAAATGACATATTAAACATGAACTAGGACACACATGATGGTTAAGGCTTAACTATCAGTTTAGATACTGCCTCTACCATCTACTTTTTGTGGGACACGGGACCAACCACTTTGTTCTTTTGACTCCTCATTTCTACATTTGTAAAATGGAAGTCATAATAATAATAATAATACCTGTTTATTGGAGCAGTAATGAGATTAAATATGATGATTCATATATAGCACGTAGCATAGCCCCAGCACATTGTGAGTGCTTGGTAAGAGTTAGACTAATTTTTGTGTGTGTGAAATCAGACAAATTAATTATCTTTTGTTTTCATTTCACTTGCATGAGATGCCTACTTCTTCACAACCTACTGAAGAGGTTCCAAATAGTTTTCAGATACTTGGGTATCAGGAAGAGCATCAATATTAATAGAGTTTTCTGGGAAATCTTTCTTAGGTTCTCTCTCATTCTCTTTTTTCTTTCTTCTTCTTTTTTAATCTGAGGATTTCCTGAGAATTACCAGACTTCCAGCAGGAGCTGATTTCCCATTAGGTGTAGCAGGTCCAGTGCCTGGGGCCCATAGTACCTTTAAAGGACCACAGAAATATTTCAGTCTCTTTTAAAATCATAAGAAATATATAAACTTTCAGGTAAAACATGTTTCAATATATAATATCAATATATTAATTTTTATACCAATGTAGTCATAAAATAACTTTTGTGATATATTTTTTTAATAAATAAAAGAACCCTAGAAGGCAAAACTACTGAAGGCCTATGAAAAGCATAATGTGGGGGCACCTGGGTGGCTCAGTGGGTTAAAGCCTCTGCCTTCGGCTCAGGTCATGGTTCCACGGTCCTGGGATCAAGCCCCACATCGGGCTTTCTGCTCGGCGGGGAGCCTGCTTCCCCTTCTCTCACTGCCTGCCTCTCTGCCTACTTGTGATTTCTGTGTGTAAAAAAAAAAAAAAAAGAAAAAGTTAAAAAAAAAGAAAAGAAAAGCATAATACAACTTGCTGAAGTTGTGATTCCAGACTGCAGGTAATAGAATTTTCCCTTGGTGATGTAGTGAGTCAGCTAAAAAGGGAACAGCAGTTTCCTCGGTTGCTTTTCAGCTTGTTCCATGGTGGTGAGAGGCGGGGGTGTGGTGGTGGCGAGGTGGAGCAGTGGACTTCGCTTGCGAGAGTGTACCTGGCATGCTTTTCTCAGACTGATATTGACACGTATCGTAATAGTAATGTTGGCATATGAAAGGACAGAGTAGAAAGAAATGTAGGTGAATAAGGCCAGGGTAAGTAATTCAGGAAATAGGGAAAGAGTAATAGAGACAGAAATGATTTTTACTGTTCTTCAGATAGGGGAAACAGCACCTCATTTAAAATCATACAAATAATTTTTAAAACCCGCTGGAGAGCTGAAATATAAAGTCATAGAAATATGTGCTGCTACAATATTACAATAGTCCCCGTGCTCAAGAGGAACTAAGTTATATTTAAAACATGTTGACAGGCAAGTACAATGTCTGAGCAAAAACAATCTGAACTTGCTGTTAAGGCAAGCCCTGCACTTAATCCTCTGGCTAGTTATTTGAGTTCAGTATCTGATGTCTCATAAGATAATTTTGGACATATCAGAACACGTTATACTTAACTAACAGTCAGGAGGAGGCTTTCCTTTCTTGTTGCTTGGTTTTGTGGTATTGTACAAAATTATGTTTACAAATCTCTTTCAGTACTAGTTTGGAGTTACTTAACAAGTTGTGAAGTGCGAGAAATCTCTGAAATAAAAAGTGTAAAGCATAATAATTTCCCCAAGAGACAGAGATTTAAAAATCACCAGTATCTACAATACACCAAAACACACATTTTGATTGTAGTTTATACCGTGAAACTCTTAAGCAATCTTCAGAATACTCTTTTGAATACATTGCATAATCCGTAGTTTAGAGAATCTTACTCAGAGCCTGTAATAAAAAATTAAAGACCTCCAGTGTAGGTGACACTGTCAGGCTCTGGAAATCTTGATCAACCCTGCCAATTATAGTCCAAGTGAAAGAGCTCCAAGTTTCTAGAAGAAATAATTTCACTTCTCTTAACCTCAGTTTACTTATCTATGTACTAGAAGTAATAGTTCCTTCCTTATAAATTTATTGTGAGGCTCAAGTCAGACAATGCCTATAAAAGTCCTTTGGAAACTGCACAGAACTGTGAAAATATAAGATATGGTTATTACTGTCCTTTGGGCTCAGTTTTGATACCATGATAATTAATTATGATTATTTTATAAGAGTAGTATGGGATTTGGGGCTGATTTGTGGGCTTAAAAATATATGTATGTGTAATTTAAGATTTAGTTCAATAGCAAGGTCCTGAGCCTTGGTATTTCTCTTAGGACATAACAAAAGTAAACACCCCCAACTCTTTGTTGCCCTTTGTTGCCTCCTTAGCTAATGATTTGTTTTGCTTTTTGCAAACATGTTAGCTCTGAGTCTCCACTGGAAATTGACAATGGAAATAATGAATGTGCAATGACAATAAACTTATTCAGAGTGTTTGACTTCTTTGACAAATCAGCATCATCTGTCCCTATTTGATTTGAATGCATTCCTTTGGAACCATGATTATAAGATCATCACACCTAAAACATGTCCCTAAAATTAATAACTAGATGTCTGATTTTTCAGTCCTAGGACCTAGATTATTTATGCACATTAACTTTATAACATTGTAAATGACAGTGTGAAATTAAGTAGATGGTTTTGGAAACTCCTCTGTAGATACAACTTTCACCTGTTTTTTACTTTCTACCTTTCAACTAACATTTATTATCTACTATATGTATAGTGCTACTTCATTTATCATTTCATGTAAATTTTATAGAAATTCCATTTTGAAAACTAAGGAAGCCAAACTTCATAGAACTTAAAAATCTGCCCAAGATGACACAGTTGTAAGTGTTGACACCTCCTACTTACTAAGTCCAAGACCAGCATTCTTTCAAAACAACACGATTTATCATCCAAATTTACATACTAGGCAGCGGATGTTCTCATATTCTCCCTATCCTTCTAATCAAAACCTGATCTCAGGAAAGAATTTGACAAACAGATTCACAATAAGGTGGTAGTACATAAATGATTCATAAGGCTTAAATTCATATCTAACACAAGGAGATGTATATTTTACCAGGGGAAAAACTATTCATAATCTTATGTCAAATGCTTGAAACTCTGAAATTTCAGACGTCAGGGTGGGAGTAGGTTAAAGGAACTAACCCCTACTCTGAAGTCGTATCACATAGGTGATTCTTCCCGATTAAATAAGTGGCACCCAGAACTGGAACTGACAGAGGACTAATGCTTTATTCTTTCATTTAAGGTTTGCATTTAGGCTCATAACTGCTTCTGAATGGCCTTTCCTCATTGGAAAAAAAAAGTCATCTGTGGTGACACTGGCAATTTATATAGAATATTTCTCCTGTTCCTCCTCCAAAGGCTGCAATAAAGATGATATAGCACGTATGATTTTTTTTTTAAAAAACATGGCTACACTCATATATGGAATATAAGAAACAGGGGAAACATAGGAGAAGAGAGGGAAAACTGAATGGGACGAAATCAGAGAGGGAGAAAAACCATCAGAGACTCTTAATTCTAGGAAAGTGTTGCTGAGGGTTGCTGGAGGGGAGGTAAGTGGGGGAAGGGGTAATTGGGTGATGGGCATTAAGGAGGGCTTGTGATGTGATGAGTATAACTGGGGGTTATACACTGATAAATTATTGAACTCTACATCTGAAACTAATGTGTTGTCAATTGAATCAAAAAAAAAAAAAAGAAAAAAGAAAAAAACACAGATAAAACCATGGCTACAACCAAAAGCAACGTAAACATATCTGAAGACCAGAAGCATAATACAAATATGTAACAGTAATTGTGGTTTAATTCGCAGACATCCTGAATTCTTCGAGAGGTAAGCAAGCGCTTGGATTCAGCTCCAGAGGATCAAACTGGGTGGGAGAATAGAGCCACATTCATTATGTGAAACAGCAGGGCAGGCCAGGGCACTCACCACCAGAGGCAAAGACTGACTGCCTCCAGCTCTAGGGGGATGCACAGAGAGCCCTCCCAGGAACACTAGGCCACGCCCCTCCACCCTAGTCCCTACCTGCCTCCTCCTCCCCCGCACCAGACCAGTGTAGTAGAAATACCTGTGAATATCCTCACATTCTAAAACTCAGCTGCCAATACGAGAACAAGGCAGGTGGAAATAACTGTAAAACCATCACATATGAAGAGGTGAGAAAAGAGAGACTGAACAGCAGTATCAGGAAAGGCACAGTGGAGAGAACACGCTAACATTTCAGAGCACACAAGGAGAAAAAAATTAATTATGAAAGATAATCATCAAACAGATATTGATCTGATCACATAATTATGTTCCAGTATTTGAACAAGACATTAGTATTTTAAGATCATAAAATGCACGAATGAAGGAAAGAACGAATGATGAATGATGATAGTACCAAAAAGATGGTTGAGAATCAAAATCTGTGGCTATGAGAAGTACTGAAGAGAAATCTTAGAAATGAAAAATGTAGCCCTTGAAATTAAACAACAATAACCCTAACCCCCAAGTAAACTGGGTGAATGTGAGGTTGGAAGGACTGAAGAGATTAATGAATCAGTAAGAGTACTGAGGAGTTGACCTTTCATGTAATAGAAAGATGAAATGGAAACTGTGATATCAAAATTATAAGAGATTTGGAGAATGGTCTGATTTAAATTACTTTTCCCCATAACATTTCCAAAAGAAGAGAAAACGTCAATATTTAAAGAGATAGTAACTTTGAAATTGCCAGACTGAAGGACCAGATCTCCATTTAGAAAATGCAGATAAGCAAGATAAAAGTAAACAATTCTCTGTTTTGACAAACATAATGAAACCAACAAATGTTGCCCTGGTTAAGAAGAAAATCTTAAAAGTTCCCTGGGAGAAAAGCAGACTAGTGGATAATTCTAATGAGAGCAGCCATTTGTTGAGATGTAGTAGAGGCCAGAAGACAATGGAGCAATAGCTTCAAAGTCCTGGGGGAAAAAGACACTAAACCATGATTATGTCTACCCCTGTTATTCAAGAGTAAGGATGCTAGGAAACATTTTTAACACACAAATAAATGAGTAATGGGATTTTCCACGCACAGACTCCAAAGAAGAAACTCTGAAGAAACTCTGAAGCATTTACTTTAGCAAAAATAAAAGTGTATCTGGTTACAAGGGGTAAGGATGCAGAAGCAACATGAGGGGGAAAAAAGATAATAACTGTGTGTATGTTTGATTAAAAGTAAGTAATTTCCTGGAATTTTTTGTTGTTTTTTCTTTTTAAAAAAGGCAAAACTAACATTCTGGATGGAAATAATATAGATGAGTCTTGTTTGAGAGGAGGAAAAGAGATATGAAATTTGCTTTGAATTTTGAATATAACACTGTATGTTAACTATAATGGAATTTTTAAAAAAGTGTTAAAATATATATTAATGAGGCTTTATAAAACATAAGCAATGAAGTTGACAGCAATACTACCTTTTTTTAATCTATCTCCACATACCTACCTACTTACAAACTCTACACTCAAGAAACATATTGTACATTCTTTCCATCATATATAAGACCAATAAAAAAACTGATCAGTGTAAGCCACAGGGGAAGCCTCGATTAAAAAGGAAAATAAGTTTGTATTTCTGACCACAAAGCAATACAAAGCAAATAATAACAAAAAGATGGTGAGCAAACACATAAACAATCATATGCATGGAAATAAATACACACACACACAAACACACACACAAGCTATAAATTACTCTTGGGTTAAAGACGAAATCACAATGAAAAGTCCAAACTATTTAAAAATGAACAGAAGCAAAATAAATAAATAAATAAATAAATAAAATAGAAGACAAAATTGCATATCAAAATGTGTGGAATGTGGTTAGTGTAGTAGTTAGCAGAGCATTTATTGGCATACATTCATATAGCAGAAAAAAGATTTAAAATATAGGAACTATGTCGTTATTGAAAGAGGATTAAGAGAAAGTAAAACATAAAGGGAATATATTTAATAAATAGAAAGAAAATGTTATAAAATTAATAACAAAAATATTAATTAGATAGCAAACAAGGAAATGAAAGAGATCTGAGAACCAGAAGCTGGTTCTCTGGGGGAAAAAAAAATCCTATCAAGGCTATCTAAGAGAAATCAGAGAAGCCCAAATCATCAAATTAGAAAATAAGAAAAAGGGACTACTTTTAGAGTTATAGTGATGATTTAAGAATCAAAAGGAAAAACTAGACAATACCAAAAGAAGAACACTTTGAAAATATTTATATTACATCAAAAAGAAACAGAAAATGTGTGGAACATATCATTTAAAAATTCATTCACCTTATCTCTTTTCCCTTCTCACCCACAGGAAAGGAAAAGATGCCAAGGCCAGATGATTAAATAGGTAAGTTTGTCAAATAATCTCTGCCTAATGAAAACTCTTTCAAAAATTAAAAAAATAAAAACTACCTAAGTCATTTTTTTCCTAAATCATTTTTTAAATTTTTAAAAAAGATTTTATTTATTTATTTGACAAAGAGAGAGAACAAGCAGGGGGAGGCAGAAGGAGAGGGAGAAGCAGGGTCTCCATGAGCAGGGAGCCCGATGTGGGACTCAATCCCAGGACCCTAGGATCATGACCTGAACCAAAGCCAGACACTCAATGATCTGAGCCACCCAGGCATCCCTACTTAAATCATTTTGTAAGAGCAATATAATCCTAATAGAAAAATCCAACATGAAAGTAGGAGAAAACAAACTTAGTCACTAATCTTGTAGATGAACACGGATAAGATACCAACAAATGAACCCGAGCTATGCATTAAATATTGATCTGTCCTGATAAATTAGGATCATTTTAGAGCAATGTCTCAATATATTTTATTAAAGAATTCTTAAAAAGTGGATAAAATCTACCCCAGGCTCAAAATTGTAAAATCTTAAGAGATTTGTGTAGGTTCATATTTCATGGCAGATAATGACAGATAAGCCATTGCAAACATCATACTTATTTTTAAGTATTTAGAAATTTCTTTTTCTAAAGTCAGTTTTAAGGGCACCTACGTGGCTCTGTCAGTTAGGCCTCTGACTCTTGATTTCAGCTCAGGTCCTGATCTCAGGGTCCAGGGATCAAGTTCTATTTCAGGCTCATCGCTGAGGGTAGAGTTTGCTTGTCCCTCTCCCTCTGCTCCTTTCCCTGCTTGTTCTTGTTCTTTCTCTCAAATGGATAAATAAAAATCTTTTTAAAAAAAATTTAAAAATGAATAGATAAAGTCAATTTTGGCTTTTCAAATTGCACACAATATGGGCTGATAGAAAATTCAATGAAATCCACAGAGAAACTCTTAAAATGAATTAAGATATTCTATTTCATTAAGTGAATTGGAATCTAGATATTAAAATCAATAGTATCTCTATATATCAGCCATACCAATTAGAAAATATGATGAAATAGCCCACTAATAATAAAAATATAGGATCAGAATAAATCTTATATGTATTTTATTTTATAAAGAAAATTAAATATAATAAAAATATAAAAAGGAATGAATAAAGGAGAATATATATCATATTAATAAATACAAAAACTTCATATTTTAATTTCTTCAACCAACTTACCTATATATTCATTGTAATTGGCAAGTCTTGGATTCTGACCAAAATTATTCAAACTGTTAAAATTCTGACAAAAATTATTTTAAGTCAATTTTTTAGAATGGAAAAACAAAGATAAAGAACTTGACTCATGCCCTATTATATTTTAAAGCCGTAGAAAGAAGAGATCCAAACCCACATAGAAAACAAAGAGAAAGAACTTGATTCATCCCCTATCATATTTTAAAGCCTAGGAAGAAGAGACCCTAACCCAGATGGGAACACAATGTGTGACACAGGTGACAATACAAATAATCATGAAAGAATGAGCTCTGCAGTAATTGGTCCTAGGTAACCGGCTTTGCATGAGGTAAGAATGTAATGAGTGTCTGTCACAAACTGTACCCACTGAAATCATCCTGTTGGATCCAAAACCTAAAGATGAAAGCATAAGTTAAAAACTTAGAAGAATATGTATGAGATTATTTTTCTTATAATGTGGAAGGGAAGAACTTCTTAAATAGGACAAAAAATCATGAAGAAAGTATAAATTCAACACATAAAGATAGGAGAAGAGAACTTTTTACTTACGTAACTAAGATTAGATAACTGCAGTGTTAAAAAGAATTCATAAATGTGAATAGGAAAAAAGAATAACCCGTCTAGTAAATTAGAAGATAATATACATGGAAAGCAATTCAGAGAAGAGCAAATTTGAATATATCAAAAAATTTTAATAATAATGTGTAATATCATAACTAATCAAGAAAATATAATTTAGATTAAAACAAGGTATTCTTGGGGCACCTGGGTGGCTCAGTGAGTTAGGCCTCTTCCTTTGGCTCAGGTCATGATCTCAGGGTCCTGGGATCGAGCCCCACGGCGGGCTCTCTGCTCGGCAGGGGGCCTGCTTCCCACTCGGTCTCTGCCTGGCTCTTTGCCTACTTGTGCTTTGTCTGTCAAATCAACAAATAAAATCTTTAAAACAAACAAGCAAAAATCCAACAAGTTACTCTTTTATACCAATAGGAATAGAAAGATTTTAAAACTTGATGCTTCTAGGTATAAGTTAGAATGTGAGTTAATCAAAACTCTTACGTATTGGAAGGCAGCTATGCTCACCACTATACCACCAACGCAAAACTCTTACATATTGGAAAAACTATATAGTCTAAGGACAAATTTGCAGATTGACAATGTGTCTTAGAGTTGAAGATGCTCCTACCTGTGCTTTGGCGATTATCCTAAGACATGTACATACCAACAACTTCATGCATGACATGAGGATAGAAATAAGGATGCCTACCCTAAATTCGTAGTAGTGAAATATCAGAAGCTAAAAAATCAATATCAAAAGGGGAATAAATACATAAAATGCATTTTTTACAAGTAGTGTGTCAACATACTAGATCTCAAAAATATAATATTGAATGAAAAAGAAAAATCAAGTTGCAAATGTTAGCACACAATGAAAACATTTATGGGAATTTAAAATATACAATGTTTTGGTAGTGACAATCTATACAATAGACTTCCCTTATCTGCAGGGGATATATATATATTTTTTTTAAATTTTATTTGTCTATTTGACAGACAGAAATCACAAGTAGACAGAGAAGCAGGCAGAGAGAGAGAGAGAGAGGGAAGCAGGCTCCCTGCTGAGCAGAGAGCCCGATGCGGGACTCGATCCCAGGACCCTGAGATCATGACCTGAGCCGAAGGCAGTGGCTTAACCCACTGAGCCACCCAGGCACCCTGCAGGGGATATATTTTAATGCCCCAGTGGATGTCTGAGAACATGGATGAGCTGAACCCAGTACATGCTACATTTTTTCCTATACCATACACAGCTGTGATAAAGTTTAATTTGTAAATTAGGCACAGTAAGAGATTAACAACAACAGTCATAAAATAGAACAATTAAGACAATATATTGTAATAAAAGTTATGTGAATGTGATCTCTCAAAATATCTTATCGTACTGTACTCAGCCTCCTTCTTGTGATGAAGTGAGATTACAAAATGTCTTTGTGAGGAGATGACGTGAGGTGAATGACGTCAGCATTGTGATGGGATGGGAGGTTACTGTTCACCTTCTGACAGTATTTCAGAAGGAGGATCCTCTGCTTTCGGACTGTGGTTGACTGTGGGTAACTGAAACACAGAAAGTAAAACCACGGATCAGGGGATCTGTGGCCTAGGAGATGGAAGTGGAAAAGCATCAAGTGCCTGAATCACAAGGTCATGATGGCTGTGGCCTCTGGATACTTACAGAATAGATAGAATGATGGAGGACTGCAAAGGAGACCCACTTTATTCACAAACATTACATTTATTTTATGAAAACGTGTCTGAAGCTAATATGACAAAGAGTAAATATTTGTCATCTTGGGTAGTTACATGTGTGTCATTTTCTTAACGTTAGTGACTTTTAAAATTTTTTCAAAAGGTGAAATAATAAACCAAACCTGCCAGTGTATTTGCAAGATGGTGTGTTTATACTCAGCCAGAGCACTCTTTATTTGGATCTCATGCCTTCCTTGAGTGATATCTTTTATTTATTAGAAGGAAATACTTTTTTCTTATTCCTTTGGTTTTGAAAAAGAGGAATTCTCTCTAAATGTTTATGGCTTTTGTTTGCTTGTTTCTTCTTGGTTTTTTTTGTTTGTTTGTTTTGTTTTTTGGTTTTCGTTTTTTTTTTTTTTTTTGTCCCAACCTTTACTACATCTTACTTGTTTATAACTCAACTTTTCTCTCTTTGGAGTCAGTGGCTTGCCTGGGAAAATGCATTATAAGCTCTCCTTACATGCATTCTCTGTTTTTGAGATTGTTAAAGCTGACTTCAGGTTTTTATCCTTCATAAGAATATTTCCTTTCAGGCCTATTATCAGAAATTTTATATTAACAAGGGGGAATGGTAGCACAATGGCTATTTGATTTCATGTTTTCTTTAACTCTCAGACAATAGGTGTTTTGTTGGCCTGCACAGAACCCGAGTGTTGCATGTCAAATGAAGAAAATAGCCACACGTTCAGGAAGGGGTGTAAGGATACTTGTGCTAAACATAATTTTTATTCAATTCCAAATAGGATCTTAATATAATTAGAAAAGGATAAGGGGTACCTGGGTTTAATATATATATGTATTCCAGACTTATGAAGAATATCTATACATGTTGCAGTTTTTAGCAGTTTTTTGAAGATTATAGTAACTCATGTTTCTATGCATTCTCATTAGCACAAACAGAGATAATCAGGACTTATATAATAATAACAGCCTATGCACTATGAAATGACTTTTTCTAAAAAAAAAAAAAAAGCATTTGCCTTTGTAACACTCTTTCAAAAAGTCAAAAAAGTGGCAAATATTGGAAAGAATATTTTCTAGCAACTAGATTTGATCTAAATATTTTGATATGCCAGATTTGATATGATATTTAGAGATATTCTAATGAATGCACAAGATTTTTGTCATTTTTTGTCTGTTTATGGTAATGTAAGAAATGACTTAAGCAATGGAATTGTTTTAAAAACAGAATTCATTCCAGAAATTAAAGATATCTTTGTATTTAAAAACTCTACTCCTGGGATAGTATCATTTGGGGATTTCCATATTTGTTTTCCCCCCCATTAACAAAGGCAAAGTCTATAGCTTTCACAGTCTCATTCATATAGAAGTGATTAGAGAAGCTACTAGACTCCTTTGACCCACAATATGGATGATCGGCCTGAAGGTAAAGACCTTAAGTGGACTTATAGTTCTTTCTTTTTTCTCAACTATTGCTTTTTTCTGCAAAAGAGCAACAGATACGCCCGTGGTATCTTTCAACAGTGACACACACAGATGTTAACATTGAAGAAAAGAAACATGAACATGTGATATATTCTCAACTATCCCACTGGCCCCCTTCCTACAATCTTCTGGCAAGACTGCCCTCCAGTGCTCAATAATGTGTGAAAAGCACTGCACCGGGGAAAGAGCGCCTTTGACAGCCTGGTGATCCCTGAGTCAGTGTTTTCCGCTTACCCACAGGGGCCAGGTTCTGCATGTGACTATGGAGCAAGCTCACAAGCACTGCAAGCCCCATCCATCCCTCACTCTCAAATCCTCCCTAAGTAGGGTCCAAATCGTCACTCCCAGGAAGCTCTCTACATCTCCTACTCTAATGCAGTCTTACACCCCCTCCCCATCTGTCAAACCCTTCTGTTTTGTTCCCTGAAATGTGAGTCAGTTATCATCAACTTACTTTTTATGTTCAACCTTTTGTAAATTCTTCATTCCTTTATTTAACACAGAAGTGCCCCACCCTTGAGGACACTGTTTTCCCTGCAACTCTTTCAAGTGATGATTATTGGCTCTAGTTCTTGTTTTCACCTTCTTCATGACCTTCCAGAATGTTCGCTCTTCAAAATTCCCAGCATCTCTGAGGGCTATGGTATCAAACAATGCCCTTCCCCCTATTTCATTCTCAATCTTTAGAGAGTTAACTACCTGTATTGCAATTTTAATTGCTTTCACTTCAACATTACTCCTGGACCACATTCCTGCCTCCTTTGCTGGTGCCCTTGCCAAGCTCCCAATCTGGCTGGAGTCCAAGTTGAACATCAGGGCCTGCATACTCTATTGCCTCTCTGTATTATGACCTATCTATACCCTACTGCCTCCCCCTCCAGGCTTGAATGGATTGTTGCTCTGTTTAATACTACATATGAGAACTGTGGGGTCAGCTTCCTATGATATGAACTTTGACCAGTGGGATAAAGGAGAGGAAAGAGAACAGGGCCCATTAATATCCCTTTATCTCTCCCTTTTGTGGACTGCTCTAATTTATGTTTTCTCCTTGCAAATGTTCCAGAGAAGCCCCACAAACCGAGGGAAAACGCCTGCTGAGTGACCTACATTGTCTCTTTATAAGGTACACTTCTTAGCACTGTTTCTCATTACATTATTTGCATTT
The DNA here is from genome assembly GCF_020171115.1 of Neogale vison. NCBI lineage: Eukaryota > Metazoa > Chordata > Mammalia > Carnivora > Mustelidae > Neogale > Neogale vison. Next base: position 53,658,101 of record NC_058096.1, read on the forward strand.
TTCCTTGCCTCATCTCTCTTAAATTTCTTCATTTTCACTGTTAGACTTTTATCTACTAATAAAATATAGGTGTCTTAATCTTTGTCTCATGTTCTATTTTCTGGATGCCTAGAGTGAAGGTAAATAATTAACATCTGTGACTATATTCTGTGGAGAGAGACTAGAAGGTAACCAATAAGAAATTTCCAAAGTAAAAGAAGAGATCATGTTAGTGGGCTCTTCATTCTTAATCCTGAATTTAAGAAAAATGATGCTCAATCAATGCTTAATGAGCCATAAGCCAACAGCTTTTCTTTGCTTCTTTTCCCAGGGGACATTCTTTTATTTTTCATCTGGGATTACATTTTATTATTTGTTGCTTTTCTTAATAAAAAATGGAGTAACAGTCTCACATGAAATGGATCAATGTAACGCTGTTCACTGGGGTCCCTCTGCTTCCTCCTGCCAACCCAGCATCGATTTCGGTAGAGCCATTTAATGATTGAAGGTTTCATTTTCTTCAGGTCACATAAACCATTCTACTTAAGGTCCTTTAGACCAGTGATGCCCAATAGAAATTTTGTTGGTGATGGATATGTTTTGTTCAATACCGAAGCCACTGGCCACAGGTAGGTATTGGACACTTGAAATGTGGCTAATGAGACTGAGGAATGAAATTGTTAACGTCTATAGCATTTAATTCAAATGTAAATGGCCATCGCTAGCTAGTGGTTGTCATATGGAATCAAAACAGTTCTAAACTGGCAGAAGTGAAGTTTCTGTAACCTAAAACACAGCCTAAAGTCACCTCTTCCAGAACCAGCTCTGAAGAAAACCTGTTTTCTGCTCCTTCTGGCACACAACAATGTACCAAACAACAACTGAATGATGAAAGAAGTTTCTAATATTGGTGAGAAAACATGATTGTGATAAAGCTTTATGAACTAAACCCTCATGATAAAATAAAACTATTTTGAAGACATTTTCTCTATCAAAAGTTGCTGCAAAATTAATGTTCCGAGTACTTATAATTTTTTAATGTGCTTTGGTAATACAATTTTTCAAGGTATCCTGCTCATTAAACTTTCTGCTATACAAGTTAAAATAAGACAACTGACTAATCAAAACCTCCTAAACAACAGTTAATTTTTGTATTTCTCAACAACAGTGTCAAAGTCATGTTCTTAAGAAAGTCTTATGTGGAACCTCCTCCCTTCTCTTTGAGCTCACATTCTTTTTTTTTTTTAACATGCTATCACAGTATCATGTCCACTTCATTCAATTCACTTGTCTTTTCATAATTACACATTCATGACTGTAATTATTTGATTAAAATCTGTCTCTTCTACCAGATTCTCAGCTCTGTATAAATAGGAGTATTCTTTTACTTACCTGGCACAGCTTCTGACATATATTATGTGATCAATAAAGTGTTGAATACATAATAAAATCTTATTCACTCTTTGTGGGGAGAAAAAATCAGTTTAACTTCTCTTCCAGTAAAATACTCTGAATGTTTCCCAGTGATTCTTTTCAATAATATTCATTGCCAGTTAACTATGTTTGCATTTGTATCTCCTTTCTCTTTTACCTTACATGACAGGTAAACTAATCTTCTTCAAATCACTGATAATTAATGGGAAACTTAAGAAATCTAATATAGATTAATTGAAAGATTTAAGGAAGCTATGTTTAGAAACATAAATGATTATTAAGCATTAGTTTTATAAAAACCGGTCACTAATTAGCTTCAGAATTTTGGAATTTCATAATAGTTTCTTGATGGTATAATTCTTGTAACCCTAATCTACCCACTCATGCTGGAAAGGGACCATAGACTAGAATAATATTCTGTGAACATTTCCTTTGCCCCTTAATCTACCCACTCATGCTGGAAAGGGACCGCAGACTAGATTAATATTTTGTGAACTTTCCCTTTGTCCATTTATACCTCCTTGCTTTATCATACTATACAGTATTTTGTCATTGAAATATTTTAAAGTGCAAGTACAAATTCTTCCCAACTGGTAGTTTCTAAATTCTGTTAGAGTGAGTTACTGACTATATATACTTTCATAGCCAAAGTTTCTCATTTTTTTCCTTCCTCAAAATATCTTTTCAAGTGCTCTCAGAAGCTGAATATGCCTACATATACATCAAATCAATAAAATCAATATTAGCTAAGAATACTCAACATTTAAGGGCTGTAATTTTACAGATCTTCAAAAACGAGACCAAATTGGACTACTTAGGTTGAGATCTATTTTCTTTTCAAGTGCTGGTTGCTAGTAGTCTCTTGAAATGGGCATTGCTAAAATATATAATCACATATCTCTTATGTATCAAATGCATTCTTCATTAAAGTTTTAATGATTGCCTACTATGCCAAGCTCTGTGTTGCCCACATGAGATAAAGAGATAAATGGGAAACAATCCATAAACTTACAGTAAGGGATAATGGCATGAACTGCTAGGGGACAACACAATATTCATTTTGTCTTTGATAGTCTTTATTTGAACAATATATTACTGAGCAAAAAGAATATATTCTCCAGCCTTACTTGTAGCTAAACATGGCCACGTGATTATTTTTCAGCCAATGAAATGCATGCAAAAATATCTTGTAGGACTGCCCAAAATGCTCTGCATAGAAGTCTGGGAAATATGCCCATTATCATCATCATTATCTCTCTTTCTGCAACCAGAAAAACAGACATAATAAGTAGAGCTCCAGCTACCTCCTTATACCAACAGGTGAAATAAACAGTGAAAGCCACACTGAAGAAGTCAGAATAGAAAGATGAAAGATATACTGATTTACTGGAGGCCCTTGAAGCAACCATATAGCTTTAAGCATTTATCCTTAGAAACATGTTTTTGTTCAATTCCATGTTTTAAGGTTGTCCTTTATATGTAAATTGAGATAATATTAACTGGCATATGTTAGAAGATTGTAGATCTAGACTTTTATGGTTGTATAAAGAACATGTTGGGAAAAGAGTGATTATATCAGTTTCATGAGGTCAGGGGTATTCAGAAACATAGCCATTTGAATTAAGTCTCGAAGGCTGAGTAAGAGCTTACCAGGTAAAGAAGAAAAGAAAGAGCATTACAACTACAGGAAAGAACACATGGTAAAAAGGTAGATTAAAAAAAGTGCAGGTTCATTTAGATAACTATAAGTAGTTTAGTAATGCTTGGTTTAATAACCCATTTACATAGCTAACTTTGGTCAATCAATGATCTTGCACATTAAAGAATTCTATCTCTAGGTTATAAGAAGTTTTTAAATTAGAAGAATAACATGATTAGTTTGGGATTTTATAATGAGTATTAGAGGTATGTTAAGCCAGAAACTAGGATAATACTTAGATAAAATAGTAGGATAATATAGCGGGAGAGATTATAACATCTGAATTAATGTATTACCTATGGAAATGGAGAGTGAGATGGAAAGAATCATTAAAACCAAATCACTTGTTTCAGAGGTTGTCAAGTGTCATAGATGGAGAAATGGATTTCAAGATTCATCCATTTTATTTCTTTTTTAGATTTTATTTATTTATTTGACAGACAGACACACACAGGAGAGAGGGAACACAGCAGGGGGAGTGGGAGAGGAAAAAGCAGGCTTCTTGCCAAACAGGGAGCCCAATGCAGGGCTTGATCCCAGGACCCTGAGCTGAAGGCAGATGCTTAACCAACTGAGCCACTCTGGCACCCCTCATCCATGTTATTTCTATAAAGCATCAATAAATAATTGGAAAATAAAAATGTAAAATGTTACTATTTTAGTAGCCAAAAATAACATAAAATTTCCAGAAAAAAAATAGTAAAATATGTGTAAGACTTCCACATGAAGAATAACTAGAGTTTATTGACAAAAAGAAATGAAGGGATACACTATATTCATAGGTTGAAGAAGTTACTGAAAAGATGCTAATTTTCCCTGGGTTGATTTATGGATTCAATAAAATTGCAATAAAAATCCCAGTGCTTTTTTAGAAATTAATAAGTTGATTAAAATTATCTAATATAATTTTTAATAAAGATTTATACTACCAGATATCAAGATGTACTATACAGCAACAACAATTAATGAATTATGCTATTGGCACAAGAGGAGACAATAAACCAGAATAGAGATAAAACAGGTTAGACATTCCAAAAACTGACCCAAACATTTGTTATATGATTGTCACAAATGAGATGTTGTAGTATAGTGGAGGAAATAATAGTCTTTTCAAAAATGGTCCTAGATCAATTAGATATCCATATGAAGAAAAATTATTCTTTACCTCTATACATATGCCGTATGAAAAGATCAAATACAAAAGGTAAAGCAATAATAATAATTAAACCTTCTGGAAGATAATATAGGAAAGGATCTTCATAAATTTAAAGACTTTTTTTTGGTAAGATTTTATTTATTTATTTATTTGACAGAGAGAGAGAGAGAGAGCACAAGCAGAGAGAGCAGCAGGCAGAGGGAAAGGGAGAACAAGACCCCTCTCAGAGCAGGGAGCCTGAGGCAGGCAGGATTCCAGAACCCTGGGATCCTGACCTGATTGGAAGGCCGAAGCTTATCAGACTGAGCCACCAGGCACCCCATGACTTCTTAAAGAGAGTACAAAGCAAGCATTAACTCTAAAGACAAAGACAGGTAAATTAGGTTACATTTAAACTGAGAACTTACAAAACTGAGAACTCAAAGAGTAAAAGGGCAAGCTGTGAGTCGGAAAGGACATTACAATGGAAAATATATAGGACTTATAAAACATATAAATAATGCCTACAGATAATAAACAGGAAGAAAATTCAGTATGTGCAAAGGTATAAGCAGACACGTCCCAAAATGTCTAATTAACCTATACAGAGATAATCAACATCATTACTTGTCAGAGAAATGAAATCCCAGTTTGTTTTTACACACCAAATAGAATGACTAAAGTAAAAAAAAAGAAATGGTAATACTGATTGTTCACATAGATCTGGAGCAATGGAAACTGAAATTTTGCTGCTGAGAGTGTAAGTTGATAGATTTATTTAGAAAATGGTCGTTATCTGTAGTTAAACATATGCTTGTCCCATGATCCATCAACTCCAGGAGTAGGTATATACCCAACCCAAATATATATAAATATGCACCAAAAGAAGTATATGAGAATTTTCACAATAGTTTTGTAAATTTCACAAACTAGAAACAAATTGGATATTTAAGTGGAAGAGGTTAAAAAAGTATAATTAATATAATAAAATACATCAATGAAAATGAATATGTTATTGCTACACACAATAGTATGTGTAAGATTTATGAACACAATGTTGAGACCAAAACTCAAAAGGTCTGAAATGGTTTGTTCCACTTATATAAAATTTCAAAAGCAGACTAAACTGATCCATGCTGTTAGAAATCAGAATAGTGCTTACCTCTGGGGCAAGGTGGTAAGTGAGGGGACAAAATGAGGGTCATCTGAGGCTCTAGTAATATTCTATTTTTCCTTTGAGGTGTGGTTAAATAGGTATGCTCACATTGTAAAAATTATTTGAACTTCACATTTGTCTTTTTTCATAAAATGAGAACTAATTCTGTTTTATTTGAGGTAACTGAATTGAATATTTCCCCATGGTGGAATTGATTCAGAGACAAAAGTAAACAATTTAAGAATTAACATGGGAACAAATACTTCCAACTCTTTGTATTTTTACATATATTATTTTCTTTCCCCCTTAGATTTGCTAGATTCAAGAGTGCTATGTTGTTGAATAATATAGTACAGTTTTATTTCTTTCTCAATATGAAAAAAGCCCCACTGCTTTATATAAAGATATTGAATATTGCAATGGCTGTTCCAATGTAGCAGTGGATTACTTTTTCACGCAAACTTTATCACTTCTTTATGTTAAAAAATGAGAGGGGGAATGACGTAAATGTAAATTCTTTTTTTTTATCACAGGGTCATACTATTTTATTAACCAAGGATGTGTAGAATTACAACTTTGAAAGTCTTGTGTGAATTCAGTACTTTTCACATTTTGTGTTAAATTAATAATTCCTAAGTTGTTAAATAGAAATTCTTCTGGAAGGATGAAAACCAAATCTTGTTATGAATCATAATAGATAACAATTTTCCTATTTGTGGGATTCTTCTTTATAGAACTGCATTGTTATTAATGTTTTGCCTCTCTAGTTCACAAAAACTCTTACTGAGCATCAAGCATTTGAAAAACATTTTTCAATTAACACATGAAGGTAGGGTGGAGTGGATGTTCAGTTCTATAGCTTTCCTGCACCAAATATAGAAAAAGATGCCTCCCAGCTGTTATAATGACTGAGATCCATTAATCTTTGATTAAATCTGTATAAATAGGTAAAGACCAAGACAAAAAGATGACATTCTATTGAAAATAATACAAAAAGCAAAACTCTGAGGTATAACTATCTGAAAGAGAGTGAACAGAAGTAAAAAAAAAAACTCTGCTGGGAAGTGCAAGCTAATAGGGAAGAGGGAAGTCTAAAGTAAATTTCTCTCTCCGTGGCTTTCACTCTAAGTCTGGTGCTAAGTGTCCTCCATGTGGTGAGCAGACTGGGTCTGGGCACACATGGAAAAAACGACAATCTTTCTTGTTGGGGAATCAGAAATCTGAAGCTTGAAAATTGTGAATGTTGAAGAGAGTAGTGGGTCCCAGAAAAGGATAAATCCAAGAGTGAATTCCCAAGTTCTGCTTAAACCATTTCTTCAACTCCTGAATTACCTATGTGTGGGAGAGAGGTAAGTGGTTGTGCTGAATAAAAAATATCCAAACAGAAGGGAGTTTCTGCCCAAGACATAGAGTTGCTAGCTCAAGCTAAGTCAAGAGTACTTACTACTAAAACAAGGAAACAACACATCGGTAAAAAAATAACAGAATTCAGAATCCCTAAATTTTAACACTGACACTATCCAGGATACAATGCAAAATTATCCAACATAAGCAAAACCTAAATAAATAAATAAATAAATAAATAAAAAATTCACAGTGTCAAGAAGAAGAAATGGATCGAGCCAAACCTCAAAATGAAACACATATTGGGCCTTACAGACAAGGTTTTCAAAATGGCTATCATTATCATCAATAAAGTAAAAACTAGACATATTTATAATGAATGAAAATGCTTGAAATGGAAATTTTAGAACTAAAGAATGAATTTTCTGAAATTAAAAAAAATCTCTAGATGGATTTAACAATCAAATGGATATGAACTTGAAAAACAACAACAGAAATTACTCAAAATTATTATAAAAAAAACAACAAAAACACATAGGAGAAAAAGACTTTTTTTTTTTTTTTAAGATTTTATTTATTTATTTGACAGACAGAGATCACAAGTAGGCAGAAAGGCAGCCAAAGAGAGGTGGGGAAGCAGGCTCCCTGCTGAGCAGAGAGCCCGATGTAGGACTCGATCCCAGGGCCCCAGGATCATGACCTGAGCCAAAGGCAGAGGCTTAACCCACTGAGCCACCCAGGTGCCCAGAGGAAAAAAAAAAAACTTTTAAAAAAGGTAGAAGAATCTCAAAGACCTATTTCAGATGTCAGCAAACTATGGCCCATGGGTCAAATCAGCCTATAAGCTAAGAATGGTTGTTATACTTTATACTATACTAAAATATACTATACTAAAATAAATTATTATTTTTAAAAAACAATAACATTTATGTTGATAGCATTATTCACAATAATCATAGGTGGAAGCAACACAGGTGTCCATCAATGGATGGATGGATTAAAAAAATGTGACATATGCATGTAACAGAATATCATTCAGCTTTAAAAAGAAAGGGAATTCTGATACATGCCACAACATGGATGAAACTTAAGGACATCAAAAAAGTTTTGGAGATGGGGAGTGATGGTTGCACAACAATGTGAATGTACTTACTACCACTGAACTGGGCCCTTAAAAATGATTCAGGTGGCAAAATTTATGTATATTTTATCCCAATTAAAAATGTAAAAAGGGGGGCGCCTGGGTGGCTCAGTGGGTTAAAGCCGCGGCCTTCGGCTCAGGTCATGATCCCAGGGGCCTGGGATCGAGCCCCACGTCGGGCTCTCTGCTCCGCGGGAGCCTGCTTCCTTCCCTCTCTCTCTGCCTGCCTCTCTGCCTACTTGTGATTCCTCTCTCTCCATCAAATAAATAAAATCTTTAAAAAAAAAAAATGTAAAAAGGAAGGCACCCAACTGACTCAGTTAGTGGAGTGCACGACACTTGATCTCAGGATTGTGAGTTCCAGTCCCATGTTGGGCATAGAGATGGTCTAAAAGAAAAATAAGTGACAGATATGTGGCCTGCAAATTCTAAATTATTGATTATCTGGCTCTTTACAGAAAGAGTTTGCTGACCTTTGATGGTCAAATACATTGATTCCAGAAAGAGAGAAAGAAGGGAATGAAAGAAAAATATTGGAAGAAATAATGTGTGAAAAACTTCCCAAATTTAATAAGAAAGCAAAATTTGAAGCTACAAGATGCTAGAGGAAAACCAAGGATGATAAACACAAAGAAGTTCAGCTAAGACACATCTTAGTCAAACGGTTGAAAGAAAAAAAAAACTGGCAACTCTCACAAGTAGCAAGAGAAAAATGGCACATAAGGGGCCACAAATATCTAATTTTTCACCAGACTCTGGAGACCAGAAGAAAGCAGAACAACATCTTTAAGATGCTGAAAGAAAGAAAATAGTCAATGCAGAATTCTAAATGTAAATAATCACTCAAAAATGAAAATGAAATAAAGACATTTTTAGTTGCAACCAAACTAGAAGCAGTGGATCTGTACCACAAGGAATAGTACCTTTACTATTTGAAGAAGTACTTCAAAATGAAGCACAAAGACAGGAGAATGGAAAACAGCTTTGGAAAAGAATGATGAAATGCTATCTATCTGGGTAAATGCAAAAGTCTATCTTTCCATTTCCTTCTGCCATTTTCCTCTATTTTTTTTATAGACTGAATACCTGTTTAAAAACATTATAACATTGTGGAGTCTATCATGTGTGTAGATGTAGTACATATGACAAGAAGAATACAGCCTTATATTGTTGTCAGATTTCCATATTTTGCATGAAATAGCACACTGTAGCACTGAACATGGACCCGGAAAATGTAAGCATGACTATTGTAGTAGCTAGATCAACCACCACCGCCACCACCAAAAACTCAAAGAAAATTGATTTTAACCAACAAGGAAATTAACATGAGATTCTAAAAATTATTCAAATAGTTTTAAGAAGGTAAGATCCTTCTTCTTCTACCATCTCATTCCCCTCACTTGTAGCTGGGAAATGTCCTCACTTTTAAAAGCAAATGTGAGTAGGTTGGGCCTTCCCAGATAATCCAGGATAACCTCCTGATCTCAAAATCCGAACCTTAATCAATGCCCCCTTTGCAATGTAAACTAACAAAATCATGATTTCGGGGATTCAAAAATGGGAATGTTTGGTAGCCATTATTCTGCCTAAGCAGCGCCCTCCAGCTTCCAAATATTCATGTCTACCTGATGTGCGAAATACATTAATCTCATCCCAATATCTCCTAAAATCTGAAACCATTACAACAACTCAAAGTCTAAATTCTAATCTAAATGTCATCATCTTAAAAACCCCATAAAGTACATATGAGTGAAGTTCTGTGTAAATCTACCTAGGACACAATTCCTCTCCCTTTTTGGGTCCTTCGGTGTTCAGGCTAGATTTCTCTTCCTCCAGAAATCCTTCTTGACCACTTGGGTTACTGTTATGGTTAATCTTAAGTGTCAACTTGACTCAGACCTATGGATCTACAGTGCCCAGACATTTCGTTTAACATTTTTCTGGGTGTGTCAGTGAGGGTGTTCCTGGGTGAGATTAACATTTGAATGGGTAGGGCAAAGAAAAGCAGATGGCCCATTCTGAATGTGAGTGGACCTCACCCAATCAACTGAAGACCTGAACAGAACAAAAAAACTAACAGGTAACTCCTTGGCCTGACTGCTGGAGCTGAGACATTGGTCTTCCCCTACCCTTAAGCTGGAGCTACGGCTAGCTCTCCTCAGTTCCAGCTTGCCAGTTGCAGATCTTAGGACTTCTCAGCCTCTGTAACCATGTGAGCCAATTCTTTATAACCAACCTCTCTTCTCTTGCTTTCCCTCTCTCTTCATATCTCTATACATATATCTATATTCATTTATCTACATCTCTGTCATCTCCTGTTAGTTTTGTTTCTATAGAGAAGTCTGACTAATACACTTATTATTTCTAGGGTAGCTTCATCTATGAATTTATGCCTGTAGCTCCATCTCCAACTTTCTGTTGAGCATCTCACTTTATATTGTAATTGTCTCTCAGTGTTAAGTTGAGAAAGGAATAATTGCCTGTCTTCCACACTTTTTATCCACAATCCTTAGTATGGTGCCTGACATCTAGTATATACTGAATACTATTTGTTGAATAAATGAAAAAAATAGGTCAAGTTTCCAATCAGAGAAATATCTAGATTACTTTAATCAAGTAAGCCATTTCTTAATCTATTTTAGCTATAATTGGCCCGCAGATAACTTATAGTCTGGTAGACATTACTTAGTATGGCCCTTAAGTCATTAAACCCTTCAGTCTATGTATATAGCAATCTTTTGTTTTGTTTGACTGTTCAGCTTCTGATCTCTGAAGGAAAATGTCTTTCTGATACACATTACTCCTTAAAAAACTAGACAGGCTAATGGATTTGCTTGTTTCCATTCCTAATTTGGTACAAAACCAACCAGGGTCCAAGAATGGAAAAGGACCATCACATGGATGGGAAATTTCCCATTTTCCAATTTACTCAGCCCCTTGTTCAAACTGAGACAAACATCTTCCCATAATAATTAAAGGCAGAAAAGGCTATAGGTAAACAATTATCATGGTTGAAAATTCCTGATCTTAAAATAATTTCAAATTGAGCTCTTTCATAATTGCATTCATTGCCTTAGAGAACATAATAAACTTAAGAAATGTTTTGGCATGTAGATATACATCAAGATTGTCTCTTTTGTTGGGGTATGTGTATTAAGAACAGAATGGAATTTTTAGAAAAGTAGGTCAATGATGGTTAAAATTACTCTGTTTGCTTCTCTATTCCTCCTGTTAAAAAATTTTTAAACAACACTTAAAGCCAAACGTCTAGTCTAGGTTTTGTACACATGAATAGAAAATACAAACAAGAAATAGAACACAGAGACCACTATCGATCCCTCTATACACAAAAGGAGTTATTTTCTTTGGTATTGGCTTTAAAAAGTGGTGTTCCCCACCCCACCCCACAACCTCTCCCATTCAATGAAGAAGTCAGCAATTCATTGTGCGTGAGCAGGAGCTGCAAGGAATTATTGAAAAAAAAAAAAAAAAAGGCATTATACCATTATTCCAAAGAGAGAAACACATTTCAAGTCAGGCTTATCCACTCTCTTGGATTTAGGTGCTTGCATCTTTTACTGTGTGCAGAATGAGTGAGGGTGAATACAAGCCTGTTGATGGTGTCTTGCACCAAACCACATTACTAACATCCGTTTTCTATAGAAATTGCTCAGTGTTCCTTTCCTTTTATTCCCTGCATTGTTGTACCATAAATACCTAATTTAAACTAACATGCAATGCCATTTTAGTAAGCCTCTGAAAAGCCATTCATTTAAGTACATGATATAGCACAGGGAACAGGCAGGTATCCATTATGTCTGCATACTTCTCCATGTAAACAATGACATATTCCTGTCAAAAGCTGATACTTACAATTCTAAATTTTGAACTAAACTTGTAAGAGATAAGTTGTCCTTTTTCCCGAAAGACTCATATAGTGTCCGCAGCTTTCATGTAAAAGTATCATTAATGCATTTTTCTAAAGAAGTTACATATGGTACACATTTATCACAGTGTAATTCAATTTTCTTTAAAACTCAATACTCCCAACAAGTACTTTTTTCTATTTTCCTTTATGGTCCATTTTAAATAGAGACAATTTTATAGTCAGTCTTCTTCACTAAGTACAGTATCATAAACACTTAACTTTGCTGTTACATGCATTTTTTATATCATTGCAAGGATGTGCATAATTACCATAATTATTCCAGCTATTTATGTTTTTTCTGTTATAAATCACACTGTAATAAACCTATTTGTATATGTAAGTTTTCATAATTTAAGTAAAATATATTCTTAGGACTAGAATGCTCTTTTAATGACCTTCTTTCCTAAATGTAAGAAATTGAATCAGTATCCCAAATTTAATCACTTCCTTTCCAGAATGAATAAATAAGGATCTAATCCTCCTTTAACACAGTTATGAAACAGGTTAATAATTCAGACTTGGGGGAACAGACCCAGATCTCAATTCTATCTCCAATACTTGCGTGATCTTTGGGAAGAAACTTAACGTCTTACAGTTCTTAGCTCTCTCATCCTAAAATGGGTACAGTGACTTCTTGTTTCTGGTCCAGCATTTAAACAACTTAGAAGTCAGTACTCTATCCCTAAGAACCTGAAAAAACTGAAGAAACTGCGAAATCAGCTCTTCTTAGATTTGCCGGAAAATGGCACAAAGCAACTGTTAAGAATCACAACCTACCAGAGCAAAACCACTAGCACCATGGGAACCACTGCCGGGGTGGGAGAATCTGAACTGTAAGTGATGAATTGCTGGAAGGTTGGTGTGCATAACTCTGGGAGTTAAAAACTCCTGTGAGACCCCACCATCGTTGGGGAAGAGCATACTTGTGTGAGTTTTACCTTAAGAAGCTCAACTAGATCCACATGGGGGAAATGTGAGAAAAATCCTCCCCATCTTTGGCAGAAGAAGGAAAATGGAACCATTATGAAATGCACCAGAACATTCTGTTCTTAACAAGGAATGCCTTCAGGAGAACGTGCGCGCGTGTGTGTGTGCACACAGATATTTTATGTATATATATTACAAAATATGCACATATATGTGTATATATATATTATATATAATATACGTATATATTATAATGTCTGTATATATAATATATGTATATTTTATAAATATATCTAATATATAAATATGAAATTAGATATAGTAAATATAATAAATATGTTTAAATATTGAATATATATATATTTAAAGATTTATTTATTATTTGACAGAGAGAGAGTAAGGGAGGCAGACAGAGGAAAGGGAGAGAATCTCAAGCAGACTCCCCTTTGAGCACAGCTCCCCTGTGAGCAGGGCTCCACCTCACAATCCCAAGATCACAATCTGAGCCCAAATCAAGTCAGGCATTCAAATGACTGAACCACCTGGGTGCTCCCGGGAGAAATTATTTTATCAAAGCCTAATGTGCTGGGTTTGATTGTTCTAAAAATCTAAAAATGTGTTCAGAAGATTCTTAAAGCAGTGAAAAATACTGTTTGATACTGTAATGGTGGGTACATGTCACACAGAGTGAAACCTAATGAAAACCGTAGACTCAGGCTGATAATGTGTCAGTATAGGTTCATGGATTGTAACAATGTACCACTCTGGTAGAGGATGTTGATGACTTGGGAGGATGTTGATGACTCGGGAGGCTGTGCTAGCATGGAGGTCAGGGTGTATAGCAACTTTCTGCTCAGTTTTGCTGTGAAACTGAAACTTCTCTAAGAAATGAAGCTAATTATTAAAAAAATAAGAGTATAAATGCTTATTTGCCATTACAGTTGATAATGCATATTAGAAAATGTGATACATATATACATATATATATACACATATGTATATATATATACACGCATGTATATGCATATATATATACACATATATATACACATATACATATGTATATATATATGTGTATATATATATAGTGTTCTATATTCAAAATAATCATAAGATTTCACAAATTTCACAAATTAGTAAACACTTGATTAATGTAGAAAAAAGTTTGATGACAGAAGAGAATGTTAATGCAACTGCATTTCATTTAAAACCAGCTAAAAGAGAAGATCATGTGCTCGTGGTAGTTATACAGTTGTTCTGGATGAAAAACAACTGGGCTTTTATGAACTATTTCTGAGTTTGGGAAAATTAATGCTTCCAATTTGGAAAAAGTATTACTAGGAAAAGATGTCAATAAAAAAACAGCTCACTGATCTTTAAATTGTGTTTTCAGCCACCCTTGGGCAATTGTTTCTGAAACCCTGACATCCCAGGTTTTTCTTTATGGTTTCAGAATATCTTTGGAAGAACCAAGAATCAGGAGCATTTTAGAGAGCTAAAGGGCTGAGGCTTTGTGTTCAAGATCGGTGTCTCTTCTAATTACTTCCAACCTTTCCTTTATCCTCTAGTCTGAAATGTGACCAGTTTCTAACACTTTAAGTATATATACAGTTATTTCTGTTGTAAAACTATGTTAAATACAAATAATCTTTTTTCACTGAAGGCTTCTACTGGATCTTTTTTTTTCACTTTTAATCGTTCAACTTTATTACATCAAATGATTTTCATCTTGAGAATTAGTGGTTAATGAATAATCATTTGGAATAAGTTTTATGATCATTAAACATCCTACAGATACAATATAGTATTTATATCTACATGCTTTTCCACAGAAAGTTTGTGTTTCTATTTTATTGTCTAGAATGACTGCTTATTTTAATTAAAATAAATTGACTCAGTGACAGGTGGCCAAAGGAGGTATTTCTAGGAGCTTGAGGTGAGTGGGGAATGGACGGTAATTACTTAATGGCCTGACTAAAGTACTTTGGTTGAAAAAAAGCTATTTAACTTGGTTTTTATTCTGGCAACCAAGAATAACTGAGTTCCCACTGTTCAAAGATAAAATGAGCTGCATTAAATATGATGGGTTTACTTGAGCAAACATTTATCTGAATCAGGCAGTACTCAACCAAAAGTGGTTAGGAGTGCTCCTAACCACTGACAGGAGCTAGGGAAAGACTTGGATAGAGAAAAGGTGGAAGGAAAGCAAAGAAGTTGTGACTTGGTTGTAGCTTAAAGCCCAGTTGGCTCTTTGTGATGGGTTGTCCCTAGGTTTTAGTGTCATAACCTTGAGGCATTTCCAGGTTTAGAATTTGGTTTGCTTATGAAGGCCTCCACAGCCCAGTAACCTCCGTCTCGGGACCTTGTTTGTTTAATTGAACACCACATTTATCAAAGTCATGGGGGGAGGGGTTGTTGGCTATTTTCAATTTTAAATCTGAGGAATCAAAAGATAATTCCCGAGTTTAATGGAATCCCTCTGTTGTTGATCCATAATTGGAAAGAAGAAACATGAGTGAAAAGATGAAAAGAATCAGAAATATGGAATTGTGTTTGAGAAAACATGAATTAATCGTGATTGTTGATTTGGTTGGAGGGATCTGTAATATTACGGTGGTTGTTCAAACAAAAGGCGGTGTAGAGGAAATCAGAGAAGACTGCTGCTCAGTTGATTCTTTATTTATGGGTAATCATATATACAATCAGCAGAGATTTCAGGGCACTGAAATGAAGGCTGTAATTGGGTTATAGGGCTGTAGGATATGTCCACTGAGGAATTTAGAGATGGATAACAGGTTGTCTGGAGCCCTGTTTTCATGAGTACCTAAATGGCTTTCTGGGAGCATGGGGAAAGATTTGGTGCCAAATAATCAGGCGCCTCAGGACATGAGCAAGAAGAAATGAGTATGAGAAGGTTATGTAAAAGCACGTCCTGAGGTTGGCATGGTGTGGGGATTTTTTAGCCTCTTTTTGGCTTGAGACATTAGCCTGTGTTCTGAAGAAAAACATGCAAGACTGGGTTGTAGCCTTTAATTCTCTTTGATCTTACTTCTAGAGAACTCCTTTTATTACTTAATAAGCAAGATTATAAAACTAGCACTTCAGGCAGAAATCTGGAAACCTAAAGGGCTAAAGGGTTGAAAAGAAAAGCAAGTATCTCCACACTCTGGGGTAGTAGCTCTAGCCCAAGGAATGAGAAGAATGAGATGCGGTAGTGGGGTAGTCTCTGTGCATTAAAAAATCTTAACTTAAAAAACAAACAAACAAAACCCAAAAACTGCCAGTTACTTCCTAACAGAGAGAAATTTAGCGTGTCTGACTCCATATTGCTTCTATTTCCCTTGCTATTGTGACCTACAGCTTAGAAATTTCTGCTGAGCCCTGCACGTAAGCATGTTACAGATAAGATTTGCAAAAACTGCTTTTGACCCCAAACCTATCTCACCTAAGGAGATAAGGAAGTACCACAAAAATGACTAGGCTGTGTTTAGGATTCACAGGAATGACATGACCAGATTTCTGTAGACAAAAATCAACTGACCAAGGACAAAGAAGTTACAAGGCCTTCCTTGGATGTTCACAGATGTTAGTTGCTTTTGACTCCAACCTCCTTCAGCTTCCCCCTTTTGTTAACATAAAAGAAGCTCAGATTCATGGTGAGGGAAAATAGCCTGCCATCTCCTTGGTTTGCTGCCTTTCTGGATAAAGTCTCTTTCCTTACCCCAACATCTTGCCTCTCAACTTAATAGCCAGCTGGACAATGAACAGAATGAGGTTGAACTCGGTTACGATTTTGCCAACAAAAGATGGGTTGATTCAGGAAGAACAGAGAATGGCAATTAGGGCAAGACCAGTCCAGAGATTAAAGGAAAGGTGTGCTATTTTATAGAGGAAAGGGGTCAGGTAGGAAGGTGGTTACAAACCAAAGGTCCACTGGAGTAAATGGGGAGGTGGAGGTGTAGTGGCCTCTCATTCGCTGAGTTGTGAGTCTCATTCGCTCGGCTGTTGCTAGAAGAGGAGGTAAGACTTTCTTCTTCTTTCCAGAAGAGGAAAGTGGTATCCACCTGTGAGGCTGGTCTCTTCCTGTTGGACTTGCAATTGATGATGAGAGGAAGGGCCAGAGAGTTCTCCCTGACAACATCCCGACTCCATTTTAGTGAGCTTCCCCTTTATGAATTTTTACAAGAGCAGCAAGAAAACACCACAACAGTCTCCTTGGACAGTGAGCCTGAGGAGCAGAAAGCTAGAGGCTTCTGAGGCCCTGTTAAGGGGAGGGTTCATAAGCAGCAGCACAGCCCTAAGCAATAAACAAAACATGTACTGGAAGATTATCAAACATTTGTTGCATTGAATTAGAATAAGCAAAAATGATCACCACGAGGGTTAGAACTGATTTTTATAATTTTAAATCAGGTATATTTAAACACTTATTGTTACACCATAACATCACTTACCCTTTACCTTTAGAATTGGGATACTTGATTATGTCAACAGGCTTAAAGCTTGTTAGGGGTTAACAGAGTCTCTCCTGGTTGGCCCCTGCCGCCACCCCACCCCAGCTGATACTGCCCCAGATCATCTCAGAAGAATCCAGTTTATAGTCCCATAGAATCAGGGGAGAGAATTATCTATTCTACACACCAAACTAAAACAACTCCTCAAACATATACCTGGAAGATGAAGAGGCTGAGGGTGTGGAGAAAAGTTCTCCCTGTTTTGGAGTGGCCACTGTGACAACGTTACAGCAATGGATTTTCTATATGATAATAACCCAAAAGCACAATGCTATGATTATTTTCTGGGTCTAGTTTTGCTCAGTTCTTTAATAAGAGAAATATTTTCATATTATTCTTAGATAATTTCTTGCTCACATGCAGAGACTTTGAATTATTACAAATCTGCCTTGAAATTTTAGCACATTTTCCCACAAAGTTTGTTGGCAAATAAAACCCCTACTGTCTCTACTAATATCCTCTACTTCTTGCCAAATTAACATTTTTATGGTAAATAGTATTAGATGCTCTATGATTGGGATAGCTTTAATAAATCAGTTTCCATTATGATGCTCTCTAAACATGGAAATACAAAATGTTACTAGCAGAGATAGTCCACGGGATCATTAAAACTCAAAAAGGTCCTGAAAGGGATGTCGCTGGTTCATCAACATTTGAAGTTTTCAGTTCTTTCCTATAATATTTAATGCTTACACAAGAATGAAGGATCGGATGGAAAGAGGAAAGCTTTATCTCAAGTTGCCCAGGTGTGTATCATTTAAAAATGTTGTACAGATTTATGCGCGTGAGAAGGTGAGGTGGGGAGGGTTGTAGTGTGATTCTCTTCAAAACAAACTGAACTGGTTTTTATCTTTATTGCCACAAAGAGATTAAAGAGACTGTGTGAGAGGGAAGAGTCCCCAGGAAGAGTTAAGTTGCAGACCTCCCACTTCAAGGAATGTCACCTAATCAGGGTTGCAGCAAAGCAGACAAAATCA
The DNA here is from genome assembly GCF_020171115.1 of Neogale vison. Taxonomy (NCBI): domain Eukaryota; kingdom Metazoa; phylum Chordata; class Mammalia; order Carnivora; family Mustelidae; genus Neogale; species Neogale vison. The sequence continues at coordinate 53,676,335 of NC_058096.1, forward strand.
GATCTGAGGCTTGCCCTACAGAGGGACTTTTCAAAGACTTGCCTTCAAACCTGTGGGACTCTTCAGATCATTTGCTCCCTGAGCAACTTCTCTGGCATGGATATGAGTGCCCTCTGTTCCTGCTGGGTGCCATACACAGCTTTGCAGTGGTGCAGAAACAATAGAAAAGTAGACTCTCTAGAAGAACCTCCTCTTCATTCAAAACGCACATTAAAAACAGATTTACCTTTTTTCCCCCAGCTTTACTGAGATATAAATGACATATAAAACTGTATAAGTTTAAGGTGCACTATGTGTTGATTTCATACACACATATTGTAAAATGATGACCACTGAAGCATTAGCTAACACGTCCATCATGTCTCAGAATTACCATTTCTTCAAAAAAAGATTTTTTTTTTTGCAGTGAGAACATTTAAGATTTACTCTCAGCAACTTTCCAGTATATAAACAGTATTTTAAAAAATATTTTATTTATTTTAGAGAGAGGGAGTGGTAGGAGAGAAGGGAGAGGAAGAGAGAGTCTCAAGCAGACTCTACACTGAGCACAAAGCCCTTTGTGGGGCTCAGAGCCTATGATCCTGAGATTATGACCTGAGCCAAAATGGAGAGTTGAAGCTTCATTGACAGTGCCACCCAGGTGTCTCAGATTTCACTTGTTTATTTAGAAAGAGTGAGAGGGTGTGCTTGTGTGCAGGGAGAGGGACAGAGAGTGAGGGGGAGGGGCAGAGGAAGAGGTGGGGCAGGGGAAGGGGAGGGGGAGATGGTGAGAATCTCAAGCAGACTCCCCACTGAGAACAAAGCCAAAGGTAGGGCTTGATCTCATGAACCCTGCGATCATAACCTGAGCCAGATGCTTACCCAACTGAACCGCCCAGGTGCCTCATAAAACAGTATTTTTAACTATAATCAACATATTGTTTTCTGCTAATAGGATCCCTTCCACTTGATCATTCAGTGATGGGGAGCTCATAGACTTGAAACAAATCTCAATTTTGAATAATTACAAATTGTAGGACTATGCTCCCTGATATTTAAATGACGATTCTCTCTAAACTTTTATACATCAAGGTTGTACTCTAATGTTACCAGTTATAAAACATTTCTGTTATTGCTTTTACAAGAGCTTACTTCTAATACTTTAAGGCAGCTTTCCCATCCCCACTAAGTATTTTCAATTCCAGAATTAACATTCTTAATTCTTCAGAAATTTTCTTACAGAATATAGCTACTCCCTTTTGTAGTCTACTCACCACTCTCAAAACTTTCTACAGCTTTATTATATTTTATTTTATTACAAAATCCACCTCCAGCATGGAGCCCAACGTGGGGCTTGAGCTCATGACCCCGAGATCAAGACCTGAGCCGAAATCAAGAGTTGGATACTTAACTGATGAAAAGGCGCCCCAGGTTTATCACATTTTAAAACACAATAACCGTATATAAATATAATACAGTGCATGTGATCTGACCAAGATAGTACAGTAAGCTAAGTACAGTCTTTCTTATTTTCTCAGTATAAGGATTTTATGAGTGTTTTTGGCAGCTCATTACACATGTTGGCTTATACTGAGCTTTAGTTAACGAAAACTTTTTCCAAGTGAACTGTTTAATCCACTTACCTGAAGCATAATGCAGATTTTTGGATTCATCCTGACTAAATTTAACCTTGAGATTTTTGACCTGAATCTTGGTTCTTATGATTCTAATTCTTTATCACCTATGTATATATATGGGAATAGAACAGGGTGAAGTAGTAAATCTTTGGCTGTTCCATTGGAAAATGACTATGGATTGTTGTTAATAATTTTTGCAAAGATTATTCAACTGGCTAAACCACACTCTGTATGTGGTTCAAGCTTATCTTAGGGAAGAATCCTCCAAATGCCTGTTGGAAGGACTGTTAGGTCTTTGGTAAATCCATTCGGCTTTCTAGTAAGCACCAGCATTTTTTGTTAAACATTAATATGAAATGTACTTAAAATTCTACCCTAAAGATTCTACCCTAAAGATTTCCAGCTATATGTCAGATTTTTGGAATCTTTTATCTAGAATTTCAAATTTAACATTAAGAGAATATTTATCTTTTTTTGAGGCCAACAAAATAAATTTAAAAAAATAGCCTTCATCAAACTATCATTAATGACTTTTCCATGATGATTATCCAAATTCCTTTCCACATCTTGGAATATAATTCGGTTAAATTGCATAAGGCTTCCAGCCCTGAATTTGATTACAGGAGTTTAAATTCGACTGGGGTCACTCAGAATGAATGTGATCTTAGTTAAATGACTTATATTGTTAGGGCCTTATTTGTGAAGATGATGAATATAAAAACATAGGTAGCAATAGCCATCAATCTTGGATTTAAACTCCTGTAAATGATATATAATATACTCATATTCATAGTTTTTTCTTAAATTCCCACAAATCATTTTATAAATATTGCTGGTTAGCATATTTCCTTTGTCCCCAATTCACTGTCCTCTTGGGAATATCTACTATTAGCCACATAACTGTTTAATCAAAGGAAAATACTACTTAAATTATCAGAAATTAACTGCACCATCTACACATAGACTCAAAACTCCTGGAAAAACTCAAACTTCAAGTCAATAACCTTCACTGAAACCAATGGCTTATACTTTTTCTCATGCAATTTAGTGAGGCTTGTTTATATTTTTACTTCTTTACTCAGTCTCTCAGCACTTCCTAGAATGTTAGTGCTTCTGCTACCCCGAGGCATTTTCTTTAGAATTCACCTCAGCTGAATCCAGTTCTTTCCGCTTTTGGCACTGGCCCCAGATCATTGTTTCTTTAGATTATTACCCTTTTTCTTGCCAAGGGTCACCCGCTACTATAGAATATCTATGCCAGTTCCAAACCTGCTATAGTTTTGTCTGCAAAAAGTTCTTTCTAAATCATCAGAAAGAGTGGACTTCAACTCTTTCAATGGCAATTGCCATAGTCTTTCTGATACTCCCATAGCCTTTTCTATTGGGAGAAAGGAAATTAGTCTTCAACATAACATTTTAGAGTTTAGTTACAAATCCATTTAACTGTCCACCATTCTAGAGTTCTGTACTATGCTTTGGTAGAGTTTCAAAAGGAAGCAAGCATAGCTGATATTAAGATTGGTGCAGCTTTGGACAATATAGCTGTAAATAATTCTTCCAAGAATGTCATTTATTATTATTCTCATATTATTCCCTCCTGAGCTGCCAGTTCCGTAATTTTCCCAATCATCATTCTCCTCCCTTCTGACACCTCAAGGTACTCAACTGAAACACATACAAGGCCAAGTTTGGAAGGGCAATAATCCATATTCAGCCCGTAATTTTGGCTTGCTTTGCCTATCATTTTTTTCCCTTGGAATTGTGCAATCTTTGGGTTCTTCCAGAAAATATAAAAATGATCATTGTCTGTATAGGACCCTGTCCAAGATGTTTCAAGAATTTGAATCACAATACTGTTCTTGTTCAAGTTTAGCATGCAACCTTCCCAGGCTAGAAAAATACAGATACAGAAGGATGGCAGTGGCCTTCTTATTTTACATCACAGAGAAGAAGGTTTGTTTTGTTATTTTCCTCAAAGTGAAAATTCTGTAAATTGATTGAACTAGGGATTATTTGTGTGATGAGGATACTATAAAGTATGTGTCTTCATTACAAGCCTAACTCATTTTAATGAAATATTATTTCAGCCATTTGAACTAGGGATTATTGGTTATATGAAGGGCACAGTAAAGTTTTGTGTCTGTTACAAGCCTAAATCTTTTTTAATAAAGTGTTTGGACCATTATGTTTTCACATTTGCTTTTGAATAGGTAATGACTATCAATCAGAGTCTTTTATGAAACATTTTCAGTATGATCCATAAAAGCACTTGCATTAAAATGTGAGAATGAGTGGGAGTGATCTGTACCCTTAACTATTACTGTCATTAGCATTAAATGATTCCTCTTAATACTTTTTTACTTGAGTGGCTATTATAAAATTATAATTTTTCAAATGGAGATTTAAAAAATCACAGAAAAATAAAGATAGGGGTGTACAAAGGTGGAAACTACTCATGCAGGAAGTGCTTTTCCTGCCTTGGGAGCTCTACAGTTTTCTGGGAAATATTGCCATAAAACACTTGATATTTTTAGAATACTTTTACCATCAAAAATCTGCTACATTTTAACACTTCCTCTCTCTTCTTTAATTGCAAAAAGAAAATTCCAAGTTTCATGTGTTTTAAATAAGTGATTGCCTTCCACCCACCTCTTCTCTTGACTCCCATTTGCCAAGCTTGACATTATCTGGCTCTTTCCTTGGCCTCTTCTAGAGCACAAAGTTGTGCCTGCCATTAATCGTGTCCCCTAAGTTGGTGATGTTTATCAGGTCAGCACATATGATTGATCCTGGCTTTTGAACTCCGTGAAGACATTCCAAATTGACATCTTACCTGTATGTATGAAAAAAAAATGTGTGTGTGTGTGTGTGTGTGTGTGTGTGCGTGTGCGTGTGTATGTATAAATAAAGACAGGATAATCAACTTTAAAATAGTGGGGCTTAAAATTATAAACACAGAAAATCAGTGTCTTGATTGTTACAGATTCCATCTTTTTTTTTTTTTTTTTAAGGTGATATCGAGGTCAGGAGCAAACAGGGATTCTTGGATTCTGAGAATGGAAACCCATATGGTAGGAGACAAGGCCTCTAGGGACAGTGTATGTAGATCAAAACAGTGAGAGTGGAATTTTCCCGAGTTTACTTCTATAAATAATTAACTGAATGTCCTTACATAAATAAATATTTTCCTCTGGGAATTACAGCATCATTAGGAATTTCTGAGTACTAATTCTAGTTTTGGCATCTATTCTCCATTCTCATTTTTAGCATCTTTCTGTCTGCTTGTCTACTGAGAAGAAATATCCTACTTTTCGAAGGAAACAGAAGAAGAATTGCAAAATAGTTACATCTAATGTGCGCGTTAAAGAGCAAAATGGGATTACTCTAAGGGGAAGCATGACAAAGGGGCAGGGAAAACATTTTTACCATTAAAAAATCTCTAAACTTGTAGCACTACAAGTCTTTCGGAGAGGTGTTCTCTCTCATCCCTGGCCTTTATTCTGTTTCTCTTTTCTCAGTGAAGGAATGTCCCTGAACCCCTAGAGGTGGTTTACATCAGTCATTTCCATTCTTGTTCCTAATTAGTTATTATTGTTTTTAACATTGTAGAAAAGTCAGCCTACAACTGAACTATCAAGGAAACAAACATTCACCTCTCTTATGTCCTTGTTTTCATCTCTCTATGATTCAGCACACAAAATGTGTAAGTGATGTTTGAACACTTACTTCTACAAACAAAATAAACAGGAAGACTATACTTATTTGGGGAGCAAGGCATCTAAGATAGGTGACAGTGATACAGTTATAACCTAGAAGATATTTTGATACATGTGAGACAGTTAAATGCATGAGCAGTACTTATATGTGCCCCAAATCATATAGATCGATTTTTAAACTTCATTAGGGGAACACTTTGTTAGAGAATTCTATGTGAATTCTTTTGCAATGTGAATAGACACCTCTTCATTGATCTGTTATGTAAGTCAAAATTTGTCAAGTCATACTTTCTTAAGTCATGGAATTATCCACATATGAAAGAGTGATATTTCTCTGAATCTCTCTCTTACTACTACTGGGGGCCTAGTTTGGGAGTAGAGGTAATTTTCTGGAAAGCACTATTTAACGAGGCAACTAACTTTTTGCCTTTCTGGATCAAGATCTATACTTCCATTCCCTAGTCTGCAGCAGGAGTCTGACCCCATGGATTTATCAAAGGTTTCCTTGCCCTCTGGCTTTTTGTCAATACTGAAGGAAGATCGGGGGTAGGAAGAGACACTGGGTATTTATTTTATAGGGGTCTTCCCTCTCAGGCTACTGGGTGTTGTCAGTGTTCCTCTACAACAGGCCCTATATCCAGTTAGGTTGTACATCCTTCCAACTAGCCTCACAGGATACTCCTTCAGTCCCAAGTGGTAACAACTCTGTACTGTTACTCACCCCGGAGTACTGCTTCTTACCTTGTTGGTTTCCTTAAACCCTGTCTTTGCTGGTCATCCTCTATTAACCTTTCATCAAGTATTCAAGTGGACATCCTAGGTTATTGGACACAAAAAGATTTGTGATGTGGTAAAGATTAATTTTTGATAAAGACTCCAAACAGACTTTTTCTGCAAAAAAATCATTCTGTCTTCTACATTTCTCTTTCGTACCCCTATCCTCAATGGTCTTGGACTGCAGGGGAAAATGCACCTGCTAGGGCTAAAGAATGTCGATCCCTTGCTACAAACCAAAGTAAATGGAGGTTAAAGGAGCGTCTTTTTTAAGAATTTCTTAGAGCTTCAAGAATAGGAGTGAAAGAGCTTCACTGTTACATTGCCATTCTCAGGTTTGAAAGACAGGTTATAGTATGATCTGATTGGTAATAAAACCACAAGGGAGGAATGGGCATATCAATATAGACTCCAAAACATGGGACATGTGAAAGAGAACTGGACACTGGAGAAAACTATTTCATGGCTCCCTTGTTTACAGATTATTTCACATTATAATTTCATTCATTTATTTGTTCATTCATTCATATATTTATTCAACAAATATTTGAGTGCTTGACTGTGTTTCAGATACAGTGATAGATCTAAGGAGTATAATTATAAACACGGTAAAGTCTCTGCCCCCATGAAACTTTGTAAAAAGGAATAACTGACTGAAATCATGACTATACCCTCTTCTAGTTTATTAACGATCATTCTCAATTAATCTTCAGGGAGGTGTGGAGCTGCACATTTTGAACACTCTCAAGTGTTTTCAATTTTTCAGTCCAGCCAGAAAAGACATCTTATTTCAGTCAAAAACTGCTACAGTTATTTTTTTTAAGATTTATTTATTTATTTGAGAAAGTGTGTGTGAGTGTGCTTTGGGTGTAGGGGTAAGAAGGGGTAAGAGAGAGAGAGGGAGTTTTAAGCAGATTCCATGCTGAGCATGGGCTGAGCATAGCATAGAGCCCGACTCCGGGCTCAATCTCACAACTCTGAGATCATGATCTGAGTTGAAACCAGGAGCTGGACCCTTAACCAACTGCACCACCCAGGCCCTCCTACAATTATTCCTTAAAATGCAAAAAAAACATGTTGTTCCATTACAAAAGGTAAATGAAACTGGAAATAAATCTAGCCTCCCAAGATTCCCAGGACAAACACCATGGAAAAATGTCAAAAAGTTTGAGCTGTAGTGATCTGTTCGTATCTCTTTTCTTCATGTATGTGGAGCCAGCCACATCAGCACTGGTTATCCTTGCCTTGTTTTTCAGAGACCAGAAGTGTACACTATAGCTCGGTTTGGAACCTGGCTAGATCCAAAATAACAATATAAGATATTAGATACAAAATAGTTCTGGGGTTGCAACATTTCTGATGTTGCTTTTCTCAACTCTAGCAATTTGTATAGCCACTACCTCTTCTTTTCCACACCTATTTAAACTCTACTGTGAGGCACAAACTGCTGTTAGAGGAGGTAAGATTAAAACTACAAACTGGTGCAGAGAGTATACTTTATTCTTTGAGGCTTTCCTGTTTTGGCCATGATCAAATTGTCCCTGCCTCCTTTTTTTTCTTCTTAAAGCAATCAGCCACTCGACAGATTTTGGCAGTTGTGTTTCTAAAGTATATATACCAGTAAAATTTAAAAGGATTTTCTATACTTTTTTGGGGGTATATAATCAAATGATATTGAATTTCTTAACTTGGCAATTTAACCAATTCCTGCGCTCCCGTGGTAAAGAATGAAACTAGGTAACAAAATAAAAAAAAGTTAAGGGTATATATGGGGGGGGTCTCAGCTCCAGGAAAAAAATTGGAAAATAGTTATTTCCTGCTGATTGTTTTTACATATTCTGTTTTCCATCCCATAGTACTGGCTTTCCTGCCACTGTACCTTTGTTAGGGTAACAATTACATGCAGGGATCCTATCTAGACTTCAAGAACTAGCTTGATGGTTTCTTAAGTATTTAATACTTTCTGCATTGTGTTTATCTCCTTGTATTCTTCCCTACCCTTCTTCACAATAAGCTAGGAGTTCCCTGAGTATAGGATATCTCTCTGGTTTGCCTTTGCAGTCATAAAAACATATAACCAAATATATAACAATATGTAACATGGCAGGTATTCAACTGAATTTGGCTAAATTAATGAAAATGGATGCAGTTTAGATTGTTCTGATTTATTTCACAAAGGATTATGTTATCATTTTAATCAGATAATTATTTTTGAAATGCCATTAATTCTTTTTTTTTTTTTTTTTTTAGATTTTGTTTATTTATTTGACAGAGAGAGAGAGAACAGAAGCAGAGTGGGAGAGGGGGAAGCAGGCGCCTCGCTGAATAGGCAGCCCGATGCAGGGCTCGATCCAAGGACCCTGGGATCATGACCTGAGCTGAAGGCAGACACTTAATGACTGAGTCACCCACGTGCCCCAAAATGCCATTAATTTTTAAAATAAGACAGCTACCTAATCATTGCTGAGAGGATTGACATTGATAAGAAAAAAAATTTTCAAAAACAGAACAACTTCAAATCTTATGCATCACCCTCTATTTCCTAAATAATTTAAGGAGAGACCATGACAAATTAAATCTTGATTAATTGAGATTTAATTGTTTAATCTATAGCCTATCTAAGCTTCTTTCCCTTTTTACTTCTTCTAGGTACTCTTTTACCACTTATTTATTAGCTGAAATAAGTCAGATATTTCTTTTTCTTTTCATAAGCTTTCATGAAATATTTAATAAACAAAAGAATAAAAGCATCAAATAACACAATGAACAGAAATTTCTATTCCTTCTAGTATAGATCTATGAATAATAGGGAGAAATAATTTGTTGGGGCTTTTTATTTGTTTGTTTGTTTGGTTGGTTGGTTTTCAGGTTTTTTCCTCTGGTCTGAACAAAAGATCCACCCAACTGGAAAAATGTAAAAATTGGAATACTAAAATAGCTCTAGATCTGAAAACCATAAGTTCTATAATTGAGTATTTCTACCTTGGTCAAGTCATTTAACTTCTGAGTCTCTCCTCTCCAATGTAAACTCACATTGGATAAGTAATTCCCAAAGTTTCGTATATCTCTAACATTCCATTTTTAATACTGAAATGAAAAGAAATGATTTAAAAATTCCCTTTTGTGTAAGTTTTTCCACACATTATTTCACATTCACAAACATCCCTTGAAATGGACAAAGCTTGATAGAGAAGAAAATTAGGGCTCAAACAGGGTTATTGAGTCATTTACCCAAGGTCGCATAATCTGGTTGATGAAACTCAGAAATAGAACACATGAGAAAACACAGGCTCCTTGTCCAGTGCTTTTCTTATGTTGGCAGTTGGCTTCTTCAAAAGTCAAACACTGCACACACATATAAGTTCACACAAACAGGTAGACACACAGACTCCCTTTCTTTCTTTATATGCAGAATGGACGTGTATTGATATTGACATCAGTAAACACACAGCTGCCTAGATCAATTACTATTTACCTTACAGAGAGCTGGGAGTATTTCAATTATTGGTTTTATGCCAATGCATAGTCCAAAACTCACACACGAGGGTAATTATGTGAAGAGCTGTTACATGTCTAATGTAGTATATCTTCCCTTCTTTAGACTTCTTATATTCTCAACAGGTAACCTCTGCTACAGCAGTATGATGAGCACAAAATTGAATGTATTCCATTGTTATAAATGTAGGTGAGAATAGTTTTTGCACATATTGGAACATGGAAATAAATTTAAAATGAAAGCTGCCATTATTATCTAGAAGATTTTTGCTATTTACAACTTGTTATATAACGTGGGACTAATAGCCTTTGTGACATTCTTGGATTATAGCCAAGATTCATCAATTTTTTTTTTTACTTCATTGCTGAATAAGCAATCACACTTACTATTATACCAGAATATTATAGTTAAAAAATTACCTTTAATATAAATACTTTAGTACAATATTGATGCTTTTAATCTTGTATCAAGAGTTTTATTATCTGCCCTTCTTAGAGAGAAGATGACTTACAGGCATATGAAAATAAAAAATGAAGAAATTAGGTGTTCCTTGATATTTTGCTTTGTTCAAATAATTTAAAGCAGTTTACATTGAGTCATAAAATATAGAAAGATGCAATAATTTTTTAAAAGTTAGGTAGTTGTTTCTGGTGGTCAATAAACAAACAAAAAAAGGTATTCAACTATATTAAATCAACATACAACAAAAATACCCTATTGTTTCTTTTTTTTTTTCCAATTTATTTATTTTCAGAAAAACAGTATTCATTATTTTTTCACCACACCCAGTGCTCCATGCAAGCCGTGCCCTCTATAATACCCACCACCTGGTACCCCAACCTCCCACCCCCCCTCCACTTCAAACCCCTCAGACTGTTTTTCAGAGTCCATAGTCTCTCATGGTTCACCTCCCCTTCCAATTTACCCAAATTCCCTACTCCTCTCTAACGCCCCTTGTTATTGTTTCTTAATAAAACAGGAGAATGTTATTTTTTTTAAAGTTTTATTTATTTATTTATTTGACAGACAGAGATCACAAGTAGGCAGAGAGGCAGAGAGAGGAGGAAGCAGGCTTCCTGCTGAGCAGAGATTCCCAATGCTGGTCTCTATCCCAGGGCCCTGGAATCATGACCTGAGCCGAAGGCATAGGCTTTAACCCACTAAGTCACCCAGGCGCCCCAGGAGGGCATTATATTTTTATAAAGCAGTTATATTTGAGGGTTATTTATCAAAGCAAAAAAAAATTAACTTATTATAATTAATTTGAGACCATAATTAGGACCGCAGCCCATTAAGTGTCTTGACCAGGCTGCTCTTTTCTTTCTCAGCAACCAAAATAATATTCATAGTAAAATTATATTTATCATTCAATGAGTGATGAAAATGAAACATCCGGGTATAAAAGAATATATGGTATATCATGAAGATGTGCATTCATCTCATTTTAAAGATATACATATCAAGCAATTAAGGGGAAAAAATTAAAAGATGGTTAAGGAGGCACTGTCCAGAGCCAGCACCAGTAGAAATCAGCAACTGATTAGTAGGATGCTACTGATAAGTGAGGGTTCTTAAGTAACAATAATGATTAGTGGTCTATGTTGAGTTCATGTAGTTTTGCTAACTGGTGTTGGATAATATCGAAGTCTGAGAGAGCAATAAAACTTTTAAACAATCATTTTGTTACGGCTGGACTTTGCTTCAAGTTTGGAAGATACAATGGAATAGCTATGCCTAAAACCAACTTAATTTTCATGTAAAAGCTTGATCTGATAAATCTTTTTTGGCACTTAGTGAAACAAGAAACAGTTATTTGGGGCAGATATTTTAATACATAATCTGTTATCATGTAGGAAATTAAAAAAAAAAAAGAGGCATTCTTTAAAAAACAAAATCATACCTGAAACTGTAATAGTAATTACAAAGGAATGTTCTTCTAGGAATGATAAAGGTAAACAAATGAGCAATTATCAAAGCCCATCATCATAAGTGGTCTTTGAACGGATCAATGGATAGGGTATCTTCTCTGAATGCTTTATTCAAGTTTTGATCATTAGGAAGGATTGCTTCCAGGATCTAATAAGAACAGTCTGTGATTTACAAAAACAAGTGGCTAACCTTGACCTGTAATGCTAATAAGTTTCTCCAGTATAGTAGATCTAAATAGCCACAACTTCAGTTGCCAAATTCAGACTGTATGTAATTGGTCCAGTTTATGCAAAGAAACTGCTAATTAAATTATGCTCAGCAGCTATTTGTGCAGACTTTGCCAAATAAACTCATGTTTCCCCACTTACTTTCCAGTTCTCAACAGTAAAAAGTGAAGTCTTTAAGAGGGATACATTTCTTGGGGGTGGATATTAAATATAAACAAATCCTTTATTGTAGTAAAGTTAACCACCTTAGGAACACAAGAACAGACAATGATCCGATAGGAACTGCTTCTTAAACCTGGAATTAGCATGTATCAATCTCAGCAAGTGGGAAAATCCTTGATTTAGTCATTCAATGAAGTAGTTCTTAGATGACTACTCTTTTTGTTAAGAAAGAAAAACAAAATCCCAAACACTTTTTAAAATGGGCTTCTTGATGCACTTGGAGAAAAGTGCACTTGGAAAAAAGCATAGCAAGTTCCATTCCCACCAACATTGTATGAAAGTGCATCTACTTTGAAAATTTTCTCTTATTTCTTGAGAGACTCCATTGGGTGCTTATCTGTCTTTAATGCTTTATAAATTTACTTTTAACAAGAAAAGCAGAATGAACTACAGATGGTAGTAGCTGTCAGAGCAACAGTAAGCAGTAAAACAAAGTTGTGTGTTTGACAGTTCTTGGCACAGCAAATGTTTAGAACTGTGAATAACTGAACCCCTGAATCTGGAGGGTGTCTGCACCAAATGAATGGGCATCTATGCTCAGTGAATGAATACTGTTGTCTAACTGTGGAAAAAAAAATAAAAGAATTGTTACTGAGGTGAATATTATTAAAGATACTCAATGACTTAGTGGTCAAAGCAAATTTAACACTGATAAAAACGTATAGATATGAAGATGAAGTGGTAGCAAATACAAACATTTAATTCAAAATGCATATAAATTGGCATAACTTCAAAGCTTTTGGTAAGCCAAAGGGTTGAGCTGTAATCTACTGGAGCAATTACCATACACACAAGGAGACTTATTAATGCCTGTCAATGACACAGATTGGGGATGCTGAAGAAAGTGATTGTGAAGAAAGATGGCATAATTATCAGGCAGAAAATGAATGCTTCTTGCAAGCTTTTTTTTTTTTTTAAGATAGTTTTGTATGGTCAAAAATTAGAGCACAAAATTCACCATGATAATTTAAAGATGATTTGGAGAGAACACAACCTTGTAATAGTAGGAAATTGGATTACACTTTGTATTTTCAACAGACTTGTATGTTGAACATTTAAATCACACTTGGAGGTAGGTCAGTTATCATTCCACCTTATAAGAGATAAGAGTCTTTAATACTTTTTGAACTATCAGCAGGATTGACTAATAATCTACTATGTGGTGAGTACTGTGCTTGGTGCTATGGTAAAATATTTTGCTGAACATTAATTATGTGCACAATTAATAGCGTAATATGTGTGGGGAGACCTGAAGTGTGGCACAGATACAAACTGAAGGCCGATATGAGAAAATACATTATAAACAAAGAAATGAATAATTTAATAACTGAAGAGGATATGAACTCCTTGTGGAAAGCCATTTCAGAAACCAAAATGGGTGGGGTGCGTGGGTGGCTCAGTGGGTTAAGCCTCTGCCTTCAGCTCAGGTCATGTTCTCAGGGTCCTGGGATCGAGCCCTGCATTGGGCTCTCTGCTCAGCAGGGAGACTGCTTCCCCTTCTCCCTCTGCCTGCCTCTCTGACTGCTTGTGATCTCTCTCTCTCTCTGTCAAATAAATAAATAAAATCTTAAAAAAAAAAAAAAAGAAAAGAAAAAAAACCAAAATGGCCAATCTCAGTAAGTCTGGTAACCAGAGAGGGATCAGTGAGGCAGTATGTGCAAGTAGGTGAATCTGAATACTTCATATCAGTATTAGAAAGTGTGAGAGTATTCAGAATCAGAGAGTTCGCATTGAACTTCATTTCCTCCCAAAAGAGGGACTCTAAACTCCCCTCTCCCTTCTTGACACATACATGTAAATGACCCAGAATACTCTTTGGAACATAAGGAAGGAAGGAAGAAAAGGAAAATGGAAGGACTAGTTTGACTGAAAACCATGTCTTTCCTTTTACAGATTCCATTAAATTTTGAGAAAAGTATTATTGATTTTAGGGATTACCAATCATGTCCTAACCTCTTTAAAAAATAAAAAATAATAATAAACTATTGAACTGAATTATAAATTTACCATTTCCTTTTAATTGGTTTTGAATGAGCATTACTCTAGATCAGCACAGTCCAATAGAAATATCTGTGACAATAGAAATCTGCACACCTCAATATGATAGCAACTAGTGTCATGTGTCTGTTGAGCATCTGAAATGCAGCTAATTCGACAGAGGAGGTATAATTTTAATCTCATTAGATTTAAACTTAAATAGTCACTAAAGGGTGCAGGCTACTGCATTGGACAACACAGCTCTACAATGCAAATACTTTGGAGTCAGAGACCTTGTAAATGATTTCATCTCTCACGGCATCTTGTACAAGGTAGAGCTTATAGTACTCAAAACTTGTTAACTGGCCCTGAAAAGAATTAGTAATCATAAAACCAAAAATGGATATGTAGCCCACAGAAAAGTCAGTGTAAATTTAAATGTTTCTTGCCTTGATTGCTTAGAAAAATTGAATATATTCTAATCATTATATTCATTGGCATAGCATAAAGAATTTTTAACTTATTGCAAAGTTGATCAAGAAGGCCATAAGGTTTTCTCCTCGATAACTGTAGGTTTTAGTTTACCCTTCCACTCTTCAGGGCATAATGCCAAAAGCAGAGCCAGAACAAACTTCTGTAAATTCTCTGTGAAAGTGTGGCCTAGAATTCTGAGTTATATCTCCCCACACTGTCACTGTACATGCCACAATGGTGAGTTTTCATCTCTCCTAAGGTTCAGATCCTTTGTTATCCATCAATTCCTAACATTTTAGCCCAAAAGTTTATTGCAAGATTCTATTCTACTGCAAAAGCCTACTATAATATTTTGGGGGGCAGCTTAAAAGAAACAAAGGAACACTGTTATGTAGATTTGCCCATATTTAAATGGGAGAATAAGCTGTTATTTTGAAAAAGGAAAACAAGCAAAGTGCAACTGTATTTTAAAGCTTCATTCTATTTATCGAGAATTGCATACTGGGTACTATGATCCTCACAATCAAACCACCAAAGCAACTGTAAGAAAATGAATTTTACCTCACCCGTGAAAAACCCAGATTCTTTACCTGCAATCACGATACACTGTTAACAACTTAAGTATGAAAATGCATTATCAGAAAAGGAGGTGACACAGTTAAAACTGAACGAAGAAGTCTGCACTTCGGTCTTATTTATTAATCTTCCACTTAGTTTGACTTTCATGGTTTTTCAAATTCCTTTAAAGTATTTCTATATAGGTGATATTTTCACTTTTTGGTAAAAATATACAAGTATAGGCTTTAGTTCGGAAGAAATTCAGTCTTATTTATACATTACCAAAACAATATGCTTGGTGGTGTCCAGTATAAGGAATTGAAGGGAACAGGACTAGCATCCTCTAGGTTATAGGGTTCCCCGAGGTGGGGGTCAACTGGGCCAAATTTGGTAGCCTCTTGCATGACTGTTGGTAAAATACAAGCCCAGAATGTGTGAAAAAAGTGCACTGAAGAGTTCAAAAGTTGGAAATTAAGGATGTTAACATTGGGAGGTAGGATGTTTATTTGAGGCCCTTAGAAATGAGTAGTAAGAAGTTGGAGGGGAGTATATAGTCAATCCTCATTAATTGTGGATTTTGTATTTGTGAATTCCTCTGGTTTGTTACAACCTGTTTGCAATTTCAGAATAAATACTTATGGTGCTTTCACAGCCCTTTGCATTCATGTGTAGAGCTGTGATAATTTTGAGTACCTGCCACTCATATTCCCAGCTGAGGTAACAAGGCATCTGCCTTCTGGTTTCAACTCTGATACTGTAAAGTGTGCTCCTTATGACCTATTTGGTCCCCGTACCCATTTTCCTCATTTTTCTGATTTTTGTTAGTGATTTCACTGCTGAAAATGACTACACTGTGTGGTACAGAGAGTCTGCCTAGTGTTCCTAAGTACAAGAAAGCTGAGATGTGCCTTACAGATAAAACACAGTGATAGGTTTTGTTCTGGCATGACTTAGAGTGCTGTTGACTATGAATTCAATCTCAGTGTTAATGAGTAAACAGTATATAGTAAGTAAGTTACCTTTAAATAGCAATACCCATGAAACAAAGTTATATAATGATTGGTTCATGAACCTGCTGTGACCAGAGGCCCACAGGAACCTAATGCTGTGTGTTCTTTAGTATTTGCTAATTCTTGTATTCAACGTGTCTTTACAGAACATAAAAACTATGGATAATGGGAATCAACTATTGGAGGAGTAGGAAATATTAGAAATGTTTTTTTTCTAGGTTTCAGGGAATGTTATTTATGTTCATAATGGGTCTAGGTCCTCAGCTGAACATTAAGATAGAGAAGACCTGAGAGCTTCCAAGATATATTTTCTCAATTTACGTCTATGGATTAGTTTCAGGGAGTCCCAGACAGTGTGAAATGAAAGACTCTATAGTGTGTGTACATATATATATATATATGTACTTGTAGGCATTTTGGGAGGGGGGGTATGGTTAGGATTTCCAGTAGGTTTTCAAAAGTATCTATGACTTTAAAAAGAATTACTGATCTGTGGTTTGAGCCTGAGGCCTAGGGTGGTGGTACTATATACAGAGCTTCAGTTAAGGGGAGCTGGGATTTTGATTGATGCCACCTAGCAAGGATATGGATCTGGGTATGATAGGAGATGGAGCTTAAATGGTTCATGGAGTTCTCAGAGAAAGAAGATCATGAAATCTTACACATCTGATGACACATGCAGACTGCTCAGCCATGAAAGACAACCCTATGATGATCTTGGGGAATTTGATCCTGCAGGTATATTTTCAGTTCACAAAAGTTTGGTGGTCAGGAAGTTCTTGGCATAAGAAATTTCATATACCAATTTAATTATAAATTTGTGTGCTTTATAGTCAAAAGAAAAAAAAATACTCTGTTTCAGGAATTGGTAGCCTATAGGAATGTTTTGTGTCGGTGACTAGTTGCATTGTGCCAACCTTCTGGACCTTAGGTCTACCTTCTTTCATACTTGGCCTTCTGGTCTAGAGTACTTTTCATGATAAATGTATCTGTAGGTGTGTGGAGTACTAGTGGGACTATATTTACAGATGTGGTGAGAATTTTACTAGAAATTTGTATAACACATGGAATGAAATGCTTGTAGGTACCCAAAGAAAAAAGGCAAGTCACATGAGTTTCTAGATCTCAGAAAGCCCTGTTGATTCTAGAGCTGAAGGAAAGGCCCTTCCATTCACTAAATGGAAGTTCTCTAGTTGTCCTAGTCCTTTTTTCCTCTCTCATCTTTCTACCATTGAATAACAAACAATTCATGATCTTTACCTAGCAATGTACTTGGATACATCAAATGTATTAATCCTTTTGGTCTAGCAGTTTCCATTTCACAGACTACTGCCTGTAGTACCTTAAATAATAACTTCCATTTGTAGAAATCTTCTTACTCTTAAAGCATGATCATACTTTAGACTAAATTTATACTGTGCAGGACAAGTAGTTATATCCTGAAATTATTAGAGTAGTGATTAAGAACACTGGCTGTGAGATTGTTCTGCCATTTACTACACGAAAACATCAGGTGGAAAAACTACTTTCCACCTCATATGGTTGAGAGAATTAAATGAGATAATGCAACAAGAGGACCACTTAGCCTAGTGCCTACAGATGCTTAGAGCTTGATATCTGTTAACTATTAGTAGATTCATTATTATGTTGCTCATTAAAAGCTTTTTTGACTTTTAACTGTACATTTGTGAAAACTGAAATCCAGTAAAGTTAAAATACTTCCTCCAAACCATAAAACTAATTAGAGATAAATTTGAACAAGAACCCAAGACCCTGACTTATGGGATAGTAAATGTCTGTGTAAGTCACTATCAAATGTACACATTTGTCTCAACTTGACCATTTGCTCCCTGAATTTTGATAGACATGAAATGCTTTAATAAATTGGAGATCTTGACAAAGCCTCAGGGAAGCCAGGATCGTGTTAATGGAAGCTGGAGTTGTTTCGAAATGAATTGGTCTTGTTTTTATTGCCAAATATATCTGTATATCATTAACTCTATAAAAAAATTGTTATAGAATAATTTTAAAGTTTTCTCCTCTTTCAGGCTTAAAATGAGGACCATGGAACACATATCAGACAATTACATCATGTATTCTTAATTTATTGTCTTGCTCCATAAGCACAACTTTCATGCTTATAAATCAGGAAAATTCACATAAGGTGGAAGAGTCCATGAGGTTTGATACACAATTGGGCTTATTGTTATGCAACCTTAGTGGTTGCTGGGCATTGGTGCAACTGGGTAGTACACAGATTGTTTAGATATAAAATTATCCACTGAAACATGACATTACGTTTTCAAATATACATCCTCATTGTTAATAAATTCAGATGTTTTTCCCAGTGACACTGGCATCATCCTCATTCTTACACACAGACAAATAGAGTAAATACCTAACCCAAATTCATACCATACATTACTAGATAATTAGGAGTAAAAGCCAGAGTTCTTAGCTCTCATTTTAGAGTTCAGGCTGTTTTCAACTGCTTCAATCATGATGGTAGAAAAGGAAATGAATCTCATTAAAGCAAATTATTATTGGCTTTTTCCTTTCACAATGTGTGGAATTATAGCCTTAACGTTAAATCTACTGCTTCAGACATGGTTTCCCAAAGGCATTAGGATAAAGAAAATACAGTTAGATGGAAGAGTTGCAGACAGTTGTAGACAGGACTATTTTTGTTCATTGCCCACCATTTGACCCCACATTAACTGCCAGTATCTTTCCCCCAAACATTGTAACAGTCAAGACCAGAGTTCTCTCCATTACCACCACCATCTCCCTGTTTATCTCTAGAGGTCATTTTGAGAACCACTTATTTAAATGCCCTGGAAATAAGTAAAAGAACCCAAAGCCACTGGTTTTTGGTAGGCGTCCTTCTCTAAGAGCTTTTTTTTTTTTTTTTTAAGATTTATTATTATTTATTTATTTTAAGATTTTATTTATTTATTTGACAGAGAGAGATCACAAGTAGGCAGAGAGGCAGGCAGAGAGAGGAGGAAGCAGGCTCCCTACTGAGCAGAGAACCTGATGCGGGACTCGATCCCAGGACCCTGAGATCATGACCTGAGCCAAAGGCAGCGGCTTAACCCACTGAGCCACCCAGGCGCCCTTTAATATCTTTTGAAATCAAGTTACCTCTTCCTACTAACCTCTGTGTATTTTGAGTATTTCATGTGACCAGCTCCTTTACACACAAAATTTTAGAAGCTTATGAAAACCATATTAAGACCATATTAAAGTCAGAAGAAAATGTTGTTATACTTTCCTAAGACCTGGGCATTACATTCATTTATCATGAAAGGTAGCAGAATATGCCAGCTTATTTTGAGCTGAAGATAATTGAGAAGAGGCTCTTTGCCCTTCCCCTAGTTGTCTAAAAACAGGACACAGATTGGCAAAGATGTCCTCTCTGCCCTCTCTTATAGGAAAAATAGAAGTTAATCCTGGGAGATAACCCTGGACCCTTAATCAGCCCAGAGAGGACACCAGAGAAATACACATAACAAGCCTTACTAAAACTAGCCCAAATCTACCATTACATCCCTACATATCTGCCTTCCTAGAATTTGTCAGTCAGTAGAAACTCAAAATTCTTTTTCTTTAACTCTTCTTAAAAATTTGTTGTTCTTTTGTGAAGATGCTTCGTGAACCCGTTCTGACCACCCCTTGAGTTACTCATCTCTGAGTGTTCTCATGTGTATGAGCAATGCTCGTGTTAACCAACTTCTGCTTTTCATTTGTCAATCTAATTTACAGGGCCCCAGCCAATAAACTTAAGACGGGTAGAGAGAAAATACTTTTTCTTTCCTACGATAAATGCCAGTAAATCGGATAAAATGACTTGTGTGGTTAAACAGTTTTCCTTCGTCATTTACTTTAATCTGTAGCTATCCCCTGTGTTCCTTTAGCTTCTTCAGAATACAAATACCTTATACATAGCATCATGCTCACGAACTAATTCTATGCATACATTTAATTCTCTAAGTTTATGAAATTGGACCTTCAATGCACAAAACAAGAAGCAGAAGAGCTGTTAGGAGGTGGAGAGAGGACAGAAATGAGTCTTCCAGACTGAGAAGTCACTTTGAGACCAGAAAACGCTAGCCACTCCATACCATTTACCCAGTTTGAATGGGGTAACTTACTGATTGGGGGACTAGGCAGAGAAATGATCCCGGTACTCCCTGTCTATTCACCCCATCCAGACCTCAAGCTATAGCTTTTATAAAGTGAGGGGCCCGGGGTGAGGTCACAGGGTAGTTATGTAAAGTGGTACAGTCATCTCTACTAGTTGCTTAAGTGGTGTCACCTGTGTACTAGTCATGGACACTAGTTACCTAAAGTGGAGCTTTCTGCGCATCACTGTATGGAGGATCAAAGACTTCTGGCATTCTAGTCACGACCTGTGTTAACTTTCAGTGGGCCTAGAACACATAGACACGGTTACGGTGTGGGCAAGAACAAGATGCTGGACCAAAGATGGAGTCCTTGTTGTCAGCATGCCTGCAAGAGCAAAAACTGGAAGGACCAAAAAGGGACCTTAAAGCAATACAAATGATGCAGGAGATGATCAATACTCAAAGCTAATCCATGAGCATTCCCAGAGGATTAATGCCGTTTGTGCCAGCTATATATTGTCCAAGCATGGTGCTGCTCCCAAGTACAATAGCCTTCACTGAGTCCTTGTGTATGTGAGGAAATGCTTTAAAAGCTGAAGTCAAGTCAAATTCCCACAATTTATGACTGTACCTTTCTCATTGTGCCCTTAATCCCTTCTCTTAAAATTAAATGAAAAAGATCTTCCTTTGGAAATAATATTTTTTAACAGAGGAAATTCATCTTAATAAAAGAGTTCCAATTATGGAGTAAGACTGAATTTTAATTTACTTTCTTTGGGCCTTAGATTCTTCATGTGTAAACTGAAATATTAAGAGTATCCTCATTTTCATGAAGATATAAGGTAATGTAAAAAAATATTTAATACACATCTGCTACACAATAAAAAATGAGCAAATCTTATTTTTTATATATATACATACACACACACACTTATGTGTATTTGACATATGTTAATTATATAGCTTTATTATATATACTTAAATTAATTTGGCTCTAGTCATGAAAAAACTATGCCCTATGGCAAGATCTTTTTCAATAGGTTGTCATTCACTCATTTTTTTTTTTTTTTTAAGTTTCAGTGTTTAGAGGAATAGCTATAATAACGAATGGCGGAGTCAATATTTAAAATTAGTTCACTAGATTTAAAAGATAGGTTAAAATCAGTGAGTTGTGTTTTGGCAGAAAGAAATAGAAAGGCCTGTATGTCAATTTAAATGATGAATGGGGCAGTCAAAAAGATCTAAGAGTTTTACTTCCCCCAAACTGAATATTAAGGTGTAATAGTTAGGCAATAAACATAACCTTGAAAGGAACTCATCAGAATTCAGTTTACAAGAAAGTCACCCATTTTGGAAGTTGTTCTCTGTGCCTATCACCTCATACTGTGGGATTGTGTTCTGTTCCGGGCTCTGTGATTTAGTGGTTACACTGAAAAATGAAATAAAATACTTTACAGAATAGAGTACCCTTTGTCACATGAGAAACAGCTAGATGAACTGCTATACTTTAGCTTAAAGAAGAGATAACTTAAGGAGATTCTGCTTTCCTGTCTTCAAATATTTGAATGAGTACAATGTGAACAGACAAATTTATTAGTTACTCAGTACTTTTCTAATAGCTTAATAACTTCTAGTTAAAATTCTCAGGAACCATAATGTTTAGCAAGGAAAAGGAGTCTCAGAGAGGCCGAATGATTTAGAAACAGAGGTCTACAGACTCTGTCGAGGGCCAGATATTAGTATTTTAGACTTTTTGAACAACGTGGTCTCAATTGCAGTACTTAACTGTCATTGTGTGAAAGCAACAGTAGACCTAAATAACTAGGTGTGGCTATATCCCAACAAATTTTATTTATGGAAATTAGCCCTAGGCTGTGGTTTGTGAACCCCCAATTTGGGGATTAAATCACATATATATAAAAAAGTGGAGGTAGAACTATAAAATTCAGCATCTTCAATTCTAAAGAAATAACAAATCTTTTAACAAGAGTTAAAAATGTAAGCCTCTAACTCAGCATATTTTCAATGGAATCTGACCATTTGTTGGAGTTACTTATTCATTTATTCACCCATTTATTCCCAAAGCATTGAGTGTCTACAGAAATTCCAACAGATTGCTGGTTGTATCTCATTGACTGCGACGGTACCGCATGCCCATATCTAACTGCAAGCGACCCCTGGAAAGCAAATATTTTATACACCAAATCCAAGTTCTCTTCACAAGGAATAATACTGAGTAGGAAACTAACAATATGTGCCATACTGAAAAGTAATAAGGGGTGCATAAACAATGAATCTTGGAACACTGAAGAAATAAAATAAAATTAAAAAAAAGAAAAGTAATAAGTGATAGAGCTACGTATGAAATCACACAGTGAGAAAAATGATCAGTTTTATACTGGATCTCAGGGAAGATCGCCAGAGACAGTGAAAATCATTTTAAAAAGGATTCATGCATTCATAAAAATATTAAAAACATGACAGTGAAAGATTTCTAGAAATCTTATGTTTCACAGTTTGGAGGATCAACAAAATGACTGTAACACCTAGGGACTTTATGTTCAATTTATCCTTTCTTAAACTCTTTCCTGAAAGTTGTCTAATTAGATTGGTCTACTAGAAGCATTTAAACACTTCAAAAGTCATGTGCACCCAGGAATAAGCAGAATTAAAGTAATCTTTTATAGTTATAGTATGGTCCTTTCTTTAGAAACCATAATAAAATGACAGGTAAAAGGATTTTATTTTTAAATAAAGAGTAAAACCAAAAGGGAAAGTGGAGCACTAGCATTCAGCTTCTAGGTACCTATATGGCATCTGGCTAGAATCCATTGTGATCAGTGAAGCATTCCTTCTGATTCATTGGCCTCCATAACATACCAATTATTAAAGATTTTTTATAACATTCCTGTGGTAGCAACAAAACTTGGGGATTGAGAAAGATGAAAGAAAAGTTCTAATTGATTTAGCAGCTCTGAAAAGGCTTAATTCTAACTTGACAGCGAGGAATAAAAATATTCAACATGATTTATCATAAAACCTCTAATAGATTCAGGAACTGACATCACTGGCTAACTCTGAAGGTCAAGGTGAATATGGTATTAAAAATAGAGGATCAGGGGTGCCTCGGTGGCTCAGTCAGTCGAGCGGCTGCCTTCAGCTCAGGTCATGATCCCAGAGCTCCTCGCTTTGAATTCCTTGCTCAGTGGGGAGTCTACTTCTCCTTCTCCCTCTACCTGTTGCTATGCCTACTTATGATCTCTCTCTCTCTCTTAAATAAATAAACAAATATTTAAAAAAAATATTTCATCTGTAAAATAAGCTTAAGAAACAGTGAGACCCATATATCTACAGTCACACCTGTCCCGCTGAACAGTTGCCTCTCCCCAGCTATTCTGAGCTGGATCCTCTCCACTAGACTTAGCTTGAGGTTAGATCATGGCATTACCAAGACATCAAGCACAACCAGTCCAGTTGGAGCAGATAAGACACCTCTAAAGACTTGTCTCCAAGATGAACTTGATACAATAGTAATAAATTTGGAATAATTCAGGGAAAATTAAGACAGAAAATCAAGCCAATGAAAAACCAGTACCCTTAATACCAACAAGGTATACATACAGAAAGCTGCTCAAAAACAGAAAAAAGAATCCTAATGTAAAATATGGCCCAATTAATCTTTACAAAAATATAATAATGTGAATCCTGAATATTGATTTAACTAAAGTGATGTTATAACTGTCAAGGATGGGAAAATTTGTGCCGCATACCTGGGGAAGGGTTAGAGAGTGAAAAAAAAATTGCTAAATCCACATTTCCCATGGTGGGATATAAATAAATCAATGTTAAAAGATTTTTTAAAGCACCAATATAACAATGTTGACTATATGTAAGTAAATAAACACAAACAAATGAACTCTGGAGTGTAGGAAATGCAGGACTCAGGGAAGACAGGTGACTGACTCCCATGTCATTATTCTTATGGAAATGTTTGACTCATTAAATCATGTGCATGTATATTTTGGTTGAACATAAACACTAGATTACAACCTTAGGAACAGCTCATGGTAGTTATCTTTTATTATAGTCTTTTCACTTGAGTTCACCTAAGTTGCTTTCTGTCTTATTACTGTAAACACTAAAAGTAAATTAATCTTGCAGTTTGTCACATACATTTGGGGAACGTCTTGTTTTACTTATAATTAGATGCTTTCTTCTTTATTATATACATGTTCAAAAGTTATTTATGCTCCACAAATAAGTGAAACCACATGATAATTGACTCTCTCTGCTTGACTTATTTCACTTATTTGTGGAGCATAACAAATAGCATGGAGGACAAGGGGCGTTAGAGAGGAGTAGGGAATTTGGGTAAATTGGAAGGGGAGGTGAACCATGAGAGACTATGGACTCTGAAAAACAATCTGAGGGGTTTGAAGTGGCGGGGGGGGGTGGGAGGTTGGGGTACCAGGTGGTGGGTATTATAGAGGGTACGGCTTGCATGGAGCACTGGGTGTGGTGAAAAAATAATGAATAATGTTTTTCTGAAAATAAATAAATAGAAAAAAAAATAAAAATAAAAATAAACAAACAAACAAAAAGATATTTATGGTCTAGCTAGCATAGGATCTCATTGCATTTAAAAGAACCCTTTGCTTCACTGAACTCTCATCATACCAAGGGCCGGCTAAGAGCCATCTGAGGCATCCATAGGCTTGAGAGAGACCTCAGGATGTGCTGATGTTGCATGCAGTAGAGACGAAATCAGCCTCCTTCATTTACAGTACAGAGAAACGAGAGATAAGTGACTATGGGATTATATTTTCCTATCTCACTATGAAATTTGACTTCAAACAATATTTACCAAACTTGAGACTCACTGGTACTTCACTCACTTCTATAAAATATATAAAACTTTATCTGCAAGTTTCCTAAATGACTTCCATTGCTCCTTGTTTATTTGAAGATCTAGTTCATATCGTCTTCTCTTGATTTTAAATCTCATTTGAAAATATTTTCTTCTCACCTCATTATCAGTTTCCTTTTTTCTTCACTTGCTTTAATATTGCTCAACACTTCGCTGAGCTTTTTGACACTGAGTTTGTGGGAGAGATGATTTGCTGTTTCAGTAAGTTGCTGGAAATTGAGAGTACAGGAAAAAATTACAGAACTATTAAAACATAATGTTGTACAAGTTATTGGTGTAGAAAAGTTAAAGCAAAGGCCTTGCCTGTTTTTCATAATGTTTCCCTTTCCTATGCCTTTTTACTGTATATCCTTCCTGGTCTTCCCTACATATTGTAACTCACTAAATTCTACTACTCATCATTTTTGTTTTCTGATTAAGGACATGACTTATAGCTCCTGTTAGTTTACCATGAAATAGAAAAAAAAGCAAACACTATAAAAGAACAATGAATTTAAAAAATGAAATAAAAGATCAATGAATTTAAGATCTCAACAAGAAATGACAGCTTTTTAAAAGAGGTCAAGCTTATTACTTTCATGTCAATACCATGAAGAATTTCCAAGACATGCTGGCCCCATCTATCCCTCTAACGGCATATATGCAAATCCATACACAAAGACGTACACTTCGGTATCACTGCATGGGCCACTGGGTAAATGCCCTATTTCCCTCTTGGACTGCCTACATAGATACATTACATTTGATCCAAGCTACAAGTTTTACCTATGTTATAATTGAATATCAGTATATGAAAAGAAAGCAACTAGGTTTTGTCAAAACCTGTGTCACCTTGAAAATAAAATTTGCACTCTCAGTTTACCAAGAAAACAACTCTAAACAAGTTGTCTTTTAGCAATTAAAAATGCTGTCAATAACCATTGAAGAAACTTTATGGTTCAGGCATGTTTAACAAGAAGGATGTAATAGGTATTGCTACTTTTTGACATTTCTAATAATGCCCTCATTTCCGGCTGGCTTTTTCCTAGTGTGTGGTCTAGAGGCAGAGAAGTCAGCCTGCTGGTGTCCTAGCAAAGAAATTAGATGTGCTTGTCCCTTCTGATCACCACTTCAGGCAGCCAAGGGGACAATAAATGGCTGTGGCTCAGCCAGTTGAACTGAATCGAGATCGAGTCTGCATCTTCCACAAGTGATGCAAGGAGAGAATGGGTTCCAAACTGTTGCCATGACCACCCAAGGTCGGTGGTTGGTTTCATAGTCATCTGAAGACTTCTTGGTTCTTCCAGTAGCCAAGTCTAGTTCTACAGCCTCCCTACCTCTGCTCTGTATCCATCCTTGACATCTTTCCAGGAAACTCTCTTTTGCTTAGATTAGCCAGCATCAGTCTCTACTGCATACAGTCACAAACTCCTCAGTGACACCAAGGATATTTTGCTGGAAGCCTAATTAACAAATACAGTTGCCTTGTATTATTTCTTATTGTAGAAACTACCCTGCTATCCTATGTGCCCTGCAAAACAAAACAACCCCCCCCAAAATCACAAGAACGAAACAAAACCAAAAAAATTGCAAAACAAAACAATGAAAACAGTTATCTTATTGCTGATATTAATCTTCAGAAAGAGAAGTTAGCATGAAATTTTTTGGTGAGCAGAAAGAAGAGGTAAATCACTTTTTCCTCAGGCTGGGCCTGATTTCACCCTAGCTTTTTAATGATGCCCCCTCTCAAATTCATTTCTTGGATCTTCATCAGTGGTTATTTGGTTCTACTCGGGATGAGAGAAAATGAGCTTATGTACTTCCATTCAGATTACACTAGTCTTAGAAGTGAGCTGTCAGGTAGGCTCTTGTGATTTCTGGTCTAGTGTAGTCCAGTCACTGTAGATTAGCACTGCTGAGGGAATCAGCAAGGTTTCTCTTTCTTGTATTTTTCCTAGCTGTGACAGTATGGCGGTGGGGGGGGGGTGCATTTTTCCTTTGGGGCCTCAATACCCACATTTCCAAATGAGTTCCAACATTTTGTGATTCCATAATTCTGTACATTCAGCAAGGTTATTTCAAAAAATATAAACACCTGTAATTGCAGATTTGAATGACAGTGACATCCTTTTGCCCTCACTGCATTCAGATTTTTGCTGAATTTTATATTAGCTTAATTTTAGTCATTTAAGGAGAAAAAACCCATTTTATATGCCTAAGTAGTTAACAGGTACTCACAGTTTTAGGCGAATGGACATATGTAGTCCTGAATTTAATAATGATAATTTAATAATAATTATAATAACAAGTGTTTTTTAACATAATTTAATATTTTCATATTGTGCAAGATTGTAAAATATGTTTTTATTTATGTATGATAAAAGCTACAATCTTTTAATTATATAAGCTATAATAAGTTGCATAATAAGAATAGATATTTTAAGAGAGGCTCTATTATGGGATTTCTATAAAAATCAATTACCTTGGCTGCACAAATCAGTGAATCTGTTCCTAATTATTAAACATAAAAACATTTCAGTGAAACATTTTCTTTTATTTGACTTTTATGATTACCAAAGCTGTTTTTGCACATAAGTGAAAGAGTCAAGTGACTGTACAATTCTTAAGAAAAATAGCAGTGCCCAAACTCTTCCTCCCATTTCTTCTTCCTCAGAGACAACATTTTCAACTCTAGCTTTTTAGTTATCACTTTTGATAGTTTTCTTCCATCTGTGTTAGTAAAATAACAATATTGCTATTTCTTGCTCTTTCCATTCTCAGATAGCTACTACCTACTAACTCTTCACAATGGAAGATGGGCACTTACCTGTCTTTAACTCGCTGGGCCCCAGAGATAAACATACATACTTCTCAGTTCTTCTATCTTCCTTATAAAATTATGACATAATTTTGATTAAAATTATTCAGAGTACATTATGATGGCTATGCAAACACTATTCACAGAGGAACTATGTAAAAATGATGACTGTTTCTCGTTCATTGAGCAATTTTTTGTTTCGTCTCTCACTAATAATTGTCTCACTTTGCTGCTGGCTTAGTTTCTCTGTACTAATCCTTGAAAAATGCCCAAACTCTCTTATATCAGATATTGTATCAATTTTATTTTCTTAGAGATAATCTTGCTGGGAACCATCTAAACTGCTCCTTTCTCACTCTTGCTGTCCAATGGCTTGCTACATTCCTGGCATATTCCATCATCTCCATTCTGAAGTTATTCTTTCCTTTTTCTCAAAGGAAAAGAAAATCCCATTTTCTGGATTCCATGTCTTCCTTTTTCTTGGTTACTCCTTTATTTTAGTACATTTCTTTAAAAGTTTCCTAAGAAAGAATGCATGGCGGGGGGTAGATATTTGAAGCTCTTGAATGTTCAAAATGTCTGTCATTACTCTTAATTTGTCAGTTTGTCTAGGAATAGAAATCTAGAGTCAAACTCTTTTTATTTCAGAGTTCCAGTTAGGTCTTAATCATCTTTCAGCTTCCAGAAGCGCTCTTGAGAAGTTAAAATCCATCCTGTTTTTTGATCCTTTGTACATAGCCTGTTTTACCTTTCTAGAAGCTATAGAATCTTTTATTTATCCTGTAGTTCTGAATTTCCTCCCTGAAGTGCTCCGGAATAGATTCATTATATCCACTCAGTGGGCACTTGACACTTCTAATCTTGGAATTTCTGTGTATTAGCTCAGATAAATCTTCTTGATTGTTTATTTCATCATTTCCTGTGCTTTTCTTGTTCTTTACTCATTGAACTCATCATTCGAATTTTTTTCTTTTTTTTTTTTTTTACTAGTTCCTTAATTTTCAAATTTTTTCCCCATTAAACTCAACTTTTTGTCACTTTATTCTACTTTTGGGAAATTTCTTTAAGCTTATATTGCAATTGCCACACTGACGTTTTCTTTTTTGCTATCGTATTTGAATTTTCTAACTAATTTTCTTCTCAGAACCAACACATCATATATGTTTCATGAATACAACATCTGTTGTTATTTTTCTGCAATTATTAGTATGTATATAATTGAATTATTCCTTTCCCTATATAATCCACTCACTCTTTGAGCTTTCCCCCTGTTTATATATTTGTATATTTTGGTCCTGTCATTCGTCATTCATGCTCAGACTTGAAGGAGACGTGTGCTGATCCTTTTGTCTTTTCATGTGTTAGATGAGATAGGAAAAAATTGTTTAAGAGCTACAGGTGTGTTGAATTTAGGCTTCACTGTGGTGACTTGTTGGAAACTTTTCTTGGAAACTGCCCTATGATGGTATCTTTCCTTCATATCTAGTCAGATTATCTAGAGAACAGGTTTTCCTAAAATTACAGGTTGCAAGTCTGGCCACAGTCTTCTGGAAACTGAATGGGGAAAGATACATGGTGAGTTTCAAGGTTGTATCTATATTTATATTAATACAGATATTTGTATCTATATTTATTTTTCTGTATTTATATAGCTGTAGATGCCCCTGTTTGGGGTTTGGTACCCTTCCTACTACTTTGCTTACTGAAACATCAGGGACTTTCCATTTTATTCTCACCAGAGGATAAGCCTCTAGTCTCCTGCTGAGGTTTTAGCCCCAGCTTTACCCTCACTTTCAGATATTTATGCTGGTGTTATTTCTTGGGGTTTTAGGGATTCCAATGTACAATTAGATCATTACTTGGCTTTTCCCATTGCTTGATTAGGATTTAACATACTTGGGTCTTATAAGTCAATGACCATTTTTTCTTGTATATACCATATTCCAAAAAACTATTCCTAATCTTTTTTCTTTTATACTTTTTATCTTTTTGAGTTTGTGTTTTAAAATCTCTCTACCAAAAAAAAGATAATAATAAAATCTCTTTACTGTTATTTTCTATTTTGGGAAGGGACAAACGTGAATATATATAGATAATGTGTCCTGTTTAACTAGAAGTTTGAGCATTATGTTTTTATTTCAATAGAAATATAGAGCTATATAATTTTATGACTATAATATTTGTGAAACTTTAAAATAATCACTGTTGAACACTCAGTTTCCATAGAACAAAGTATAAAATTAATAAATTAACAGAATGAACTAAAAATGGCACTTACTTGTTTCTAATTTTTATAACTATTTGGAAGCATAGATATTTTGCATATGAGGAAATTGGGTCTCTGAAATAATTTTCCCAGGTTTTTCAAAATAGTGTGATCTGAATATAACTAGTGTGTTGTAGCATTTTTCTATAAAAATACACACACATCTATAATTGATATATAAGCTATTCTACAATAAATACTAATAAACAGGTCCACGAGTGGCTTTCTATGTATTGGCCAAAAAAAAAAAAAAATTTGTTTCAAGTGAGAAGTTGTGAGGAAGTTGTGAGGATCTTTAAGGAAGAGAGAAACATTAAAAAAAAACAAAACTTTTAAGGAGTTAGTGAGTTTGTGTGCTGTCCTCACACCTGTCAGTATGGTTAAAATCAACAACACAGGAAACAACAAGTGTTAGCAAGGATGTGGAAAAAGAGGAAC
Source organism: Neogale vison (assembly GCF_020171115.1). NCBI lineage: Eukaryota > Metazoa > Chordata > Mammalia > Carnivora > Mustelidae > Neogale > Neogale vison. Next base: position 53,706,889 of record NC_058096.1, read on the forward strand.
CCTCTTGCACTGTTGGTAGGAATGCAAACTAGTGCAGTCAGTCTGGAAAACAATATGGAGGTTCCTTAAAAAGTTAAAAATAGAACTACTCTATGACCCAGCAATTACACTACTAGGTATTTACCCAAAGGATACAAAAATATTAATTTAAAGAGATACATGCACACCAATGTTTATAGCAGCTTTATCTACAATAACCAAATTATGGAAATGGCCCAATTATCCCCTGATCGATGATAAATGGATAAAGGAGAGGTGGTATATATTAAATATTACTCAGCCCTAAAAAGGAAGGAAATCTTGGCATTTGCAATGCCATAGATGGAGCTAAAGGGTATTATGCTAAGCTAAATAAGTCAGTCAGTGAAAGAAAACTACTATATGATTGCACTCATACATGGAATTTAAGAAACAAACAAGCAAAGGGAAAAAAGAGAGATAGAGACAAATGAAGAAACAGACTCTTAATTATAGAGAGCAAACTGATGGTTATCAGAGGGGAGGGAGGGGGGAGGAAGGATTAAATAGTTGATGGGATGAAGGAGTATACTTGCTATGATGAGCACTAGGTGTTGTATGGAATTGTTGACACACTATATTGTACACCTGAAACTAATATTACACTGTATGCTAACTGGAATTTAAATAAAAACTTAAGAAAAAAGAAGTTTGTGAGATGTAACATGCTTCCTCACTTCCAAAAAATTCTACATGACCCATAGCCCATGGATTTAGTATTTTTAATAAAACAACGAGAGAGATTATAGTCCATATTAGAACATGTCAATTACATTCACAGTGCACACTTTTGAAAAATGTGTCAATTTACTCCCAATCTCGGTTTCCTCATATGTAAAATTAGGATGATACTCCATGAATTGTTTAAAGGGTTAAACATAAAAACCTAATAAATACTAGTAAAGCACTAGGAATGTAATAATTTCCATAAAGCTTCTACCTTTTGTTAATGAGTACAAATTCAAAACCATATATAAATTTGGGAGAAGTTAGATTGACTGCGTATCCTTATTTTTCCAAGACTCTAATATTGGCAAGACTTATTGAGTCTTAGGAAGAAGCTTCTTCTCTAACTACAGTCCATTTGCATGCCAGGAATAAACAAAGGAGGACTCATTTTCAGAGTGCTTCACTAATAAGAAGTAGACTAACGTTTAAGTTTGTTTTAACAAATTTCTGTGTCTGTAGTATCTTGGATAGTGACTGACAGTAGGCTCTCCACAAATGTTTACTGAGTAAGTGGATGAAGCAAAAATATTGCTAAAATTAGACCACTGTTTTTTCTAGTTATGCTTTCAATTTATATTATCATTCTTTCCAAACTTATATTTAGATATATACCTCATATTAACACAGAGGTAGGCAGATATTTTTTAAAGGATTAGATAATAAATATTTCAGACTTTGTGGGCCATACGGTCTTGTCTCTGTTGAAGATACTAAACTCTGTCATTGTAAACAGAAGTAGCTATAGAAAGGACATAAACAAATGCACATGGCTGTGTTCCAATAGAACCTTAATTATAAACACTAAAATATAAAATTCATATAATTTTCACATGTCACGAAACAATTTTTTTAAAGATTTTATTTCTTGGGGCACCTGGGTGGCTCAGTGGGTTAAGCCTCTGCCTTCAGCTCAGTTCATGGTCTCAGTGTCCTGGGACGGAGCCCCACATTGGACTCTCTGCTCGGCAGGGAGCCTGTTTCTCCCTCTCACTCTGCCGGCCTCTCTGTCTACTTGTGATCTCTCTCTCTGTCAAATAGAGAAATAAAATCTTTAAAAAAAAAAATTTTATTTCTTTAATAGAGAGAGAGGGAGCAAGCAGGAGCAGGGGGAGGACCACAGAGGGAGACAGGGAGAAGCAGACTCTGTGCAGAGGGAGACAGGGAGAAGCAGACTCTGCTGAGCGAGGATACCCTAGGATAGGAAGCTCAATTCCAAGACGCTGAGATCATGATCTGAGCCAAAGGCAGGTGCTTAACTGATGGAGCCATGCCAATACCCAAACATTCTTCTTTTGAAATTTTTTTCAAACACTTAAAAATTATACCATTTTTACCTTCCAAACTGTTCAAAAGCAGGAAGTGGGCTGGGTTTATTAAACAGACTATAGTTTGCTCCCCTTTATCAAGTTGTTTGTTTAAAAACATGTGGAGAGAATTTGATGAACAATTTCCTCTAGTTGGCAGTACAGTCATATAGCAAATATAAGATATTTTTATTAGAAATTACAGTAGGACTTCTTTTCACACTATTTCCAATAACACTGTCACAGCAAACTTGGAATCTAGTTTACTCAGGTATTATGGTTTCCATGTTATGACAAGGATGTTTACCAAAACATTTTGCTCATCTTAAAAATTCTCACTGGTTTCAGAAAATAAACAAATGAGCAATTATTATTTCAGTTTTTTTTCACCTTTCTCAAAATTTTAATCGTTTTTGACTCCGTTCTTTCCCTGTATCTTTCTCCTATCCTTCAAAGCATATCAATTCCCAAATCTTGTCAGGTTTTCTTTTCTTCAAGTCCTAAATGTGTTCTTTTCTATCCCCTTTCATTGCCTAGTTCAGGACCTTATCAACAGTTATATTTTGTGAAATAAACATTTTATATACTCTATTTCTCTTCTGTCAATCACTTGTCACCATAATCCTCTGAACTGTGAAGATGATACAAATATGGACTCTCATTAGAAAAACTGCCACATGGTCTTCTTTTCCTTACAAGGACAGGCATAGGGCATTTGTCAAAATTACAAGACAAGTAGCTTAGAAATAAATACAAAGAAAATAGTTTTCAATGTCATGGGTCATGACAGAAAACAAATTGCATGGCTAGGTTGCTTTTAACCCGAACACTTATTCACAGAATTTGCAACTGAGCAATTGAAAAAGAGAGAAGATCGGGATGGCAGGCAAAAAATGACTAGCTTCAGGGATCAGGAGGAATCCTTCGATCATCTCTCTGTTTTTAGACTTAACTCCATGGGTTTTCCTATATAAAAGTCTTCTGTTCAGACAATATTCAGGCATCAGGACATTACTTCTGAAGTTTCTTCTACTGAGATTTCTTGAACTTCACAAGAATTAATATTATTACATATGAATTAATGGGAAGCTAGCAATTTTTTCATGTCTCATTCCAGAAAAACCACACTAAGGACTAGAAGACAGAGGTAGTTGGCTTAGCCCTGTTAGGGATGGAATGCCTATATCTTGAGTCTATCAAGAGAAATAAAGGTGTGAAAGCAAAAAACAAACAAACAAACTTGTCAGATGACGCTGACACACTTTTAGAGCAGTCTAGATATCCTCTGTGCCTCACACACATCCTCCCTAGCCAATAAAGTTAAATATTTAAGGCAATTAACCACATTTTGAAATTCTTTTGCCCCTAAACAATAGTTGCTTTGATCTTTCCTTGACAGGGCTCTAAACTAAAGAATTCTCATCTCTAAACCTTCTCGACTTTGTATTCATAAATGATTTTCTCAGTTTGAGGACCTTAACTTTATACAGTGGATTGGTGTTTGGTTTTTCTCCTTTACCTCTGGAGAAAAATCTGCCTCAGAGCCTGCCGAAATAATTAAATCTTCTCCATGTCATTGGTGCTACTTCAAGCCCAAACTTGTACTTCTTAACCACGTCTAAAAACTCCAAGGAAAAAGACATTCCACCACAGAATTAAGAGTTTGTAGGAACCATGTGTTGGATTTCAGTTGCAATCCACTTTCTTGACAATTACTAAGGGAGACGCCAAGAGGAAGAGCTGGAAACAAGTCTGACACTATTAATTTTTTTGATAGTATGAATAAAGTTGAAGAAAGCTTATTTATCGAATTCCCAGTTGACTCGATTCTAGGCGATCTAACATGAAAAGTGACAGAATTAATAGTCAAAATAAATGGCTGTCTTTGAATGATAGTTGCAGTGGCTATTTTTATTTCCTTGTCTGAATATCTTTAGATGTATCATTTTTTAATAAGAAGAATATTTTAAAAGATTTAAAAAGTAACAGAATAGATATGAATATTGGGCTAAAAAAACAAAAAAAATACCCCAAAAAAGATGTAAAAATTACTGATTTGTATTTTATATTAAAAAAAATCACAACAAAACTATTATAAAAATACAAAGTAGTGGAGATGTATCTTGTTAGCTGTAATGGATAGACTTATCAACTATCACTAAGTGAAGAAAAATTGATACCTTATAGGCAAACAAGCTGACTTGATAGCAGAAAATTAATGATCATCACCTGAACATTGTGTGTCATTAAAAGAAACAACAGTTAATGAAAGAGGACAACCAAATATTCTTATGCTAAGAAATATTTGAATATGAATATGAAAGTGAATGTGAACATAGTCTAAACTTCAATTATGATAAGAGAAATTAAATTAAAGTTACCAACATATATTTTGCTTTTCAGGTTACAAAGATCAAAGAGTATGCTATTGTAATGTATTAGGGAGGGAATGGGGAAAACACTCTTATTTTTTATGAGATTAAATTTGTAATACTTTCAGACAGAACAGTTTGGCATCTGTCAAATTTATAAATATACCTACCCATTTTGGTGAACTGTGTTGGTATTCTACATATTTGCTTCCTCGCCCCATGGGGAGAATTATATATCCACACCCATTGACATCAAGCTCGACACATGCCTTTCACAGTGAACTCTAGGTAGAAGTAGCATGCATTATTTTCAAGTGGTTTTAAGAGTTATCATTCAGTTAACCATGTCCTCTTTCCCTTCTACCAAAAACAGTGTATTTTGGAAAGGGAGTTTTTCAGCCTAGGTCCTAGAATGAGGATAATGTATGAAAGAGCCAAAGCATCCTGCAATGAAGATGTAACATGGGAGAGAAACCTTTATTGTTATAAGTTACTGTGAATTGGACCTCAGTGTGTTTTTATGGTAAGATTCAACCTAAGCAGACTGATACAGTATTTTACTCAGTGGTTCAGATTCTTGGAATTTATCCTTTAGTTATACTCATGAATATATAAGATAGATAGATGATAGATAATCTGTTGCTGTTATTATGTGTAAGAAAAATGACTGCAAACAACTTCAATGTTCATCAGAAGAGAACTGGCTAAATAAAGTATGATGCAATCATACAAAAATAATCTATGAAGCTGCAGAAAAAAATGAGAAAGCTTTTATATACGAACATGAAATGATCTCATTCATATTTATAGTTATGAAGATGAAAAGACAAAAAGAAAATAGTTATGTGTTCATGCTGACTATCTCTGAAAGGTGGTATAAACTTGACTCTGTTTAGAAAAACTGGATGGCAGATGAATAGATTTGATAAGGTGATTGTTTTTATTGCTTGCCCCGTTGTACACTTTAAATTTAGAATATTTGTGAATGGATATAATATATTCAAAAGAAAAATAAAATTGTAAATAAAAAAATAAGTTACAGTATTTGCATAAATCATATCTGGATTTTGGAGTTCTGATCTTCCTATTTATTCTATACTATAATTAACCCTCCTTTTGTTTAACACATTAACTTTCAATTCCAGCTACTACATAACTCTAACCATTTGTTATGTCTGAGTACAATTCCTTGACATTATGCAGTTTTGTCTTGCTAATGTTGCCCTCTGGGATTTTTTCCCCTTCTCTGAATTATAAAGACAGTTGGTGCCCTGCCTAGGACTATTGAATTGGTGCATCCATTTTACAGCAACTGGGAGTGTTGGCTGGTAATTCTTGCCTTTACCCTTTTCTGGAAAATTGTCTTTGACCAACAGAAGCCATCTTACCCCAGGATACATGGGTGGTTATGGCCCTCTTCCTAAAAGAGGTTTACAGCCAGAGCTGACTGTTACAAGAATAAAACAAACAAACCAATGAAAGACACTCAACTTAGGTCTCATGGATCACTGTGAAACAACTTGGTGTTGCCATTCATGGTTTAGAGCTCCCCATGAAATCAGGAGCTAAGGTCACATATTTAATTAGCTTCTTCCCTTGCCCTATCTTGATTTCTTTACTTCCTCACAGTTTCTTCTGATAAATTTTATTGGGAGGGTCCATAGGATACTATTTAAAAACAGAATGAGAAATACATTTTGTGGGACACCTAGGTGGCTCAGTCAGTTAAGTGACTGCCTACAGCTCAGGTTACCAGTCTAAGGTCCTAGGATCAAGTCCTGCATCAGGCTCCTCACTGAGCAGGAAGCCTGCTTCTTCCTCTGCCTGCTCTGCCTGCTGTTCCCCCTGCTTGTGCTCTCTCTCTTTCTCTTACTATTAAATAAATAATTAAATAAAATTTGTAGAAAACAAATTATTAAGAGAAATACATTTTGTGTGTGTAGGTGAATGCATGTGTTGAGTGTGCGTGTGTACAGCATTATCGAGGTCAGTAATGGCTGTCTTTTGTAGGTTGGACCTTATAGGAGAGCATGCTATTACAGATCTAACTTTCTTAAAAGTGATGAGACTACTAGGATCCTGGAGTAGTAGAGGCCAAGTAACCAGCATTTGACTATCAAAAATCAAGTAAGCATAATTACTGTAATGGGCAGCTGGGTCATCATGGCAGCCAGGAGGACCTGAAGTCAAGGAGAGAAAGTCAATTATCATATGGTTTCACTTACTTGTGGAGTGTAAGGAATAACACGGAGGACATTGGGAGATGGAGAGGAGAAGTGAGTTGGGGAAAATTGGAGGGGGACACAAACCAGGAGAAACTGTGGACTCTGAAAAACTGAGGGTTTTGGAGGGGAGGGGGTTAGGGGGTTGAGTGAGCCTTGTAGTGGGTATTATGGAGGGCACGTATTGCATGGAGCATTGGGTGTGGTGCATAAACAGTGAATGCTGGAACACTGAAAAGAAATAAAATAAAATGTAAAACGAAAACAAAAACAAAGATATATTAAAAAATAGCGAATATAACATACCTTATGGGAGTAAGGCAAATGCACAATCAACAAGGTATTGTGTAATATATAATCAAAAGACATTAAGACCAGATGAGCAGTCATAATCCCTTACTGCTTTTCCAGATCTGATTCTGAGCTTACACTCATAATCCATTACTTGAAGGAGGGACCAGTTTCCCATGAGAAAGGGCCTTACAACATTGTAGAACAAATATTTAGTAGTCAGTCTACCAGGATTTCCATAAATGATCTTTACCATTTACATGAGTAGTCATATACTAAAAATAAGGTAATGTCCAGCTGTTTTGAAGACCTTTTCAAGTGATCTATTTCATACTGAATGAGTTGTGGTAGGTTTTTTTTTTTTTTTTTAAGAATTGATTTACTTCATGTAAGTTGTCAAATTTATGTGTGTAGAGTTTTTTGTAGAATTCCTTTATTTCTCTTTAATATCTGTAGGGCTTGTAATAATATCCCCTATTTCATTCCTGATTGGTAATTTCTGTCTTCTCTTTCTTTTCCTTTATCAGTTTTCCCAGAGGTTTGTCATTTTGTTTTTTGATCTTTTCAAAGAACCAGATGTTTGCTTATTGATTTTTCTGTACTAATTTCTGTTTTCAATTTCAGTTATTTCTGCTCTTATTTTTATTATTCTTTTTCACTGCTTGTTTTGGGTTTATTTTGATCTTTTTCTAAGACTTTCAGATGGAGCTTAGATTATTGATTCAAAATCTTTCCTCTTGCTAATATATGTATTGCATATGCTGTAAATTTCTTTCTCAGCACTGTTTTATTTGCATCCTTTTAATTTTGCCTGTTGTAGTTTCATTTTTATTCCATTCAATCTACTGTTTTGATTTTTCTCAAGATTTCTTCTTTGACCCTTAGATTATTTAAAAGTGTACTTTTTTTTATTTTTTTAAAAGATTTTATTTATTTATTTATCAGATAGAGATCACAAGTAGGCAGAGAGGCAGGCAGAGAGAGAGGAGGAAGCAGGCTCCCTGCCGAGCAGAGAGCCCGATGCGGGACTCGATCCCAGGACCCTGGGATCATGACCTGAGCTGAAGGCAGAGGCTTACCCCAATGAGCCACCCAGGTGCCCCTTTAAAGTGTATTAGTTAGTTGACAGATGTTTGGATATTTTCCCATTATCTTCCCAGTATTGATTGCTACCTCAATTCCATTTTGATCAAAGAACACATCTTATGATATCAATTCTTTTACATTATTTGAGGTTTCTTATATGGATCAGGGTAAGGTCTATCTTGGTGTATGTTCTAGGAGGATTTGAAAATAATATGCATTTTATATATGCTATTGGATGGAGTGTTCCATAAATGTCAATAAGATGCTATTGTTGAGTTCTATACTTTGCCGATTTTCTAGTTGTTTCATCAGTGTTGAGGGAGTGGTGTTATATCTCCAACTTTAGTTGTGGATTTGTTTATTCTTTTTAGTTCTATCTGTTTTGCTTCATGTATTTTGTAGCTTTTTTGGTTCGGTGTAGACATATATAGGATTTCAATGTACTTTTTATAACTATGTGATATCCTACTCTGTCAGTCATATTTTTCTTTAATCCGAAGTCTACTTTATTTAATAATAATGTAGCTTTCTTATATATATATTCTTAATTTTATTCTTTCCTTTACAATTTAACACAAGATCAACCAACTTAAATTCATTGCCAGCTAAAGTTCAGTCATCTGAATGGGGCTAATGTAATAGTACTGCTGGTTATAGAATGCCAGTGCTGTAAAGTTTCTAGCAATTCCAGATATGAGTATACAGCATTTGTAGGTTTCTTTCTTTCTTCCTTTTTTTTTTCCAGTTTATGGATCATCTAAATTGTACTTCTTTTTTAAATTTAATTTAATTTTTTCAGTGTTCCAAGATTCATTGTTTATGCACAACACCCAGTGCTCCACGCAATACGGACCTCCTTAATACCCACCACCAGGCTCACCCATCCCTTCCAAAACCCTTAGTTTGTTTCTCAGAGTCCACAGTCTCTTATGTTCATCCCCCCCCCAACATCCCCCAACTTACTTTTCCTTTCCTTCTCCCAGTGTCCTCCGTGTTATCCCTTATGCTCCACAAGTAAGTGAAGCCATATGATAATTGGCTGTCTCTGCTTGACTTATTTAACTCAGCATAATCTCCTCCAGTCCCATCCATACTGATAGAAAAGTTGGGTATTCATCCTTTCTGATGGAGGCATAATACTCCATTTTATATATGAACCATCTTCTTTATCCACTCGTCTGTTGGAGGGCATTTTGGCTTTTTCCACAGTTTGGTGATTGTGGCCATTGCTTCTATGAACATTGGGGTACAGATGGCCCTTCTTTTCACTGCATCTGTATCTTTGTGGTAAATACCCAGTAGTGCAATTGCAGGGTCATAGAGTAGCTCTATTTTAAATATCTTAAGGAATCTCCACACTGTTTTCCAAAGTGGCTGCACCAATTTGCATTCCCACCAACAGTGTAAGAGGGTTCCCTTTTCTCCATATCCTCTCCAACATTTGTTGTTTCTTTTCTTGTTGATTTTGGCCCTTCTAACTGGTGTAAGGTGGTATCTCAGTGTGATTTTGATTTGAATTTTCCTGATGGCTAATGATGATGAATATTTTTTCATGCATCTGTTAGCAATTTGTATGTCTTCATTGGACAAGTGTCTGTTCATGTCTTCTGCCCATTTTTTGACGTGGTTATCTATTTTGTGTGTGTTGAGTTTGAGGAGTTTTTTTTTTTTTAATAGATCGTAGATATCAGCCCTTTGTCTGTACTGTCATTTGCAAATATTTTCTCCCATTCCATAGGTTGTCTCTCTGTTTTGTTGACTCTTTCCTTTGCTGTGCAGAAGCTTTTAATCTTGATGAAGTCCCCAAAGTTCATTTTTGCTTTTGTTTCCTTTGCCTTTGGAGACGTATCTTGAAAGAAGTTGCTGTGGCTGATATCGAAGAGATTACTGCCTATGTTCTCCTCTAGGATTCTGATGGATTCCTGTCTCACGTTGAGGTCTTTTATCCATTTTGAGTTTATCTTTGTGTATGGTATAAGAGAATGGTTGAGTTTCATTCTTCTATATACAGCTGTCCAATTTTCCCAGCACCATTTATTGAAGAGATTATGTTTTTTCCACTGGATTTTTTTTCCTGCTTTGTCGAAGATTATTTGACCAAAAAGTTGAGGAACCATATCTGGGCCCTCTGTTCTGTTACATCGCTCTATGTGTCTGTTTTTGTGCCAGTACCATGTTATCTTGGTGATCATAGCTTTATAGTAAGCCTTGAAATCAAGTAACATGATGCCTCCAGCTTTGTTTTTCTTTTTCAACATTTCCTTAGTGATCTGGGGTCTTTTCTGGTTCCATACAAATTTTAGAATTGTTTATTCCAGCACTTTGAAAAATGCAGGCAGAATTTTGATTGGGATGTCATTGAAAGTGTAGATTGCTCTGGGCAGTATAGACATTTTAACAATATTTATTCTTCCAATTCATGAACATGGAATACTTTTCCATCTTTTTGTGACCTTTTCAATTTCTTTCATGAGTGTTCTATAGTTCCTCAAGTACAGTTCCTTTACCTCTTTGGTTGGGTTTAGTCCAAGGTATCTTATCGTTCTTGGTGCTATAGTATATAGGATTCTCTAATTTTCCTTTCTATATTTTCATTGTTAGTGTATAAGAAAACAACTGATTTCTGTTGGTTGATTTTGTGTCCTGCTACATTACTGAGTTGCTATATGAGTTCTAGTAGTTTCGGAGTGGTCTTTTGGGTTTTCCATATTAAAGTATCATGTCATCTGTGAAGAGAGTTTGACTTCTTCTTTGCCAATTTGAATACCTTTTATTTCTTTTTGTTGTCTGATTGCTGTTGCTAGGACTTCTAGTACTCTGTTGAACAACGTGGTGAGAGTGGGCATCCTTGTGTTCCTAATTTCAAAGGGAAGGCTTTCCACTTTTCTCCATTGAGAATGATATTCGCTGTGGATTTTTCATAGATAGATTTTATGAAGTTGACGAATGTTCCCTCTATCACTATACTTTGAAGAATTTTAATCAGGACCGGATGCTGTATTGTGTCAAATGCTTTTTCTGAATCAATTGAGAGGACTGTGTGGTTCTTCTCTCTTCTCTTATTGATTTGTTCTATCACATTGATTGATTTGAGAATGTTAAACTGCCCTTGCATCCCAGGTCATCTTTGTCATGGTGGATAATCTTTTTAATGTACTGTTGGATCCTATTAGCTAGGGTCTTGTTGAGAATCTTGGCAACCATATTCATCAGGGATATTGGTCTGAAATTCTCCTTTTTGATGGGTTCTTTGCCTGGTTTGGGGATCAGGGTAATGCTAGCTTCACAGAAAGAGTCTGGAAGTTTTCCTTCTGCTTCTATTTTTTGAAACAGCTTCAGGAGAATAGGTATTATTTCTGCTTTGAATGTTGGATAGGATTCCCCAGGGAATCCATCAGGTCCTGGACTCTTGTTTTTTGGGAGGTTTTTGATCACTGCTTCAATCTCTTTACTAGATATTAGTCTATTCAGGTTGTCAATTTCTTCCCATTTCACTCTTGGAAGTTTATAGGTTTCCAGTAGTGCATCCATTTCTTCTAGGTTGCCTAACTTATTGGGATTTCACTATTGATAATAATTTGTCATGATTGTTTCTATTTCCTTGGTGTTGGTCATGATCTCTCTCCTTTCATTCATAATTTTATTAATTTGGGTCCTCTGTCTTCTTTTAGATTAGTTTGGCCAGTGGTTTATCGATCCCATTAATTCTTTCAAAGAACAAGCATCTAGTTTCATTGATGTGTTCTACTATATATTTAGTTTCTAACTCACTGAAGCTTGAATGGTTGTATATTTCTCCCTTCAGACTACCTTTACCATTTCCCATAGATTTTGGACTAATGTGTCTTCATTCTCATTGGTTTCTATGAGATGTTTAAGATCTTCTTTGATTTCCTGGTTGATCCAAACCTTCTTGAGCAGGATGGTCTTTATCTTCCAAGTGTTTGAATTCTTTCCAAACTTTTTCTTATGATGAGTTCGAGTTTCAAAGCACTGTGGTCTAAGATTATGCAGGGAATAATGTCAGTCTTTTGGTAATGTTGAGCCCTGATTTGTGTGACACAGTATGTGGTCTATTCTGGAGAAAGTTCCATGTGTGCTCGAGAAGAATGAGTATTTTGTTGTTTTAGGGTGGAATGTTCTGTATATATCTATGAGGTCCACCTGGTCCAATGTGTCATTCAAAGCTCTTGTTTCTTTATTAATTTTCTGCTTGGATGATCTGTCTATTACTGAGAGTGGCATGTTAATATCTCCTACAATTAATGTGTTCATATCAATATGAGTCTTTATTTTGATTAACAGTGAGCTTATGTGGTTGCTCCCATATTGAGGGCTTAATTAATTACAATTGTTAGATCTTCTAGGTGGATAGACCCTTTAAGAATGATGCCATGTCCTTCTGTATCTCTGACTATAGTCTTTAGCTTAAAATCTAATTTATCTGAATTTTCACCTGATACAGGATTATGGAAATATATTTCTTGTGATGCTTTCTTCTGCCCTTTATAGTATTTGATGAGAAATTGGATGACATTGGAATTGGTTTTCCCTTTTAGATATAGCATTGTTTCTCTCTGGCTGCTTTTGCAGTTCTCACTTTGTCTTTAGTTTTGAGAAGGTTAATAAGATACATCTTGGTGTGGATATCTTTCAAATTATTCTATTTGCTCAGATTTTGAATCTATAGTTTTATGTCTCTTGTTAAATTGAATATGCTTCAGCCATTATATTTCTCTGAGCACCTTTTTATCCCCACTTTTTTTCTTCCTCTTTCTTCAAAATTAATGTTAGATCACTTATTATGGTTCCACAGATTACTGAGGCACAAGTTGTTTGTTTATTCAAAAGCCTAATTTCTCTCTGTTTAGATTGAGTAATTTATACTGTTCTCTATTCTGTTTCACTGATTCTTTTCATTGCCCGTTCATCTTGATATTGACTCCTTCTACTGAATATTTTGTTTGTTTTTCTTGTTCTAAAATTTTCACGTTATTCTTCTTTATTTCATCTATGTCTTTATTGAGACTCTCTATTTCTTTGTTGATATTTTCTATTTTTTATTTGTTTTAAACATGTTCATAATTTCCTGTTAAAGCATTTTTATTGTGGCTGATATGAAATAATTATCACTTAATTATAACATCTTTGTTATTCTTGTGCTGGCATATAATGATCATCTTTTTTTTCAGTCTGAGAACTTCCTGTCCTTGATAGGAAAGATTTTTGTCTGAAATGTGGAAATTTGATTGAAATCATTAAATGATAAGACTCAAGTCTTATAATTTATAATGCTGTAGAGATTACTAATTTTATAAGACTTTAGATCTTATTTTGGCCTTCTATTTTCACTAGATTTCTCTGATGCTGATCCAGTGTCTGCTTCTTTATGGCCAGGTAGAGGTAATGGTCCACATTCCTTACTCTGTCTCCATTGCTACCCAAGATTGGGAGGAACCTCATTAGTGCTAGATGGTATGGCAGGTCCACCCCTCCACATACTTTTTACTAACACCACAATGTGAGTGGCTTCATTATTGCTGGGTTATTGTAAAAGTCCTGACTCTCCACTAGACTTCCTTTGAATTCACCTCCTTAAGGAATGAGAAGAGCATCTCTTTACTGCTGGCTCTGGAGGAAGGTTAAGTTCACCTTGTAGACTCTCCTGACACTGGCCTCACCACCACTGGTGAAGGTCATGAAAGTCCCAGGTCCCTACTTGATCTTCTCTGACATGACCCTACTGGGAGTCTGGTTATACTTCATTAAAACTAGGAGAGAATGAAGTCTAGATTCCCCAGTCAACCTTTGCTGGCATAGGTATGGATTGGGCCACAGTTTTTCCAGTTGTTTGGCTGGAGTAGAACACTTATTATCAAGGAGTTTTCCATTTTTTTACTTTGCCATATTCCTGGTCCTTTGGCTAAAGAGAGTAGACTCTTGGGTTTGTTTGTTTGTTTGCTTGTTTGCATCATTGATGGCCAGGGTTGCCAGCTTCTTCAGCTTCAGGTCGGGAATTTATGGGCAAAAAAAGAAAACCTGAGGAACTCACTACTATGTTGTTCTTTGAATCCCAAAGTCAGCTGATCAGCTTTTTTTTTTTTTTTTTTCTGTATTTTTTAGAATCTCTTATATTTGTTTTAAATGTAATGCCCAGAGTTTTTAGTGGTACTTAGTTGGGGGGATAAAAAAAAAAAAAGTACATACACTCCATTTTTCCTGGAAGCAGAAACCTTAAGACTTTAAAAAATAAATCTTCACTGTTTTAGGATTTATGTTTCCCCTATTCAATCAAAACCAAATTTCGTATTGTATTTCCTTCTAGAAACAGAAATTTTCTCACTCCTTTCTATTCCCAGAGGCTTAAAAATAAATCCTCCAGCCTTTTCCATCTCTCAAACTGATATTTCCCTATTCTGACTTTAATAAATGCTTTCATCAAGTGGCAGTTGATCAGATGGTTTGTGTGACCTGATAGGGTGACACAGAACCTCTTTTCAAAATGACAGAATATTCAAAGCCTTTACTCTTTCCACCAGTAAAGCTGCTTTGTAAATGCCAGATTCTTTTAAAATTGTATTGCTTGCCAGTGCATGCATTATTCATCTGACTGAGGTATCCCACACTGTCAGGGGGGAAATTGCAAGAAATCTATCTCTGAGCTTTTCTTTGATGCTGTGAGAAGATTCAAAATGAGTGGACTGGAAGATGATTGTATTTTTCCTTTACCTTCTGGTTAAACTGACAATATCTGCTTCATGCTTTACATTACCACATGACTTGTCACCCAAGAGGATGACCCTAAGAGTTTGAGTCACCCAAAAAAAGAAAAAATTGTTGTGGGATCCAAGTGCTACTGAGGAGATACTGATGCTGACAAATGGTCAGATACGTTTCTTTAGTTCTGCACATGGCATTTTCTGAATGGGGCAATAGCTTGTTTTGTAAAGTAGCAACAGCAGCAGAAGCTGAAAGGCATCTAGGTATATTCTTCCCAGTACAAAATTTACAAAGCCAGATCTTAAATTAGATAGAATATACAAAGACAAGACTAGAAAGGACTTCAGAGGACTGAATCATTATTCCCTTGCCCCTCATGGCATGCTATAGGTGAGGAAATCAGATAGCTTCAGTGACTTGTCCAACCTAACTAGTGGCAAAACTAAGACTCAAAACTATACACCTGATTTTCATCCAATATTCTTTTATACATACCATGTGGTCACTAATAATGTCTCTTAAAATGCTGATTGATTATTCTGGATTAGAGCAGAAAATTATCAGTATACCATAGTTGTGTTGTCTATGTGAACTTTGGGAACAGATTCCCATAAGAGTCAGGATTTCAATGACTGAGTCATTCAAAAACACCAGGGTGCTGCAGAAAATGGACTGTGATTCATCCAGTGGGTAGACACTTCCCTGCAACAATCTACTCCCAAGTCTTCTTTATGGTCAACTGAAAAGTGAGCCAAACCTGAGCCCCTCTGAGGTCTCTATAAATCACAGAGTTGGAGCAAAAGATTTCTTGTCTTCCAAAGCTAGTCCTTGTTGGGCAATAGTTCCAGGATTCCTTTCCGAGTCCATTTTAGAGAATGACCTCCTGCTCACCTCTGCTCTCCTGAAAGCTTAAATTGGTTGTGGTTTCCAACTTCCTGTGCGATCCTAGACTACATAGTTCTTCTGCACAGATGTTTCAAAAGTTGAACAGGGTTGTGGGTATTAGGGAGGGCACATATTGCATGGAGCACTGGGTGTGGTGCAAAAACAATGAATACTGTTACGCTGAAAAGAAACAAAAAACAATTGAAAATGTAATTCAATAAAAAAATTCAATAAAAAATTTTTAAAAAAGTTGTAGATTCTATACAGAGTTAATTTTTTTACAGATTTTTATTTATTTATTTGACAGAGAGAGAGAATGAGTGTGCATAAGCAGGGGCAGTGGAAGACGGAGACAGAGAAGCAGGGGCCCCATTGAGCAGGGAGCCAACTATGGGCTGGATCCCAGGACCCTAGGATCATGCCCGGACCTGAAGGCAGATGCTTAACTGACTGAGCCACCCAGGTGCCTCTCTATACAGAATTATAAGAGTACTACTTGTTTATAAAAGAGCTGCTTCTATGTTTAAATATCTACATACATGTGGAGGTTTTAGTATGAATTCATAGAACCTAAATATGTTATGAAATATATCTGATAGGAAAAGCAACTTTAGATCAATGTTTCTGTTATCGTTCATGTGATAAGAAAAAGAGAGAAGAATACGAAAGAAAAATAGATATTTTTCTAATAATCATAATTTTTCAGAACCCCAAATCAGGGCACACAGTAAAGAAATATTGTGATAATAAAACTTGAACTCTCAAAAGATCTAGATATGATTTTCAGAGACAATCATAAGCGAGATCTCATAACAAAACACATATTTCTCAGAGTTCTTAATTGCAGGATTGACTAGAATTCATCTCTTTAATTTTTACATTGAGTACTTTTTTAATCATTTATTTCTATTACATCATAGTTTTTGCAAATAGCTGAGAATCATTCAATTCTACTAACACATAAAAAGCAATAAATAAATATTGATTAGTAAGTATGAAAAAGAGGAGTTCATTTAGTAAATAATAAAGGGACAGTGAAGGGTTTTAACATAAGAGTTTGGCAAAACTTTCTCCACAGGTCTTTTGTTTCTGAACATTTTCTGAGCGAAGACATTGATATTCTTTGTTTCTACTTAATTATTTATTTATTTAGGTATCATTATTTATTTTATTTTATTTATTCATTTATGTATTTATTAGAGAGAGGTAGGCAGAGGGAGAAGCAGGCTCCCTCCTGAGAAGGGAGCCCAATGTGGGGCTCAATCCCAAGACCCTGAGATCATGACCTGAGCCAAAGGCAGAAGCTTAATGAACTGAGCCACCCAGGCATCCCTGTTCCTAACTATTTTTTTAAGGGGGTTTGCATGGCAATAGTCTTGGAAGATAAAGTATCTTCTTCCTCCAGAGCAGAGGAAAGATTTGTTTGCTGTTCAGAATAAGGGTAACATATCCTTCCAGAGTAAAGATTGAGCAGATTTACTGACAGATCTTTTGAAAAACTGGGATTTCCTTGAGATTCCTCAGATGTGTAGTCCCTGAGTGTATAGCATCCACTTGGGCATCACCCCATGGAACTTGGGGGGTGAGGGGAACTGATGAGAACATGTAATAAGTATAATAAATCTCTTTGTCCCTGCCCAGGGGTCTCATGTTGTCTGATGGTATCTATGAAACTATGGCAAGCTAATTTAACAGCTTGAGAGATTAAAATTTCAGACCTTTCATAGTTCTTGACAAGAGGTAATATTATCAGTCCTCAGCTGCTATGTTTCTACCATTCTTAGCTATGACATCCACCTTAGTGATTGACACTGAGTGGGGCTAATAAGGAATTCCAACGAAGACCGTGACCAGCCAAAGAAGCAGAATTAAAAGTTATATGGGTGGCTGACCTCCTTGTCAATTATGGTAGTATATTTTAACAGAAGACACTGTTTCACATTTCATATTCTGGTCAAAACATTTCATATTCTGGGTGAAAGTGCCACCGTTGGTGGTCTTGAAAGGTAATGAAAGGGGTATTACCCAGCTAAATGCTGCCATGGGGATGACAATTATATCTCTGCTTTGCTAAATTCTGGGTGTTCTTTCCGTGGTTTACAGCACCCATTGACATTTCCTGTTCGGGACTGTAATTTTATGTTGCCATGATGGCTTTTTTACCCTGATTGTTAAACTTTTCTAAATACAGTTAGCAAGGCATTTCAAAGCATGGTGGCTTATAAGTTAAAACTCTGAATCTGAATTCTAGAAAACCGAGCCCTACATTGTGGTCTCTGGCGTCAGGCCATTTGGACACATACTTCTCTGTCTCATAAAATAATAGAGATGTGAGCATAGGATAAGTGCAGAAGGAGAACAATGGAATATAGATAAGTAAATGAAAGGAATAAACTACCTGACAACCCGGAGGAAGTGTTTGAATTGTGCTTTCAATACACTAGCCACTGTTCACATACAGCTCCTGAGTACTTGAAATGTGGCGACTCCAAATTGTGATAGGCTGTAAGTATAAAATACACACTGGGAATACTTTTCCATCTCCTACTGACTACATAATTGAGATAGTATTTTAGATACGTTGGATTAAATAAAAAACTATTCAACTTAATTTTATTTTTTAACCTTTTTTATGGATAATAGAACATTTTTAAATACCATATGTAATTTTTTTCCTATTCTATTCTATTACCATTGGACAGTGTTATTCCAGACTATTCCTTGTCATCTACTTTAGTAATATGAACTGAATGGCTCGGCTTGTAAGGAATCTTAGGACTGCCCTAATAGTTATAAACTAAATGGTGTCAACTGTGATACAATAGATGAAAGAATTAAATCACTTGAAGGCTTTTAAATAGACCACAAGTTTCTTGAGGACAAAGGTCATGTATTGCCATAACCTTTCCTTTTCCCCACTGACATGATTAGTCTCTCACTTAGCTCAATAATTTTTACCAGTTGAATGAGTAATAAGGAAGTCCAGGAAAAAGAAAATCTTCAAGTGTAGCAAGCAGTTCAGTATGTGAAGAAATTGTGCATATTAATTCTGAACAGGATGCCTGTATATCGCTTCTCTTAGCACTCATTTATACTCTTCATTTAAGAAGGCAGCTGTACCGTACCATTTATCTTCCAGTAAGTCCCACAGCCTCTCTAGAGGTCTAGGCGGGAAATGCTTGTTTTTCTTATTCATATCTTCTTCTTTCAGAACATACAGAGCAGTCATGGGGGTTAATTAAAGTGGGAATCACTTGTGCACAGATGAGGAAGTTAGTAGATACCTAAGCCACAGAATTTTCAAATTATCTTAAGATCATGGCCTAATAAAAGTATTTTATATTCCGTGTGTGTGTTTTATCATTAAAAAATAAACTAAGTTTAGAGGCACCTGGGTAGCTCAGCGGGTTAAAACCTCTGCCTTCGGCTCAGGTCGTGATCCCAGGGTCCTGGGATTGAGCCCCATATCGGGCTCTCTGCTCAGTGGGGAGCCTGCTTCCCCCTCACTCTCTGCCTGTCTCTCTGCCTACTTGTGATCTCTGTCTGTCAAATAAATAAATAAAATCTTAAAAAAAAATAAACTAAGTTTGAGGGAAATTAAGTAGCTTCCCTAGGGACATAATAATGCTCCACAGTGGAAGAGGCAGAATTTGAACCCAGGCCCAGTCTAACTATAAAACCCATGCTCTTTCTGGTTGTAATAATGATGTTATTAGAATGATAATGATAGAGGAACAGTACAAAGAGCATTGGGCATTATCCTTATCATCCTCCTACCTCCTGACTTTCTCCATTTCTCCCTTTCCCTTCCTCTCTCCCTCCTGCCATTTTCCTGTTTGTCTCCCTCCCTCTTCCTCCCACTCTCTGGTCTTTCTTATTCCCCTTTCCCCTCTTTCTCTCCTTAACAACGCTTCTTTTCTTTTCTCAGTTCCTTCCATATTCCTTTTCCTCTTTTCTAGTTTTTACTACCCAAACATCAGTTCTGCCAATGCCCTCAAAGGACCTTGCTGTGTGATTGTCTGGCTACTAAAGAAACACAGTTATAATACTTTGAGAGGCAAATATAACTCCAGAGTTCTTCAAAGAAGATAATTCAGTGGAAGATAATTCTTCCACTAAATATCACAAATTTCCAGCAGCCCAGAATCCTAGAATGTTACAACTTGGAGCTTACCTAGCCTGATATCGTCATTGCGCACCAGATAGAACTCCAGCCAAAGACAGGGAGGGAGCTACCCAAGGCTTGGACCAAGCTTTGTGGCCAAGAGGCCTGGAATTTTCATTTTAGTTTCTAGGAAGCAGCAGGGAAAATTAAGAATGTGAACATACAAACCTACTGACTAGCACTGAGTGAGGCCTGGAAAGTTGAATTTCATTTCCTCATTGCATAAAGTTGTTGAGAAGATAAATGATATAATGCCCATAAGAGCTCAGAGCTCTTAGAGACAGACGCCTGATTTAAATGTGAGATGGTGCTTATTACCTGACTATTAAAGACAACCTTTCATAGCTTTAAGCCAGGCCTGAAGAAAGGAATTGTTGGACTATAGATCATTTCATGCCATTGAACTGAGATGATAAGAAGACCTCTCTTTATATATAATAAATGAGTATTGAGTGGATGCCAAGGAGATGTCTGTTTTACCATTGTTTCTGCTCCATAAAAAAAGCTTTTCTAGGTAAATATATAAGGTAATGCCTGGACCCCTGCAGGTGCAGTAGATGGATTCCAGTCTTTCCCTTCCTCTGTTTGATTCCCTAGTTGACCCTAAAAGAAAGTTTATTGCAGCAATCCAATCTGACTCCCAGCTAGTTTCATCCTTTTATTCTAGTGTGTACTTTAGTTGAAAGAGGTAGCTCATTTTAGAAGAAAGATGCTACACAAAGAGGCAGAACTGGATCCTCTACGTGGTTGTAACCCTAACTAGCCAAGTGATTTGTACGAACTATAGAATCATTTGCTTCCTTACTTTCTCATCTGTAATATGCAGCTAATACTTGCATCGACCTCCAAAAGTAAATGTTAAATGAGATAATGTACATGAAGGAGTGTGCTCACAGTCTGGTGCATGTGAGGCCCCGTAAATATGAGCTATTATTATTGTTTTTGTTTAGATTAAAGTTTGTCTTAAGGTGTTAGGATTTACACTGTCAATATTTCTGCCTTCTGAACAGCAGCTTCAGAAAATTGTGTTTATCACTCAACAGATCACAGCTCTGTGAACTGGAATTGTGTTTCAAAAGAACAGATTGATGCCTCACACACAGATGTCTTTCCTCATCCCCAAACCAACAGGGTAAAATGTTCTACAGACTGGATGCTTGGCACAGAGCGGAATTCTGAAATAAAATGCCTATTGTTTTCCCCTCTTTCTTTCTTTTCTTTCTTAAAAAGTATTTAAAGGGAATTCCAACCTTAGTTATTTATTTTCTTCCATGGGAGGAAAAAAAAAAGGGCACATCTGTTTGCAATAGTGGATTGAAAGGTCTAAAAATAAATATGCTTTAAAGAAAAGAAACAAAACTTTGTTGGCACTCTAAATCCAATCGACACAGTGAAATGTTTGTTCTAGAGATGTTTGGCTTCTTTTAAAAAAGAAAAAAAGCAAATAATGTAGAATTATACATTGCTAGTTAAGTGGTTTACCACATAAAAATGTGTTATTTTTACTCATCTGGTAAATAGTTTGAACCGTGACATAATGTCTTAACATTTATATTTCAATTCTGAATATACCTGGCATCTCTCATCTGCTTTAAGGAGAGATTGGTGAAATATAAAATTATTTCTTTACTCTCATAATCTTAAATTAGAAAGCAAAAAACCAAAGTACAGGTAAGGTATCTGTAGTTTGTATTGGATATGATCTTAGGAAATTCAGTTGTTGGCTGTGGTGAAAAGAGCTTTATTTTGATACATATTTTGGATTGTGTTTTCACCTTTTTTTTTTTTTAACTCCACATAAAAAATAAAAACCATCCGTTGTAAAATAGGCTCAGAAATACTGCTGTGACCATTTCACAGAGAAGGGAACAATCCTGCCGAATGACTTACATGGCAGTTGTCTCTTGGGAAACCCAGATAAACTAAGATTAGGGAGGGACAGTGGCAGGGGAGTGATTAGGGTTGACAAGTAAAAGGGAGCTTAGAGGAACTGAAATAGAAAACAGATGGAGTAGATAAATATGGAAGGGCTGCTGGGGTATCTTGAAAGACAAACATTGGTTGCTCAGAAGCAGTTGAGCCAGAAAATGCTTGAAAATGAGTTACTGACAGGAATTTGTTCAGGCAAAGAGAAGGAGCCCAGGAAAAAGAGAGCTGGGTTAAGAAGGATTTCTGTAGGTGAGAGCACAGGATTGCTAGTTACAATCCTTCCTTAAAAAAAAAAAAAAAAAAAGACATTCACAGGGAAAATAGCCTAGTGTCTGGCTTCCTCGGTGAGCCCAGGAAGTAAAACAGAATATTCTATTTCTATCAAAGGTGTAACTTCAATTTTAAATTGGAATTAAATCTAAATTACTAATTAATATGTCAAATAACTGAATACGTGAACACAGTTTGAGCCTGAGATTTTTATATTCTTAGTTAAATGAATGGTATTCACACTGGAAATGATGTTTTTAGGAATATTAGGAATGTCGGAAAGATCATTATGAACACTGAGCCCTTGAGTAGTGGCCCAGGGTGAGTTAGACTTTGTAGTTTCATTTTACCTATTTAGAGATGGCAAATGCATTACATTTAATATATATTGCATATATAAATATGCCTAAGTGGCTGAGAATACAAAGCCCTATTTTGTAATAGGGTACATTAGGCTGTTCCTGAAGAAATCATAAATAACTCTTGACATTGCCTGATACTCCAAGCTTTCTACCTTCTCCCCCAGTCAAGATTCACTGGTGTTACATTTCTTCGAGTTTGCAATAGGATAAGCAAGATATTTAAAAATACTATTTGCAGTGGATTAGTGCCCTGAAGCCGTGGACGGACATGCATATTTTAAGAGAGTCCTTTGAAAATATGAAAATCCTCTAAAATGGTAGTAAAAGCTGAAATATATTTCCTGTTACTCTTTTAGTTTTTGATCGTTGTGATTTGGACATCAAAAACACCAGTTCAAATATTCATTCAAAGAGCTAGCCATATCTACCATCTCCACTCTCCCCTCTTTCAAACTCTCTACCCCTCTCAAATCAGCTAGCTCACTCCATCAAGATCGCCCTTCAAGTGTCACCTGGCCTTTCCATTTTCCATTTTTTGTCTTACTCATCCACTTACCAACATTTGCCACAATTTTGACATTTAAAAAAAAAGTTCTTTGATTCTGAAAATCACTCTCCATGATTTTCTTCTACCTCTTTGGTTCCTTCTTCTCAATATCTTCCTTCTAAACCTAAATATTTGAGGGACTCCCCGGTAGCTCAGTTGGTTACGCGTCTGACTCTTGATTTAGGCTCAGATCATGATCTTAGGGTCCTGGGATAGAGCCCCATGGCGGGCTCTGTGCTGGGCGTGGAGTTGGCTTAAGACTCTCCCTCTGCATTTCCACTTTTGCACACACACACTCATCTCTCTCTTAAAAAAAATGAAAAGAAAATAAACCTAAATATTTGAATTCTTCAAGACTCTGTATTACCATCTTTTTCATCTGTCTCTATGTTTTCTCCCCAGATGAATTCTAGCCACTGCTATGGTTTCATTGATGACTACAGATTTACCTCTTCAACCCAGAGCCCTTTCTCTGAGCCTCCAACATATATATCCAACTATCAACTTAACATACGTACTCCGATTAAATGGTCTAATTATATTAGGATTTTCAATTTATTTCCCATCTTAGTAAATGACCCCTGCATTCATCTGCTTGCTCATGCCAGAAACCCAAGTGCCAGCTTTGTGACGCACCCCCTTCGTCTCTGTACACATTTAATCACCAAAGCCTGTTAACAATCTTCCAATATAGATTTAGAATCTGGTAATTTTTTTCTCCCTCATCCAAGCTACCTACTCCTCTCATCCTGGTTTCCTCCAAGAGTTGTTTAAATCAAGGCTCTTCACCTATTTTTGTTGTTGTTCTTATTGTTGTTACTTCCAACCTATCCTCCAAATAGTTATTTAAGAACTTTTTTAAAAAGACAAGTCTAATCTTATCACTCTGCTCTTAAAACTCTTCTCTACCTTCCCCTGGCTCTTAGATTACAATTCTATTGGTCTTAGTCTAAAACTAACAATCCTTATTACAGTCCCAAAGCCCTGCACAGTCTCTTCCCTAGTTTACCTTGAAGACCTCATATCCTGAAAATCTCTGACTTTCTCCCTAGGTGTTCACCCTTGGGGATCAATTTTTTGTTGCTAGACTCTCCAAGTTCTTGCATGAGGACAGACACTCACATTTAACTCTCTACTTCTATCCATTTGCCCATGACGTGATGAATTCCTCCTCATTCTTTAATTCTTATTTTTTATTAACATATAATGTATTATTAGCCCAAGGGGGACAGGTCTGTGAATCGCCAGGTTTACACACTTCACAGCACTCACCGTAGCGCATACCCTCCCCAATGTCCATAACCCAACCACCCTCTCCCTGCCCCCCTCCCCATGGCAACCCTCAGTTTGTTTTGTGAGATTAAGAGTTGGAGTTAATTTTTTTTTTTTTTTAAATGTTTGTACTAGGATAGCCATTTTCTCCTAAGAATCACCATATTCTGTTATGGTGCCTGAGCATACAAATGCAGGGCAACTGTATTTATTTATTTATTTATTTACTTACTTACTTACTTATTTTAAAGATTTTGTTTATTACTTATTTGACAGACAGAGATCACAAGTAGGCAGAGAAGCAGGCAGGGAGAGAGGGGGAAGCAGGCTCCCCGCTGAGCAGAGAGCCTGATGTGGGGCTCGATCCCAGGACCCTGGGATCATGACCTGAGCTGAAAGCAGAGGCTTTAACCCACTGAGCCACCCAGGTGCCCCTGGAGTTAATTTTTTAAATAAAACTTCCTCAGGGAAACTGCAGTCTACTCACACAAATTTAAGGCTAACTTGTTTTATTTTTTCAGTATATCTAAGTAGTATGCTTCTTTGCTATATAATGATTATATTGAAATATTTAATTGTGTAATAATTTGTTTAATCTCTGTGTCCTTTACCAGAATCTTCAGTATGGGTTTGATCTGGTTCTTTCTTATTCACCACTACACCCCCAGTTCTATATCTTTCTATATCTCTTGCTGTATCTTCAATCTTATGTTTTCATTAATATCTCTGGTATCACGGCTTTCTGCAAAAGGTTTCAAGAGATGGCTTTTGAATTAATAAATAAATGTATAAATGAATGCACAAATGAGTAAAATTAACCTCAAGATGCCTGAAAAATGACAGGCTAGGAGTTACAAAGCACAGAAATATTTTATTTACTCATGAGCGTGAAAAAGAATGCAGTGGAATCATGTTCATCATACTGTTTGTTTGATTGCCTTTAAGGTAGAAAAATTTTTTTTTCAGAATCAACTACATTAGTAGTCTTCACATAATTATCAAGAAACCAGCACAATATTTGGAAAGTAGTCTGGCAATAGGTATTAAGAAATGTCCAAATTGTCATACTGACTGGCTCAGTAATCCTACTTATAAGCATCATTTAAATAATGAAATTTACAGAATTTTATTGCATAAAATTAAAATTTGGAAAAAAAACAAATGGTTAAATAGATTGTGGTACACTTATTCAATGGCATAAAATGAAAAATGGATACTTAAAATACATAATTACATATATATGTATATATGTACATATATATGTACATATATACACACAGTAAGCATGATTACAACTTTTGAAAATATGCATGTGAAAAAATGCCAAAGATATTCACACGAAGGATTATAGTTGATTGATCAAAATGGTGAAGAGGTTACAGGATATTATTTCATTCTATTTGACAAGCTCTGATATTTTATTTCTCTGACAGGGTTTCTTTTATAATCTGTTTACCTTTTAACCCAGTAATTCACTATTATCTGTCTTCAGCTTTAATTTCTTCCAACTTTGTAAGTGACATGGCAGAAAAGGAAGTAATAATAATCTGTGTCTATTCTAACACGCACCATCTACTCCAATTCACTGATTTGACGGTAAAAAACATTCTAATGGAAGCATGTAGAGAAAGACCAGAAAGAACCTTTATACTCCTTGAATAATGAGAATAATAAAAACTGAAGCCAAACAGAAAACTGTTTATAGAAGGAGTAAGGATCTTTGCTAAGATGGTACAAGATTTCCAGAGGAATTTTGAGTATCTTTATTTCATTTTTTCTTTTTCCTTAATGTCAACAGTTTTCAGGATATGTTTTGAAGAAGGTGAGAATTTGATGAGTGTATACAATGAGATGGATTAAGACTGACCTAGTAAAAGAAAATGAGATAGAACTGCACAGAATTTTTTTTTTAAGTGGGTAATTTTAAAATTCTAAAATCAGAGATACTTGTGTTCTCCTTTAATGGGGAATTGAAGCCATTTCTGAGATTTTAATTCAAACAAAAAATAGTTACACAAGAACTAGAAAAAAGCATTTATACTTCGGGGAAGAGGAATGTATTTCATTTGTCTCCTATACTTTGATGAGTCAGGCAGAATTTTACCTGAAAAAAATTTAAAGGTCATTTTTAACACTCAGACATAATAGGGCAATCCCCCTGCTTAAGGATACTTTTTAACAAACATTGAAACTAAAGCTTCTTGCTTAAAATTTTCTTTTATATTATGGTGGGAAGTTTCATATAGGTGAGAGACTGATAAGTTTTAATTCTGTTTTTTTACGTTTTTTTTTTCTTAATTGACAAGATTTCCAGGAAATGTCAAGCCTTTGTCCTTCTCATTTGTCAGTCTGCCACTGTGTAGACTTTTTCTTCTTTAAATATTCATTGGCTTAAAATGTTAAGAAAATTACTCATAGCTTCTTGGAAAGTTTTTTTCCCCCCTCCCCCTTCCTTCTCATCTGATATAGCCAGGAATTCTTAGGAAGTGCCTGCTGCAGCCAGATTGACCCTAATAGAGGCACATTTTCTACTGGGTGGGCATCCAGTCTCCTAAAGACATTTCCCATAGTTTGTTTAAGGCAAGTTTATCCACTGTCAGCCCAGCGCCCAATACCAAGCCAAGGAACATAACATTTTACGTACACGGCGTATCTAAGAGGAGCAGCTGTCTGATACGTGTGAGACTTCTAAGGAATACATCCATTTGATTTATAGCAATGTATTTTTTTTTAAGCTGCTGGTTCAGTGAACTCAGGAGAGTGCCTGGTCTGCAATGCAGAAAGCCAGTTCCATACCAGCTCATGGTCCCCAAGCCACATTGGGCCCTGATTTGAGACTTCGAAGGCAACAGAGGGATTTTATAAAACTCAGAGCAAACCCTTTTCTCAAGCAGAGGCAGGCTGATTCTTCACACTGAGCTAGTCTCTGATTATCCACAGCAGTGAAATTCCTGGATTTAGATTCGAAATTGGATTATAAACTGCCTCCGGGCAGGTAGAAGCAGCTTTAATCAGTTGGGCCAGATGCTTCCATCCCAGAGGAGTATCTGCTGAACAAATGAGAAAGGGAAGTTCATTTTCTCGGCTGGCCTCTTTTGTGTCACATGAACCTCAATATATATATTTTCATTAGCTGGTTGTCTAGGGAACAAGAGCACTGCCAAGAGAATTTGCCAAAGCAAAGCCCAAGAACAAAAGCTTATTTGGCAGCATCGGGAATCGTGAGTGTACGTTCATTTTAAAAAAAAAAAGGTTAAAAAAATTTTTCTGTGAGAAAATTTGTGAATTCAAATGATTTTATGATTACTTCAACATATAGAAAATCAGTTTTTGGCATGACAAAAAAAAATCTGCCTTTAAAAGAGTGGCATATTTTATATATTTTCTAGAGACATTTTATGAGTTTCCAGACTTTTTCTGGTTTACTGTCAGAACACTAATAAAAACACAAGTGTTCCAGATGTCCTACTACTTGGTTAAAATTTTTAAATGGGGGAAAAAGATTATAAAGAAGAAAAAGAACAATGAAAGCCATTGGTATTAGTTTCATCTGTCCAAGGCATCAAAAGATTTCAAAGCTTGTTTTGTGTGCATGCATGTGAACACTTTAAAACAAAATTTAAGAACCTTCCTGAATTAAGTAGAAATAATGGTTAGTTAAGTCTCTTTAAAAGTTAAATTACAGTTTTCTGTCAGCAAAACGAGTTATATGTTATTTTTCCACTCATAAACAAAATACCAACCTCGAGTTCTGCTTTTTCTTTTGACCTTCTACACTGATAAAGTGATAAAACGTTTTGGGCACAATATTTGTCATTTTCAAAGTCAGCTACAATCTTCACAAAGCCCCCTAAACTGGAAGGAAAAGAATACCAATTTAGTGTATCCTATAGGGATTTAGTATAGTTTTTTCCTTGTTTGTTTGTTTGTTTTAAGTTTTCCTAATTTTTCCTTTAGAGTAACATTTGGAGTAGGGAATACATGAACTCTGAATCACTCGGTAGTAAATGTTAACCACTTGTTAATTACACCATGAATCAAAAGGAACAGTTGAGAAACTTTTTTGAAATCAATCCCTAGAATTTGGAAAAATGACTTTTTCACTTCATCTCTCTCAATACCTAGGACACACTCTTAAATGGACAGATCCATTTGCCGTCCTTTTCTTCTCAAGGTTGTCCAGCACCAGGCAAGGACCCCCCTGGAAAGGAACGGTAGCTCGTGAGTGTAGCCAGCTGATCCAGTGAGGTTAAAAATCCCATTTAACACAATTCTAAGGCAAACCGAGCTGTCAGTTTTGATCTCATGTTCCTAGTCTGTTTTTCAGATTGTTTTTCAGAGTCCATATACTCTCATGGTCTGCCATTAATGGCACAATGCTGCACAAGGCCGTTTCTGTGGTCACTTGGGGCAAGCTACTAAGATTTTCTAGGACTTAGTTACTTTCTCATCTGTAAGGAGGGTGTGGGATTAGATGACTTGTTTCAAGCCTCTGTATTTTAAGGTAGGGAAGCACATCTACAACTACTAAAATTGGGAGTTTTATCTGGAGAATCCCATGGGTTAGGACATGGAGCTGTAAGTCGCTAAATCTCTCACTTCTCCCCACATTTCCTTTGACCTCTGAAGGATTTCTTTGGATCACAGTTTGAAAACTTCTGGGCTGGATAATCTCCAAGGCCTTTTCTACCTTTCATATTCTGTCATGATAGATGCTATTCTAGAAGTATTGAAGAATTTAGAATTTAGGGGTCAGGTGGATCTAAGTATTTATTTAGTTCAATTAGTTCATTTTGAGGATATTAAAACTAAGCCAGTTTTACCAAGTCCGAAGCTGTAATGCTGAACTGGGTATCTTCACAGCACATTGTAATCAGATTAACCAGAAACAGTTCCTAAAGTACCTGGATTATGGATGAAAGGGAGAAAGAATAGATGTTACCTATTCCGCTTCCCTGCAGAAACTGTCCAAGGTTGTTTTATCCCTAGGCTTATGGTTTATGTTAAAGGCCAGAATACAGGGGTAAATCTGAGAAATCCGAAAGGGCAAGCAGGTTATCCCCACCTGAGAGACTTGAAGAAAGTCCATTCATCCTGTGGCCTTTCTCAGGTGTTGGATCTGTTTAGGGGTAAAGTGTTAGGCATCCTGACTGAACTGGAGCCCAGAACAATCTTGAGGCTTTATTATCCAAATCACACTCGATACACGTTTGGATACTTTGGAACAAAGGTCATTATTGAAGTCATTGTGAGTTAATGGCAGCAATCTTTTTATTTCAGAATATTCTCTGTGTGTAAAAGATAAATGTTTCCCTTTTAGATTTCCTCAGTATGGCACTAGTTTCTTGAGAAGAACAAAGTCGGAGACTATAGAGAGGAAGTACCTGTGAGAATTTCTACTCTGAGGGGCTCAACCAAGAAACAAAAAGCAGTTACATTGGTGAGCTTTCCGAGAATTGTGCCAGTGTTGGAAATAGCTCTGCAACCTACATACCACTTGTAAACTAGGTATGTGTGAAATCTTCATTCTTGTATACAAGGCTTTAAACTGGGAAGCTAAGAAAACTAGGTTTCTAATCTCAGTCCCAACCCTGCTGTGTGGCTGTGGGCAAATCAATTAACCTTTGTCAGCTTATTTATACATAAAATCAATATGCTAAGAATTGCTGTCGGTTGGCCTTAAAGTAATCCTGTGAGAATAAAAAATGGATAGATGTTTTAAAAAAGATTTGAACCCCGTAGCCAAAAAAGATATTACTTTGAAGAACTCACATGTGCAAAGAATTTCATGATTACTGGCAAGGAATGGTGACTACATCTGTCATGACTGCCAGTAAGCAGTTTCTATTTTTATTTTTTGGAGGACATGATAAGATACAACAATAAACATGGAACAGAATGGCCCCAGGGAGAAAATTGCATTTTGAACAGCTCCTTCTGGACTCCCTAATGATAAGCAAATATTATTTCAGTGGAGAGTGACTAAAAACTTAGAGGTAGTTTGAAAAAACATTTAACCCTCAAGAAGGATACATTTATTATATTTCTAGGCGTATTTTAGGAAATTTCCTAGACGGAATAGTGAAACGCTGGTATCACTTTGTTTTATTTGGCCTACTGTGCTAACGTCTTCATGAGATCTCTTCAAGAGTAAGGACTTCATCATCTTCCACCCCGCAGATTCTTTTTACACATATACCACACCAAGTAATTGGGTTTTCACTTGGTGCTAGCTCATTGGAATTTTGGCATATAATATTAAGTTAACTGGGGCAAGGTAGTGGGGGAGAACAACCAGAGCTATTTGATAAGTTTGGTTAGGGCATGGTTTTGAAAAGAGAACATGGGAGCATTGCCCTTTGGTCAATAATAGAACTACCTTGTCCTTATTCAGAAAGGGAAAAGGGAAAGAAGAAAACAGAGTGTTGGGCTTTTACAAACATTATTGCCTCAGGTAATGTATTATGAGAGTCTTTCTCAAGTGATAATGTATAAACATTATTCTGTTGCAGATTACTGAGAGAACAGTATTTATGTTATTTATGTCACTATTAAAATCAGTCATAATTCTAACACTCCGGTCACCTCCTGATATTCTTATAATAAATGCTTTTTTCTTAAGTTAGTTTCTGTCATTTACAAAATAAATGATAACTGACAAAACATTGGGATTCCATGAGAGATTTCCTTTGACTAGAATTAAAATCTTTTCACAACTGGCTGATCTAGTTCAATGTTTACATTCTATACAGAAATAAACTGGGCCCAAATGATTAAAATAGCCTCTCCAAATTTTCACCCAAGTTCTTACCACGTTCTTACCATAGTGGAATCAGAACCAGATCTCAAACTTCTAATAGCTCTTTCTTAAACATAAACTTCCCCTCAACACGTCAAAATTAACAAAGTATTCTCTTAAGTTAGAAAAGTATGAAATAGTATGTTGAGGGGGAAAAAATGGCCTCAACACTAGGAAGTTGAAAAGTAAAACCACGTGGAAATCTCAAAGAAATCTATATGATCTCTTTGGAGAATCTAGTATTTCTTAGCAAGTCACCCCCTGTCATTTTCTAACAGATTACCATGTTTATTCATTAAATTCATCAAATCTAAAGATTCTAAATTCTTTGCTTACTTTTTTGAAATTTGTCAATTCTTTGTTTACATGTTCATAATTTACATTTGTTACATGTTTATAATACTACAGTTCAGTTCCAAGAAAGGGGAAACTCAGCCTGTCTTACTCATGACTCTATTCCCAAGAACATAGGTGCCTTTTGAATGAATGAATGAGTAAATGAAGACAGGGCAGACCAGAGTAGTTAGATGATTTTCTCAGTTACCTTGGACAGGCAGGTGTAACAGCAAGGCCTAGAACCAGCATTCCTATTTTATAGTCCTCTGCTCTTCCTACTATATTATATACTGTTTCTTCTCTGGATCTCTCTCTCTCTATTTCTCTCTCTACATTTGTATCTGTATCATCTGTCAAGCAGAAATATGCGAGTTTTCTTTCAATGAAACTCTGAAAGTACAATCAAGACTGCCCACCTCATTATTTAAAAGAAAACAAGCAAACAAACAAAATTAAAAGAAACAAACAAATCTGGATGAGTTCAGATTAAAAAAAAAAAAAAAAGTACTTTAGAGGCTGGAGAGAATGATTTATTAGGAAAGAACAAAAGAACCAAAAAAGCAGAGTAGAGTATATGTAGTTACAAAATGACTGTTTAAGAATGCTGATGAAACTCAAAGGACAGGGGAAAAAAAAGCGTAACATGAAATAGAACATACAATGCTACTAATCATACATAAACACTCTCACAGTACACTTGCATTATTAGAGATTTCTTAGCACCAAATTTATAGTAATATGAATATCCATGTTGAAATTGATCATCACCATTGCCACAAAGGAGAGTAACAGAGGCTAAATATAATTCCTGGTATAAAGGCCTTCATTTCCTTGTTGAATTTATTCAAATAGTGTTTAGTTTGCAAAGCATTCCCATTCCTTGCAGGGTGCCTCACAAAATAAAGGAGAGCTACTGTAAGTCTGGTATAAAGAAGAAAAAAAAACTAAACTAGGCTTGACACCAAGACAATTTCCCTGGAAATGAATCTACTGAATTGTGAAATAATCTTCCAAGTGAAGTAATTATGTTTAATTTTCAAAGGAACAAAGTTGGCTCTTTGTGTCTTGAGAACTTTTTACTTCTCGAAAAATTTTCAAAAATTTCAAGCCAAAGTCTTATTTGTACCAATATTTCTAAGAGAACTTTCACCTTTCTACTAATTCTGAAGACAAAAGGACTTGAAGAGGAAATGATGAAGCAGAGAGTTGGTTTCAAAATTCATTTTCCTTCTTCTAGTGGAGAAGGCAATTGATCTTGGAAAGGAGTGTTTTAAGCGAAGGAAAGTGGGTGTATTTATTTAAAAGGTTTAGTCACATTTAAGATTTTTAAAAATAATATTTACTTTTATGTTTTCTTTGTTTTATTTTACTTATTTATTTTAAATATTAAATATTTTACATTTTAAAATATTTATATTTAATATTTTATATTTATATATATTTATATTTTATACATATTTAATATTTATTTGACAGAGAGCACAAGTAGGAGGAGCAGCAGAGGGAGAGGGAGAAGCAGGTTCTCCACCAAGCAGGGAGCCTGATGCAGGACTCCATCCTAGGACCCTGGATCATGACCCAAGCTGAAGGCAGATGTTTAACTGACTGAGCAACCCAGGTGCCCCTTATTTTTTCTTTATTTTAAAAAGATGAAATTAGAAGAATTTATATGTGCTGCAGTGAGATAATCAGGATTGTTAAATTTATGCACAGCCACTGAAAACCTTATGGAAAGGTACTAAAACAATGTAGAAACTGATTTACAGATTATTTTTAAAAAGAATTTTGATAGCCATTTAAAAATTACTTTAATTTCAGCAGTCCCTGCCTTAGTTTTGTCAAACACTTTCAGATGAGGAAACTACAAAGTTATAATATTTGAATATCTTAAGAGACTTTTATAAAATTATTACTCTTTCCCCAGCTGTTCATTTTAAAAATATTTATTACAAAGCAAAAGTAAAAATAATGTCCTATGTGAATAATTTAGAATTACATTTTCTTATTTATTTACAGAACACGGTAGACAATAGAACAGAACATCTGGTGTTAATTCAAGCATTGTCAGTTCTTTTGGACATTCCACTTTCTGCTTTTCATTCTCCTACTTTATTAAAAAAGAAAAAATCAGTCGGCTAATAGTTATTGGGTGTCTTCTCTGTGCTAGCTATTGTTCCAGCTTATGGCTATCTGGCAGCCAGTTTCCAGGATGATTCCCAAGGACCTTTGCCTCCCTGCCTTTCATGCCCGAGTGTAGTCCTTCCCACCTGTGTCAAAGTTTGTCTATGTGACCAGTAGAGTATGGCCGAGCAAAAGCGTGTCATTTCCAAGATTAGGTCATCAAGCCTACTGTCATTTCTGCCATACTCTCTTGGGTCATTTGTTCTGGGTAAATGCAACAGCTTTAGGAAGAGGATACTCAAGGTGCCCAATGGAGAGGTCCACACGGTGAAGAACTGCCTTCCTGTAAACAGCCAGCATCAACTCACCAGCTATGTGAGTCAGCCATCTTGGATTTAGATCTTTCTTGTCTCTTTCTAATGTCTTGTTTTAAGGCATTAAATCATGAGGTAATTTTTTACATAGCAACAGTTAATTAATACAGCCTATTTTGTCACTGAGAAAAAAATGCTTTAAATAATTATGTGATTTGAAAGATATTTGAAAGATAACTGTAAGGACCTATTTAGCCAGAGCTCTTCTATCCGGTTAAATGATAACTTTGTTGTTTAACCCTTAAACTGTCCCTGCCCCGCTTCCCCCAGGGAACTTACAAGTTCTGGAAACCAGTCCCAGGTAACAAAGCCCAAATACAAGGGTGGGTCAGGCCAGGTGGAGACATCTGATCAGTGGGGGGGCACATATTGTCTCCCTAATTACCAAGGAATATGGGCCCCACACTTTGGGTGTCTTTTGGGCACCAATTCTGACCAAGGTGATAGTCTAGTTCAAATATCTGCTAGGGTAAATTGTATTTCAATTGGTCACTTATGTGTGATCTAACATGACTGTGCAGCTTTCTCTGTGTGTTACAATTTCATTGGCTACCTGTGCGTGGCCAGGCCCAACCACATGGCCTTTGCCCTTAAAAGCTAATCTGTGAAGCAGAGAGAGGTTGCCCTCTCTGTGAAAGGCGCGGCCCCGAGCATTCGGTTTGATTCTTGATGCTTGGCACGAAATAAAGCTTTGCTTGACCTTTGCTTTGTATCAGTCTTGCTCCTTTAATCACGGACCCATTATTGGGGGACCTAACAATAACAAAGTATATGTACTACAAGGACTTATGATGTCATGTGTGTTTATGTCTAGAAAAAAATACTGGATTTTCAAACTGCAACATTTGCATTTGAAAATGATAGATTTGTCATTGCTTATTATTGTAAATAACTACTAAGAGTTCAACCATACTTTGCTATGATTACTAATTTTCTTTGAACAGTATGAAGACCTTAAACAACCTTTATTTTTCAAAGTACTGAAGTAGATCTCTTCGCTAGTCTGAGAAATGAATGAAACAAAACTGATAGCAGCATTACTTCCCATGAGAGTTGCAATTGATTGCAGCCAGACTCTATGAGCAGAATATCAAGTCTGATTCTACTCAGTTACTTTCTGTGGGAGGAGATGTGCTGGCAGTCAAACTGATGTGAAAAAAAGGAGACTTTCCTAATCAAAAGCATACTTGTTACCTGTTCTGCAATCGTGCATGAAGAAAACCCCGAAGAGGCCCGAGTCTCCATATTAGTAATAGACTTTGACTATTGCTTATTAAGTGAAGTTCTACAAAATTCCTGTCTTCTTTCTGAGATAGGCTAGGCGCCTGCAAGAAGAGAGAACGTGCAATATCTGTTCTCCACTTTAAACATTTCTTTGTTTAGAAATCACCCTGCCCAAGTAGTTAATGTTTCCATAAATGAGTAAGAAGGCCCTCCTCCTCAGTGTCCCGGGTGAGCAATACAGTGGTCACAGAATGTCCTGTGGAAAGTATTAAAGGGTCAGAATACCCACTTAGCATGGCCACCTGGTTGAGCTGTTAGATCTCAGCTACATTACAGCTCATCTCTTTGGCATGCATCGTCATCCCTCTATCTCTAGATGTCAGGCCTCTATATAAAGAATCCTACCTTAGGGGGAAAGGGGAGGTAGATAAAAGGACATCTGCTAATAATGACTATTGCTTAACGTTCCATTTAATCAAGAATTAAGAGAGAATTAAGACTTTCGTAACTGGCCTCTGTGTCCTTGTGTTCTTTAATTTCTCCCTCAATACAATAAAACAGTGCTATTGTCCTCAGAGCTAACAAGTTAAACAGCATTTAATCCATTTGTGTCAGGCCTCTCTTTAAAATACAAGCATATATTTCTTTGGTTAGACATGTCAGGAACTTATAATCTCTCTAAATTAATATGACCAGGATGCGTACACGTTCTTCTGTGCACCTAGTTAGCAGAGAAGGGGGAGAAATATTGCCACCAGGAGAAAGAGGGTAATTTGGAGGTACCTGGTGACATCGGGAAGAGCAGGGAGGATAAGCTGTTTCTGTGGAAGCTTTAGGACAAAAATAGGCCCTATGAAGATAGTGAACTTGGTGTTGGATGTAACGAAAGGCCATGAGCTGTGAGAGGAAGAGGCAGGACAAAGTTAGTTATAGGAAAGCCTATCTGAATCTGGATACTTAGAACCGCAGTCATTCAAGCAATAGCCTTCCATTTGTTCAGGCACAAATGGTTGGCATTTTAATGAAATTTAAAATCGTCATCTACCTGCTTTTGGGAATGTCTCCAGAAGTCAGAAGACTCAAGAGAAGAGAAGCCAGAGGACAGGGCCTTAAAGTTGGAAATTGTCCAAGTCTAGGCCACCCTCTGGGCTAATATGCCTATCAAAGTAAATTTTCTCCCTAGTATGGTTTCAAAACTGGTCTTAAAAGCCCTTGTTAATGACCTGGTAATTGTTTTAATAGCTTCTCAGTCAAGTGTGAAGTGCTGTAGTTGACTTGTCAGCAATGTATGAAGGATGGCGAAAGTTCACTCCCAGGGTATCTAGAGTATCATTAAACATTCCTGCTTACAATTTGGCTTACTTAGCAATAAAAATTTATTTACTGTATCCATAAAACTTGTCTCTAGCTGCCTAAGGAAGTCTTCATTCAGGTTGGCTCTGTAAGAGTTGAAGGAGTTCTCGATGAGCAAATGACTTTCCCTTTCCTGAGCATCTTCTTCAGTGGACAGTGATGTAATTCTGTTCAAGCTGTCTTGCTTCCTTCATGTGAAGAGATCTCCCCCAAATCCCAGGGGGAAATAAACTTTAAAAAGCATTTGACCATGGGACGTCTGGGTGACTCAGTAGGTCAAAACCTCTGCCTTAGGCTCAGGTCATGATCTCAGGGTCCTGGGATGGAGCCCCGCACCAGGCTCTCTGCTCGCCTTTCTGCCTACTTGTGATCTCTGCTGCCAAATAAATAAATAAAAATCTTTAAAAATAAAAAGCATTTGTCCAGATTTACACTAAATTGGTATTCATATATTCCTTATTTAAAAAAAAATATTAAAGGTTGCCTTGGTGACTCAGTTGGTTAAGTGTCCAACTCTTGATTTTGGCTTAGGTCACGATCTCAGGGTTGTGAGATCGAGTTCCATGTTGGGCTCCGTGCTGAGCATCGAACCTGCTTAAGATTCTCTCTCTCTTCCCCTTGCTTCTCCTTACTCCTACCCCCATTCACATGCATGTGAATAAGTCCCTTTCAGTATGTCTAATATGGTGTATGATGTCAATATGACTTAATACCTAACTACTAATTGATCTTATCGTATTTGATGGCAACTTTGATCTCTTAGATAATGTGGTCTCGGCCATGTACAAACTTCTTTGATTTGAAATGATTAAATATCTTTATTTCTATTATTTAAGCCACTGTTAATTGGTATTTTCTTGCTGACAGGTAGACATACCCTGCCAAATATATCAGTGCTTCTTCATATCTTCCTAATCCCCGAAATACCTTATTTACTGTGTGGCCAAATGAATAACGTAATCCAAAGTCCCTGAACTGTTTATTTAGGACCTGTGCATATTGTCAATTTATAGAAAACCAAAGTGAGAGAATTGCCTTCCAACTTACTGATCTTTCAATTTCTTTTTTTTTTTTAAAGATTTTATTTGTTTATTTGACAGAGATCACAAGTAGGCAGAGAGGCAGGCAGAGAGTAAGAGGGAAGCAGACTCCCTGCTGAGCAGAGAGCCTGATGCAGGACTCGATCCCAGGACCCTGAGATCATGACCTCAGCCAAAGACAGTTGCTTAACCCACTGAGCCACCCAGGTGCCTGATCTTTCAATTTCTTGAAACGAGACAATACATGCATGATGAAAACAAGAAAGCATTTGATAACAAAATTAAAGAACCACAAATTGGAAGGAATTAGAGAAATTATTAATCCAGCCTCCTGAATAATTATAGAACCTTCTTCTTTAAATTTAATGATGGCTTCTCTCTGTTGCTTCATCACTTTGTAGAGAGCACAGTACATGGCAAGGTAACTGCGTTTGGTCAGCGGTCTTTTTTATTTATATATATATATATATATATATATATTTTTTTTTTTAAGATTTTGTTTGTTTAATAGAGGAGAGATCACAAGTAGGCAGAGACACAGACAGAGATAGAAAGGGAAGCAGGCTCCCCGCTGAGAAGAGCCGGATGTGGGGCTCGATCCCAGGACCCTGAGATCATGACCTGAGCTGAAGGCAGAGGCTTAACCCACTGAGCCATCCAGGTGCCCTAGCAATCTTTTTTATTTTTAATTATTCTTTATGTTAAACTGAAATCTGCTTCACTAATATTTGCCGTAATGATTCCATCCACTTGGGCTTTTTAGGAAAAAAGGTCCAGAAGAATTCCTCTGGAGGCAGGCTTACAACATTAAAAATGACTAATTATATCTCAGAGAATTTGTTTTTAGTGTGGGAGCAAGGATAGAAGGGTTCTGGCAGGACACCTTCCATCCATGTTCTCATCAACTGATTAAGCAACACTGGCTGAGCACAGATGCTCATCGCTAAACGCACTGAAGTGTTTTCATTCAGACACATTGCCTTATTTTTTTTCAGGGCATTTTAAGAGTGAATTAGTTAGGAGATACTAATAAACAAACTTCTCATGTTTCAGTGGTAATACAATAGAACTTTACTTCTTACTCAAACAAAAGCCCAAAACAGGTGTTTCTGGTGGGCTGGTTGCTACCTCTGACACACGGTCCAGGGCCTCAGGCTCTTCATGTCCTGTGGCTCTGCCATCCCCCAGAGCCTGCTGGGTAAAATGCACAGGAGAAGGAACTCCTGCTTCTTGAAAACTCTCTCCTGGATATAGAAACCATTTTCACTCACATGTTATTGGCCAACCTTTTCACATGGCCACGCTTTGAAGAAAGGAGCCTAGGATATAGAATCATAGTGGGCAGGTGCCTCCCAGGAAGATAGAGAATGTAGACGAACACCATGCTTGTTTGCTCCTCAGTGAGCTGCACTGCTCTGCCAGTGTTGGCAGATTTAAACACTTTGTGAAATGCAGACACAATTCTCTGACCCAGTGTTTGACTCTGGAGTCTGAAAACTTTCCCCATAAAAAGCTTTGTAGTGAATACTTTAGACCTTTTCATCACATGATCTCTGTTGCCACTAGACAACTCTGTCATTCTAATGGGAAAGCTACTTTAGACCTATGCAAATGAATGAGAAACACTGTGTCCTGATAAACTTTATTTATGGACACTGCAATTTACATTTCATTTAATTTCCACAGGTTATGAAATATCTTTTTTTTTAAAAAAGATTTTATTTATTTATTTGACAGAGAGATTACCAGTAGGCAGAGAGGCAGGCAGAGAGAGAGGAGGAAGCAGGCTCCCCGCTGAGCAGAGAACCCGATGCGGGACTCGATCCCAGGACCGTGAGATCATGACCTGAGCCGAAGGCAGCGGCTTAACCCACTGAGCCACCCAGGCGCCTGGTTATGAAATATCTTTAAAAATTCTTTTTTTCCGACCATTTAAAACTATAAACAGCTTCTTGGTTCTCAGGCCATACACTAGGCTGTAGGCCAGATTTGACCCGCAGGCTCAGTTGACCTCTGATCTAGCACCACTCTTGGGAGGTATCATGATTTGATTCTGGTGCTTGCTAAGCCTTAATACTCAGTTACCTCTCCCAAAGTTCTGATAAATCCTTTATTAATTAGAATATATTCTTGAAATCCCATGCACTCTAAGTCAGTTCAGTATGTTGATTTCATACCTCATTAGTGATACCTATAATTTATTAAGTGCACATGAAGTAAAATCATTTTATGTACATTATTTGGCGCTTTAGAAATACACTAGGACATAGCGATCACCATGCCTACTTTATCACTGAAGAATCCAAGGCTCAAAAGTAGTTACAAACTATACCGACTCTATTTCATACAGCAAAAAATTGTAAAAGCTGAAATTCAAACCCAACTTGCGTCCAAGGACCTGTGCTCTTTTCATCACATCGAAGTTTCTGGGGCCTTAGTGGTATGAGCTCATTAAAAGCTAATAGCTATTCTTTCATTCTCTCCCTTTACCTGTGTTCGGACTTTTCATGTGTATTTTATCTTTTCATTTGGAGAATAATATTCCTTCAGTGGAGATAAGACTGCACAATAATTCCCCATGGTAACACGTATAGTAAGTAGTACAGTATGAGAAGAAGTTTCTTATTGTGGAGAAAGGCTCTGAAACCATAATGCCCATTACTGACCAAGGGAGCAGGAGAAAAGCCTCACAAAAGAGCACACACTATCTCTGAAGAGAGAAAAATAAAAGCAAATAGGACTTCAGTGGTTGTGCCCTTGAGCTCTGCAGAAGCGTGGGCCTTAGTGTTACTAACTAGGATGTCCTCGGGTAATGCACCTAACCTCTTGGGTTTCTCATCTTGGAATTGCTTATTAAATTTTATACTGTGACCTTCTTACGGAGGTTCTCGAGGTAACATAGGTAAATCAAATTTAACACCTATTTTGGAAAACTCACAAGATTGCTAATTGCCATAGATCTCAAGTTATGTATGTGACACTTTTTTGATACCAACAAGAAACTTCACAAATAAAAGCCCTGTTATGAATATTCCAGATTGCATCACAGATCTTACTCGGTTAAGGTCACACTGTACTGGAGCTCATTTGATCAAATATAGAATCTTTAACAGGAGTAATGTTATTTTCCCTTTCCCTCATTATAGAGAACTTAAACTGATGAATCCATTCATCTCTGTTTATATTTGCCCTTTGGATGAAATTTTTCTTTAAGGATAAAGTCTATGCCTTGCCTAAGAGCGAAGATTACATTTCATAATAAATCTATGTCCTTGAAATACTGTATGAATTTCCAAGCATAGACATTAGTGAATTACTATTTTGGAGGATAAAAGTAACCGTTTTACAGCTCATTGACGCTTCAATGGTGTTTTCATGGGGATGTTACAGGCGAGATGAGATGGTGCGGCCTCAGCAGAAGGGGTAGAATCAATACGTGTCTTCCATGCCCCTTCTATATCTCATGCAGGAAAATTCAGTAAAAGGAAAATTGATATGCACTGTATCAGATAACAACAAAGAGCCAGAGAAATTCTTTGCAGCAACACATCCTGCAACACACAAGTCCCTCCTCCAGCAGACTATTTCCTTTTAACCATTTGAGGCTTCTCACATTTCCGCTGCAGCTGGAGCCCATCCCAGGGCACTTCCTGCCTCTTCAGATTTTTGGCACAGGGCCTTGTGCTGCTCCACTTGGCTCTCCCTGAGGCATCTGATTTGTGGCTAGGAGGATCGGTTCTGTCTCTGTTGTTGGCTTCATCGTGAGTGAAAGATGTCTACTGTTCAGAGACGACTATACCAGCTTTGATGTGTGTGGGGCCAAAAGGGGAGCACGGATGTCATTTTTCTTTGTTTTTTGACACTAAACAGTTCAAATTTCCACTTAGGGAGAAACATAAGGATAGCAAATTTTGTTATTAAATAAAAATGCCACATTATATTTAGGGAGCGCTTACCAAGATCTAACCAGAATCTGTACTTGACCAAAATATCAGAGGAAAGGTAATGCTAAACCAGTAATAGTGATGGACTTCTTCTGTTTAGTTGTATCAATCAGAATCTAAATGTATATTTATTTTGATTCAGCAGTACAACTTCTATGCATTTATCCTGCAGACAGACTGAGAAATGTGCACCAAGAAATATATATAAAGATCATAGTGCAGGGTCATGATGGCCCCATGGCAGCAATAGCCCACGACTAAGGAACAGTTCTCCTGTCCACATCAGTCTCGGCTTGGAGTTCTTTATTCTCCGCTGATAACTTAGTCTCCGCGGGTACTTACGTGTGTGACACACATACACGCTTTTCAAAGGGCAACTGTCTCTATAACTACATAGAGATGAAGGAAAACACAGCCTATCAAAGAAGGCAAGCAATGGTGGCGAAATTATTTCCTTTTCTGCTGCTGACCTGCTTGACTTTAATGAAACAAGCAGTAAATGAATATATGGGGAAATATGAAGGAACAATACATCTATGAAGGATAGACATAGAAATCTTTTCTTTTCTCTTTGCCCCAAATTCTGTCCCCACATTTTCTAACAATAACTATTATTAGTAGTTCTATATATTCCCTTCCGGTATATGTTTCCAAGTGTGTGTGTAGGTGCATATGCACACAAGCATGGTTTTCATAAATGGTATCAAAACATACACCTTGTTCCATGACATATTTTTACAGAACATTAGAGCCCTTTCCATAGACACATAAATCTGCATCACAATTTTGATAGCAGCACAATATTTAGAATGCAAATTACATTAACCTTTTAAACCATTCCATCATTGGTACTTATTTAGACTGTCGGAAGAATAAAAAACTGGAAATGGACCCAATGATTAAAATTGTGCCAATAGGTGTTTTGAACATATTTTTCAATTCACTGTACTTCCCTCTCTCTCACTAAAATTCAGAATTGCCCTGTGCTTGATTTACCGAGAATCCTTTCTATTAAACAAACAAATAAATAGCAATTTGCAGTTGCAGAAAACAATCTCATAGATAAACAGATAAAGGTATCTATTTGTTTCTGCTCTGAGTTTAAGGAATTCCAGATCCTTCTCTTTTCCATCCCTCCCCACACTCCCACTTCCTCCCATCATGAATTTGTTTTTCTCTTTAGGTTAGACTCATTCTCTTAAACATATTGCTGAGAAAGTTTTCAGGCTTGCATTGGCTCCTATGGTGATCCAAGAAGAAGGAGAGAAATCCTCTCTCACTTGTTTTCATATGTAAAATCCTGGAGGAATTTGATTGGCTAATGCTATAACCCAAAGGCTGAATGCTGTGGTTGGCCATACCACTGTGCTGGGTTGAATAGTGTCTCCCAAGAATTCATGTCTTTCTGGAACTTCAGAATGTGGCTTTATTTAGAAATAGGGTCATCATCGACATAATTAGTTAAGATGTGGTCATACCAGAGTAGGGTGTGCCCTTAATCCAATATGCCTGGTGTGCTTCTGAGAAGAGAGAGACACTGAGAGACAGACACACACAAAGGGAAGACAATGTAGAAGCACAGGGAGGTCACCCTGTGCCAATGAAGACAGACATTAGAGTGATGCCTCTACAAACCAATATTTGCGAGCAAA
Source organism: Neogale vison (assembly GCF_020171115.1). Taxonomy (NCBI): domain Eukaryota; kingdom Metazoa; phylum Chordata; class Mammalia; order Carnivora; family Mustelidae; genus Neogale; species Neogale vison. Next base: position 53,749,904 of record NC_058096.1, read on the forward strand.
CATTAGACACTAGGAGAAAGGCACAGAATTGAGTCTCCCTGTGAGACCACAAGAAAGACCCAACGCTGCTGAGCCCTTAATTTTGGACTTCTGTCCTCCTGAATAATGACAGAAAAAAACTTTCTTGTCTTAAGCTACCCAGTCTGTGGTGCTTTGTTACGGCAGTCCTAGGAAACTAGCATACCCACCAAAACTATGGGGGTGGGAGAGGGACAGTTTTCCAAATAACACAGATGCTATTACAAAATTCCTAAGAAGAAATACTGAACAAACCAAACCAAACCAAAGCTAAGCAAACAGATGAACAACCACCAACAAAAATGAAATTAAAATTATCTGGTGGTACAACCTTGAAATATACCCAGAACATTTTTCAAACCTCATATGGCTGTGTTTATTTATTTGATATTTTTACCCCATCTACTTCCACACACAAAAAAAGAGGAAATTTACATAAGAAGTAACAACATAACAAAATCACAAATGTATAAAGAAAAGCAAAAGTCAAATAATGATGGAAGCAGAAGAAATAGAATGATTTCAGTAGAACACAGCACTTACAGCTATGTTTCCTGGTATTTGTCAAACAGAATATGAGTCCATGTAACTTTTATAATGCAATGAAAAGAGCATACCTGACTGCTTAGAGAAAAATGAACTTTATTGCTATCCATGAGAAGAAATGAGTATTTCAGTAAATCAGAATTAAACTAGCCCTCAGGAAAATCAAAACTCGGTCTCAAATTAAATTCCAGAAGCAAAAGAAATTGAATCTGAAGGAAAGTAACATCTTCCAAAGATTCAAACATCAAAATACAAGAACATTATGTATTTTTCATACATAACATTTGATATTCAAAACAAAAAATTATCAGCTATACCAGGACTTGGGATCAAATGACCAAGATAAAACAAGCTAACAATAGAAAGACTCAACTAGAGAGCTAGATATAGCAGTTATCAATCAGAGACTCTAAAACAAATGTGGTTAATAGCCTTAAGGATGCAAATGACAAGGTGGTGAGTTTCTTGTAAACACAAAACTTCAGGTAAACTTCAAGAGATATAAAAAATAGGCAAGTCAAGATAGTGATTGTACCTTTGCAGAAAGAGGGTGGAGTGTAAGCGATACTACAAAGGACTGTTTTAGAAGTGATGGTATTGTTTGATTTCCTGAACTTGATGATTTCTTGAAATCATCTGAAAATTCCTCTCTGAAAATTAATAGGGGGGTATATTTTCTGTATATATGTAATATTTCAACTAAAAATCTTTTAAATGTACATACTGCTGAGTTTCTGAAATAAATGCATATTCTAGTGTTGATTGAAAGGGGAGCCTATAGCTGTCTGTGATTTCTAGATGTGAATGCAATTTGGGAAGAAAGTCCCAATGTCTTACTGAAGGATAAATTCTGAATAGATATAAAAGACAGAGATTATAGCATAGAGTAGTAAGTCAATAACTGTTTATTAAAAGAATGAATGAATTGCCTAAGCATTCCTTTTACTGAAAAAGGTGGTATAAATAGAGGACTGAATAAATATGTTTATCATTCATGTTTCAGATCTCTTTAGGAGTCCAGTTTTTTACATATAGGGACAGAACAAACTAGATAGTATTGACATAGGGAGAAAAGAAGTAACCTTTTCATATGGGGCCTTGTCTTTGATCTACTGTGTATCATCTAGGGATTTTCAAATTTTTCTTGCTTCCCTTAAAATGCATTATACATACTCCCTGGGTACCCAGAGATCAACCAAAGAGAATATTCTAGTTGGGATCGTGCAGATGATGTACTGTGTGCATGTTGGGCCTAGTTCTCAACATTCCATGTCAATGCCCAAGCCAGTTAACACAAACTATGTGATTTAACAGATTTTAAAGAATGAACAGGTTCTATTTTTCTTGTTTTTTAAGGGAAACTGGAACAGTCTCTTATTCTGATTGAGGGACAGAAGTATTGACAGAAGGAAAACCTAATGGCCTATTTAAGAACCACAGAGTTGAATGAAATTTCCTTTTTCACCATTTTAAGTGAAGGACTCCCTTTAGGGTTCAATATATGTTTCCAGTGTGGTTAAGGGGAATACTTGAATAACATTTAAAGAAAAAAAAATCAACATTCTTTGTTATTGCACTTCATAAAGAATTCACAAAGGAATCAGCTCAGAGAAAATAAAGATTAAACAATTGTGCCTGGGTTGTATGCTAGGAAAATGGGTCACTTATGCATACGTACGTAATCATTCATTCAACAGAAACAGGGAGCCCCTGCTGTTTGTAAATTAAATTATATGGCTCCCTCAACTGCCTATAGTTTAATGGGTTGGGAGGTTATACACAGCACTAAGCTAATAATAGTACAAAATGATAGCAGAAAAATTACGAAAAAGAAATGAAAATGAAATGTATGTTTTAAAGTACTGATTGGAAGTTAATAGCAGGAGCTATGGAAGAGGAAATCACAAATTGTAGTGGGCCTTGAAAAATGATAAGGAGTTGGATAGGAAGAGCAAGGCCATTGATTGTTTTTTCCCTTTTTTAGGTGAGGAGGCAACATGTGGAAACTCATATGCATGTTAAGTTTGAGGCAGAACAATAATAGAACCCCAGTTGGAGCAGAAACATGAAGATAGTCATGGAATACAAAGTTGGAAAAAGTTTTTGGGGAAAAAAAAACATTTATGGAAGGCAAAATAAGGTGTTTGGGTTTTAGACAAGATGGTAACTGAAGCCAACTTGGATTAATTGAAAAATCATAAGGTTTGAGGTAAGAGATACTTGGAGTTGTAGTCCAGCTCTCCTATACATGTATGTCTCTTTTTCCTCTTTATCAAAGAAGATGATATTATCAGGTAATTTTATTGTGAGTCTTAACTATAAAAATGTATATAAAGTGGTTGAGCCATATAAACCCATAATATATATTAAAACAACATCCAACTCTTCCATTTCATGCTGTAATTGGTTTATACTCCATATAGTATAAAACTGTAAAGGTGGCTAATGGCTTGATAAAGACTGTATTTTTCTTCAAAGATTTTATTCATTTATTTGGCAGAGAGAGACAGCAAGAGAGGCAACACAAACAGGGAGAATGGGAGAAGGAGAGCAGGCTTCCCACTGAGCAGGAAGCCCGACTCCGGGCTCGATCCCAAGACCCTGTGATCACGACCTGTGCCAGATGCTTAACGACTGAACCACCCAGGTGCCCCTGATAAAGACTGTATTTAAGGAAGATAAGTCTGGCAGCAATTTGGAAGGCTTGGAGGAAAGGAAACTGGCTGGTAAAGGCATTTTATTGGGGTGGGGAATTTGAACCCCCTTAAAAAGGTATGTACTACAATACAGATCCTCTGGGAAGAGGTACATGGACTTCCAATGACCAAGACAGTCCATGACTCCATGAATGTTAAAGATCCTTGCATGTACTATGGAACATGCTAGATTATGAAGGAATAAGAGAGAGAAGTAGAATATAATAATACAATTTAATTTTTGTATGCACAGATTAAAGGAGAAATTGAAAAGAGTGCTGAAATCTTAATCTTGTGTTACTGAAAGTATCATAATACCATTGGAGTAAGTTTGAAAGGAAAGGTTATATATTTGGCTATAAACAGGTTGAGTGTCAGTTATTTGCCAGAATTACCAAGTAAAATCCTGACCAGACAGAGGTTTGCCTGGACTTGGGATGCAGGAGACAAAGATAGTTTAAGACAGAGCCTTTCCGATGGTATTTCTGCTCTGAGAGCACATGGCTTAGAGTCAGGGGGTGCATAAAGCCATGGATAAAATGAGATAGCCCTTGGGAATATATTACAAAATATGGAGGAAATATTTAAAAATTTTCACAATTCAAAAAATGGTTATGCACACTTGCAGTGAAATATTAAGAAATAGGAAAAAAAAACCACTTTTAAGGTAAAACAGAGGATGGAACGAATCTGCATTAATGACTGTTTTGCCAGGAGTCATTCAGAGAAAAAAATGTGAGAAAAGTGACATAGAAAGAGGTTAATTTTCTGAAAATGTGAAAATAGAGTAAAATGAACAGAGGAGCAAGGACTACCCCAGCGCAGGAAGGTAGAAGGAAGAAAATCCAATTAAGGAGAACTTATCAAAAAGGTAAGAAGGTATATCAGAAAAATAAAGTGTCAAACACCCGGGGAAAGAGAATTTGAAGAACAGGTTGTCAATAATGTCAAAGACAGCAAGGAAGTCACACAAAATGAGAGCCAATGGCACCAGAGTCCTCTTCCCAAAACAAGTCTTTAAAATTGGCGATGTTGGGGACTCCTGGGTGGCTCAGTCGGTTGGTTAAGTGTTTGGGTCAGGTCATGAACCCAGGGTCCTGGAATTGAACCCCAGGTTGCATCCCCTTGGGCTCCGTCCTCACTGGGTAGTCTTCTTCTCCCTCTCCTTCTGCCCCTGCCCCTGCTCGTACTTTCTCAAATAAATAAATAAATAAAATCTTTAAAATAAAATATAAAAGGGCTCGTGGGTGACTGTGTCAGTTAAGTGTCTGCCTTCAGCTCAGGTCAGGATCCCAGAGTTTGGGGATCCAGTCCTGCATCAGGCTCCCTGTTCACCAGGGAGCCTGCTTCTCCCTTTCCTCCGCCCCAACTCATGTTCTCTCTCACCCTCTCTCTCAAATAAATAAATAAAGTCTTTACAAAATGAAATAGGTAATGTTACAATGTTAAAAGTATAAGTAAAGATGCTTAGATCATATTCTAGAATAAGGTTTAATGCAGAAAGTTTTCTACTTGTAGAAAGCCCTTCAAGAGATCAATAATTAATCATAAATGTGAATCCTTTGGGCAGATCATTTATTTTACATGTTTTTTACTCTCCTCATCACAGCAGTTTGCGACTCAAATCTTAGAATCTGACAATCTCATCCAGTTCAGACCCAATTAGAAGTTGAATACTGTCGAGATTAGAATAATTTATAACTTTAAAACTTGGCACTTAGGGGTAATGATGGGACAAATCAATTTTTGCTGTTACTACAGAAATGGCTCAAAAACCGAGAGCTCTATTATCTAGCCTCCTAGCCTCATCAAAATGAAAACAAACAAATACACAAAAATGATGAGAAACAAACAAACCAGATATTCTATTATTATCATCGCTGTTGTTAGATTAGGAAAACAATACATATCACTCTCGCATTTCTAAGCTGCTAAAGCAGCAGATACTCTATAAAAACGCTGTTGGAAGCCACTGCATTAGAAGGAAATGCTCATCACAGAGCTACTTTGCCTAACTCTCCTATCATTTCTCCAGAAAGGTGCAAAAGTCTGTGAGTGTTTAGGGGGAGGGAGCAAGCACCCAGCTGGAAGTCAGGTCATGCTTCCCCTGCTTTTCTCTCACACCGCCTACAAACGATCTTCCTTCTGTGCATCCTCTTTGGTCTGTCTGTTCGTCCCCTACCCAGCAGACCACTCTGGGCCTCAGTGTGATAATTTAGTGATAGGCAAGCAATTACATCTTTCTTCACAAACATACTGTGAGGATTATACTTGATAACATCTCAACCAGTGCTTAGCATACGGCAGGCATCTGGGGGAATCAGAGTTCTCTCCATCATTCTTTTCTACCTTGGAGATCTTTTGCAACAATTAAGTGACATAAACTACTATGTAGTACTTTAGCATTCACATAAAATAAAGAGGAGAGGGGGAGGGACAGAAAGAGAGTAGTTGGGGGAGAGATTAAGGGAGGTTGGAGAAAGGTGGTATTTATTAGAAGGTTGTACTGAAAGATCACAGAGTAAAGGCACAGCTGGAATAGACCTTCATGGCAGATGCTGAAGAGAGATGAAGTCTGGCCATTCTGCAACTCCAGAAATGGATAGGATATTAGCATTGGGGGTAGGGGGACAAACTCCGTATTTTAAAGGATCTCAATGTGTTTAAGATTGAGGCAGCCACAGTTATGATATAAATCACTTGTTTAAATCTGTCTTCCATGAAAGTGACAAAAGGATAATAAAAGTTACCTTTAATTATTAAAGGTATCAATAAGATTTTCTAATAAGTCAGGCTAATGTTTCTCTTTAGGTGAGATTCTAAGAGGACACTTACACAAGAGAGTATTTTTAATTTTTTAATTATTTATTGTTTTGCCAAGCTAGAAAAATACAATGAATTTCAAATGTTTTTGACTCTCATCCATGTATTTAAAGAATATAAAATCATAGTATTTTATATGGTATTTTTGTGTACAATGCATGTTCACCTTTTCTATTCTGAGTGGCTTTCTCCCCTTGCTAATGAGTCATGAACCATACTTTAAAACAAAACAAAACCCCCAGATTTTTAAGTAGTATTTTTTTAACCAATCAACAGTAAGTACAATAGTATCAGAAACAAACATTAGTTTTTTTAAAAATCTATTAATAAATATATATTTATTAATGAGTATATTTTAGGTAATAATTTGGTATCTATTCTACTCAAGTTATATTATTAGATTATTAATCTCTTTCTAGGCTGGATTGCATTAATTAGGGGGATAGAATTTCCTGGAGTAACACATATTCAACATTTAACCAATTCAACCAACATCCAGCCCATATTCAGCAACCAACCAGGGTAGATCATTTGTTATGAGAGGTGTCAAGGGAGAGACTGAGAGGTGTGTGCAAAAGAACATGTCCACTCAGGAAACCAGAACCAAAAACAACCCGTGTGTACTTTGGGCTTATTATACAAAAAGAAAGACTATCACATGAAGCTCCAGTTTAGATTTCTCTGTAACTCCAGTGCTCTACGCCAATTATTTGGATTAGTTGTGGGAACTGATAGAAATATACTAGAAATGAATTTAAATGGGGGTATTTTATTACTATCAATAATTCTTAGATGTTTTATAAATCTCTCTTTAGAGAAGCTTTTAATCTAGTCTAGGGATTCTGATACTGATAGATAGAAAATGCAAACCACTAAACACAAATAAGAAATTACATTAATACTAGTGAGTGGAATTCATATAAGGAAAACAGAGTTATACCACCAAATGAAGGAATGTATTTTCTTGTGGCTCATAAAGGAATTGGAGTTGAGTTGAGTGACTATTCAGCTCAGATTTTTTTTTTTTAAGATTTTATTTATTTATTTGACAGACAGAGATCACAGAGAAGCAGGCAGAGAGAGAGGAGGAAGCAGGCTCCCTGCTGAGCAGAGAGCCCGATGCGGGGCTTGATCCCAGGACCCTGAGATCATGACCTGAGCCAAAGGCAGAGGCTTTAACCCACTAAGCCACCCAGGCACCCCAGATTTTTCTTTTCTTTAAAGATTTTATTTATTTGAGAAAGAGAATGAGCGAGAGAGCACAAGCAAGGTAAGCTGCTGAGGGATAGGGAGAAACAGGCTGCTCCCTGATCAGGGAGCCCTAAGTGGGGCTCTACCCTAGGACCCTGAGATCATGACCTGAGCCAAAGGCAGATACCTAACCGACTGAGCCACCCAGGCTCCCCCTCAGCTCAGATTTTTCTGACCATCATTTTTTAAAAACTATTTTATTCATTTATCAGATTATTTTTAGAGGGTATGCCCTGAATTTTAATTCAAGAAAATTGGTATGCTTTTTAAGGTTTTTGCTTTGTATTTTAAGATTTTATTTATTTGACACAGAGAGAGAGTGCAAGCAGAGAGAATGGCTGTCAGAGGGAGAGGGAGAAGCAGGTTCCCTGCTGAGCAAGGAGCCGGGAGCCTGATGTGGAACTTGATCCCAGAGTCCTGAGATCATGGTCTGAGCTGAGGGCAGACACTTAACCAACTGAGCCAACCAGGCATCCCTGTTTATGTGTTTATAAGAGTAGAAATATTTGTCCATTCTTTTCCATTTAACCAAACTTACAGAACAGATTGAGTGAAGAGTGATGCTGAATTTAAGAAAGGAGAGAGCTTGGAGTGCAGGACCAGAGCCTGTATCAAAATGGTGAAGTAGGTGGATTCTGTCCTGGCACTTACCTCCTTCCCTTTCTGTATTCCTAATCTACCTCCTAAAGCAATCCAAACCCACTATCTCTCCCAGCACACACTCTGAAGTAAAATAAACCAGTGTTTGAATTCAAAGTTGATCATTTATTACCTACTTGATCTGGAAAAAATGACAATTCTTCTACCTTTTGTAAATTTGGATTAAGGGAGGATGTACAGAGAAAACATAGAGTTACCAGAAGAAATATAGTGCACCTAATTAAATTTTAATTTCAAGTTAATGATGAAAAAGAACAATTTATTTTATATAAACATGTCCCAACTGTTGCATGGGACATCCCTACACCAAACATTTATTTACTGTTTATTTGAAATTCGGATTTAACTGGGTGCACTGCATTTAATCTAGTATATCAGCTTGAATTTCGGGTTAGTGATGAAAAACAACAAATAATTTATTTTTTGAAATATGTCCCCCATATTGCATGGGATATAATTCTTTTAAGGAATTACTCATCATTTATCTGAAATTCAGATTTAACTGGGTATCCTGTATTTTTATTTGCTAAATCTGGCAATACCCTACCTAGCATGATCTCTGGCACATACTAGGAACTGTAAAATATACCCAGAAGCAGAAAGAACAAAGACTTTTGTAGATAGATCTGGATTCAAATTCTTCTACCAGAATTTTATTTTCTTTCTAAGATTTTAGTAGGACTTTTCCAAGGCAGTGTCATGAGTTCCGAATCTCTGCTTTCTCTTCAGCATCAATATTACACTGCTCTCAACTGGTTTTTGCTTTGGAAAAAAATACATTTACATTATAACAGAAGACCCTAAGATCTCTTAACTTAAACTCTTAGAAAGGAAGAACTTTCTATTCTCACCTTTTGAGGCGCATATCACTGACTCCATCTGTTGCCCTAGAAGAAGACATCAAGGAGAAGTCTCCTTTCCACAACACCTGCTTTTTCTTAAGTGTATGGGCATGGAATTCCAAAAAGGACAGTGTTTTTCCATAGCATGTCAGCTATGCAAATCTATGATGTACTGTCCTAATGATTTGTTTCTTAGATTTATGCTAAACAAAACTGTGCCTTTAGCATACCCCAGGAAAAGAAATCTTGGGAGTTTAAATCTAGTGAGTGTGGAACCCATTCCACCTGGCCACATGGGCTGTTGCAGATTTGGAAAACTATCATCCAATTAGTCTTTCACGACTCTAGCCCAATGGGATGGTGGACCATCCTATGGGAACTCCTCAAAGTGACCTTCTAACTTGTTGAGTGCAGGTGTTAATTGATCATATGCTGGTTTTGTATGGTAAACATTCATTTATGTTTCAGACTTCAAGACCAAATTCTAGCTGGCATTTCTTACTGATATACATATATATATGCATTTTGGTTAAACTTTTAACCGTCTTACAAGATGTTATTATCTCCATCTTGCAGATGAGAAACCTGAAGCAGAGAGAGATTATAAAACTGGTCCAGGATCGCAGTTAGAAATTGATGGAGTCAGCGTTTCGACTCAGGCAAACAGAAGTTAGGGTCCATATTCTTTACTCCTAAGCAGTGTTGCTGGGTATCATTGGAGTAATATATGATAATAATGAAACCATTTTCTTGTGCAAGTTATCGCTTCTATGGAATAAAGTCATTATTTACAGAGAGTTGTATTTTTATTTGTAATGGGATCTAAGCCAGAGTATTTCATTTTGAGAGGCGCTATTCATCACCTCGGGCTAAGTTAGCTGATGGCTCTGCCAAATGTCAGTGATTCAATTTATATTCCAACTGAGGTTTTATTCAGTCATTATTTTGGATTTGTTTCAAACCTGTACTTCTATTTGCAAGCTATCTAAGTTTCTGTTTGTTTTGTTTTGTTTTATAAAAGTACCAACATAATGGATACTTCAATGTTAAAATTGTATTTAAGTCTAAACATAGAAACTTGATTGGAAGGCTAAGATAAAACACGCAAGAAAAGCCTTCTTTATAGATTTAAACTCTTAGATTCTCACTTAAATTTGCAAAAGAAAAGTATTGAGCAAGAAGGTTTAAGTGATTTTTAACTATGTTCAAAAAGATACTATGATAACTGCAGAGAGAGAGAGAGAGAGAGAGAGAGAGAAACAATTGCTCTTTCTAATGTACATTACATGGCCAAGGGGGAATCTTCCCTAGCTGAGGGGCGGAAATAAGCTGTTGGTTTCAAAATCACTCTTTACAGAGAAGTTGGGTGTGTGACTCAGATTTCGACACCAAGGTGGTCCCTGAGAGAAGAATTTAGATGTAAAAGAGGTTATGTTAAATTCTTTGGTATCACTTATTATTTCCTTCAGGCAAACCACATGTCAGAGAACCTCAATCTGAAAATGACACAGGTTACATGTACCTCTTCCTTTTCAAAGGTCTTTCTGTCTTTCAGTTTTCATGTGTGCTCTTGATTGCTATCTTTCTATAAATAGATGTACTTATCAGAATGAAAAAGTCATTCCAATCTTTAGTTGCAAGATCTTTTACATCCATCTCCTGGACAGATGAAATGTGATGTGATTCGAAACTAAACATATACAAATTGGCACATAGATTTCCATACTTTTCAAATGTCTTGAATAATCCAAATGATGAGACAAATAAGGAAGAAGAATAAGGGGACAGGGACTAGCATTATTGGGCACCCTTCCCTTCACACCAAGAAAGGTCTTTCATGCATAGTATTAAATTTAGTCCTATATCATTTTATTGATGAGGCAAGTGAAGGGTGGATATGAAAATAACTTTTTCTAAATTATGATTGTGATATAAATACAGGTACCAGGGTTCTAAGTTAAACTAAAGACTCTGAATTTGTGATATTTCCATTATTCCACTCTTAGGTATTTAGGCATAGTGTTTGTGGCTAAAAACCCTGGAAGTAGCTAATGATATGAAGAGCCCTCCAAACCTCTAGAAAATTGAAATTAAAAAATCTTAGTTTATTTAAAAATATTTTCAAAGTTAATGTCCTAGTAGTGGTTTGGCATCCATAAAGGAAAACTAATTGGGAAAGTACATCATTAACCTTTGATACATGAGACTCCTGAATGATTTCACACATATTGAGGGTCAAATGTTAAGCATTTTGTTTCAAATAGAAGATATATACTTGGAAACTGGTTTGGTCAACACTGGAACTTAGGAATTCTATTACCCTCAGAGCTTTTTGATTATAACCTATTTGGCATTATGCCATGCTTCATAATTGTGTTTACTTTCTTCATAAGAACCACAGTTTCCTATTAGACAGGAAGTGATAGATTACTGTAATCCATGTAGTAGTTGCCTGTCAGAGGACATTTTTTCATTAACATTTACTGTAATACATAAGGGTAAGTGTACCCTAATTGTGGAATTTCTTTTCAATGTTTCATATATAGGGGAATAGAGATGTTTGATTCATTATTTCATTCAATTAATATTTACTTTATTGGGTGTTTTATTGAGAGCTAGATTGTACAAGGCACTAAAGCTATAACGGTGAATAAACACAGTCTAATGGGAGAGATACTAATCAAATAATTAGTAGTCATTGTGAAATTGTGATTGTGTTAAGTGCTAAGATATATGGAGCTCTGAGACAAAGTCGTAGGGAAATTAACCTATGCAGAGAGATCGGGAAAGACTTTCCCAGAGAAGTGACAATTAATCTGAAATCTGAAGGATGAATAGGGGTAAAATAGGAGATGGAGGAGATGAGAGCGTTTTATCCTTTGAATCCCAATTAGGGTTAGTAATGGTGAGGGAGCTAACCAAGCAGCACAATATGCTGGAGATCAAAGCAAGATGGGGGAGGTCAGGACAATTATGAAAGAATGGGTGGGATATGAAAGTTTAGAGGCTGGGATGGGTTGGGATTCAACACAAAATCAGATTTGTGTTGAAAATGATTGCATAGCTCTCTCTCATGCAGTAGGAAAATGCATGAGAGGGGATAAGGATGGATGTTGGTAGCCCACTCATGGGGTTATTTGCAGCAGTCCAGTCTAGAAGCATTAGTAGCCTGATTACGATGGTAGTGAGGATGGAAGTATAGATAGAACAGACTGGAGAAATGTCTACACTGTACAGAAACAAACGTTAGTGGTGAGTTAGATATGGAAAGATGAGAGATATAGAAGAGGACTTATTTAGGATGACTTGGGATTCTCACATAAAGCTCATTTATACTTCTCAGATGAAGGTACTGCTTCTTAAATGCTTCCAGAAAAACAGTTTAACCTAAGAAAATGAGTAAATTGCATTATTAAAAAAAACACAGATTGCAGATGACAGATATAATGGAACCTGATTAGAGCTCTCAAAGCTATGCAACTTTGGTGTGTTAGTTAGGAGGCAAACTACAAATTCCTTAAATTAGGTTGTGTCTGTATTGTGATGATGGGAAATGTCCTCAGATCTACATAACGGTTTCCCTATATAGTTCTTCTCCCTGTACTTTTTGCACAAAAACAACAAAATCACAGTATATTCTCTGGCATTTTTACTTCTATATGTTTTTCTTCCTTTTCATTAAGTAAGGCACCTATTCAAAGCAGAATAAATTTTGTCATTATGAACCCTATTAAATGAGCAGTCACCTTAGGTGTGGTGGAGGTAGAAGTACTTAATGTCTATACTTCTTTTATCCTGTATAGTTAAAAGAAACTTCATTTTTTCCATGTCTCAGTATTTTTTATTTTTCACTGGGAAATTCATTCAGTAAAGGAATACATTTTTACATAACATTTTAGATAATAGTAAGAGAGTTAGTACATGTAATTTATTCCAAGCCTAGTTTAACATGATCTAAACCCCTAAAGATAGTGTCAGTAAACAAAATTATTAGAGGCCATCTCATTCATGAACATAGATGTTTCCCCTGAGTTTAAGACTCATGGATGGTGTTTCATCCCTCTGTGTCTAGATGTGTGTCAATCCCTATCCTCCTACCTATGAACCAAATCCAGAAATAAGAATTAATACTTATTTAACCAGAGAAGCACTGATGGGAACTCACAAGTAGTCACAAACCACTGCACAAAACAAAATTAGTACATATTTGTTTAGGCTAATGCAGGAGTGTCTAACTGCACTTGGGCAATGCTGCAAATATTATAAAAGTTATTCTGCTTTGCAGAAGGAAAGCAAAAGTTTAGGAATGGTGAATATTTAGATTACAAGCAGAAGGATCAGATAAAATCACGACTTTTTTAAACCTGATCAGAGCCTTTTTTCAAAGGTTCAGAGGAAAAGGAAAAAATGAGTGCTGGTGGAGACAAAATTTGAGTTTTTGTGAAGATTTCCTGTTAGAAGTCATGTTTGAAATGTTGAAATCTGCAAATGTAATCAAATCTATATTCCTTTGTAACACATCCACATGTATGCAACTTCCAAGCAGTTATTAATCATCCAATAAAGAAAAGCAATATCTTCAACTTCAGAATGGAATGATCAATGAGATAAGAGAAGAAAAGACTATAGAATTCAGAGAGTAACATGAAAGATGGATTTTTTACTTCTAATAAAGTGTCAGTGACTGCCAAGGGTCCCATTTCCAGAGATCACAGCTTGATTATTTAGGAATGGGGCCTGGAAATCAGTGTATTTAATGTTTTCCAGGGATTCTGATGTGTAGTCTAGCTTGAGAATCACTTATCTCAGAAACAGTTACTCTAGCTATAAACAGTGTGTACAATGAATGAAACATGCCCTGTATAAATCTTCCTGGATATAGTGGGATTATACAGATTCTTTGTTCTAATAAAAATTGCTAGCAGATTTGAAATGCATTTGACACAAATTTTTTGTTTTTAATTTCTGCTATTATAATAACCTTACAAAGATGGATGGCTTTGGCATTAGTGTCATCCCTATTTTAGAAATAGCAAGTGAAGTATAGAGGCTAGAGATCAAGTGAAAAAGCTTATCTAATTTCCAGAGCCATACAACTTGAAGGTGATGGGTTTGGGATTTAAGACCCATCTCCCTGATGCTGATGGCCAGGTTTGTAGGCTTTCCTATAAGGTTATGCTCCCTGCAAGAGAAAAACGAAAATTGGAAGGATTGTGGATCCTGATATATTTGTATAGTGTTTTGCATTTTCAGAGCCATGTTTTTTTTTTGTAAGTGCCAAGAGAGAGAGGTCAAATGTAATTTGCTTCTATAAACTTAAAGGATAGTTTTCATAGAAGAAAGGAACATTTATTAAAAACTCCAAGAAGAGGTGCCTTTCCCATATCGGTTCTCTTATTCAACAGCTAAACCATCAACTTAGGTAGGAGGCACATAAAATATCTAATATTCCTGACCATGGACTAAAATCTGGAATTGGACTTGGGTATCTGAAGCATTCAGTTGCCTTCTGGCTTGCAATTTAAATCCTATCCATTGAAACTAAACCTCAAGTCCCTTATTCTTGTAAAAAGAGTCAAAGATTGAGAGTAATTAGTTTATAACTATATTTAAAACCTTTAAAAACACTGCTTATACATGATATCAACATTAATTTTTGTATTATAGCACCCAGCATGATGCCACGCCGATGCAGGCACTTTGTAAGTCTTACTTGATGGTTTGATAATTTTGTATGATTAAAAAACTTAGGGGCGCCTGGGTGGCTCAGTGGGTTAAGCCGCTGCCTTCGGCTCAGGTCATGATCTCAGGGTCCTGGGATCGAGTCCTGCATCGGGCTCTCTGCTCAGCAGGGAGCCTGCTTCCCTTTCTCTCTCTCTGCCTGCCTCTCCATCTACTTGTGATTTCTCTCTGTCAAATAAATAAATAAAATCTTAAAAAAAAAAACTTAGCACAAAAAATGTGGCTTTTATTACCTGAAATTTAGAGGAATATAAGATTTTTGCAAAAAAAAAAGAAGGGCAGATCCTCTTATTCTCCTTAAGTAGTTTAACTCTCATAGAACATGGTTTGCTTTCCTTTTTAACCTTTTTAAAACCATGCAGAATCTAAATATAGACTAAAATTACAGTAATATTCCATTCTGAGTGGAATGAAGCAGTAAGAATACTCACAAAATTGCACTGGCTGAAACTTATTGAGAACATGGTATACCATAATATGTAATCTATCTGCACAGATTCTCTTAAAGGCCATGACTATTCATGAGGAAGGTACTATATTTCCAGTGAAGAAATAGAAGCTTGATTGACATATCTAGGGTCATCCTTCTAGTAGATGGCAGGACTGGAATTCGAACTCAAGGCTAATTTGAACCTGTGTCCTCAGGGGGTCTGAGTTTAGGGGCATTAGTTTTAAATACACCAGCCCAGGATATTTCCAATATTCTCTCCGAGGTTATGAAACAGCCTGTGGCTTCTATGGACTATGTAAAAACAAATGTGAATATACACGATTTCTTATGTCTATTCTTTGGTTAATTAGAGGTTTTGGTAGTAGTTATCTGGTTATATAGAAGGAAGAGATATACAATTATAAAATATAAGGATAGTTTGAAATAATTCCAGGTCTTTCCTACCCACTGATCATGCAGAATCCAAATCCTTAGTGTGCCTAATGGAGACAATACCTCATTCTACTTTATAATTTCTTCTAAAATGCTCCAAATAAACTATTAGCTCATTCAGCACGGCTTGGGATGGAAGTAGCAACTGATGTTTAAATCTTGCCACCAAGCCAGATCTATATAAGAGGCTATTTTGCCTTATTACTATCTTATTTTGATTGTATCAGCAAGTGGGAATCAATAGGTCAAACAAGACCTGTGAATTAGTGTTTACTTGTACACATGCTTTCTGGCTGAAAGTGGTAATGTGATTATTAGAAAAGATACTGTCATTAAATAAGTGATAATCGTACCTAAAATGTTTTGAATGCTTACTAAGAACTGAGCTCTCATTTACATGCTCCACATGGATAATCTCAAAGCAGCCCTAGGGTGAGGGACACTTACTGAGCCCATTTCACAGGTTAGGTAATGTAACTTGTCCTACAGTGCACAGTTAGCAACTGGCAGAGACATGCAGGCATTCTTCAGAGCTCACTCTGAACCTCTAAATGTTCTTAGCAGGAAGTTCTGTTATTACTGGAAGTCAAATGGACTACATTACAAGCAATATAAGAAATACGTTAGTTGTTCTAGAACCAGAAAGTTTCCCTGAAAGTTTTTATGCCACCGTTTATCCATCGATGTTCTTAAGCCTGTTAACTACCTGAGTAGTTAACTGAAGAGAACAGCAACACCTACCTCATACTCATAGGTTAGTGTAAGGCTTAAGAAATTAATTCATATAAACCTCTTTAGCATAGTCACTGGAATATAGTAAGTACTTCGTTGATGATGACGATGATGATGATGATTAAATTTATCTGACTTCCGTTTTCCTGAGTTGATTCAGCTCTGAAAATATGTAACAAATTCATTAGGTATATTTGACCTCTTTCTTTAACTCTGGACCTAGCAGCCTGATGTTATTCACCAGTTTAGTACAACTTGGCATTTGTAGGTCTCCCTTCCCACAAAGATAATTGATCTCACACAGATCATCAGCCTACTCGTGAACTGGCACAGAATTAGAAAACCCCCACGTTTCACATGAGGAAACAGGCAGGCAAGTGGAAAGTCTTACCCTAGGACGTCCTTGAATTCAAGAAGGGCTAAGGATCAGCAGCAGGCATGTCACCTAAACAGAGGAATCACTGAACTTTTCCGAAAATCCTGACAATCTGAGGACTCAAGGAGACAAAGACGGAATGACTGCAGGAACAAAGAAAGGGTTATGAGGAAGAAAATATGACCAGTTTTAGAGCCTGACACAGATTCTTGTTTGGTGCTGGATTTTGTCCAACCACATTAAAGTTCTCTACACTAGACTTGTGCAGTTGTGTTGGCAAACTCTGCCTCACATGAGGCCTCAAGTAAACTGTGCTCAGTGGAGAGGAGAAAAACACCAAGATCACTGTAACTGGCTGGGTTTCATTAACCCAACAGCTCTATGAAAAAAAAAATGAAGGTTTTCATTATTTTTGTGATGATCTAAGAAATACATTTTAGAAGAGGGTATCATATGGTATACTGATTTTTTTTAAACCAATGTAAATTGACATCTGCATTTATATAAAAATAAATCCATATATGTGTTTCTGTTACAGAACCCTCATTGCAGTATATTTTGCTTGGTTACTATAAGTACCATCACATTGGATCAGGCCTCCCTCCTGCCTCCCTCATTACTACCCTCCCACTACTCACACTAAGAACACTTGTTCATATCATTTTATTGGGAACTAAAAAGAGAATAATTTCAGTTATGGGAACTAAAAAGAGAATAATTTTAGTCATGAGTTAACTGAGATAAAAGAAGTGGGAAACAAATTTTTAATGTCATTCAAAGGTGTATAGACACCCACATAAATATTCTTTGATTTGTTCTGGAATAAACTAAAAAGTGGGAGGTCATCAAATACATAAATTTGATGTTTGGATTTTACCTAAAAAGAAGGAAAAAAAAATACTTAGAGTCTTTGCAGTAATCATGACATTCACTGAGGACCTGGAGATACATAGTATGCTATGTGTTTGGATGGAATTTCAAATCACATTTTCTAGTTCGACTCTGTGCTTTCTTGATCTTTAAGGGTAGAGTGTTCTTTCAAAAGGGCATGGAATATGTGAACTTTTAGTAAAGATATTTCAGTAAAATTGTAAGACAGAATGCTTTGTATTGAATGTTTGTGTCCCTTCAACATTTATATGTTGAAACCCTAAGCCCCAATTTGATATTGTTTGGAAAGGGGACCTTTGCGAGATAATTAGGATTTGATTGAGTCATGTAGGTGGGCTCCTCATCATGGGGTTAGTGACATTTATAAAAAGAGTAAGAGACAGGAATGCTGTCTCTGTGTCTCTCCAAGTACGTGTGAAAACATAATGATATCTGTAAACTGAGAGCATCACTAGACACCTAATCTGCCAGCAGCTTGATCTTGGACTTTGCAGCTTCCAAAACTGTGAAAAATAAATGTTTGTTGAAGTCTCCTGGTCCACAGTATTTTGCTATAGCAAATAAAGCAGGAAGTTAGGTCTGTTTTAGGCAACAGGATAAGCAAGCTAAACTTCACATTTGCGGGGTGTTCATCTAGCTCTTTCCGGACAGCACTTCCCTTCTGATATTCTTTCTGCTCTTCTACCTTTCCTAATTCATGTCAAATGGTTAGCTGAGTGTTGAAGGCTTAGGGAGGACCGACTGAAGGGCTTTCCCTTTCAAAGGCAATTTCTTCACGTTTAGGAAAAGAGAAGATTTTCAGGAGGGGATCACAAAAGCATGCAACTATATAGTTTCATTGTCAGTAATTTAGTTTTTGAAATAAAATAGTATTTATATTCCAGTTTTGACACTTCCAAGTGTTCTGACTACAGG
Organism: Neogale vison; assembly: GCF_020171115.1. Classification (NCBI taxonomy): domain Eukaryota; kingdom Metazoa; phylum Chordata; class Mammalia; order Carnivora; family Mustelidae; genus Neogale; species Neogale vison. The sequence continues at coordinate 53,768,279 of NC_058096.1, forward strand.
CAAATCACTTTAACTTCTTTGGAGCCTTGTTTCCTCATCCAAAAAAAAAAAAAAAGCAACAGTAGCTACTTCATGTTGTGGATTAAGCAAGAATCCTGGCAAGCCCTGAGAAACACATCCAGCTCATAAAAAGAAGTTAATATTCAGCAAGACTGTTATTTTTCAGAAGGGGTATCTGACTTGTGTTCGTTTAAACAGTAATGTCGATTACCAGAAACACAATTTGCTGGTGGGAAAGCTGGCCATAGTAGCTGCAGATTATCAGAACTTGATGAAATCTTACAGATCATCCACTTTAAGTCACATGGCAGAGGAGACTCAGCAGGGTGGATCAATTTGCCTTGGTCATTGGATGGGTAAGAGACTGAGACAGTCTCACCATTGGCTTCTTATTGAAGCTCTCTCTTACAGTTCTTCTCATTTCACTAAGAATTCCTGAGTCTCTAGGGAACTAAAGATGAGAACTTTCATTTTGAAGTAAAATATGCATGATCATTAAATGTGTTTATTTTGTATATGACTTAATGTTGACTCTCAAATTCTCCATTTCATGTAATCATTTATTTATATAGTATTCGTTGATCAGCATTTTCATTAGCGTCAAAATGTTATCTTTCATGGTAAATAAAATAAGATTATGAATAATTACCTGCCTTTCTAAGCCTGAACTTCATTTAAGAGCTAAGATGATATCCAGTTCAATACACACACACACACACACTCACACTCACACTCACATACAATATAGCACACAAATATCTTAAGGCTAAAAAGCATGCCAAATTATAGTTTCTGCTTAAGTTCAGGAAAGAAAGAGAGTAATACAAGTTTCTTCGGTTGTGGTTTATAAACATTCTGAATTATAAAAGCCAAACAGAAGACATCTATTGAGTGAATCCAATCTTTAGACAAGGCATTGGCAAATGTTTTTTTAATGAGGGAACAGATATGAATATTTTAGACTTTGCATTCTAAAAGACAAATTCAAGGATATTATGTAAGTACTTTATAACAAGAGAGAAAACTAATTTTCACAATTTTATTGGCAAAAATCAAATATAGCAATAATAATAAGGGAATGATCTTTCTGTAATACAGGCCTATTATTGAGAAAACTGAATTCTTTTATGAAGGAATAACATTTTGTGTAATTGAAATTCAAATTATTGTTGCTTATCACAAAATGGATTGCAAACACTCATCTTTAACAACCATTTTCATCTTACAGGCCCTATAGAAACAGCCTAGAGAAGTAGGATAAAGAAGTAAAACAAAGTCCACTAAGGGAAACGAACGTTATAGAGTGGATCAATAATTGACCCAGGGGGTGGGGAGGTGAAAGGGAAATAAAACAGAAAAAGAAAATGAAAAAAAGAATAAGGATCAAAGAAGACACAGAAAGAACATACAATGAGGCAACTCCAATAAATGATTTCATATGAGAAATACAAGAAATAAATTGCACTAGGTCACAGATTAAAACACAATTTCTGAATCTTGCCTTCTACTATAATGTTCTTATTTTTAGAATATATATTCACTATCACATTTAAATTTTTCCATCAATCCAGGATATAAAGACTTCTAAACCAAACAACATAATAAAACTCCCGGAAGTGAATGTTTCAGTCAGGCGTGAAAAAAGAATGTCATCTGAGTTTGATATTAGGGGACAAAGTAGTTTATAAGAAACTATTACTATTTCTGAAATTTTTTTGAGGTTTTATTTTATTTATTTATTTTTTTAAAAAATTAATTTATTTATTTTCAGAAAAACAGTATTCATTATTTTTTCACCACACCCAGTGCTCCATGCAATCCATGCCCTCTATAATACCCACCACCTGGTACCCCAACCTCCCACCCCCCCGCCACTTCAAATCCCTCAGATTGTTTTTCAGAGTCCATAGTCTCTTATGATTCACCTCCCCTTCCAATTTCCCCCAACTCCCTTCTCCTAACACCCCTTGTCCCCCATGATATTTGTTATGCTCCACAAATAAGTGAAACCATATGATAATTGACTCTCTCTGCTTGACTTATTTCACTTAGCATAGTCTCTTCCAGTCCTGTCCATGTTGCTACAAAAGTTGGGTATTCATCCTTTCTGATGGAGGCATAATACTCCATAGTGTATATGAACTACATCTTCCTTATCCATTCGTCTGTTGAAGGGCATCTTGGTTCTTTCCATAGTTTGGCGACCGTAGCCATTGCTGCTATAAACATTGGGGTACAGATGGCCCTTCTTTTCACGACATCTGTGTCTTTGGGGTAAATACCCAGGAGTGCAATTGCAGGGTCATAGGGAAGTTCTATTTTTAATTTCTTGAGGAATCTCCACACTGTTCTCCAAAGAGGCTGCACCAACTTGCATTCCCACCAACAGTGGAAGAGGGTTCCCCTTTCTCCACATCCTCTCCAACACATGTTTTTTCCTGTCTTGTTAATTTTGGCCATTCTAACTGGTGTAAGGTGATATCTCAATGTGGTTTTAATTTGAATCTCCCTGAGGGCTAGTGATGATGAACATTTTTTTCATGTGTCTGATAGCCATTTGTATGTCTTGATTGGAGAAGTGTCTGTTCATATCTTCTGCCCATTTTTTGATATGTTTGTCTGTTTCGTGTGTGTTGAGTTTGAGGAGTTCATTATAGATCCTGGATATCAACCTTTTGTCTGTACTGTCATTTGCAAATATCTTCTCCCATTCCGTGGGTTGCCTCCTTGTTTTTTTTTTTTTTTTTTGTTTTTGTTTTTTTTTTTTTGACTATTTCCTTTGCTGGGCAGAAGCTTTTGATTTTGATGTAGTCCCAAAAGTTTATTTTCGCTTTTGTTTCCTTTGCCTTTGGAGACATATCTTGAAAGAAATTGCTGTGGCTGATATCGAAGAGATTACTGCCTATGTTCTCCTCTAGGATTCTGATGGATTCCTGTATCACGTTGAGGTCTTTTATCCATTTTGAGTTGATCTTTGTGTATGGTGTAAGAGAATGGTCGAGTTTCATTCTTCTACATATAGCTGTCCAGTTTTCCCAGCACCATTTATTGAAGAGACTCTCTTTTTTCCACTGTATATTTTTTCCTGTTTTGTCGAAGATTAATTGAGCATAGAGTTGAGGGTCCATATCTGGGCTCTCTACTCTGTTCCATGGTCTATGTGTCTGTTTTTATGCCAGTACCATGCTGTCTTGGTGATCACAGCTTTGTAAGAAAGCTTGAAATCAGGTAATGTGATGCCGCCAGCTTTATTTTTGTTTTTCAACATTTCCTTAGCGATTTGGGGCCTCTTCTGATTCCATACAAATTTTAGGATTATTTGCTCCAGCTCTTTGAAGAATACCGGTGGAATTTTGATCGGAATGGCATTAAAAGTATACATTGCTCTATTTCTGAATTTCATGTGGAAGCTTAGGTATAAAAGGGATCAAAATATGCCAACCTAACATGCCACTTTATCATAAGGATTATTTTGAGTTGAAGGTAACTGAGAAAAAACAGACACAGGAGTAGCTTTCCGTCCTCCCCTTATCTGCTTAAAATTGGGGCATAAATTCCTCTTGCAAGATCTCTTCCCCCCAGTAGCAACTGTACCAGAAAGAGGACAGCACTTGTCACCAGAGATGAAGAAGGTATCAAGAGGAATCTGCATGAATAAACTTTACCGAATTACTCTTACCTTCCCATGTGTTTACCTCCTCACAATTTACTCCACTAGTAGCCACAAGGGAGGAGTAAATGTCACTTTGCTACAATTTATTTTCCTTTGTTAAAATGATTTAAAGCCCTTGAATCTGACTGCATCTTTGGGTTTTCATTTCTTTTCTGCAGAGCCCCTCATTGTGTTCATACAATTAAAATTTGTTATTTCCTTTCTCCTAGTAACCAGTCGTCATTTACAGTCTTCAGTTACAGAACATAAGGGTTTTCCACCCTCACACGTGCTTTTGAGTAATACAAAAAACAGAGCAGAATCAAAAACAATACCTATGAAAAACCACTTTCACTTTTGGAATGTGAGGGCTAAGGGCAAGGAGCAACTGTGACAAAATGAAACCAAATCTTTAACAGATGACCACAAATCACCTCAATTTTGTCAAATATTAATGCTTCTGGTCCCTTGGTTGTCTGCACTCACCTTTCCTAGCTTATTTTCCATCTACTGTTTTTTTTGTAATTAATCTGACTAACTGAAAATGTTTGTGTCTCCCCCTACTAAAGTTGTAAGTGAATTCTTTCCAACTAAATTCTCATTAAGACAATATGATTCCCTAATTCAATATCATAAAAGTTATATATGAAAAGTCCACAGTGAATATCATTCTCAATGACCAAAAATTGAGAGCTTTTCCCCTAAGGTCAGGAACATGACAAGGATGCCCACTCTGACCAGTGTTGTTCAACATTGTATTAGAAGTCTTAGCCTTGGCAATCAGACAACGACAAAAAAATAAAAGACATTCAAACTGGCAAAGAAGAAGTCAAACTCTCACTCTTCGCAGATGACATGATACTTTATGTGGAAACTCCAAAAGATTGCTAGAACTCATACAGGAATATGGAGGGATATATGGAGGGATGGACTGACAGAAATCAGTCGCATTTCTATACACTAACAATGAGACAGAAGAAAGAATAATTAAGGAATTGACCCCATTTATAATTGCACCAAAACACATTAGACAACTAGGAATAAACCTAACCAAAGAGGCAAAGGATATGTACGCAGAAAACTATAGAACACTTATAAAGAAATGGAGGAAGACTCAAGGAAATGGAAAAATATTCCAAGCTCATGGATTGAAAGAATAAATATTCTTAAAATGTCTATGCTACCCAGAGCAGTCTACACATTCAATGCAATCCCTATCAAAATATCATCAACTTTTTTTCACAGAACTGGAACAAATAATCCTAAAATTTATATGGAACCAGAAAAGATCCCAAATATCCAGAGGAGTGTTGAAAAAGAAAACCAAAGCTGGTGCATTGCAATGCTGGACTTCAAACTCTGTTACAAAGCTATAATCATCAAGATGATATGGTACTGGCACAAAAACAGATACAAAGATCAATGGAACATAATAGAGAACCCATAAATGGACCCTCAACTCTTTGATCAACTAATCTTAAAAAAAGCAGGAAAGAATATCCAATGGGAAAAGGGACAATCTCTTAACCAAAGAGTGTTGGAAAAATTGGACGGTCACATGTAGAAGAACGAAACTGGACCATTTCCTTATACCAGACACAAAGATAAACTCAAAATTGATGGAAGACCTAAATGTGAGACAGGAATCCATCAAAACCCTAACGAAGAACACACACAACAACCTCTGCCTCCTTGGCCACAGCAACTTCTTGCTAGACACATCTCCAAAGGCAAGGGAAACAGCAAAAATGAACTATTGGGACTTCATCAAGATAAAAACCTTTGCACAGCAAAGGAAGCAGTTAAGAAAACCAAAAGACAACTGACAGAATGGGAAAAGATATTTTCAAATGACATATCAGATAAAGGGCTAGTACCCAAGATCTATAAAGAACATATCAAGGTCAACACCCAAAAAACAAACAATCCGGTCAAGAAACGGGCAGAAGACATGAATAGACATTTCTCCAAAGAAGACATAAAAATGGCCAATAGATACATGAATAAATGCTCCATCTCACTTGACAATGAGATATCACCTCACCCCAGTCAGAATGGCTAAAATTAACAACTCAGGAAATGCAAGCTGGTACAACCAATCTGGAAAACAGTATGGAGTTTCCTCAAGAAGTTAGAAATAGAGCTATCCGATGACCCACCAATTGAACTACTAGGTATTTACCCCAGATACAAATATAATGATTTGAAGAGACACCTGCACCCCAGTGTTTATAAAGCAATGATAGCCAAACTATGGAAGGAGCCCAGATGTCCATCAACAGATGTATGGATAAAGAATACACACACACAAGAATACACACACACACACACAGAGGAATATTACTCAGCCATCAGAAAGGATGAATACTTACCATTTACATTGACCTGGATGGAAAGGAAGAGTACTGTGCTGAGCAAAATAAGTCAATCAGAGAAATACAATTATCATACGGTTTCACTCATGTGGAATATAAGAAACAAGACAGAGGGTCATGGGGGAAGGGAAGGAAAAATGGAATGGAAAGAAATCAGAGAGAAAGACAAACCATGAGAGACCCTTAACTATAGGAAACAAACAGAGTTGCTGGAGGTGAGGTGAGTGTGGAGATGGGGTATCTGGGTGATGGGCATTAAGGCGGGTGCATGACTTGATGAGCACTGGGTGTTATACACAACTGATGAATTACTGAACTCTATATCTAAAACTAATGATATACTATAATTTGAGTAATTGAATTTAAATAAAAAAAAGATATTTCTTATTTCATCATAGGGGGGAACAAAAGACAATATGATTCTCAAACATACCCACATCATACTTTCCACTTTTAAAAATCTGTTGTGATGTAGTGAATAAATATACTTTTTTCAAGTATAGCTGGTTTTGAATCTGGGGTATATCACTAGCCTGTTGGGTGTCCTTTAACAAGTTTTTTTTTCAATCTCTTATTGATTAAAACAAAAAATCTAATGTAAGGTGTTTTGCAAGGATTATTGCAATCAAATAAGATAATGTGTATAATATATGATAAATGATATATGATATTAGGTATTTCAAAGATGAGAAAAACATAACTTTTCATCTTTAAAATGTGTTATGGTTTTGTATAAATTATAATATTTTAAAATAGACACATTGAAAATCAAATATTAAAAATCAGAGTCATCTTGATAGAGGATGGCAGCAGTCATTTGCCTAATAATATCCCAAGTATTAATTTACATTTCCAGCAAATCTGCTATATAGAAATGCTGACAAATCCAAGAGTCTCTGCTTCAATTAGATTACTCATTTCCTGAAGGGAGAATTGAGGATCTCAGGTGCCATGTATTATATTAAAAGCAAAAGTCATAAATTCAAATTTATTCTCATTAATTCTACTATATAGCATTATAACCATGAAAGAGGAATAAAGCTGTAGCTATCACATTTCCCCATTTTAAAGTATATTACAAAGTGATAGTAATTAAAACAGTATGTCCTTGGCATAAAAAGACAACTAGATTAATAAAAGAGGATAGAGAGCTTAGAAATAAAACCCACACACATAGCTAACTAATTATGAGAGAGTCGCAAAACAGATGCAATGGGGAAAAGAAACTCTTAAGTAAATAGTGTTGGGAGAACTGGACAACCACATGCAGAAGAATGAAACTGGGTCCTAATCTTACACTATCTACAAAAATCAATTCAGAATGAATTAAAAATAATTATGAGACCTGAAACCATAAAACTCCTAGAAGAAAACGGAACAACTTCTCTCTCTCTCTCTCTCTCTCAAACATGTATCTGCACTCCCATATTCATTGCAGCATTATTTTCCAAGACATGGAAACAACTTGAGAGTCCATGGATGGATGAATGGATAAGGAAAATGTGGGACTTATATACAATGGAATGTAATTCAGACATAAGGAGAAAAAAATTCTATCTTTTGCAACAACATGGATGGACCCTGAGGACATTATGCTAAGCGAAATCAGTAAGACTCGAAAAGGCAAGTAATTCTTATCTATATGTGGAATCTAAAACAAATAAACTCATAGAAGCAGAGAACAGATTGGTGGTTGCCAGAGGCAGGAGATAGGGTCTGGGAGAAAATGGTCAAAAAGTTCAAGTTACAAGGTATAGTTATAAGATAAGTAAGTTCTGGGGATGTAGTATATAGCATAGTTAACTATAGTACTATATACTGGAAAGTAAATGAGAGTAAATCTTAGAAGTTCTCATCTTACACACAAAAAATTAGAACCATGTCAGGTAATAAATACCGTCTAAACTTAAATTGGTAATCATTTCCCATTATATACATATATCAGATCATTATGTTGTACATTTTTAACTATTACAATGTTATATATTAATTATACAACTGGAAAAAATACAATTAGTGAAGAAGGGGGCACAATTATTCCCATGCTATCTCTTAACAAGCTACATTTCTTATTTGTTAGGTGGGTGCTGGTTTTTTTTTTCTTTTTTTATTAACATAAAATGTATTATTTGTCCTAGGAATATAGGTCTGTGAATCATCAAGCTTATGCATTTCACAGCACTCACCATATCTCATACCCTCCCCCATGTCCATAACCCAGCCACCCTCTCCCTACCCTCAGTTTGTTTTGTGAGATTGAGAGTCTCTTATGGTGGGGTGTGGGTTAAGAAAAAAGTAACTACAACAAAATCCAGGGTAAATTTGAGTATGCATTTCTGGTTTCCATTTTCAACTCACAACTGGGACTGACCTTGCATGATTTATATTGCTAAATGGTTACTTCATAAACTTAGAATAATACTGACCACTTCTTAATATTTCTTGAAGTTTTGTGACATGGTAAAAATCAAAATTAGATACATTCTGAGCATCAACATTATAAAAGATAGGACTTTGTTTTCTTCCTTTCAACCAGCCATTTTCTGCACTTAAAAAAAATAAATTCCTACTTTGCTAATTACCAATCTTCTTTCAATTCATTTAGCAGTTCTCATTACTTATTATTTCCTGGTTGCTCTTATTTCAATAATGCTATTAAACAAAGTTCTATTTCCTCCAAGCACTGTTAAAATTTTTCCCAGTTACTCGAATGTTTTCTCGGCAAATTGTTGAATTCACTTAGGCAGAGTGATCTTTCTATGAGTTCCATTAAATCTAAAAAAGACATCATTGCCCTGAATATCTAGCAGTAGTAGCACGGATTGGTAAAGTTTAGGAGAAAGTTTATTCTGTTACAACAAATGTGGGTACACAAGGTAATGTGAAGTATGTATTTAAAGTTGTGGTGAGCATGGGTAGTGCCCGTAAACTAAACATTTTTTAGACTATAAATCTCTGTACAGATATATACCAAAGACTTCTTAAGGGCAGAACTATTTGTAATTTTAGCTTCAAATATATATATTTTTCTATTTCTGATTCCCTGAAAAATAGTGTGAAGTACTTAAGATACTGAGGGAGGTACAATAGAGAGGAAAGTTTTCATCCTTCTCAGTAACAAGACTATGCAGTTCTAAAATGTTAGAGCGATTTCTGTTCTGTGCTTCTGTTCACATTGTCCCTTTCACTTGGCTTCTCTCTCAATGTTGCTCAGGTAGAGCAAGTGCAAGTCTAATCAGGTAAAATTCTGGAAAGCTTTCTCTGCCCTCTCCTACCCAGAACCCTCATCTCTGTTTTTGGCCTTCATACCTATCTTAATTTCTGTAGGTATCTATGGAATAGTATAATAACTGTTTCATATGAGCCCACTGAATTAGATATTTCTTTAATGAACAGGCAGTTAAGTGCCAGCTATGGTAAGTAGTTAGCAGAATGTGGATATTCTTTTTTTTTTTTTTAAGATTTTATTTGTTTATTTGACACAGAGAGAGATCACAAGTAGGCAGAGAGGCAGGCATAGAGAGAGAGAGAAAGGAGGAAGCAGGCTCTACGCTGAGCAGAGAGCGTGATGTGGGGCTCGATCCCAGAACCCTGAGATCATGACCTGAGCCGAACGCAGAGCCTTTAACCCACTGAGCCACTCAGGCGCCCCGAATGTGGATATTCTAACATTAACTCTATGTTTCCAGAGGAATGAAAGTGTACTGTCCTCTCTCAATGGGACCAGTGCTCAGAGTTGTCATCCAAGTCTTGGGATTAAATAACTCTGTGGGGCATCAAACCTTTTTGCCTGATCGCCTCATGCTTTCATGCTTATACTATAGTTTGTTGAAGTTAGAGAAGTGTCCGTGACATGGTTTTCATTATTGGGCAAAACTTAAGGGACCCACGCAAATATCAAACCCGCAACTTTGGATGCATTATCGCTGGGAGCTAGTCAACTGGTGCAACAAGCACAGGTATTTTTATGTATTGATCTACCAGTCTGAAGCACTCAGCTTCATTTAGATGGATCCACCTTCCATTCGCTTTTTCTTTTGTCTATTATCCTCGTCACATATATTTACATGAAACTATGATTTATATCCTAGGGATCTTAGCTTTGCTTTTCACAGAATTTCTCCCCTGTCAAGCAGTAATTGCTCTCCTAGTGAATTGATAGGATGTCAAGGAAGTTGTCTAAAACAACTGAAATTCTATAAATACGGAAATGCTGATTTAAGGCAATGCTCTGGAGAATTCAAAAGGCTGGATTAGTAACTAGTAAAGTCTTTTTATCATCAACTAATATTTATTGCATTTTTTTCCACCTTGTGCTAGTTTAGACTAAAGTAGCAGCAGAGAAAGTTTAACAATACAATACTAACAGATGGAGGAATTTATGAGTACAAAAATGCTTTATAATCACCCAGATTTTAAAAAAAGAAACCATGGATGAGATACCCCCAAAATAAATACCGCATTGCTTAAGCGTGATTTTAAAAATTCCACAGACTTCTTGTGCTGCAGAGGCTGAGCTTTGCAAAATGATCGTGGTATGAGTTACATTCTGTTATCATAATTTTACTCAGTTCTTTTCACGAGGAAAGATGGGGACTACTAAAAGTCGACTCCAGTGACTAATGTGCATGCTTCTGCTAAATTACCACACTTATGCACGTTTTATTAGGAGCACTCATTCCCCAACTATTGTAACATGAAAGGTAAAAATTTGCCAGGAAGAAAACAGCAAAAGAAATGATGTTTTATTTTACTTATCCCACTGGAACAGGGAGCAATTTAAATGCACGAACGTTAAGCATTGCTTCTGAGCCAGCTATTGGTAATTGCTCCTAACGAACTATTTAAAGTAAAACAGTCATGCCCTCACTGGTCTAATTTGTATTGCAAGATATTATAAATACATTAGTCTCCTAGAGAAGAAAATTCACTATCACTACGCCTTGAGGTGCTAATGGAGAGAGAAAAAGGTTAAACTGACAATCACCCAAGGTGATGGTGCGGTTACCTCCCACAGTTGCTCTAATGGATTGACATACTAGGTAGTAATTATGTAAAAGAGGGTGGGAAACGTGTTTCCGAATAGTCTAGTGGAAACAAACATACCGAGACCATACACCTACAATGTTCATCACAAGTACAGGTACAGGAGTAGACAAGAACCTCAGAAATCAGTCTGAAAAACACTAAAATGCATTTTGACATAGGGACTCTATAAGTCCTTTGGTGGGGTGAGGGGAAAACACCTTTCAGATACCCACAATATGAAAAAAGCAAGTGGACAGGTATAGGATAGGCTGACTTTAGATGATGCTGAAAATATACATATTCCAAACCTACCTTCTGTTGTTTGTTTGTTTTTTAATTTGAATGAAAGAAAAACTGATAGTTAAATGAAAAAATATCAAGCTAATTAAGAAAAGCAAAAATAATTGTTTTGTGGTTAGTGGTTCTTTGTAAGGCATAGGCATAGCTTTAGTTACATCGGGAAATGGGATTTTATGGTAAAAGACCACAAGGAGTGGAGGAAATACATCCATCAGAAATCAGGCGATATGGACATTTGTGAATGCTATCCTAGACACTCTACCATCAGTAACTTGGGAGTTCAGCATTTTCTGGTTTCAGATTTCTGTTGTCTGGGCTTCCCTTCTGTTCTGATTATTTTTCAACTTTGCATGTCTCTATTGTGTGGCTTCTGCCTTATCAAATAGTGCTTTTGCCTCATGGCCTTTTCTGGGTCCGTCTTCGCTCTTATACTATCTTCGATCTTCTTTGTGTGTGCTATGGTCAGACTTCCTTGGAAAAGATCTGACTGGGTCAGATCTAGGGTCAGGCCTATTTTAGCATAGACTGTCTCCATTTTGCAGAGTTTTTCTCCAAAGACACTTACTGTACACTTTAGTTTAGGCAATAATTCCTGATCCCATAGTTTTGATGAGAGGGCAGTGTGACATGGTACAAAGCACCTTTGCCTCCATGAAAAGAACCCTTTGCAATGTGATTAACTTTGCCTGGAAAGTTCTTTGCTAGATACCTACATGGCTCATTTTCTTACCTCATTCAGGTCTTTGCTCAAATATTGCCTTCTCAGTGAGATCTTCCCTACTCTGTTTAAAATTTAACTCTCTACCTTTCTAACACTTTCATTTTCACAGGCAATTCCTAGCCTTCTTTTCTTCTACTTCTTCATTTTCCTTCTAAATATCTATTAATATCAAACTACACACTCTTCTCATTTACTTTGTATATTTTCTTTCACCTTCTACTGCAGTATAAATATCACAAGTACAGGATTGTTACTTTTTTCCATCACTGAGTACCCAAAACCTATGACCATGCCTGTCATATGGTAGCTATCCAGTCAACACTTATTGACTAAACATACCCAGATTGATGAGGTCTTGTGGCAAAAATTAAAGATGGAACTAACATGGGAAAATTGTGCATACAAGTTCTAGTATGCTGTAGCAAACTCAGAGATTAGTCCAAATAGGTGCAGGAAGTAGTAGTCTTTAGGAGGATGATCTGGTGGGGGTGGTGGGGTGGGGGAACCCAGTATAATATCTGATTGGATATCAAATTTGTGGGAGAATAATGAGTCTATGATAAAGATAGTACAAAGAGGGGGAAAATGAGAAACTTTGGGAAAAATTATTTAAAAAGGGGACATAACCAAAGTATATTAGTGGCTCTGCAAAGAATAGTGATTATATAGCTTGTGGTGGAAGAACTGTAAGAAGTCTCACAATTATCTTTGCTTCCTGCTACTCGTGATACTGTGTAATCCCAATCCCCTTGAAATGAAACCTGTAACTTGCTTCTAACTAATAAAAGATGATAAAAACAATGTGATGCCATTTCCATGATTACATTGCATAAAACTGTAGTGTCTGTCTTGCTGACTCTTTTCCCTTCTCAGCTTTAATATAGTGAGCTGCCATGATATGAGCTGCTTTCCAGTGGTAAGGAACTAAGGGCAACCTTTGGCCACTTTGTAGCAAGAAACAGGCAAGACATCCTACAACCTGCAAGGTACTGAATTCTACCAACAACCATGGGAGCTTAGAAACTGATTTTCCTCCAGCTGAGGTTTGATAGAAGACTAATGCCCTGGTGAATGCCTTGATTGTAGCCATGTGAGAGAGACTGAAACAAAGAACCCAGCTAATCTGTGCCCAGACTCTTGATGCACAGAAACTGTGAGAAAACAATGTGTATTACTTTAACCCACTAAGTTTGTGGTAATTTGTTATGAGGCAAGGTACATAATACTAAAAATTTAAAAAGTTTTCTTTAATTTCTGTCTTTAAGTATCAGTCTATAAACAAAGCACAAGAAAGAATGAATGTGGATATGCAACAGTATTAAATCTTTTCAAATGAAAGTGAGAAAGTAGGACATAGAATGTAGGAAAGAGAAAAGAAAGGGTATAAGAGTGTTCATCACTGTATTTAATTATGTGAAGAGTTAGGTTTATACAACAAGGAATACAGATGTAAATATATTACTTAAATTCATAAAAGGAACAAATAGGGAAATAAAGCTTTTATTGTTAACTATATTGACTACATGAAAGAGAAAACATGGGATACTTTGAATGAATTAAGTTCCCATCTATCTTGAGAAGAAGTCAATATGGTAAATAAAGTAATAAAGTAGAAACATATTATTTAGAGATATAGAGGTAAATAATAGTAGAAACAACTAAAAGAGTTGCAAGTAGTTGCATCTTGCCATGATAGAGTAAAGCAATGGAACATTGATTTTCATTTTTTTCCAAATCATTTAATTCAAAACCTTCTGTATGTTTTATTGTGAAAAAATATTATAATAAAAATTAAGTACATAAAATACGAGCAGCAGTATTTAATAAACAAAAATAATGAGTATTTTATTATTAATTTCTAAATATAAACTGGCTCACTAAGGCCTTGAGGATTCTCCACTTCTAAAATTTTGTTTTGCTTAATAATTCAATTTTTCTGAGGATATAAACAGTACATTCCATCTTAAATAATTTGAATAAATATAAAAATATTGTACCTGAAATTCCGTCACCCTGGGGTAACTGCTATTATCATTTTGATGAATATATCTGTGTGTGTGTGTGTGTATACATACACACATATATATATATATAATTTTTTGCTTTTCTTTCTGCCCACTTAAAACACACATACTCATCCTCTCTCCCCACATAATCTTAATATATCTAAACAGCATTATATCAGCAAATTGTTTTTAATATTGGAATGGATACTTCTCCACACTCCATATTTTCCATCTCTGCCTATATTTTTATTTTACTTCATTGAGAAAAGTATGCATAGACATATTTTGTGTTTCTCTATAAAATGTTTCATGTGTTCTTGACTTTATAACTGAGATAATATACACAGATGGTTGAATTGTAGTTCTTCTAGGATATAAAAATTAATTAAAGTATAAATGAAATAAATATACAACTATATGTAAATATGTATCTCTATATAATTCTATGTAAAGAAAATTTGGTTAAGAGAGAATATTACACACACACACACGAATTAATACACAAGCCTACAACATGTATACCATCTAACAATCTCAACCATTTGAAAGATAGCCATCAGAAAGGAGGCAATTGTGATTTTTCATCCATCCCAATAAATGTCACAAAACCTGTACCCTTTATTTAGAGTCCATTAAGTTGTAATTTATATCTATTTTAGTCACAATTCTAACAAACTGAGTTACCTGATTTCAAGAAGACTAAAAACAAAATCTTAGGGGTGATCATGGCAGAGCTCTATAATCATCAAATACAACACGTCAATCAGTATAGGAATTTGGCCCTAATTAATGTTAAGGTTTATACTCCTAAATGACCTTTGAAAAGATGAGAGCCCATTAAAAATAACTGATGTTCAAATTATAATCCTGAGTCATCGATGAAAGGTTACATTATTTTCAGTTTCCATTGTTGAAGAAAAAAAATTGATGAAATGTCTATAAAGATTTTAGTTCAAAGGACTAACATTTTAAGCAAAGTTTTTTTGCTTTACTGGGTAACTATCTGATCAGTGGAAATAAAATCACTACTACCACCACCAATCATTATCATCTGCATCAACATTTCTATTGTTTATTAAACTTCAACTAGGGAAGCTACTTCACGTGTTAATTTGATCTGACAATCACCCTTGGGAGATATTCTGATACCCATTTTCAAATCAGGTAAATAAAGTTCAAAAAGGATAGAACTACAAAGGAAAGAAAGAGTGAAGTGACTTGCTTGAGTCACTCTCAAGTTCTTTTCTAAGTTTGAATGTATGTTTACCTTCTAAGACTATGCTTGCTCCTCTTCTCTCTCCTTACTCCCTGAGTAATTTCTCTCACACCTATAGACTTAATGAACATCTCTATTCAGATAACTGACACATTTCTATTTCTATCAAAGTCTCCTCTTCCAAACTCCAGATTCACAAAGCTAAAGCCTATCTTTTTTTTTTTTTTAAGAGAGTTTTCATTTGTGAGAGACTGAGAGCATAAGTATGAGGGGCAGAAATAGAAGAAGAGAGAATCTCAAGCAGACTCCATGTTGAGCACAGAACCTGACTTGGGGCTTGATCTCACCACCCTGAGATCAGGACCTGAGATCAGGACCTGAGCTGAAAGTCTTGGTTTCGCTTAACCAAGTGCACCACCCAGGTGCCCCATGCTAAAGCCTATTAAATCTTCTTTTGAATGTCTCTGTAAGCACCTCCAACTTACCCCCAGTTCCTCTTCCAGTGACCCTCACCTAGTGACTGGCTTTACCACACATCCTATCACACAAGCCCGGCACCAGGAGTCAGTCTGACCATCCTCACAGGCCCCTCTTCCTCAGATTTCTTATCCAACCACCATGAAGTTACGTCAGATATTACCTTCTTAATGTATTCTCTCTGTCTCTACCATTACCTCCTACAGTTAAAGCTACCATAATGAATTCCTCCCTCAATTACAATCACCTCTCACCTAGCATACCTTTTACTACCCTAGATGATCTTTAATTTAGTTTTGAGATTTTAGTAAGTAATCTCTTTTTTAAAAAGTATATTTAATCATATCACATAAACAAAGATTTCCATTGCTTTTAGGATAAAGACAAAACTTGTCCTCACAGCTTGTAAGGTCCTGCATGGTGATGGTCCCATCTACTTTTCTAGTCTTACTTCACATCACACACTTCCTCTTTTCTGTTCTCCAGGCATGTAGATCTTCTTCAAATACTTTTTCTTTATTTTGCTCTCTCTCACCATGGATATATTTTTTTTCTACAATGTGGCAAGAATCTATCTTTTTTTTTTTTTTAACTATTTAACTTTTCTTCAATTTCAATGTAATACCATTTTCTTCATGGAAGACTTCCTTGACCTTCCTAAATAAGTCCATTCATGATACCACACACCCTTACTTTGTTTCATTTATTAATTTGAATTTTTACATTTATTTGTATTATTATTTGCCATTCCTTTTAGATTGTAAAGTCTGTGAAAGATATTCTCTGTTTTTACTCATCATTTGCTGTGGTCTGAATGCTTGTATGCCCCCAAATTTTATATGTTGAGATTCCAATGCCCAGGGTGATAGTATTAAGAGGTGGAACCTTTGAGAGGTGATTAGGTCATAAGGGTGGAGCTCTCAGGAAAGAAATTAATGCCCTAATAAAAGAGGATCTAGAGAGCTTGCTCACCCCTTCCACTAAAGGGCACATATCTGCCAGCACAGTTGTGGATTTTCCAGCCTCAGTACTATAAGAAATAAATTTTATTGCTTATAAGCCAACCAGTCCATAATATTTTCTTATAGCAGTCTGAACAGACTAAGACATCATTGTATCCCCAGTGTCTTCTTGATGGTACTTAGCACATAGAAGGTACTCAATTATGATTTGAATCTTGTTGAAAGGTTCAAACTTTGACAACCTTACATTGCTTATTTTTTTTTTTAAAGGTCTAGAGAAGACAGGAGATGAAGATCTATCTCCTAAGATCATATGTGCTCTTCTTTCTTCACTCTTGTATACATTGTGTCTGTCCTTAGGATCAGTTTCTAAGTCAGCTACTTAAAGGAACTTTTGCATTTCTGGGCTGCTTCCTCAAAACATCCTGTTTCAGTTGGGAAGAAGAGGAGAATTAAAAGCATCTGAAGCTTCATTTCTCACTTTGATTTGATTATTCCTCATTGTTCTATAAACAGTTGTGGAAAATAATAAGCAAACAAAGCATAACAATAAAAAATAAATCTTTGGAAGCAAAATGCTAGGTTATGCAAACTAACTTGGTGAAAGAAAAAGATTAAAAGCATGTGAGATTTATTTCAGTTTGAGGACATAAACAAAAGTACTTACTTTGTTTTAAAATAAAGTTTATGACCAGTCCATTTTTTCTTACATTTGCTATCAAATGCTACAAGTATTATCAATTCATGACCTCTGACTTGGGTGAACAGTAAGGGAGGCCATGTCAATTGTATCGACTTAAATGTAGTAATCTCATGCAATGATGCTCATAGGTTTAAAATATCTAGCCAGGGATTTAAAACACTTTATAGATTATAGTCAAAGTGGAAAAAAAGAAAAAAATATATATAAATTGCTTTAATTTACAACAAAAAAATTTCAAATAAACAAAACCTCTCTTTTCTTTTAGAGATGACTTTGAAATATTCCTCAGATGGTTTTGACAAACATAGAAAACATTTCAAATCATGTCTCTTGTGTGTCCCAAACAAAGCAATTGTTCAAGCCTCAGTTTTAAATTGTCTCTGTATGATTTTAAGTTGGCAGAGTAGGTCTGGAAACACTTACCAATTAAAATTCATTCCTAGACTCTGTTCTGTGATTTGTAAGAATGTATCATATTCTAGTAGAAACTTTTACGAACAGAGGCCATACAAATCCCACAGACTGGTGAGAGTTAACTTAATCTCTAACACAGTTTTTTTGAGAATTAGATAAAAAATAGTTTTATCATAGCATGAATGAGATAAATAAGAAATAATATGAGGAAATATTTGGTATATATTAGGACTTCAAAAATGTTTGTTTCTTTTTTTTCTAAGTATTGACCTCTGAGAGATGATTGCATTTGAATGTGGGTTAGATCAGAGGTTCTTTCCTGTATGATTATGAGTCAAAATTTAAAAGTAACACTTCGTAGAGGTCAACCAAAAGACGTTTTCCAAATTCATATACACAAAGAAATGTTACCACTGTAATCAATTAATTCTTGTCACACAGAAAAAACTGCTATTTTTTATTACATCATAATAAAGAGCTACAGTTAAAACAGACTTCTCTCAGTCTGGATTCAAATAGCAAATAGCAAAAACAGTATTTCTCCTAGAGATAAAGAAAAAATATTATTAGTAGTCATAAAGGAAGGAGGAGAGGAAGGAAGAAGATGTGAGGCGGTATGTGATTTTATTCCTAGCTCATCCCGTTGTTTTCCTCAGTGACTCACAGAGCTCATTTCCTAATTTTAAACCAGTGATATCCTGTATTTCATAGCATTTGTGAGAAAGAAAAGGAAAAAAATAAAATTATTTCTATAGCATTAAATGCATCCTAAAGTTTAAAACTAATGCCTCCTCTATGCTACTTATCATATTTCAAAAGCAAAGCAATCATTGTTAATATGACAATTTTCTGTTAGTCTTTAACACTTCAAGCTGACTTTATATATGTGCACCATTGTACACACATGAAAGTGAACTCTAAACCTTTCTCTTAATATAGGTCAGTATCAATACTATGACCTTTTTTTTCTTTAAAGATTTTATTTATTTATTTGACAGAGAGAGAGAGAGAGCGCACGCGCACAAGCAGGCAGAGAGGCAGGCAGAGAGAGCGGGGAAGCAGGCTCCCTGCAGAGCAGAGAGCCCGATGTGGGCCTCGATCCCAGGACCCCGAGATCATGACCTGAGCCAAAGGCAGAAGCTTAACCCACTGAGCCACCCAGGTGCCCCAATATTATGACTTTTTGCTATGTGGATATCAAAGTTAGGAATGAAACATACATTCTGTTTAGTCTCTCTCTGATTCTTTGTGCTTTATTTGTTAAAAAAAAAAAAAAAGCCATCTGAGAGACACAGATAAAGATAAAGAAAAAATAAAAAAAAGAAGAAGTTAAACTAGAGATTGAGATACATAGTTAGAACTCAATTTGGCTATAATGGAAATGCAAGAACTGTGAGTATAGAAGAAATAAAATTTAAGAGATGTGCCTACGGAAACCAGATCACACACACCAAAAGTCACACAGAAACTGCACCTATATACTGAGAAAAAGAACATATATTAAAAACAAAACAAACAAAAGTTTAGAAACAGACCTTTGTATCTAACTGCAGACAACTTGATCTTGTAAACTTTTAGAATATAATTCATATTTTTAAGTTGCGGTTCTATTAATAGAGGCATATTTTCTTTTGCACTTGTTTGTTCTGATGTCTAAATAGAATGTCATCAGAGGCCACCCTCTCCACCCCCTTAATCTCCAAATTTCCAGCTTCAAGTCTATAAATTTTATAAATAAGTGCAGTGTTCATGTTTAAACAGCAGTATTAAAATGGACTTCTCTTGACTTTTAGCACGAGTATATATTTATGTTAGATAAAATAAAATCAGATATATTTGTGTATTTCTTCATAGATCTGATGAAATTGCCATGGCTTATGTCCTGTCCCTTCATCATCTGTGATAGTTCTGTACCTCTGTGCTGAAATTAGTTAAGTACTCCTTCATTGCAAGAAACAGCTGCTTTTTTAGGTTACTTGTGGGGATACAGGTTGGTTTATCAATTACTCAAGAATGTTTATCTCAGCATCTAAGTCCTCGGGTCTCAGAGAAAAGCTGTATCTGATTCTGTCTATGGCAGCAACTCTAGTGGCCCAAGAGCCTGCTGTTCTGAACACTTAGCTTTTCTCTGTCTCTGCTTCTGTCTCTTGGTGTGGATCTTCCTTGCATCTCACAGCTTCTGCTTGATCATGGCTTTTACTGCCTCGTAGCCTCTGTGTACTCTTATTGTCTTGTGTGTTTTTCAGTTTCTTTGTCTTCAATAGGCCTCCAGATTTGTTCATGTGTGTCTTCCAAAAACTATAAAAGAAAAAATATTTTGATTAATTAATCATCCCCTTAGGAGGACTTGCATCAGCATCTAAAAATGGCCACCTATCATTCAGACTCTGGTCTCAGCTCCTAGTCGAGACCGTGGTGATTGTGTCACATGCTATAAAACATGGAGACCCAGGTGTAAAAGAATGGTCTGCAGTTGCTTTTATCAGAAATGAATCTGAGGGTATGGTGACTTCTCATGATCACTGCTTGCCTAATATCATAGCATTTATATATTTCATGAGTTCTAAGTATTTTACAAGTTGGCATTACCACAATTTGTGACCTACATAATTTATGGAAACTTCTGCTTTGTCTCCTTGATGTCCTTGAAGTTAGAAGCACTTAGGAAAACACTTGTGTTGAGTGCATTGTATAGCATTACAGTCAGAGGTAAGCTATGAGATATCTACTCATCCCATTCATCTGAGTTAATGCAGCTTTCACTGGAAACCGGGTTCCTGAATGTCAAGTTCATTACACTTAACATCATAGTACACTGCTTTGGACCATTTTATTTAAGTATCGAATTACTAAGTTAAGATGTTTTGTGGTTTATGGAAAGATAATAATAGATTACATTATAGTTAGTTCATTCTTACATTGAGAAGAAAAACATAGACAAATGAACATAAAAACAAAAAACAATTATTTTATAAAGCTATAGTGAGAGCATTCTTTTAGTTCTATATTTATCTGTGATTAAAAACCTGCAAAACATCTTAATAGCTTTAGAAAAAGTCCAAGAACAAAGAAAACAAGGGTCTTCAGGAGAAATACTGAACAAAACACTTTTTTCCCCTTTTTTTGGCCTGAAAAAAAAAAATATCAAGTTTATAAGAATGTAGTAGGGCAAACATAATGAATATGGAATTATTTCCCAAATCTCAGCTACTTTACCATTTGTAAAATAAAATGGCTAAAGATGGTGCAAGAAAGTTTGACACATATAAAGTATTATTAATTTTTATTGACTTTCTTCTAAGTATAAAAATAATACATCATCATTATAAGAAATGTGGAAACACAGAGGACATTGGGAAATGGAAAAGAGAAGTGAATTGGGGGAAATCAGAGGGGGAGACAAACCATGAGAGACTGAGAAACAAACAGGGATTTGGAGGGGAGGGAGATAGTGGGTTGGGTGAGCCTGGTGGTGGGTATTACGGAGGGCATGTATTGCATGGAGCACTGGGTGTGGTGCATAAACAATGAATTTTGGAACATTGAAAAAAAATTAAATTAAATTAAATTAAATTTAAAAAAAAAGAAAAGAATTGTTGAAATATGGGAAATGAACAGAGAAGAGAGGAAAATTAGAAACAGTACTCTCAAGTGTAACCACTTCCAAGCCCATGTATATATATGAAATTTCATCTACAATTTTGAACCTGTTTAAAAATTCAGAATTAGAACTTAAGAAATACTCTGGTCATTAAAAACAAAAGAAAACAAAATAAAGCAAAACAAAACAACAAACCTTGAGGCATCTGGGTGGCTCAGTGGGTTAAGCTTCTGTATTTGACTCAGGTCATGATCTAAGGGTCCTGGGATCAAGCCCACATAGGGCTCTCTCCTCAGCGAGAAGCCTGCTTCCCCCTCTCTCTCTACCTGCCTCTCTGCCTACTTGTGATCTCGGTCTATCAAATAAGTAAGTAAATAAACTCTTAAAAAAAAAACCTTAAAGAATATATTTCTAATTTCATATTTTAATTGGGTATAAGTTTTTGATAAATTTTGTTTTTGATTATTGGTGAAGTTAATCTTTTTTTCATGCCTGTTAGCTATTTATATTTCATTTTGTGATAATTTTTCAAGCAACTTATCCAATATTTTTACCGGAGTCATCAATAATTCTTTAGAATTTTTTAGTTTTAAATCATGGAATAAAATTTGACCACTTATTAGGTAAATTTTGGCCTGTAAATGAAGAAATTCTGCACTGAAACAATGTGGTAGGATGAAATCTGACTGAAGGAATGATAGACATATCCAGAACATAAACACACATTTATATACTCAGAAATGCACACACATACACACACACACACACAAACACACACATACTAAGCATGTATTCCAGTGACCAATATTTAGGCAAGGGGAAAAAAAACTCAACTTCTCTGCCTCACTGTTGGACTCTGTCTGTGGTGTGAGCAGTCATAAAAACACCCTGTAGTGTCAACTCCTTCAACTCCTTTCCAGGTGATTTTAGCAGATACTGTTGGTACCCTGTCTGATATCCCCTCATCTCTCTGGAGCTTCCCCATTCACCATAGCCTGCTGTGTCTTTCTCTGTATGAAGATTTTCTCTCTTCCCTGAGTCTTCTTTGTCCATACAAAGTGGAGTAAGCCCAGCAATGCCAGGGCATCTGAGAGAAACTCATTCAACGAGAGACAAGAGTTGGTGTGAAACAACCCAGCTTCCTTTTCCTTAGTGAAACACTTCTGTTTTGTTCTTTATACTCTCTTCAAGGGCTTTCCCATGGGGTCCTCATGTAGATAATGGATAACCCCATTCATGTACTCTTTATTGGGCCTCTTCTCTTCTCTGTCTCACTTTTGTACTTTCTCACCAAACTTTCCTCTCAAATAAACCACTTGCACACAAAACCTTGTCTTGGGGTCTGGTTTTGTAAGCACCAAATTAGTATGGTCATAAACAATAAAACATAGTGGATTTCTGGAATATGGATTTTAGAAGAGAATCTGAAGTTTTAGACCACCAAATTTAATGCAAAAAGAAAACTATATATGGCTTTATTATTGTTGTTGTTGTTGTTGTCATGCCTTTTTTCACTGCTCATTCCTCTTGTGGTTCTTTTGTGGTGAGGTAGCCTGGTGTCTAGGAAAGAGGCTCAGAATGGATATTTGCAGATGTTCTTCATGTCCTCACTCCATGACTATTCAGTCACCCAACCTCTTAGAGACTCAGTTTGTTCAGCTGTAAAATAAGGGTACAATACTGCTTTTCCAACTTCACAGGCTTCTTGGAAGCCTTAAATGAGACTCTTTTGGGAAGAGTGTTTTCTCTGAAGTCTTTTAGGAGACAACAAGAGTTGATATCAAAGTATGCCAGAGATTTGCTCTCCGCTCCCATACTGCCTTTGCTTTACTGTGTATATTTGATAACTTTATTTAATGTTCCATGTGCTAAACTATAGGACTTGAATTTTATGAAGTGATTTATTCAGCTATGGATGCACAAGACTGACAGTTAACAATCATTGTAGTCTGAGAGAAAAGCACAGTTCGTAGTTTGCTCACACAGATCTCTACAGAGCAAGAGCACCAACTACAGTAGTCCCTCCTTACCCATGGTTGTGCAGTTACCCGAAATCAACCTCAGTCTGGAAGCCCATGATCCTCCTTCCGTCCTGTGGTCAGAAGGACAATTGTGGCCTAACACTAGGTCACAGGGTCTGTGTGTCACGCACCTCCCTTCATCTCAACAAGTAGGCATTTTATCATCTCACTTCACACAAGAAGAAGAAGGATGAGTATAATATGATATTTTGAGAGAGAGAGAAAGAGATACCGCATCACACTACTTTAATTACACTATATTATTATTCTTCTATTTTATTATTAGTTATTGTTATCAATCTCTTACTGTTTCTAATTTATAAACTAAACCTAAGTTTTATCATGGGTATGCTTGTATAGGAAAGAACTGTATATGTAGGACACAATACTATGGGCTGTTTCAGACATCCATTGGGGCTCTTAGAATACATCCCCTGCAGATAAGGAGGGGGCTACAGCACACTCCCACAACGGAAACTGCTTAACACTGAAAGTCTTCTCATAATACCTGATCAGTCAGGAAGTTCAAACCATGTAGTCCTCTCACTCAAGAGCAGTTGAAGGGAGGGTTCTGTTACCACACCATTTTGGAGCCAGAAATGTTTGCTTCCTCTGGAAACAACCATTTGGAATCACTATTGTTGAAGTAAAGAGATCCAATTACAAGCATCTGTCTGTAGGGGAAACTCCCGACAGCTTTTAAAAGGAAATGCTCTTCCATGGAGCCAAGACCTGACTGAAGTACCTGTGGGAAATAAGCTCTACTACAAAGGTGAGCTCTCTACCAGAGAAAAAATGAAAAGGAAGGAGAAATGGAAATAAATGAGACCTTTTCATTATTCAAATCACTGTAAAATAAAATGGAACTTTTAGAACTTCTGTTTTTAAGATTACAGAATATGGTTTTCTCCCACAGCAGAGAGGGAGCAATCAAGCTCAAGTTACAAAGCGAGGAAAAAGATGAAAGTTTAGAACGTCTTAGAACTTTGCTGACTTACAGGCAGAAGGCCGGGGGGAAGGCTGAAAGACAGGAAATAATTGCTATTTGTGCCCTATTTCATAGTTTCCACTTTGGTTAAACTAACTGGAAGGAAACAAGCGATTAGGTTACTTGTGTCATCACTTACATCAGTAGTTTTATTTTTGAAAAAAACATCATTACCCTTTCTTATTCAAGGAGAGCAAGGATCAGAATCATTGCCTGGTCTTATTCTAGGTCACAAACTAAAAGATTTTTTACAAAAGTAGGGGCATATTGAAACCTGCATTGATCATAGAAGTGGATGTGAATTTAGTAGTGGAGACCAGAGCTTACAGATCACAGTCAACAAAATACTGTCTCTGGAACTCTCTCCAAAGCTGCTTTTGTTCCTCTCTGTTCTTTCTGTAGGATTTATCACAGTATCTATATGAGGTATTTTGCATGTTACCAATGCAAATTCTCTTATATAAAATTTTCCTTTCTTTTCTGTATGAATTCTATTCGTCCTTTCAAAGAGTGCCTTTTTTTTTCTTCCAATTTATTTATTTCAGAAAAACAGTATTCATTATTTTTTCACCACACCCAGTGCTCCATGCAAGCCGTGCCCTCTATAATACCCACCACCTGGTACCCCAACCTCCCACCCCACCCCCCCGCCACTTCAAAAAGAGTGCCTTTTTAAAAATAAAATAAAGAGGGGCGCCTGGGTGACTAAGTTGTTAAGCATCTGCGTTGGGCTCAGGTCATGATCCTAGGGTCCTGGGATTGAGGCCTGCCTCGGGCTCCCTGTTCTGCAGGAAGCCTTTCTCCCTCTCCCATTCCCCCTGCTTGTGTTCTCTCTGTCACTGTCTCTCTCTCTTTCAAACAAATAAATAAAATCTTTAAAAACAACAACAACAAAACAACAACAAAAAGAAACTATGTGCTAGTCATTGGACTGGATGTCATATACATTAACTCATGCTCATGTGAAGTAGAGGTTATTACCTCATTATTCAGGTGAAGAAACTGATTTCCTCTTCTGAATTTCTACACTACTCAGAATCAGCAGCATAAAAGTTAGCACTTAACTGTGGCAACTATATTGTTTGATAATTATTTCCAGTGGATTTATCTTTGTTCCAAACAGAGTTTTCAAGTCTTTTGCATACTGAGCATTGTGGAATATTGAGTAGAGGCTCAATAAAGGCTTCTAGAAGGTTACATCTCAAGTTTATTACATGATAATTCAATGTGACTTTGGTCTTCTTTTAAGATCAAGGAAGCCTGATTTTCAGTGAGTAGGAAATGAAAAAGGCATAGGCTAATATAAAACCTCAATGTAAGCTGTATGATGTCAGTATGAAATAGAATCCCACTGCTTTTCTTTCCGATGTTATTGGAATTGGTGTGGAAAGAAAGACTGTGGAATCCAAGAGAAAGAATTTGTGCCTCATGGTCATAACTGTGTAAAGAAGAAAGATCTGGAATCATTTAAAGATGCCTGTGTAAGGTATAAACTACCTGTAGGGAAAGGCCACCACCATCTCCCAATTCATTCTGGAGTCATATTTTCATAAGACACATTAAAAACGAATTGCTAGAAAAATGAAATGAGAAAAGAGAAAAGAAAACATAAACTTCATTTTTTTTTTCACCCTCAGATTTAATAGACAAAACTACCTTGCCAAATTGCCAAGAATGCTTACTCTAAATTTCTAACTTACCTTGTCACTAATAACATAGTTTGTCCGGCAACCTCAGTCTGCAAACACACATTTGGAGAAGGAATGGTGTGAATCTTAATCTTATCTAGAGAACAGTCGTTTACAAGATACAAGCAGTAACAACAGCAAAAATCCCAAAACAACAAAGAAAGAAAGAAAATCTACATAATTTTTATTTGAGTAATATTTCTTCTGACCAAAATAGACTAGGTAGCAAGAGAGTGCAACTACTTTAACATCTAATTTTCTCTGCTTTCCATTTTTGGAAAAGCTTTCTTGGCTTTTGTTTTGTGTAATATAAGTAATCTTCCTTCCCCCTTTTATTCCACTTTCCCAATAATAGTCAAGCCTTTAAATGTAAGGCTCATGGAGATTTTTTTTTCATATTTTTCCTGCTTCGGGTACTCGTAATGAGCAATGTCTAATTGGTTTCTGTGTTTTGATTTTATTAAGTATTAGAAGACAGTAGGTAAGTCTTATTTTATAGTACTGCATAATGTTTTTTTAAAAAAAGATTTCATTTATATATTTGACAGAGAGAGAGGTCACAAGTAGGCAGAGAGGCAGGCAGAGAGAGGGGGAAGCAGGCTCCCCATCGAGCAGAGAGAGATCATGACCTGAGCCGAAGGCAGAGGCCCAACCCACTGAGCCACCCAGGTGCCCACTTCATAATGCTTTTAAGAGTTAGTTCAAAAGAAGCTTTCCTAACACCAATAACAATAATAAGAAGTGATTTTCTTAGTATGACAACCATCACATTCTTTGAAAGTAATGCAAAACTTAATTTAAAAAATGACATACACATGTATGAATTCAACAAGGAAAAAGGGAGTTGAAATAAATGTTATTAACAAATAACTTAGTTGGCTCACTGATCATTTCTCCAATATATATGCATATCTATAATTAATCAAATAGCAACATAAGTCTTAACATTGCCATCTGGTGGGAGTGTCAGTGCAAAGATGTACATACATATTACAATTATGATGAATAAATAGTAGCTAACATTGTAAAAAAAAATCTTTCATCTAATTGTTTTTCACTACGTATCTACATAATTCCTATGTTGATCAAATTGTTCTTTTTCAAAAAATCTGAGCTAAAGGAGAAGAAAAGTAAGAAAATTTTACTCAATGACTTCTAGGTATTGGAGAAAACTATATATATATTCTCCAATTTTCATTTAATCCTTTTGAGACAGACATAGAATTTTTCTTCATGCATTACCTATGAGAAACTAAATTCAGATAGCTTACCTTACTTTCTTAGGTACTACAGGAAGATGGGAACAGTGGAAAAAAAAAAAAAAGCCAAGATCTATATTTGCATGTGTGTCCACTATTCAGTTAAGAATTTATTATGATAGAAACTTCAATATTTCCCCAAAAGTCTTAAACTGCCTAGGTAGAATATAGAACAATAATTTATTGTTTATAACAATAATTAAAATTTTAGTGGCCATTACTTGTTTCACTATTGTTAAATGATAAGAGATATCACATATTTGACTTTCATTGGATTTGTCAACGTGCAGTATTACAATAGCCATAAAGCAAACCAAACGTATCGGAATATACATATAATGAATGTTCTACGTTTGAACAAGTTTTAGAGGTCATTGAAGAGAGTAGAAGATTTGTACAAAGGAATAAAGAAATTGGGAATGTGGCATATCTTACAACATCAGCGATATTTCTCAGTTCATTCCTTAGGAGTCAATTGTGGGGATTCAGTTCTTCATCCTACTGAATATGAACCTTGCTATCCAGAGATCAAAG
The DNA here is from genome assembly GCF_020171115.1 of Neogale vison. Classification (NCBI taxonomy): domain Eukaryota; kingdom Metazoa; phylum Chordata; class Mammalia; order Carnivora; family Mustelidae; genus Neogale; species Neogale vison. Next base: position 53,796,224 of record NC_058096.1, read on the forward strand.
ACAGCATGTCATTTAGGTAAAAAGTTAGCAAGTGGAAACCAGTTCTCTGGAAAGAAGCAAATACCTCTGTTAGGTAGAAAAGGCAAGAAGAGTTGTGAATTGCTCTTTGTTTTCTTCTTATGCTTTAAGCATGAGCAGGAGCAAGGCCTTTCAATGACTGCAAAATGTCAATTGATCCATAGGGGATGAAGAGAAAACAAGCACATAAAAGCAAATCATAATAACACGAACTTCAGATAACGTCTCCAGTGAGGCATTTAAACATATTGTAATGTGTTGGGAATTTCCACTTTGCTAATATTTTCCCTACTTTAACCATTTTCTTTTATAATACCACATCAATAAGTATTTCAGTGTTGATTAACGAAGGGAGCCAAAAATAATATAATTCAAGGGTGAGTAGAACTGACATTCATCTTCCCATGAGAGACATGATGGGAAATCTCCTGTGGGATATTAAGAGTCATCTTCATGCTTTTTATATTACATCAGAGAGAAGAAATTAGGTATTTTCCTTTCTACTAGTATTGTTTTGTAGTCTTTTACAGAAACATTTTTCTGTAACGTAATGGAAATGGATTTCTGCTATTGGTATAGACCTTCAATTTTAAAGACCATCTTGTCATGACCCATACGGATATTTCGAAATAATAGCTATAAATAAAGTGTTTTTTTTTTTTTAAGATTTTATTTATTTATTTGTCAGAGAGAGAGTACAAGCAGGGAGAGCAGCAGACAGAGGGAGCAGACTGAGCAGGGAGCCTGATGAGGGGCTTGATTCCAAGACCCTAGGATCATGACCTGAGCTGAAGGCAAATGCTTAACCAACTGAGCCACCCAGGCATCCCTAAATAAATTTTTCTTCACAAACAAATCTAAATTACAATCCAAATACTTTAGTCAATCTCCATGTATGACTCTTGCTATAAACAATAATAATAAAAAATAAAATAAAATAAAAAGTAGAAACAATAATAAATAGTTGTTGTTTTTCTTGAAACCATAGCATAACCAGATTATTTTGAAAAATAAGGAAGCTTCTTTCACAAAGAAAAAGCAACATAGACACATGCTCTATGTATGTAAATAGTTAATAATTGTTTTGCTTTGTGCATATATGCTATCTCTAATGGCAAATTTACAATTTCCTACACATTTTGTGACACTCTGAGTAATGTCATTTCAAAATATATTTTAAAGCTGTGGGGTGGAATGAAAAGGACAATATTGTATAAATTTGCCTGTTAACATTGAGACTGGAGGATAAATAGTTACCTCTTTTTTTTTTTTTTTTTTATTTGAGAGAGAGAGACAGTGAGAGAGAGCACGAGCGAGGAGAAGGTCAGAGAGCGAAGCAGACTCCCCATGGAGCTGGGAGCCTGATGTGGGACTCGATCCCGGGACTCCAGGATCACGCCCTGAGCCGAAGGCAGTCGTCCAACCAACTGCGCCACCCAGGCGTCCCAAATAGTTACCTCTTATTAGTTGCTGTTTAACATACCAAAACACAGAACTAGTTGCTTAACATACATCCTCTCATTTAGTTAATCAATCATACTTTTGAGGATGGGCAACTTTGTATAATAAAAAGAGTGGTAGGAAAGGGTAATGAGTAAATCTGGATTCCAGTTAGTATGCAGGCATGGGTAAGGTTGAATGGAGTGGAAGAGTTCAAGAAATAGTAACTCTAGGTCATCAAACTGGTCACTGACATGGAAATTGGAAGTATTCAGGATGGTGCAATCCTTAGAAGCCGGCTTGCTTGTTTTTCTTGACACTCACATCTCATGATACCATATGGAGGCCATCCTAAGCCAAGATTCATATTTTTCAATAAATATGGAAGAGAGTTCAGGAATCCATAAATGGTAGTGAAAAGGGAAACAGGAATGTATGTGTCTTCGGTCCATGCAATGGAAGTAGTTGGAAGGGAGCACTAGAGTGAAAGTCATGAAGGACTGTGTGTGAGAATACTGAGATGAAAAGATGTACGCAGGCACAGACATCTAAATCAGACAAAAATGTGTCTGGTTGTTGGCCTGACATGAAGAAAATATAAAGTTGGTTTTATAATATGACTGCTGAAAAAAGCCTTTGCTGTGAGTGTCTGAGGAGCTGTCCAAGGCTTGAGGATAGCAGAGTCTGGAGTCTGGTGCCTGGTTCCTGAGGCTGGTGGAAGCTTAGCCTGCCATCTCTGTGGGGAATGGGCTCTGTGCAGGTTGAGATCTGAGTGGAGTCTGAGGTTCAGCGAAAAAGGGAGCTTGTCCCTTGGATTGCTCAATGCTGGAAACAATGAGGGATGGACCTTGAAAGAACCTGCCATCAGTAGTCGACACCTGCCCCATTCACGTGAAAGAAACGATAGTCTTATGCAACTTGCTTTCCTCATAATAGCATTTACTGAAACTCCTATGTGCCAAGCAGTTTGCTAAGCATTTCACATTTGTTAGTTCATCAGTTTTTCTCACCAATCTTATAATGTTTGCATTATTATCTGTATTTCTCAGATGAAGAAACAGGCTACTAGTTGTAGAATGAAAATCTGAACATAGGCCCTTCTGATTTCAAAGTTTGAGCTTTGACCTCCCCCCGCTCCTCATATATCTTACTGTTTCTTTGACTAAAAGCCCCTTTGTTCTAAGTCCTTGTTTAAGCTAACATATACATTTTCACTATATTTATACTATAAGCACTCAGAGTTAATGCCTGATTTCAGTCTTATATTCCCACATATATTCTGGAAGGGAGAACATTTAACTGAGTGAAAGAAACATTTCATATACTCTTCAGCAAAATAAAACTGCTTATTATTGCTTTATAAGTCTTTTAAAAATTAGAGTTAGTGGTGATAAATCCAATTATCTTTCCTGAGGTGAAAAAGGAGACTTAGCAAAGAATTAAACCTGGAGTAGAAAAGGAGATGAAGAAATAGAACTGAAGTACAATTTCCTCATTACCTTGTCCTAGAGAGCCTTCTAGAACTCACAGAAATCTCTCCCTTTGTTGAGATACCAAAAAGGATTTTTTTTCAATTTATAGGCCAATCAACTTTAAGTATACCTAATAGCACCTTGTAAAATCTAACCAGTTTAAACAGCAGGCCCTGTCCTGATGTGATTGGTTTTCTGAGTCATTGCTTCTTTAAAAGCCTGAATTGATCTTTTCTATCTTGACTCTGGTAGAAATCTGAAGGTTTTTTTTTTTTTTTTTTTTTTTTTTCTTTTCTGTCAAATGACAAGTATGCTGCCTAATAAACTACTTTCTTTGATTTTTGAGAATGGAGTGAGTTTTCTTTCTGTCTTTTAGACATAAGCTTGAAAAATAAATTGAAATATATTTTTCAAAAATGACTCATACCAAAACCTTTAAAAATAGCCATTAAATTTTATTGTACTGGTAGTCTGGCCATGAAATGGACTCAGATTTGATTCTATTCTACCTTCATGTTAATACGTAGTATTAAGCCTGAGGCACTCAGAGAAAAAGGATTTACAAAGTGAAAGGTCATCAAACTTCTTGACCAGTTTTTTACAATAAATTTTACTTGTTAAAAAAAATGAAAAAGAAAGCAAATAAATTGTACTTGTGGTTTTTTTCTTTTTGGTGTTTTTTATCTTCTTATCAATGATCATAAGTATTGGATAGATTGTGAAGTGTCTCTGCATGAGAAGCATGTAATGTTGGGGACTTAAAGACAAATTATTAGCAATAGGTTGTTTTAATCTTTCTTCCACTACCTAAGTTATGATCCCAAAAGAGAGTTTCTTAATAGTATGTGGTATTACTCTCAAACTATTTATATATACAAAATATTTAGTTTCTGCTTTTTTTTCTTGCCCAGCCAAGAAAATATGTCACTGCTATGGTTTATATTCCTTCTCTTTCATTTTCAGCTTCTATTTAACAACTGTCATGGGGATGGGTAAAAATGGTGATAGTCCTTTTTTCATTGCTATTGAAGTTGTGGATGACAAGTTAACTTAAAGGTGAGCTCTGCCTACTCTGCCTAGATATATGAGTGCTGATGTCTTCTTTTTCTTTTCATGTCTTTGTCATTCTATTTAATGTATTTGCCTCATAGGCACTGCGTGTGAAAGAATTCAAAGTAGCAGGCCTTCAGAAAAAGAAGTTCAAAGAGTTTAAAGTAGGGCAAGGAATTAGAATGTAATTGTTGCAGAAAGAGGCAGCCTTTCTATTTGTCCATCCTCATCCCTGGTGAAGAGAAGATTCTTTTGCATAATAACACAAACTAAGTGATGCCACGAAAGGCAATTAGATTTAGAAAAATAAAAATTTATTTTATATGCACCCAGCACTGAAAATGGAACCCTCGAGAACAGAATGAGGATTTGACTGTTGCAGAGCTCAAGCAAAAAGGTTTGGGAGACTCCACAGTGTGTGATATTAGGGGCTGAAATGAAAGGAGGCCTAGAAGCTGCAAGCAAAGTAGGTGGAAAAGGGAGGAGAAAGGGAAACCAGGTAAGAAAGAACTTCCCCGTGTTCCATCTAAGACAATGCTGAATGGACTTCTGTCAGTGCAAGCAGAAAATAAAGAAGCATGTCCTATCAGCCTCTAGATTCTGTGTGTTCATGGTCTGCTGTCACCATTCCTGAATACTTTCCAGGATTTGAATGGTGTAGTTACTATTTTACATGGCTATTATGGTCAAAAATGTGATCTATTGGGAATCAAATATACAATAAATTCAATTTAGAAGAGTTTACACTGGATATTTTTTTCCTGCTTTGTCAAATATTAGTTGACCAATGCTGGAAAGGATGTGGAGAAAGTGGAACCCTCTTACACTGTTGGTGGGAACGCAAGTTGATGCAGTCACTTGGGAAAACAGTGGGGAGATTTCTCAAAAAATGAAAAGTAGAGTTCCCTACCCTGAAATTGTACTACTGGGTATTTGTCCCAAAGATACAGATGTAGTGAAAAGAAAGGCTATCTGGACCCCAATGTTCATAGCAGCAATGGCCATGATCACCAAACTGTGGAAAGAGCCAAAATGCCCTCCAACAGATGAATGAATAAAGAAGATATGGTCCATATATACAATGGAATATTATGCAGCCATCAGAAAAGATGAATACCCAACTTCTGTATCAATATGGATGGAACTGGAGGAGATTATGCTGAGTGAAATTAAGTCAAGCAGAGAAAATCAATTATCATACGGTTTCACTTACTTGTGGAGCATAAGGAATAACATGGAGGACATTAAGAGGAGGAAAAGAAAAGTGAAGTGGGGTAAATTGGAGAGGGAGATGAAGCATGAGAGACTGGACTGTGAGAAACAAACTGAGGGTTTTGGAGGGGAGAGGGTGGAGGGATGGACGAATCTGATGGTAGGTATTAAGGAAGGCACATACTGCATGGAGCACTGGGTGTGGTGCATAAACAATGAATCTTGTAACACAGAAAAAAATAAAATAAAAAAATAAAGCACTTTACATTTGTAAGATATGATCTGAATGGGATTTTGTTGATCTCTCATTTTATTTTTTCTCTTTTGAATCGACGTTGAAGTTCTGTTTTTCCCATTTCCCATCTGCACTAGTGTATCTTCAACCTTGGCACACAGATGAGTTCTTTCCTTGGCTCCAGTGACCTATGACTTAATTCTATGGTTCAAGGTTTATATCCTCCTTGCTAGTAGAACGTTTGCTACCTTGAGCATTTGGTTTCTCTTTGGGGACCATGTCTGTGAACTATCCTTGTGGTAACAATGACCCAGGTCCTGCAGTGGCCCTGGAGGATGAAGTCCTGAGAAAGAGGGGCTCTTTGTAGCCCCATGACTAGTAAAGCTGTTAGTAAAGAAGATTTTTGAAAGAGATAAATAAAAAAGGAGATTAATAGTTCTATCATTCAACCTCTCTTAACCAGGGAAGTGGAACACCTGGTTAATTTAATCCACTGGGTTCTGGTCTCCCAGAATCAGCGATGATGGAACTGGTTCCCCAAGGAAACATAATTTCTAAACCTCTCATCTCATCAGTTGTATTTGAGTTCCAGAGCTTTCACGGAAAAACTTTCAAATCCTTAAACATTAAGTATTACCTATGTTACCAGAACATTGAAAATAAATAAAAGTCTTACTGCTTTTTATGACTAATGAATTGCCTTGTATCCTGAACCTGATTAAGAAATCACAAAAAAAGCAGACCACAAAATAAAGATGTTTACATACTAAACAACAAATTGCCAAATTTAATCTTATAGAATATTGATAAAATAATAGAAAATGGGATTTATTCAGGAACATAGAGAAAGATAAGTAGAAATCAATTAAAGTAATATAACACATACTTGACCAAAAGAAAGAAGAAAAGAAAGATTTTACAATAAATGCCATAAAGCATTGGATAAAATTTCAGTATGTATTTCTGATTTTATAATCATAGTAAAATAGGGGGGAAAAAGAGCATTCTTTAACTTGAAAAATATACATTTGAAACTAGCCAGAATCATATTTCAAAGTTGAATATTGAAAAAAATTCTCATTCAAATAAGGAATACAATATATGAAATCACCACTATCATTTATTATCTTCCTAAAACTTTGAGATAGTTACAATCAACAAGAAAAAGAAGAATCATAAACGTTAGGGAAAAGCCAACAAAATTACTGTTATTTACCATCAATTTGACAGCCTACGTGGCAACATACCAAAAAAGTCTAGTAGATGAGATCAGAAATAGAAAATTCAGGAAAATAGTTTATAAGATTACTCTATTTAAATCCAATAGTTTTCATAAATATCAAATATAGATTAGAAAATTATAATGAAGAACATTCTAGAGACACCTGGGTGGTTCAGTCAGTTAAGTGTCAAACTCTCTATTTTGGCTCTGGTCATGATCTCAGGATCCTGAGACTGAGCCCCGTCTTGCACTCCATGTACAGCACCGGGTCTGCTCGAGATTCTTTTCCTCTCCTTCTGCCCCTGCTCATACTTTCTCTTTCTCAAATAAATAAATCAATCTTCAAAAAAAGAATATCTTATTAAAAATATCAGCAAATAGGGGTGCCTGTGTGGCTCAGTAGGTTAAAGCCTCTGCTTTGGCTTGGGTCATGATCCTAGGGTCCTGGGATCGAGTCCCACATCGGGGCTCTCTGCTCAATGGGGAGCCTGCTTCCTCCTCTCTCTGACTGCCTCTCTGCCCACTTGTAATCTCCGTCTGTCAAATAAATTTAAAAAAAAATTAGCAAATAAAATAAATGATTAGAAAGAAACTTAAGAAATATGTAAGAAGTATAAAAAGAAAACTTTAAAACCTATTAAGTCACAAACAACATTTTTAAAACATAAAATACTTTATTGAAGTGAAAAATATATATACCACAAATTAGACAAATTATAAGGGTACAGTTTAATATAGTTTAATTTTCACATAATGAACATAGTCACATAACCTCCAAAGAAAGAAGCAAATTGAATACTACCATTTAGAGTTATACAGGCATTCTCCACTTCACTTTGATTTTACAAAGATGTGAATGTGATTACACATTCAACAGAAAACATACTTCTAATCTTTAATTTTGATTTTTCCTGGGCTAGTGATGTGTAGTATGATGTTCTCTCATGATGCTGAGCAGTGGCAGCTCCCAGTTAAATCCGTCATCACAAGGGTAAACAACTGACATAACCATTCTGAATTCATACAACCATTCTATTTTTCACTTTCACAAGAGTATTCAGTGAATCACATGACATATTCAATACTTTATTATAAAAAAGACTTTGTGTTAGAAAATTTTGTCCAGTTATAGGCTAACATAATTGTTCTGAGAAAATTTAAAGAGGGCTAGGCAAAGCTATGATGTTTAGCAGGTTAGGTATATTAAATGTATTTTTGACTTACTAAATTTCCAACTTACAGTGGGTTTATCAGGATGTAACTCCATTGTAGGTTGAGACAGATTTGTATTTACAATTTGACTGGAGTTGATTATTGCATACTATGTGACATTGGGACCAAAATACTGTATAAAATCATATAGCTACCACTACAATCATGATATAAAATATTTCCATCACTCCAAAAAGTTTCCTCTCCTCTTTACAGACAAATACCTTCCCCCCATTCTTATCTCCTGGCTACTAATGATCTACTTTCTGTCAGGAGTTCATACAAATGGAGTCAAACATTATTAATCTTATTTTAATCATCTGGCTTATTTTATTTAGTATGATGCCTTTGAGATTTATTAATTTGTTTCCTATATCAATAATTAATCCCTTTGTGCTTATTGGTAATATTGTATTGAATAGATATACCACTACCTATTTATGCTTTCAATTTTAGATGGATATTTGAGTTGCTTCCAGTTTGGGGTCATTTTATATACAGCTGCTATGAACATTCCTATAGTGTTACATGGATGTGTTTTCAATTTTCTTAAATGCAATGCAATTTTGACACTACCCAGACTCAGATCAAACTTCACAGGTTCCAAGGGTTCCCAGACCACCCCCGTTTGTAACCAACTGACTACAAATTCAGGGTTCCCATTAACCTCTCATGGTAATTTTTTAGAATGACTCACAGAACTCGGGAAATTCCTATATTTATAATACAGTTATCATTGAAAAAGGACACAAGTCAAAACCAGGAGACAGAAGAGACACCTGGGGCCAGGTACAGAAGGGTCCCAAATGTGAAGCTTCCATGCCCTCCATCACCAGTCCAGGACTTTGATGTGTTTTGCTAATCTAGAGAACATATCTGAGCTTCAAGCATCTAGAGTTTCAGTGGGGGTTCATTACTTAAGCATGACTGATTAAATCATTGGCTCCAGGATTGAATTCAATCTTTGGCCTCCCTCCACTCCCTGGAGGTTACCAGTTTGGATTGATATCATGTGGATCTAAAACTCTAATACTCTAATCACTTAGTTGATCTTTCTAGCATGATTAGCCTCCATCCTGAAATGATCTAGGGACCCAGAATGAGTCACCTCATTAGCACAATCTCAAAGGGTGTGGTCCTAGAGGCCCATCATGAATAACACAGTCACTCCTATCAAATGCTAAAGATTTAGAGACTCTTTTCCAAAAGCCTGGGGCAAAGGCCAGCCAGATCCTCTATTATAAAACATTAGATAATATTTAGGAATGCTATTATATGTTCTATTTCATAAGAAATTGACAAACTTTTTTCCAAAGTTGCTGTGAAATTTTGATATCTGGTAAGTGGTCTATAAGATTCCCAGTTGCAAAAAAAAAAAAAAAAAAAAAATTCCCAGTTGCTCTTATCTTTGTTATTACTTGGTATAGTCAATTTTTAAATTTAGCAATTTTACTTTTGCATACAATGGTATCAATGAATTTGAGTTTCCCTAAGAATTGATGATGTTGAGAATTTTTCATGTGCTTACCTGTAGTTATTAAGTCTTCTTTGGTGAGATATCTGTTAAGATTTTTTTTTTAATTGGTTGTCTTTTTGGTGTTTTTTTTTTTAAGTTTTTTTCTATATTTTTTCTTTTTCTTTTTCTCTTTTTTATGACATTTATTGAGATATAATTCACATACCATACAGTTCACCCATTTGAAGTGTAAAATTGAATGGTTTTTAAAATATTAAATGTAATACAACCATCACTACTATTATGGGCTGAATTGTGCTCCCCCACAATTCATGTTTCAGTCCTAATGCCCAGTATCTCAGAATGTGACTTTTTGGAAATAAGGTCTTTGCAGAGATAATCAAGTTAAAGTCAGGTAATGGGACTGGTTAATCCGATATGATTTATGTCCTCATGAGAAGGGAATTCTGAACACAAAGAGATGCACAAAGAGAAGGTGATATGAAGAGATCAAAGGAGAACATGGCCATCTATAAACCAAGGACAGGGACCTGGAATAGCTTGTCCCCACAGAAGGAACCAAATCTGCTGACACCATGATTTTAGACTTCTAGCCCCCAGACCTGCTAGACAGTAAATTTTGTGTTTAAGCCACCCAGTATGTGGTACTTGGTTACAGTAGCTCTAGTAAAATGAATATAGGTACAATCAATTTTATTATCCCCCAGAACCCATGTACCCCTTTGAGTCACTGCAGATTTCCCACAAAATCCCCTTACCTCCAGACATAGGCAAATACTTTGTCTCCTTTTTATCTCTATAGATCTGTCAATTATGAATATTTCTATATTTAATTTTTTGAGGAACTGTGTTATACACTGGCTGCCTTTGTTTCACTTTTTTACCAGTAGTATATGAGGGGTCCAATTCTCTGTATCTTTGCCAACACTTGTTTCTCTGATTATAGTTATCCTAATGGGCATGAAGTAATAATGTCATTGTGATTTGATCTCCCTGATGGATAATAATGTTGACTATGTCATCATGTGCTTATTGGTCCTTATTTGTCTTTGAAGAAGTGACTATTGTACATTAAATTACCATTTCATCTGCTGAAAATCAATTGACCATATATGTGTGGGTTTATTTCTGGGCTCTCTCTTCTGTTCTTTTAATATATTTGTGTATCAGTGATTATATTGCCTTTATCTCTTTGTTGATCTTGATGTCAATACCACACTGTCTTAATCATGGCCAGGCCTGTATGAAGAAAGGTACCTAAATTTGAGGCACAAAACTGAAGGAGTCCCTCACCCTCAGGTTTGTTTAAATGTCAGCCCTGAACTTGTGTGAAGCTGAGTGACATACTCTAGGTCCTTCTTTTACAAAGTTACTTTGGCTATTCTAGGTCTTTTGAATTTCCATATAAATTTTATAATCAGCTCATTGATTTCTAAAAAAAAAAAATACTTGTTGAGATTTTGATTAGGATTGCATTATTGCATTGACTTTATTAATTTGGGAATACTTGACATCAGTAATATCCAGTCATCTAAGTCATGAATGTAGGTCTTAATTAAGAGGCCTTGTACATTTTTCTTTTTTAAATTTTTATTTCCTAGTAGTTGTTATTAGTACATAGAAATGCATTTGATTTTAATGTATTGATCTTGTGTTTTACAATCTAGATGAACTCACTTGTTAGCTCTAGCAGGTTTTGAAAAAATTGTTGACAATCATATTGTTAGAAAACAACTTCCTCCTTTCCAATCTGGATAGCTTTTATTCCTCCTCTTTCCTCCTCTTCCTTATTGTATTGCTCAAACCACTAGTACGTTATTGAGTAGCAGTGGTAAAGCAGAAATTCTAGTCTTTTTCCTGATCTTTAAGATCTTTAAGAGATAGTCTTTCACCATTAATTATGATATTAGCTGTCAATTTTTTATAGATGTATTTTTATCAGATTGAAGAAGCATCTTCCAGTTCTAGTTTGCTGAGAACTTTTATCAGTAACGAATTCTGGATAGAGTCAAGAGATTTTTTTTCCTAATCTCTTAAAGTGAATATATGGATTTTCTTCTTTTTTTAAAAAAAATTTGTTAGTAGGTAAATAACCTTGATTTATTTTGAATGTTTAACTACATGTTCTTGAGTTAATTCCTTTTTAATATTTTTTGGACATGATTTACAAAAAGTTTGCAGGGTATTTTTGCATCTGTGTTCATGGGAGATATTTGTCTCTGGTTTTCATTTCTCATTAAAGTAATGCTGGTTTATAACACAAGTTGTGATATATTAATTTTCCTGACTTTTTGGTGTATATAATAGAAGAATTATTGTAGACTTTGTGTTACCTCTTCATTAAGGGCTTGACAACATTCATTAGCAAAGTCATCTGGGCCTAGAGCTTAATGTAGCCCAAAAGGTTTTTAACCAAAAATTTAACATATCTAAGAACTATTTTCTAAGACATCTATCTATTCCTTATATAATGAGCTTCAATTCTTACTGTCTTTCAAGGAATTTGTCCATTTCATTTAACGTGCAGAACTTGTTGGCATAAGTTTTTCTTTCCCTGACCTCAAATAGCTTTCTTACACACAAGCCCTGATCAGTAGTCAGCTGAATATTCTAGAAGGAGGCCCTCTGAAGATCACTGGAGTTCTCCTCTGGGCAGCTCTCTTTTTTTCTAGAACTCTTCTTTAGAATGCTGCCCTGCAAACTCCAGGTGGACTGGCTGCCCAGCACCACCACTTTTACTCTAACAGCTGCCAGATTCTTCCTTGGTTTCTCTTTCCTGCCCTGTGGCTTCAACTTTCTCAAGCCAGTAAGATCAGCAATCAGAGGGCTTGCCTTGTTTATTTTCTTTCTCTCGTGGGTTACTGTCCCTTCTTCTCTGATGTCAAAACCTTGAAAACTGCTGTTTCATATATATTATCTGGATTTTAGGTGTTTTAGAAATGAAAATATATTTAGTCTTTGCTTCCTTATTTTGGCCAGAACCAGAAGTATTCTTTAATAATCTATTAAGTTAAAGAGCAATATCCAAAGTACTTACGTAGTATGACATGTACTTGATATGTATACAAGCAGAGAAAAAAGCTAAAAAGATCAGCCCCAAAATGTTTATGATATATTTTCAAGTATTGATATCACAGATTTTTCCTTTTTTTCTATTTTCTAAAGTTTTCCATAGAGACCATGTATTGATTCTACAATAAAAATAAACCATGATGTTATAACAGTAGAAAAATAGAATTAAATTAAGAGCCCAGAAATGAACACAACTTCAAATATGGAACTTTCGATGCAGCATAATGTAGGACAATTATGTTTACTGTTTATTCATCATATTTCTATGAATGGAAGCCTGAGATTGCTTTTGATTTTTTTATAGCAACAATATCTCATTATTGACTTATTTTTAGCTACAGTCAACAAAAACTCCCAGATCTTTTCTCAGGAATTGCTTTCCAGCACAAATTTTCTGCTTCCATTCCTTTTTATTACAGAAGAAAAGTTTTAAGCATCTTATACAACAAGAGCCATATTATAATTATTTGATAAAAATAAAATCTAATTAAAATATAATAACATGTGCATACACATAATTTAAAGAGCTAGATAATTAAAAATAAATTACCTCTGCCCCATGTACTACTCTAAAGTGACAACTGCTTTGATATATGTTAGCTCATTCTTTAGATTCTGCCTCCATATTGAAAAACACACACATGCACACATACTACTATTTCCTGATTTTTTAGTTTTGGAAATTACTACTATGGAAGGGAAATTCTAACATGGCATCCATGACTCTTTTCTCCTAATGTCCACATTTTTGTGTGACCCCCTTTCTTTTGAGTTTGTGTTTAGAAGGGATGTGCAATTTGCTTCTAATTAATTGAATAAGGCAAAAATTATAGAATATCACTCCTGTTTTTATGTTACATTATATGGCAAAAGTGCAGGGATTTTTTCCCTCTTTTGTACTTAAACTTTTTATTCAGTTGGTTTTCAGTATTTGAAAGGGAGATTTATCCTGTGTGGGCCTTACCTAATCAGGAAAATCTTAAAAGAAGTTCTAGAGGTATGTGACTAGAAGCATCCCTCTCTCTCAATCTCTCTCAATCCATCTCTCTCTCTGTGTTATGCACCAATCTACCATGAATTCTGCAACTGTAGGAAAATGAATTTTGGCAACAATCTGAAGGAGCTTAGATGGGGATCCTTTCACAGTCAAGCCTCCAGATGAGAATCCAGCATGCAGAGGACCTAGTTCACTTGTGCCTGATTTCTGACCTATAGGAACTATGTGATAAATGAGGGTTGTGGTAATGTTTTATAGAGAAATTGGGTAAATTATGCAGAAATAATAAGTTTGTGTAATTCATACACAGCAACAGAAATACATACCTTTAATACTCTTATCCTTTGAATATAGTTGTGTGATAATTTGCGATTAGGTCAGTATTTAGTACTTATAAAATACTATTTGTATTTGAGACATGAAACATCCTATGTTTCTTTTTATAATTGTCATGTTTTTTTCTTTTTAGATTTTAATGGAATAGTCACTAACTTAGCCTCATACTTGCCCCAAGTCTTAAATATTCTCTGAAAATAAACATCTACATTAGGTACTTGATCAGTTTTCTCCACTTGAAGAAATATCTGCAGGACCCTCTGACCTGTTTTAATTCAGATTGTGTGACCTTTGCTGGATGCCATCTTCTGTTGATCTGTTCACCTCATTTCTTGAATTGGATGTCTTCCCTTTTTTTGTTTTGTTTTTGGTCTATGTCTTAGTTTTGATACAGCACATCTTCCAATAACTTCCTAAAGACAAAATAGAAAGTGCTTTTTAAAACAAGCTTATATACCCCCCAAAATTTTATCTTTATACTTAATTGATGATTTATCTGGGATTAGAATTCTAAATTGAATTAATTTCCCCTCAAAATTTTCAAACAATCATCACAATGTGTCATCGTTTCTAGCATTATTGTTACAAAGTTAACTTTGTTCATATTCCTTTTTTTTTTTTTAAGATTTTATTTATTTGACAGAGAGCTGGAGAGAGAGCAAGAGAAAGCACAAGCAGGGGGAGCAGCAGAGGAAGATGGAGAAGCAGTCTCCCCGCTGAGCAAGGAGCCCAATGCAGGGCTCAATCCCAGGACCCTGGGATCATGTGAGCCAAAGGCAGAGCTTAACAGACTGAGCTACTCAAGTTCCCCAACTTTGTTCACATTCTTAAAATTTATACAAATTCTATTTTCATCCCCACTAGAAAAGCTATTTAAATCTTCTTTCTGTCACCAGTGTTCTGAAAATTTTTAATGATATGCTTAATATTTCCATTGCATTGGAAATTACTGTGTATTGTCAGTCAGAACACATGTCATTAGTTCTGGGAAATATTCTTGATTTCTTCCTGTGATGATTTTTCTCTCCTGTGTTCTCTTCTCAACTTTCTTTTAGAACTAAGAAAATGTTTAACATATTACACCATAGTCTTGTTTGAAAGTTATGAAAATGAAAAAGAGATATACCCATGTCAGTCTGCTGGTTTTCTGCCTCCTCCTCCTCCTCCTCCTATCTCTTTCTTTCTTTTACTTGTCAAAATTTTAACTATTTATTTTTATTTTGAATTAATTATAGGCCTATAAAAAGTTTCAAAAATAAGACAAATGGTGCCTCATACCCATTACTCATATTACTCAAATATTAATATTTTATTACTTTAAATTTCCTTCTCCCTATCTCTGAACCACTTAAGATGATTTAATACCATTTTAATCATAATTACTTCAACATGTATTTATTACAAAAGAAGATCTTCTTTTCAGACCACAATACAATTATTAAAATCATGAAGATGATATTGATAAAGTTATGATCTAATTAGAGACTTTATTCAAATTTCACCAGTTGTCCTTTATAGCAAAAGAAACTAAAAAATTCTGGTCCAGCATTAACTTTTGCATATACTTATCATACTCCTTTAATCTACATTAATCTCAGTCTTTCATGATCTTGCCAATTTTGAAGATTACACTGTAGAATGTCCCCATTTCCTCCTAAACATATCCTAATAACATTGGTCTCCATCACTGCACCTAAGTTGTACTCCTCAAATTTGCTGAGGATATGCATGGGGCTGTATCCTATGACCTGTTTTATGGTCTTAGCCTGTGTGATCTAACTACAACATTGGTAGATATACACATGGTACATTACTCTCTCACTCTCCAAGAAACTTTCCTGTCTGGGCTTCTGTGATACCACATTCTCTTAGATTTACTTCTCCCTCACCAGCCATTCCTTCTCACCCTCTTTCCCTGTATCCAGTATGACCCTGACCTCTTAACTTTGGATGCTCCTGCACTCAATCTGCTGACCTCCTCTTTTCTTTATCTACACCTATTCCTTTGGCTTTAAATACCATCTATACTTCACAGCAACATTTTGTGTTCAACTTAGATTTTGTATCTGAACCCCAGAAGTGTATGTCTCCACTTGCTGTCCAATTAGCATTCTAGGTTTAACATATTCAAAACCAAATTTGGGATGTTCCCCATTCTCACTCCTAAAACAGCTATCTTCAGTTTTCTCAGTCTCAGTAATAGCACCTCATTTCTCCAATAAGTAGACATTTTTTTTCAGTTAATCAAATAAGAAACCTGAGCTATATTTGAATTCTCTCTCTTTCACACTCCACATTAAAAAATGTCAAAATATCTTATTTGCCTGATCATCAAAATATATCCAGAATCAAACATAACTCAACTTAATAAAGATGATGTATGCAAAACCCACAGCTAACATCATCCTAAATGGGGAGAAATTGAGAGCCTTTCCCCTCAGGTCAGGAACAAGATAGGGATGTTCATTCTTACCACTTTAATTCAGCATAGTACTGGGAGACCTAATCACAGCAATGACAAAAAGAAATAAAAGGAATCCATATCACTAAAAAAGAAATAAAACTATTTATTATTTGCAGATGACATGATACTCTATATAGAAAACCTAAATGATTCTACCAAAATTTTCAAGAACTGAGAAACTAATCTAGTAAAGTCACAGGATATGAAATCAATATACAGAAATCTGTTGCATTTCTATACACGAATAATGAAACAGCAGAAAGAGAAATTAAGAAAATGATCCCATTTACAATTACATTCCCCCTTCAAAAAAAACGATACTTAGGAATAAACCTGACCAAAGAGGTAAAAGACCTGTACTCTGAAAACTATAAAACATTGATAAAAGAAACTGAAGATGACATAAAGAAATGGAAAGACATTCTATGTTCATGGATCAGAATAACAAATATTGTCAAAATGTCTATACTACCCAAAACAATCAACATATGTAATAAAATTCCTATCAAAATGCCAACAACATTTTTCACAGAGCTAGAAAAGACAATCCCCAAATTTGTATGGAAACACAAAGACCCAGAGTAGCCAAAGTAAACTTGAAAAAGAAAAGCAAAGCTGGAGGCATCACAATTCCAGATTTCAAGTTACATTGCAAAGCTATTATAACCAAAACAGTAAGTACTAGTACAAAAATAGATACTTAGACAAATAGAGCAGAACAGAAAAATCCAGGAAAAACCCACAAGTATACGGTCAATTAAGCTTTGACAAAGCAGAAAAGAACATCTAATGGGGAAAAGTCTGTTCAACAAATGATGTTGGAAAAACTAGATAACAACATGCAAAAGAATGAAACTGGATGTCTTTCTTACACCATACACAAAAATAAATTCAAAATGAATTAAAGACCCAAATGTGAGATCTGAAGCCATAAAAATCCCAGAAGAGACCACAGGCAATATTGTCTCTGACATTGGTCATGGCAATTTTTTTCTAGATAGCTCCCCTGAGGGAAGGGAAACAAAAGCAAAAATAAACTATTGGGACTACATCAAAATAAAAAGCTTCTACATAGTGAAGGAAAAAATCAATAAAACTACAAGACAACCTTTAGAATGGGAGAAGATATTTGCAAGTGACATTACAGATAAAGTACTAGTATCAAAACTATATAAAGAACTTATATAACTCAACACCCTAAAAAAACTAACAATACAATTGAAAATGGGCAAAATATATAAATAGTCATTTCTCTAAAGAAGGCAAACAGATGACCAAGACACATGAAAGATGTTCACCATCACTAACCATCTGGAAAATGCAAATCAAAACTACAATGAGATATCACCTCTCACTTGTCAGAATGGCTGAAATCAACAACATAAGAAGCAACAGGTGTTGGTGAGAATGTGGAGAAAAATGAACCTTCTTGCACTGTTGGTGGGTATGCAAAGGGGCAGCCACTGTGGAAAACAGTATGGAGGTTCCTCCAAAAGTTAAAAATAGAACTATCCTTCAATCCAGCAATTGCACTACTGGGTATTTACCCCCCAAATACAAAAACACTAATCCAAAGGGATATATGCTCCTCTATGTCTATAGCAGCTTTTTAAAATAATAGCCAAGATGTGGAAGCAGCCCAAGTGTCTATGAATGGATAAAGAAGAGGTGGCATATATACAATGGGATATTATTTAGCCATAAAAAAGAATTAAATCTTGCCATTTGCAACATGGACGGGGCCAGAGAATATAATGTTAAGCAAAAGGAGTCAATTAGAGAAAGAGAAATACCATGTGATTTCACCCGTATATGGAACTTAATAAACAAAACAAACAAGCAAAGGGAAAAAAGAGAGACAAACCAAGAAAAAGACTTACCTAGAGAACAAACTGATAGTTACCAGAGGGGAAGGGGGTGGGGGGATGATAAAGCAGGTGATGGGGATTCAGGAAGTGCATTTGTGATGAACACTGGGTGATTACAGTAACTTAAGAAAACGTACATATACCCAGAATCTCATAACTGTTGTCATCTTGATTCCAAGTACACTCTTCCTTCATTAGGTAATTGTAGTAGCTTCTGAACTAGGCTGCCTCATTCTCTTGTTGTCCCTTATAGTCTATTCTTTTTTTTTTTTTTTTACGATTTTATTTATTTATTTGACAGACAGAGATCACAAGTAGGCAGAGAGGCAGGCAGAGACAGAGAGGGAAGCAGGCTCCCTGCCGAGCAGAGAGCCCAATGCAGGGCTTGATCCCAGAACCCTGAGATCATGACCTGAGCCGAAGGCAGAGGCTTAACCCACTGAGCCACCCAGGCGCCCCTTATAGTCTGTTCTTAATAACCTAACAAGAGTGTCCCTTTTAAAGTGTAAACCAGATCCTGTCTCTCCTGCTCAAAGCATTCCAGTACCTTCCCCTCTCCCAGAGTAAAAGCCAAAAAAGTTATGAGTGTTCCGTTAAGGACATTATGATCTCAATTCACTTCCTCCCCCTTACTTTTCATGTTTGTCCTCATCCTCTATTCTTTGTCTTTCTCCTCCTGACCCATAGACACTAGCTTCTTTGTTGCCCCTTTGCACACAGATTCCCTCATCAACAGTGTTAGCAACTACCGTGGCCACCTGCCCAGCATGAACTCCAGATCTCCACATGCTTTACTGCCTCAGGCCTTCATTTAAACTCCAGTGTAGCAGTTAGGCTGGCCCTGAGATGCAGTTTAAAATTACACACCAACCATTGTCCTGCTTTATTTTACTCCACAGAGTTTACTGTTATCTAATACACCATATGTTATGCTTCTTTATTTATCTACCGTTGGTCTCTTTTCACGAGGATATAAGTTTGAATTTTTGATTTTTTGTTTATTGCTATAATCCCAGTGTCTCATGAAAAAAAAAATCCTTAAGGAAAGAAAGGATAGGTAAAACCTCTGCATGTCCTTCCTGCCCATCTTGTTTCTTCCTCCATCAGTGGCATGTACTCTAACTTTCATTTTACAACCAGTGTGATTATTCAAAGTTATTTTCAAATGAGGCCCACATTTTTTAAAAACAAATCTAACAGGAATGCCTAGGTGGCTCAGTTGGTTAAACATTCTACTCTTGATTTCAGCTCAGGTCATTATCTCAGGGTTGAGAGATTGAATCTTGCATCAGGCTCTGCACTGGGTGTGGAACCTGCATAAGATCCTCTCTCTCTGCCCCTTCTCTCTCCCTCTCTCACCTTCTCTGAAAACAAGAAAAAGAAAAAGAAAAAGAAAAAAGTAACCATTTCATTTTTCTTCTCAAGATTCCCTCTTTGCTTCAGAGTAAAATTCAGTTACTAAGATCCTTTCAGAATATTTGACTTCCACCAGTAGAGCCACAGGTGTCTAGATATATTTTTAAAACTTTTCTGTAAGTTTCATGTGTTTCATAATGGCAGAAATCGCAGAGAAGGAGAGTGGTTTCTCCTTTGTCAGGCTGTTGTAAAAGCAAAACAAATGTATTTTCTTTTTTAAATAATTAAAGTGACAGGTATGGGTGTATGCCTGTGTGACCCACATAATATTGAGGACCACAAAATAAAATACCAAAAGGAACTTAGATGACCTTGAGGCTGAGTTATAACTCTTTGGATTCTAAGTTCCTCCATTCTATAATTGAGTGTATCAATAGTTCATAAGCCTGTAAAACATTTAGTTTAAGTAGTGGTTGCATAAATCTTAGCAGAATGAAGTAAGTGGAAGTAAGAGCTTGAATTCACAGGAGAGTTAATATGCGGGTTATTTTTTTAAGAAAAATGAAGACAAATTTTTACAGTGAGGATGTGGGCAGTGGGTGAATAAAGAGGATGAAAAGGTGACTTCTATGCCTTTTTCAATTTCTTTTACTCAAATCTTTAAATAAATACCTCTGGAAACGAGTATTGATTTTTGCTTACTGGACAGAGCCACAAACATTTATCAAAGAAGCACATAGAAGACTAATTTTTATTGTTCTATAAACACGGAGAATTAGGAGTGGGAAGGCTTTTTTCCATGTTGTTAGTGTTTCCCAATGTATTTGGAATTAAGAAAATAGAAACATATTCCCATTTTTCTTTGCATATAAAATGATATATTCTTGTACTTAGCCATTTTTTTCATTATGAAGGACTTTTATACATATGCACATAACACGCATATACACACAAATACACATACAGCATGATAATACATGGGTAAATATATGGGTATATGTATAGTTACTGTGTTTATTATTATGTTATTATGTATCTCTCTGGGTCAGACATTGTTCTAGGATTTTCTTCTTTCTTAGTTCTTGTCCCTGACACCCCACCCTGCCTTTAACAATTTGACTTATGTTGCTGGAGTTCTAGCTAGAATAATTTAGAATAAATTCTTGCTTCACATCGCTACGCAAAAAGCCAGCAACCTCATGGATTTCCTCCAAGTCACCACTGTCCTGCAAGCTGAGATGTCTCATGTGTCTCTCTGCTTCCTGGGCTGCTGCCAAGCTAAGGCTGCTTCAGAAAGTTAAAAAAGGAGGAGGAGTAGGGACAGGGGAGGAAGAGAAGGAAGAGGAGGAGGGGGAGGAGGAGAGAGCATAATGAAGAAAGCTGCAAATTGCCGGATACACAGTTTTTTTTTTTTTTTTTTTTTTTAATTTGATGTATTTTTTTTTATTTTATTTTATTTTTTATTTTTTATTTTTTTCCCAATTTATTTATTTTCAGAAAAACAGTATTCATTATTTTTTCACCACACCCAGTGCTCCATGCAAGCTGTGCCCTCTATAATACCCACCACCTGGTACCCCAACCTCCCACCCCCCCGCCACTTCAAACCCCTCAGACTGTTTTTCAGAGTCCATAGTCTCTCATGGATACACAGTTTTATACCGAAGATGACAAAAAGTTACAAGAATTATCAATAATTCTTCAATAAACACACTAAATACCCAGACAAAATGCTTTTGTACTTAGCCATTCATTCTGCAAAGGTATTACGCATTCTTCCAGGACTATCTCATTAAATCAGCAACAAGAAAGGTAAAGGAAACAAGTCACAGCAGGGAATCACTTACCAAGGAGATTTCACACTAGGAAAAGTGTTTAAATTCACGGCACTTGCACACTATTCATACTGCACTTAAATCTCCTTTTTCCAAACATATCACGATTTCTATTTCTAACCTCTTTACTGAAGCTATTCAGATTATCTAAGATTCTTTCTTTTGAGGATTTAAGGACTCTCCATCCATCTCATACCTTTCTGAATTTTTGTGCCCTTCCCTACCCCTCTGCCCTTATTTGGATTCTTCAACAAAGTCGTTTGTAGTCATAATGAGTCATAATCATCATACATAATTTTAATCCTGTATAAAGAGTTCATCATAGAAATATGAATTGGGAAAGAGGATTCCCCACAATCTCCATATCTTCTGTATGCTGTGATAACATGACTCTAAGTTAGATAGTCCTATGTGAAAAACTTTTGCCTATGGTTTAATTGTGACGGCCCCTCCCCACCCTACCAAGGCCCTTCCCAAAGATGCGAGGAGAAGAAGAATTGGCAAAGGCCATATTCTCTTTTCCTATAGAAGAAGCTTATTATTTATTCTGTCATAAAAGCATTACAAATTTAGCTTAGAAAATATTGAGTATTAGAAAAAAGAAAAAATATCACAGAAAGTATTTTACCGATTTTATTATGCATTTTTTCTTTTCCTACATGAGAAATTCAGTAATTTTAGAAGTTATAATGACAACTTTTTTTTAAATTTATTTATTTATTTGTCAGAGAGAGAGGGAGAGAGAGCGAGCACAGGCAGACAGAGAGGCAGGCAGAGGCAGAGGGAGAAGCAGGCTCCCTGCCGAGCAAGGAGCCTGATGTGGGACTCGATCCCAGGATGCTGGGATCATGACCTGAGCCGAAGGCAGCTGCTTAACCAACTGAGCCACCCAGGCGTCCCTAATGACAACTTTTTCACTCACTTTTAACCCTTCATCCTGTTACGATGAGCTCTCTATAAGCATTATTTAAGTCACTGACAGTGAATGGATATACTTATCTTTTTAAACATTCCTTTTTGTGAAACATTTAAATTATTTCAATCTTGAACTATAGTAAATATTGCCAGAGATAAGCAGATTAAAGTGTTTTCTTTTTTAACAGACTTTTTTTTTTTTTTTAAATTTTACTTATTTATTTGAGAGAGAGAACACGAGAGGGGAGAGGTCAGAGGGAGAAACAGACTCCCTGCTGAGCATTGAGCAGGATGTGGGACTTGATCCCCAGACTCTAGGATCATGACCTGAGCGGAGGGCAGTTGCTTAACCGACTGAGCCACCCAGGCGCCCCAAGCAGGTTGAAGATTTGCAGTGAGACTGTTATTTTAGTCTGCCCTGAACAGTACTTACCTTCTTTAGGAGGTTGTCCTTCTGCTCGAAGGGTTAGATTCAAATTGACAAATAGGGACAACCAATTTTGACTATAGTACTCCTCACTTCTCTGTTCAGAGTGATTAGGTGGGCAGCCAGCACTTAAAGTGGGCCTCAGTAGGCTGGCCCACAGATGGGTACCTAGGTCAAGCCTGCGCCTCCGAAAACGGTTCTTGAGGACTTTCTTACGGTATTGTATTTATTTGACAGTGATCACAAGTAGACAGAGGGGTAGGCAGAGAGAGAGAGAGAGGGAGAAACAGGCTTCCCACTGAGCAGAGAGCCCAATTCGGGCTCAATCCCAGGACCCTGAGATCATGACCTAAGCTGAAGGCAGAGGCCTTAACAACACTGAGCCACCCAGGTGTCCCTACGGTTTTTAAAAGCATATCAAAAAGAGTGATTCAGTTCTCCTCTCGTAGAGGAATTGTGAGTCTCTCAGATTGCCAACAGTGGTACGCCCTACTTCGTGGAAGGCTCTGCCCTGCAGAGAAAGGAAAATCAGACACCCCACCAAGCCAGCGCTGGCAGCATATTGATTTTGTACTACTTCCATTGCAGCCCAGTCATGGTTATGTGTGTTTTCTAACAGATGTCGCTGTGAGCTCGTTTGTTTAAGTACAATTTCTGTTACTTGCAACCAAAATCCACTGATATTACATACAGTTCCTAATTTATCCAGGAATGCAAAAATACACTGTTTTAATTGTATCTTATCAAGATGTGATATTTTCGTTCAAACTTCAGTATTTTCAGCATCTGATCATTTACCTGTGTGATCGAATATTTTGTAAATTGTTTGGTGCATGACTTTACTGTGAGTTTCATCTTTAGCATAATATAGCACCCTAATAAGAAAAATTATGAAATAGAAATATATAATATTAAAAACAATATATTTTTATAATATAAAAATTATATTGAATTTATTGAATGCTTTTTGTTTATTAAACCTTGGCAGAAATTTAAATGGTAACTTCTGCTTCCTTTTTTTGTCTGATAAAATTATAACTTGTTTTATTTTTGGGCACTGTGATTCAGCTTATTTGGAAGAACCTCTTATATAGTATGGAGAGTTGGATTTTTCTCTGAGATCAAATATGAGAGTGTTTTTTTTAAAGTTTTATTTATTATGAAAGTATTTTTATCAATATCAATATCTATTGTTATTGATACAGTGGATATGTCTGCTCTTAATTCCATTCTGTGTGTGTGTGTTTGTGTGTGTGTGCCTTCTCTTTTTAAGTCTATAAAACTCTTCCATCCTGTGGTCTATTTCCTCTGTTATGGTATGCATATTTAAGAACATGTACTGGGGCGCCTGGGTGGCTCAGTGGGTTAAGCCGCTGCCTTCGGCTCAGGTCATGATCTCAGGGTCCTGAAATAGAGTCCCGCATCGGGCTCTCTGCTCAGCAGGGAGCCTGCTTCCCTCTCTCTCTCTGCCTGCCTCTCCTACTACTTGTGATTTCTCTCTGTCAAATAAATAAATAAAATCTTTAAAAAAAAAAAAAAAGAACATGTACTCACACAGACAGTACATTCACGGATATTTCTAATAAAGAAGACTTGTGAGGTGCCTGGTGGTTCAGTTGGTGAAGCATCTGCTTTAGCTCAGGTCATGTGGGATTGAGCCCCGTGTGACTCCCTGCTCAGCGGGGAGTCTGCTTCTCCCTCTCCCTCTGCCGCTTTACCCGGCTCATGCTTTCTCCTTCTCACAAATAAATAAATAAAATCATTTAAAAAAAAAAAGGATTTGCTTTTTTTGTTAGTGGTGATCTTTTTATAAATACTGTTAAGCTCCTCTTTCTTGAGACTTTAGCTATTAATTCCTTTTTATGAGTACAAACAAAATTATCATATTTCCTCTTCTATTCTTTCCCCCACCATTTGGTGTTACTGAATTATTTTTCTTAATATTTGTTCACCTTTGTACACTTAAATATATTTAAATCTCTATTAATTTATTTTGACCTCTAAATAATATATTTGATCACTCCTCCAGATCTTCAAATTAAGAAGATCAGCATATTTAATTTACCTCCATTCCCTATCCTAACTTTTCTCTCATTATGTTAGTTATACCATCAGAGAATTTATTATTGTGTAATATGTTGAGCACTTTAATATACATATTATTTTTTATCTTAGTCCCCAGATAAATATAGTCAATGTTCAGCACCAGTCATTTTATTATAGTTTATTCAACTTTTCTCTTGGTTGGCTGAAGTTTGTCTTCTGGTAGAATACTGAAGAGGACTTATGGGAAAAATATACTCTGAGCTCAGCACATTCAAAACTATTTATCTGCTGCCTGTATACATAATGATGGATGAGTGGAATATAAAATTCTTAGGTCCCTCTTTTTTCTTTGAAAATTTTATTGGTTTTATTCCACTGTATTTAAAAGTTGAAAGTGTCTGTGGAGAAATCAGAAGCAAGACTATTTCTTTCCCCAAGTGACTTGCTTTTTTTGTCTAGTAGCTGCTACCAAAATATTTCATTGGTCTTTCGAGTATTGTAATTTTCCTGCAATATGTCTTTGTATTGCTATTTCTGGTTAGTTTTCTCAGGACTGTAGTACAACCCTTCTGTACATTGATTAAGTTTTCTTTTATTTTGAGAAAGTTTCCTTGATTTACACCTTTACTGCTTTTCTCTGTCTCCTTACTTTTGTTTACTTCTTAATGAATATAAATTTTTCATATAATAAACCTTTTTAGCTTGCCCTCCATTTTACTCGTTTTCCTTATACCTTTTTAAAAATTCCTGTATCATCTCATTTTTATCCTCTATTTATGATGTTACCTTTTTCTTCCTACACTGTTTTTTCTTTCTTGTGCTGCTTCATATTTTCTTCATTTTAGTGATAATTTTAATTTTTTTTCCTCCCTTGTACAAGTTCTGCCTACTTGGAGATAGGTTAAAAACATTACAGAAACTAGAGAGCATAGTAACCAAAGTTCTGTTAGAGAGCATAATCCCAAGTTGAATAATTTTCCATTTTTATTTTTATTTTGGCTTTTTAAAAGCTATTGTTCCACAATGCTTTAAAAATTCATCGCTAACCATTTGATCATTTTCCTCTGCTCTCAGACAATAGGTTTCTGGTATTTGTTTGGCTTCCCCCCAACCTTTTTCTCCTTTACTCCTTTTTGTCTGTATTATTTTTATCTAGATGCTATATTGGCTTCTTTCTTTTTTCCTTTTTAATTTTTTAAAAAGATTTTATTCATTTATTTATTTGAGTGAGAGAGAGAGAGAGCACAAGACCAAGGTGAAGGGCAGAGGGAGAAGCAGGCTTCCTGCCAAGCAGAGAGCTCAAGGTGTGACTTGATCCCAGGACCGTGGGACCATGACCTGAACCAAAGGAGACACTTTTAACCGACTGAGCCACCCAGGTGCCCCCCCCTCTTTTTTTTTTAAAGATTTTATTTATTTGTTTGGCAGACAGAGATCACAAGTAGGCAGAGAGGCAGGCAGAGAAAGAGGGGGAAGCAGACTCCATGCTAAGCCAAGAGCTGGATGCGGGGCTCGATCCCAGGACCCTGAGATCATGACCTGAGCTGAAGACAGAGGCTTACACAACTGAGCCTCTCAGGCACCCCACCCCTCTTTTTTAATTTGTATACAGTACTCATCACTAAAGTTGTTTTTTCTCTACCACCTATTTGTAAGATATTGAGTGAAGAATGAAGACTGTAATTAGAGCAAAATTATGATACTTTCTCTTGAGAGCCAGCCTATCCTGGATTGTTATTAGTAAATAGTGGAAAAGAGCATCTGATAAATGATTACGCATTTGAACTTTATATAGCTAAGTCCCTCCTAAGGCAGAGTATCTATTGATACATTGGGTTTTCTAAGACCCTTATTCAGTACAAGGAGCAGACAGGTTTTACAGGATCAGTTTCTCCATCACCTACATTTAAACTTCATCAGTTTTAAAGAAATATGAACAACATAATATATCTATGGCTTCTGGAGTCTTCCCTAGCCATGGCACAGCCAGTGCCTCTGTAATTAATTACAAGCTAAGTGTCTTAAGCCTAAAACAGCCCTCTGCTCCAAGCTGCCGATGATTGAAGAGAATTTGCATTTTAGTATTAACCATACCAGGAAAAATGGAAATTAAATTTTGACTTAAGTTCAATAACTTGGTGGGTCAACTTATCATTTCCACTGGGGTCATAATACCTTACATTTACATTGCAGTTACTTTTTCTCATACTTCGTCTTCACAATCACCTGAGAAGGCATGATTATTCATGTGTTATAGATACAGAACTCTGTACTTAGAGTTGTTATGCCTTCACGTTCATTTTAAATATTTATTTATTTATTTGACAGAGAAATATCACAAGTAGGCAGAGAGACAGACAGAGCGAAGAGGAAGCAGGCTCTCTGCTCAGACATGGGGCTCAATCCCAGGACCCTGGGATCATGACCTGAGCCAAAGGCAGAGGCTTAAACCCACTGAGCCACCCAGGTGCCCCACATTTCATTTTAAAAACGCATAAGAGCTCAAATCTGAACTCCCATCTTCTTACCCTTTTCCTGATGTCACAGATCATTAAGAGTACCCAAGGTGTAATGTAAGAGATGGTGCATGCAAGAGATGCGAGTGGATAAGGTGGGAATAATGTTTTAAAGCTAAATTGTCTTTCACTAGAACTGGGTTATTTTGTGTCCATTTTTAAAAACTGACTTTATGACATTATAAAATTATAGACTTTAATGATGGAGGTCAATTGAAGACATTTTTTAAACTAAGCCTCATCTATTCAGGAAAGTAAGAACTACTATCACCATTTACCCACATTTACAAAAACAAATCTCAAAAAATTTAAATGATCCAGCCACGAGTAAGTAATTAAATGGAGACTGGAATCTCAGGTATTTTATTTCAAAATACACAACAATATAAAGCACGTTGTATCTTTTGACCAAACTGTTAAAATATATTCTTATATCTAGGTAGCTTTTAAGCTATCTTTTGTTAACACTTCAATCTAGATTTTGAAGAAAACTTGGAAAGAAGAAATGAGAAATTTTGCTAACTGAATATAATTCAAGCCCAGAGTACATAGTACTCTGGGTACATTTAAACCTAAAATCAATCTATTGCTGTTTAAATCTAGTTTTCTCTTAAGATGTGAAGAATAAGAGAAACAGAAATAAACAACCAACAAAAAAAATCCCGTTCCTTAAAAATGAGGATGAGAGTTAACATTTCTAAGAGAGCATGAGTACTTTTTAAAAAATTCCCATAGATTAAGCAGAAATGAGGGGCACCTCATTGGCTCAGTCAATTAGTCATCTGTCTTTGGTGCAGGTCATGATCCCTGAGTCCTGGAATTCAGCCCCATGTTGGTTTCCCTGCTCAGTGGGGATCCTGCTTCTCCCTCTCCCACTCTATCTGCTTGTGGTCTCTCTCTCTCTGTCAAATAAATTAATTAATAAAAAAATAAATGAATCAGAAACATTTCAACGAAGATGTCCTTGTATTAGCTAAAAGCATTTGATAGAAGAAATACGAGAAGCAAAATAATTGTCTTAGAGCTCCAAGTCATGAAGAATGGGTCTAAACTTTTTAGGCAGTCTAAATAGAATCCTTTATTATTTTTTCCTCAATTTCGTCTTCTCCAAAGAGGAAACAATAGCAGTGCCCTTGCCACAGAGACTGTTACAAACTCTAGATGAGATAATTCAAGTAAAAACACTTGGTAAAATTTCAGGCACAGAGTAAGATCTTGATAAATGTTAATTGTTGTTTATCTTTTTTTATTATAAAAATGCAGAACTTAATGAGGATTTTACAGATAAAAGAACAGACCCTAGGGAAAATGGTGATATTTGTGTCTCACCCAGTAAACATCCGTAATAAGCTACTCTTTAGACATTCCAGTCCTCAGCCAAAGCCTCAGGTTAGGCAGATGTCTGTAGATTTTCAAGTTTTCTACTTTTTTTTTTTTAAATACTCTTCATATCTGAGTATTCATCAAAGTTTCCTTCTTTCTAGGGCTCCATTGCTAAGAGGTCTTTCACTATAGCTCTCACAGCTGTAGCAGTGTAATAAAGGGTAGATTTGGTTTAGACCATGACTCTTGCCATCAAATACAAAGATATAATGGCGTGATCCTTTGGAAAGAATGCCCTAATGTAGTTCTGTAGGATCCTTTGGTTTAGCAGAGATGCCCATCAGGCAGTTAGTGTGAACATCTGCAAACGAGTGTGAGAGAGAATGGGCTCTGGGCCCAGTCCTCTCAGTTTAATTTGTTTTCTATATTAGAGATCCTATCCTATCCCTATCCTATGACCAAAAAAATTGAATTTTGAAGTTTAAAATGAGTAGATATCCACTTTTCTGGAGGTCTCTTAAAAAAATTCTTTGGTGGGACGCCTGGGTGGCGCAGTTGGTTAAACGACTGCCTCTGGCTCAGGGCATGATCCTGGAGTCCCGGGATCGAGTCCCACATCAGGCTCCCAGCTCCATGGGGAGTCTGCTTCTCCCTCTGACCTTCTCCTCGCTCATGCTCTCTCTCACTGTCTCTCTCTCTCAAATAAATAAAATAAAATCTTAAAAAAAAAAATTCTTTGGTTATTATATGCTCTGCTCACAATTAGGATCATTTTCTGTAGTCCTCAGTGTTTAAAATAGTTATTCTAATTCAGTGAGACCACATTTTTCTTCTGGGTCTCTCATTTGTATATGTTCTGTGAGATCTTTTGGTATTTGAATACTTCCCAGCATACACTAAATTTTTAAAAGATTTTACTTATTTATTTTTGAGAGAAAGGGGGAGAGGGTACATGTATGAGTGGGAGGAGGAACACAGATGAAGAGGGACAAAATCTCAAGTAGAGTCTGCACTGAGTGTGGAGCCCCATGTGGGGTTCGATTTCACAACCCTGGGATCATGACCTGAGCCAAAACCAAGAGTCAAACACTTAACCAGTCTCAGCAAACATGTAATCTATATATGAAATTCTTTGTATTGAAAATTTTGACTGTGGGACAGCACAAAGGGTGTCAGTATGCTGACATAATACTTTTAACCTGATATTTTCCCAGGTGCTTCTCATGTATCTATATGTATAATAGATAGAGAGATTACATAGTCATGCACCGACTTGGCATAAGTTAATGGTACCAAATGTGATGAATACAAAAGTTACTTCTTATAGGGGACAAACATGCCTTCTACTGCAGAGAGAGATACCGTCATCCTAAGTTTAAAACTAGACTTTAGCTAAACTTGGAATTAAAAAAGAAATGACTTAGTAAAACATTCCAACCATGATTGGTACTCATATGGAGCCAGACTATTTTTAATAACAAGTCTGTTATGAATATATGATGACATGAAGTGAAATAGTAAAAGTTTGTGGAGGAAAGTGGCATTTCCATAAAGCTGTCTTAAATGACATCGTCTTTGGTGTAGAGGCTGGAGATAGTTATGAAACACTTCAAGCAGTAAGCATATTCCCCAAATATAGCTTCCTGTCCCATCATTTCCATCTCAACTTATTTCAGTTCCAGATCAAGGAGATTTTGTGCGCTCATGCTATAAAATGTACTAATGTCATTTTAAACTTCACAACCTAAAAAAGGCAATATGTAAAACTGAAGCATAAAATGACATGGAAAATTTTCAAAGTATATGGGTATGTATTGGCACATCAAAAAAGGAAGAATCAAGACAAGACAATAGTTTCTTTTGATTTTGAAAAATATACAAAGGCATTATGAGAATTGGGTGGATATCCTTACAAATCTGAATGGTGATGTTATTTGGACCTCTGTACCTCATTCTTATCCTTCTCCCTAAACTTTATAACAGAGTTAGAATAATATGAATGTATATTTGGAAGGACACAAAGAAAAAGAAAGGCAGATAATAGAAGAAAATCCTTTGAAAATTAATTGGAAAGAAATGGTCTATTTTCATAATTTGCTACAAATTTGATAAATTTGTCATTCCACACATATAGGAAAACTCTTAAATTGTAAAATAACATGTGTATTACACCCATGTGTGTGCTGAGGGTACACACACACGTGCAGTGAGCTCAGCTTGTCTATGGATTGAACTAATCTCCATAATTGAAGCTCTGGGGAAGCTGGAGTCTGTGATTTCCATCAATAGGCACAGATATAATTAACCAATAACTAGGGAGGATGTGGTTCTACAGAGTAACAGATTTTTTTAACATCTGCCAGAAGCACATCTGTTGTGTTATATTTTATTGGCATACTATGATTAACAATCCAATATACTTTAAAATATTTGCATGAGATTTGATTTCTATATGTTTATATACTTATAAAACCACCATGATTTTTTTTTCTTCCTTGCTTTGGAAAGTGTTTCCTTTGCTCTAATCTGGCCTATTGCATATATCACTTTATCTACAGACACATGTGCTCTCTCCCACCATGCTCCCACTTTCTCCCACTGTTTTCTTTATCATAATCTGTGCCAAAACAAACACAATCAAAACTATCCAAAAGCCATGAAAGTGTATAGATGGGGACTTCTATTTCACTGCACATTGTTTATTAATAATAAACACCAGACTAGACTTTGTAGACTTTGGAAGCCCTCAAATTTGCAAGAGATTACACACCCATACATACATGCACAGTCATTACTTACATTCCATATATCTCTTATCAATGTTCTTCATCCTAAACAAAAGTTCTATTACAAGTCCAGCATTCTGTATTCTTAGCCTATAGAAGTCTGAGTGAAGTGGGAGGTCTGTCATTTCTCCCTCCTTGCCCCATCTCCCAGACCTTACATAGACCGCTGTGCTGCTACTAAAATTATTCCCGCTAGGACTACCACTCCTACAGCGAAGCTGGACAAAATGAGCTTTAGTCAACTCTGCTCTTTAGGCTACTTTACTCACTCACTAAATACATATTTACTGAAGGCCTGCAGGGTGAAAGTCCCCGTGCTAGATACTTACAAAATATAAAGAAGTTTAATTCCTTATCCCTGCCTAGTGGGCATTGCTGGGATGGAGAAGAAAGCAGATATCACACAAAGTGACTTAAACCAAAACAAAATAAAGGGAGGGGATGACTGACGGCCATGCTAGAAGCTCTGATGCACTGGGTTTTACATGCAGGACAATACTCCTAATTTAATTGAAAGACAGCAATTTACCTGTATACAAATGTGATCAAATACAATGACTTTTGAGAAGTGCTGGGCATTTCTCCTTGTTAAAACAAGTCAGCTTTAAAATAATCAACTTTTCATCATTCTTTTGTTCAGAGTTTGCTTAATTCCAGGTAGAACTCTAAAGCCATAGTGAATCTTTGATAATAGAGGTCATATAAAGACATGATAAGATTACATGAATGACCCACCATTTGTCTATACACTGAAGAGTATGTTAAAAGAGTAAAGACATGCTTAAGAGATAAAGTGTTACTGAAAAAATATTCTTAGAAAAATAACAGTGACTCAAAAACTTAATGCTTCTTTTTATTCCTTTTAGTTTATATTCTACATGGGATCTTACACTTAAAAAATCTTTAAATTTCTTGATTTTAAGTGCTTAAGTAAAATATATTTAAGACACATATTTTCCTAATTATCCAAGTAATGATTTTATTTGTTCATTCACTTTTCAGTGCAGAAAACCAATAATAGAATTTATTTTTTAATTATAAAAGATCATTATGTGGGTATTAAGTTGTAAAGAAAATATAAAAAATATAAAAAAGAAAATATAAGTATATTTCTAAGTTCTTAAATTATTTAAACAACATATTCAAAACTCTATCGAGCTAAGAGAACAGAAATAAAATACTGTACTTTTAGGTATGACATTGTTGGTTAATTTAATTTATAAATAAGGCTAATTACCCTATACCAAAATATTTCCCAGTAATGAAGTAACCTATTTTAATGTTTATTTAATCACAATATTTTATTATTTGCTTTTATTTTTTTAATAAAATTTGTATTCCTTAAACTCCAAATTATTCTGAACAATAAGCATAGTTTTATTGAGCCACATCTATGTAGTCAGGTATATTTCTTTCCCAGACTGAAGTTAAGAACCAGTTAGGAAAATAAGAAGCAAAAGGTGCAATTTTATGTGTATACATTTAAATTTTTGCCACACAGATATGACTGGGGTTAAATTCATGATTTCTTTATTGAATGACTATGCTCAAATAATAAATGAGTGGCTCAATGTAAGTTCTATTTTTTGCGGTAAAAATTTTTTTTTGCAATAGAATTGTCAACATGGATGAGGCGATTAAAAGAATACTCTTACTGATTTAATGAGAAGATCCATGTTGAGCAGGATGTTCAGATTCTTCAAGTCTTTGTCTGTAGGTTCATAGGCATAGACTATTTCTTAGACAAAGTAAAGTAGATACAGATAAAAATAAATGGCTAATAGTGCCTATAGTTTATTAATTTAGGGAAAATATGTTTAAGAAAAACTCTTAAGGAGAATGTAGGGGTTTATTAAAAATAAGTAGTGAAATGATTGAATAAAGGATAATTCTAGCATAAGCTATCTCCTTTTTCAGGGAAGGAAGCAGGTATGAAAATGTTTTTGTGTTAATATCCTAAGAAGAGGGGAAATTCAATACTGTTTTTTTTGGAATTACAATATTGCCCATATTTTTGTCTAAATGCAATAAATTTATTTTCAGTTTAAAGTCAATATAACAGCTAATATTTCCATGGAGAAAACCGTAATTTGTGGCAGGATACTTTTTTTTGAAATACAAATTTAAGTTATTCTGTATTTTCCTCCTGTATGTCATTTGAAGAAGCCGACTGGAACCTCATTTGCTTCTTAACTCAGGGATTGTGTATAGGCTGTAAGGAGAAATTACACAAGCACAAAGATGGGCCTGTTGCCACATGTTGTAAAATAAAAGTCTGAGGAGGAAAGTAGGACAAGTAAGTTGGAGGTCTGGAGAAGTGGGCACTGGAGGACAGGAAGACTCCTGGACACTGGAAAACAGGTGAGTTCTTCAACCTTTTGTTGATAGTAGTTTGTGGCGATGCCTCAGGGAGATAACAAGATCTCAGGGAGAATTGCTCTGTGATATGAATAGGTGTACTTGACATTCCCATATCCACAAAGATCCTTGTGCAAAGGGAGATTGGACTGGAAGAAATCTCTGTGTAATTGGATGATAAGCATAATAATGTTGGTATTACTAGACAACAATTGGAGTTCATACTCTGGCTGGTTTTTGTTTTTTTTGTTTTGTTTTTTTTTTTTTTTTGAGGTGAAGAAGTAGGGTAGGAGGAGAGAAAAAATATCACTTAAGCCTCCAGGAAGGAAAAGATCCTTTGTAGGACTGAAATTGGAATCTCTTCCTCGTTCAATGGAATGGAAGCTTAGAGTTCAATTCGAGTAGGTTTAATGCAAATAAAGTAATATTTTTTACATTTCTTGCATGGCTGAGTATGAGAACTGAGACCAACATTAATTTTAATATTAATTTATTGAACTAGCTACAGTGGGGTAGATCACATACTGCAGAAGAAAGTGAGATAGAGTATAGCCATGCATGAAAAGAGAGATTCTAGAAACCACTGGGTAAAAATGAACTTTTAGAAGTTCATTCTTACAGATCCTGTGCTTAAAGTAAAATTCATTAATCCAATGAAGGTTAATAAGCACAGAGAGAGGAGTTTCTGTGACCACGTAAGGACTCAGAAAAATATATCCATCACTGTACTAAATGTATAAGATGAATAATAACATGAAACACAGAAAATTAGTTGAACCTGACATTTCAAGAATAAAAGTGTTATAGAATATACCATACATTGCAAAGAATTTCTCTTACCACGGTTCCTCGAACAGTTTCTCAGTGCTTTCTTAATGAGGTCAACTCAGAAATAAATTTCACACTTTCTTATATAAAAATTAATATAAATACGGTTAAGTTACCACCTTGTGGTATGGAGTTGGTGATTCTAATTACTCTTATTACTCTTAAACAGCTAGTTTTACAAAGTTCTGTCATAAACAAGGTTACTTCAACTGGGCTACCAGATTTTCCATGTTCTTTTCTAAAGTCAATCTCTTTATTTGAGCTTAGACCTCCTCTCTCAATCTCTTACTCAAAACCATTGCTCCAGCAATTCTCCCTTTCTCACTTACATCATTAATTTTCTCCCTTCTCTATCAGATTATTCCATAAGGTAAGAAACTGGCTGGTGTTTCTCTCATCTTAAAAACAACAACAACAACAACAACAACAAAACAACCACCAATGGGTAGCTGGGTGGTGCAGTCATTGAGGCACCCAACTCTTGATTTCAGCCAAGGTTGTGATCTCGGAGTCCTCGAGATCCAGCGGAGCGTCCTCCCCTGCCCCCAACTCTCTCCTTTCTCTCTCTCAAATAAATAAATAAATCTTAAACAAACAAACAAAGAAAATTTTTAAATTCTCTTGGATCTACTCCCTTGCCCCCAGCACTGTATTAATTCTCAGTTCCCAGTTGCAGCAAAATTCTTTGAGTTTATTTTCTCTGCTGTTTTAATTTACCTTTTCCCACTCTTAAACACACTGTAGTTAAACATTTGCCTTCAGACTCTGCTCTTGCAAGATCATCAAGAATATAAGTATTGCAGGGTGCCTGGGTGGCTCAGTAGGTTAAGGGCTGCCTTTGGCTCAGGTCATGATCTCAGGTCCTAAGATCAAGCCCTGCACTGGGCTCCCTACTTCTCAGGAAACCTGCTTCTCCCTCTCACTCCCCCTGCTCATGCTCAATCTCTCTCTCTCTCTGTGTCAAATAAAAAAATCAAATCTTAAAAAAAAAAAAAAAAAAAGAACTTGTGTCGCTAAATCTGCTGTTCGATTCTGGGTCTTCATTTCATGTGGCCAGTCAGTGGGATTTGACACAGCAAATCATTCCCAACCTCTTTCAGGTGGTTTTCTCTCTTGGCTTCACAACACCATCTTCTCTCTCTTCCTACCTCACTGGCCATTCTTTCTCAGTCCTCTCTGCTTTTCTTTAACATATCAGGGATTCTCTCACCTTAAGACTTTTTCAGCATCTTTTCTACCTGATTTTAGTGTTCTTGACCCAGATATTCACAGGTACTAAAACCTTCAATTTCTTGGACTCTTAGTCTAAATCTAACCTCGGCAGAGCCTAAACTGACCACCCTCTTTTTTTTTTTTCCAACCACCCTATTTAAAATTGTGATTCTTTCTGTTGCATTCTCAACCCACTTACCTTGCCCATTTTCTGTTCCATAATGCTTGTTACTATCTAACTTACTGTATCATTTATCTATTCATTATATTTACTTTTTCATATCTGCCTCCCATCTTTAGACATCAGTTCCATAAGGGCAGAGTCCAGTGTCTTGCATACTTTTCCGGTTCCTGCTGATACCTGTAGGCTAGCTCTGCAGCTCATTTAGTGTTATAGTTCCTTTCTTCCCTTATCACCGTGCATTAGTTGGGGTTCTCCAGACAAACAGAACCAAGTATACATGTAAATGAGATTTTTTTTTACTTTCTATTTTTTTTTAAAGATTTTATTTATTTGAGAAAAGAGAGAGAGAGCACAAACAGGGGAAGGCGGAGAGGGAGAGTGAAAATCAGACTTCTGGCTGAGCAAGGAGCCCAGTGTGGGGCTTGATCCCAGTACCCTGAGAGCTGAAGGCAGAAACTGAACTGACTGAGTCACCCAGGTGGCCCATAAATGAGATTTATTATAAGGAACTGACGCTTTTGATTGTGGAGACTGAAAAATCCCAAGAGCTGCATGCGGGAGACCCAGTAAAGCGGGTGGGATAGTTGCAGTCCAAGAACCAGGAGACTTGGGAGTGTAATTTCTAGTTGAAGGGCAGAAGATTGATGTTCCACCTCAATCAGTGGGTGGGTTGGGGGAGAACTGAAGGAGAGGGAGAGATGAGATGGAGAGAGAGAGAGAGAATTCTCCTTTCCTCTGTTTTTTAAAATTCTTTCAGAACCTCAACAGTTTGGATAATGCCCACCCCCACTGGGAATGGAAATTTGCTTTTACTCACTCTACTGATTTATATGCTAATCTCATCCAGAAACACCCTCACAGACATACCCAGCAATAATATTTAGCCAAATATCTGGGACCCTGTGATCCAAGCAAGCTGACACATAAAAGTAACCCTCAGACCAAGAACTTCTCCAGTCAGGTTATGTTGGCCTTGATGGCTGGAGTTTGAGGGCAGATTCTAAGCGTGGGGGGGAGGGGGCGGAATTTGATATCTTGGGAGGAAATCTAAGGTCTCCAGATTTTCAGGTGCACCAACCCAGATGCATCCATCCCAGGGGTCAAATTCCCATCTATTGCAACCATTGCAGCAGACCTGCCTGAGAAAAACACTTGACTTGCCCTGGGGTTCTTGTATTTTTTTGTTTACGATCTTGGTTTCCTCCAAGCTTTCTCTCCCCACCAGTTACAGCAAGTGAGAGTCTGCTTAGCTGCCTCAAAGGAGGTATTACAGCTTTCACACTTACACTCTCAGCTTTTGTTACCTTTTCCAAAGGTTAACTGAGGTTAGCAACAGCTCTTAGTGTTACTATTTTTTCATATTTTCAAATACCTGAACTATCACACTAACCAGTGAATTTGCGTTCACTGGTCTATCCAAGTGAACCTCTAATAAAAAATTTAATAATCATATTGCTAACTTGGCTACCCATGCCACAGGCTATCTGAGCTCTACCTACTACAGTGATAGTGATAGGATCCTCATTGCCAGAAGGGTAGTAGATGATTTGGCTCCAAAACCTCACCATCATCTCTGTGTTCTTGCATATCCACTGTCAGTTGTCATGGGGTAATTATTGAGAGAAGTCCCTTGGAAGTGGGTTAAGATAAAAATGAGTATGCAAGAAAAAGGTGTGCTTTTGGAATCGTGGTCTATATAAGGGCAGGGAAGGCAGCAGGCTTGGATTGAGGGGGATGTTAGGCTGTCTACAGTGTCAAAGAAGATCTTAGTTAACCCCACATGGGTTTTTAAATCTGAAATAACATTTGCGAATATCAAGGCTGTTATGAAGAAGCCAGGATATTGTGCCTCTGTGTCAGCCCACCATTGGATATGGACAGTCCCAGGAAGGTGACATCACCTTGACTTTGACTCTAGCCAAGGCACTTGAGAGAACTGCTGCCTGAGAGCTGTTTGCTCACTGCATTTTGAGCAACCAGAGGAATGGGTCCTCTCGTCTTAAAGAGGGAACTGTGTGGTTCGTCTTAGTGTCCACTACAAATACCTTCTATTTCCATTGCTGTAAGGATTAATAGAAATTCTCCAAACAATACTGTGTAGTGTGTCTGCTTTATACAGCAATGATTTGCTATTGAATATACAAATAATATACAATAATATAAATATATATAATATTTAATAATATTACTATTTTAATAATATATAATAATATATTTAACTATATATAGTTATATTTTATATACATATAAAATATTGTATGTATATATAACCCCAGTCAGGACTGGGTACAGCTAACCCCAGTCAGGACTCTGGTCCTGGAGAGAACAGTACATCATTTGTATAGATGATGACTTGCAACTAGTGCATAGCTTGAGAACAGTAGCTAAGTATAAAAACATGTCTGGTGTTCAGTTTGACTAAAGCAAAAGCTAAAGCAAATTCCCAAGACTTGGGAGAGGTTACACAGTAGCTGAAAGCTTGAACTGCAGAATTATTATCTATTTTATGTCCATAAGGTGTGGAATTCTTAACAACAACAACAAAAAAATCAGTTAAAAATGAATTTCAGGGGGGCCTGGGTGGCTCAGTGGGTTAAAGCCTCTGCCTTTGGCTCAGGTCATGATCCCAGGGTCCTGGGATTGAGCCCCGCATCGGGCTCTCTGCTCAGCCAGGAGCCTGCTTCCCTCCTTCTCTCTCTCTCTCTGCCTGCCTCTCCGCCTACTTGTGATCTCTCTCTCTCTCTCAGATAAATAAATAAAATCTTTAAAAAAAGAGAGAGAGAGATAAAGATAGAATCCAAGAAAAGCAACTAGTGTTGCTTTTGGGTTGATTACAGCCCATAAAATTAATCCTGAACCAGACTTAAGTCAATTAGAATGATAAACTTAATATGTTTTACTAGTTCTATGATATGACAATTTTTATTCTTTGAGAAGAGTTTAGTAGCCAGGAGAATCTAAATTTCACTGACTTAAAAAAGAAAATTAAAGTTATTTTCTTTTTCTTTTTTCTTAAGATTTTTAATTTATTTATTTGACAAAGAGAGTACAAGCAGGGGGAGAACAACAGGCAGAAGGAGAAGCAGGCTCCCCACTGAGGAGTGAGCCTGACGAGGAGCTTGATCCCAGGATCCAGGGATCATGACCTGAGCTTAACCTGAGCTTACCCAACTGAGTCACCCAGGTGCCCTAACGTGATTTTTTTTTCAAGATTTTTATTTATTTATTTGACACAGAAAGAGAGATCACAAGTAGGCACAGAGGCAGGCAGAGAGAGAGAGGGTGAAGCAGGCTCCCTGCTGAACAAAGAGCCGAACGCAGGGCTCAATCCCAGGACCCTGAGATCATGACCTGAGCTGAAGGCAGAGGCATAACTCACTGAGCCACGGAGGTACCCCTAACATGATTTTCTTAACTGTAAAGACTTCCCAGATTCCAAGATTTTAATGTACTGTATTAGTTTGAGGCTTTTGAGAATCAGACACCAAGATGGGATTAAACACACAAAGGAGATAATTTCAGTAAAACAAAATAAAACCATTAAGACTAAAATGGGAGAGAGCAAGATAAAGGTGAGAAGAGCCTTCACATAACAATAGAGACCTGTCACCTATGAAAAGAGAAAGAGGAGGAGGGATGCTGGGTAGGAAGAGCTTCAGACGATAGCACAGTGCAGAGAACGTCCTGATCAGCTCATGGGGACGTTTTGGAGCAAAGGTGCTCCAGAAGGAGCATCAGAGGAGTCTTACACTGCATCCCACTGGCCCAGCTTTAATGTTTTTGCCCTGCCCTGCCATTGGCTGGGCATAGCCCTGGAGGAAGTATTTGCTGTGAATGCTGTATGGATCTGAAGCTGTAATAGCTAGAGGCTGTCAGTCCATTGTCTTTGCTACCATGGGTTCTCTCGAAAGGAGATCTAGATGGCCACACTCCAGTGACCATCATATATGTTAATATGTTAATATGTTATCAATTTAAAAGAGAGGGATAGAGAAAGCTCTTTCCAAAAATTTCTTTGGCAACATAACCCTTATAAAACCAGTGTTCTGTGACTTGGGCATCTGGCGTAGAGAAGAGAAAATTGTGTTATTTCTATTTAGAATAACATATTAAAAATTTTCTGAGTTAGATTTTTACTGGCGACAGAACAAAATTATATTAAAATTACATTATATCACCAAAGTAACAATTCATATTATGGATTAGGAATGCTGTCTCATATAACATGCGGTGAAAGGGTAAAAAGGCTTATCAAATAAACATTTCAGAAATTCAATTCCTGATTAAATAGCTACATCTTTCTCCTTAAAATTCTTCTCCCCACATTTTCAAGTGCATCTCTTGGTTTTCCTCTTGTCTCTGATTCTTTATAGACTCTGATTCCCTTGTCTGTCATTGTTGCAGGCACCAAAAATACACTGCTCAGGTCTCCTGGTTGTGGGGTAAATGGTTGGCTGACAGCCTTAGGTGAGTCCCTCTGCACACTCCCTTCCACTCTGCTCTCACTCCCCTGTATCCCTTTTATGCGCCCTGAACTTGACCCATTCTTCTAGCAGTATGCTTTGTCTCAGAGAATCCCCAAAAGCCTAGCCTCTAATTTGAAACTATTTCTACCCAATACTGCTTCTCACCTTTACTTACCCTACAGAGGCATTTCCTCCAATATAATTCTTGCATATCTAATCCCATATGGGTGTCTGCTTTTCAGAGACTTCAAAATAATACAGTCACTTACCTGTTCATATCTTTAACATTTTGTCATTGGTTCACTACATTTCTCACTATATTCTTTCATTTTACATTACTTTATACCATTAAATCCCAAATCTACTGTTTAAGATCCTTTATACCATTAAATCCCAAATCTACTGTTAAGGGAGCTAATTCTGTTTCAGTCTCTGTTTCCACTTGTTAACTATGTTTAATAAGAACTATTGGCAATACTTCAGTGGCTCAGAGAAGCTCTTTAACTTGTGGCTCCATTCTGAGTCCCGTTACTTTGGCACAGTGTGCTTGTACCTAGATTTAGCATCTTTATTGGATCACTTTTGGTCGATGTCCTGGTTGGACTATATGCTTCAAGTTTGATTTTTTTTTTAAGATTTTATTTATTTGCCAGAGAGAGAGATCACAAGTAGGCGGAGAGGCAGGCAGAGAGTGAGAGGGAAGCAGGCTCCCTGCTGAGCAAAGAGCCTGATGTGGAGCTCAATGCCAGGACCCTGGGATCATGACCTGAGCCAAAGGCAGAGGCTTAACCACTGAGCCACCCAGGTGCCCCTGATTTTTTTTTTTAATATTTTATTTATTTATTTGACGAACAGAGATCACAAGTAGGCAGAGAGGTAGGCAGAGAGAGAGGAAGGGAAGCAGGCTCCTCTCTGAGAAGGGAGCCCGATGCGGGGCTCGATCCCAGGACCCTGGAATCATGACCTGAGCCAAAGGCAGAGGCTTTAACCCACTGAGCCACCCAGCGCCCCAAGTTTGATTTTTTATTTCATTTGTTCATTCCTAGGCATAATCCCTTTGATAACCATGAGCTCCATACTGCAGAGTCAGAGTTTCTCTCACACACCACCCGTTGCTGACACACTCTGAATCCCTGAGACGCCAGCCAAGATGACAGACTCAGATGTACTCATGTTTGAAACAGGGGAGGAGGGAAAGGGCAAAGCAAGCTCTAAACTCTGTTCTTGAACTAAAAACCTGTATCTTCAATAACCATACTAGATTGTTCTATCTAAATATTCCGTTGGCTCATACTCTCCAGCTTTAAAAATGAACTTATCATTGCCTTTGCTACAAATATGCTTAACTTTTAAAGTCACTGTCTTGAGGAACCTCAAGGACAGTGATGATATGAGAACTAAGTCAGAAACTTGCGAGTTTCTCTGATTTCTACAGGGTTGTTTCTCTTTCCGGTCATCATTCTTGTTTCTACCTTTACATTCATAATTAGGTTTTCTTTCTCATGTCCCTACAACTAGCGTCTTCACCACTGTGAGAGCCTCCTTGTTTGTCAAAAGCCCTCTATCTATTCCCGTTTGTTTCCCTCCAACCAGTCACGTTTCTGCAAGACTAATTTTTTTTTCAAACATACCGATCTAAACTGTTTGCTCCTGGGTTTAAAATCTTTTGATGGCCTTTCTTTACCTAATGATACTGTCTAAACTCTTCATTATGACATCTAAGCTCTTAAACGCAAACCATTAAGTTCTTTTCCTGCTTCATAATTCACCCCTCTTCCACACACTTTCTGCTTTCATCTAACTGGACTCGATCCAGTTCCTGGATGGTGGCATGCTCTGTCATGCCGCCGCCTTCTCATGTACGGAGTTCCTTAAATTTAGGATGCCTTTCTTCCTTTTATCTTCCTGGAAAACTATTCGGAACTCATTATCACCTTTGTGAAGTGTTTTTGTACTCACTCTCTCATCTACCCACCAACCTTGCAACCGCTGCCACCCTCTTTGCTCACTTCATTGCTAGGCACTTCTATCATACCTTCTCCTTGCTCTGTTGAAGCCTCAATATAGAGCCCTTTATTATGTACCTTTACTTACGTGTCTGGCTCTTTTACTAGGCTATGGTTTTATGAAGTTCAGATCAAGATATTCATTTTTGCACCAAAAATGTCAAGGACTGTGCCTGACACTTAGATGATGCTTAAAATGGGTGTTAAATAAACTACCTCTACTTTGTATGATTATGCCAAAGACGACAATGGTTTTCACTTAAAGAAAGCTGAGTGCCCAACATGAGAAAAAGAACACAATGCTTACTGATGAGTCTTAATTAAAAGAAAAGAAAAGAAAAAAGCTAACAAAGAAGATAAATAGTTTCGGAAGAAAAAAAGACATTATAGACATTAACATTTTACTAATGTTTGGATCAAACTATACAACTCCCCAGAGGAATAATGCCTGTAGGTTTTCAACCTCATTTTTCATAACGTCAAAGCATTCTTGCTTGTTCTTAAATAATAAGAAACGTAAAGGATGTGGCTTGTTTTTAAACACATTTGCATGCTTTTGTTGAGAGGGCTAGCTTTGGCAAGCAAACTTGCGTAATAAATTTCCCAGAAGTAGTTGTGGATTTACTCTTAGCAACCCAGTAATAACTACCCAGGAAGGATTAGGTTACAATGGATTTTCAAAGAGAAAAATGAGTACATTGATTTTACCCTAGAATATTCATTGAATACAAATAGTTAGAACCAAGATGTATCAGAAAAGAAATGTAAGTAGAGGTGTTTCAGAATGTACAAGTCAAAAGTAAAACTCCTTAGTAAATAAGAGGCAGCTAAAGACAAATCTGTTAACAGCAGTGTTAGCATTAAATGATCATAGGAGTGTGGTCTCTGCATCCGTGTTTTTTTTCTTAATCAAGATAAAAATTCACACAACATAAAACTAACCATTTTAAAGTGAACAAGGCTGTAGCATTTAGTACATTCACAATGTTCCATGACTTTTACCTATTTCCAAAACATTTTCATCACCCTTAGAGGAAATCCCATACCATTAGGCAGTTACCCCATTTCTCTCTTCCTCAAATGCATGACATCCACGAATCTGTGGTTCATTTCTACAGGTTTTCCTATTCTAGAAATTTCCTCTAGATGGCATCATATAATACGTGACCTTTTGTGTCTGACTTCTAACACTTAGCGTAATGTTTTCAAGGCCCATCTATTTTGCAGCATGTGTCAATATTTCATGACTTACTATGGTTGGATACCATTCCATTATATGTCTATACCTAACTTTGTTAACACACTCTTCTGTTAATAGACATTTGGTCTGTTTTCGCCATCCGGCTATTGTGAAGTATGCTATTATGAATATGCACGTGCAAATATCTCTTACATTTAACCACCGTTTCTCATTCACTCATACAACACACACTTTTAAGAGTTCAATTATTTGCTGAGATCTTAGGCCCCAAATGTAAAATGATGAGTAAGACATCTATGGGCGGAGATAGCTGGGAAGTTGACAAATTTCAACATCTGTTACCTCTTGGAAAGAACAAT
This sequence comes from Neogale vison, assembly GCF_020171115.1. Lineage (NCBI taxonomy): Eukaryota > Metazoa > Chordata > Mammalia > Carnivora > Mustelidae > Neogale > Neogale vison. The sequence continues at coordinate 53,840,117 of NC_058096.1, forward strand.
GGATGATATCCTTTGGGGATCCACAGACTAGAAAGTGATTGTTTGCCACTTACTCCCTTCATAGGTTTCCTTTTTGATACCTGCTTGTTTTCACAGCCACTTTCATATAAATTCCATCAGAGTTTTCCTATCACTAAAATATGAATGATGATCTTTCTCCTTCATTTTCAAAAGGTAAGTTATATCAGTTCCTTAGTATTTGATCTATATATTAACTACTAGAAACTAAGGCATTTCTTTTCCTGGAATAAAGAGGAGCATGGCAACAGGGGCTTTAGAGAGTAGTTTCAGTCAGGAGGCCAGTAGGAGACAGGAAGTCCAGTAGAAGATAATTTAGTGAAGGAAACGTTTATAGAGGTGTGGGCAGCATTAAGGTAACCAAATAGAGATATGAGGTAGCCAGGAACTAGCAAAACAAAGAGGAACAATAACCACCTGAAAGGAAAGGAGGAGGGAAGGAAATTTTCAGGACCTGGTGGGAGTCAGAGCTGTGGAAGTGTAACATCCTAAGAAGAGTCCCATGAAAGAGATGCCCCCTTGGCCAGAACCACAGAGCCCAGGCAGAGGAATCAGGGAATACTATTCCTCAAACTCTCATTTTTAAAACTCTCCAATCTCTTATGAGTGCCTTCTATTGGTTAACTCTGATCAGAATCCAGAGGGCAAGAGAGCTGGGATGATGCTAAAAGCACCAGTTGGGCAGAGAGGGGTAGAAATGGATGGAGACTGTGACCTGAGCAGAAATCAAATCAAGAGTTGGACACTTAACTGACTGAGCCACCCAGGTGCCCCTACCTTTCCTTGCTTTAGTTCCGGTGTAGATAACTCCAAAAAGAATTTTCTAATCACAGTTACTGGTTTCATTTAATTCGAAAATAATTACTTGTTAATAATAGCATTGTGAGAGAGAGAGAGAGAGAGAGAGAGGAGGAAGCAGGCTCCCTGCTGAGCAGAGAGCCCAACGTGGGGCTCGATCCCAGGACCCTGAGATCATGACCTGAGCTGAAGGCAGAGGCTTTAACCCACTGAGCCACCCAGGCGCCCCCACAGTTAGCAGTTATATATTTTGTTTACTTAACTAATGTCTTTCTATTCCACTGCCTCATAAGCCACAGGTCAAAGAATGTGTCAATCAGATCAAGTTTATTATTCATTTACAGCACATAGCTCTGTGCCTAGTGTATAGCTTGTTCTCTGAAAGAATGTATGAAATGAATGAACCAAGAAATGAATGAAACAGACCTCCTTCCCCTTGTAGAGAGACCTCAAGACTTAGAAGTATTCTAGGTCCCAAATATCCTACCTGCCCCCATTCTTGGGGTACATAGGTCTCCAGAGCCTTTTGTTTTCTTGATCCAGATTTTAGGACTTCTTTCCTGGATCATAAAGTGATCCCTGGGGGATGGCTATAAGATCTTGGGCTCATCACAATATGATAATGAAATGAGCAACTATTCACAGACTAAAACCATGTATTAATAGTTGCTTATCAGTAACCAGTGCAACACCAATTATTTTTTCAGATGAATCCTCCCAAGCTTTTGACTATTTTTTTTCCAATAAGCACTGAGTCTGTGATAGCATCTCCTTGAGGTCACTAACCTGGCAGTCAGCTCTTTTGATCTGAGTTTCCTGATTCATCTACCAGGATCTGGGAGAAAGTTTTTGCTATCCTGGCAATCATCATGAACAAATAATTTTAACCTTACTCCCCTTAAAATAAAGTTCCTTCTTATCAGTGGCTATAAACTAAGATCTTCTATGAAAGGCTTTGCTGAGAATAACACCCTGTGCATATGGCTTGGACATTGGCTCTCTGAATACCTGAACTCTCTGTGACCCTTTCAAATAACAACAGTACTGGTTTGGCTGTTGCTCTGGATGCCAGATGGGCAGGAAGACCATCTCCTCTCTAAATGGATACTTAATAAATACACATATATCTTACTATTACTTTTCTGCCTTGCATTTTTTTGTATTAATAGAAAGATTCCATGGAATATCCTTAATCAGTCTTTCAAGAAAAAAAAAATCACAGTGAAGTTGAATTAGATTATTTGAATAAAGGACAAGTGAAAAAACATATTGAATACTATGCTGGACACCATGCTAGGAATTTTACAAGCTCTGCAGCAAGAAAAATCCTAGTATTTAGTCAGTAACATTCTACTGTTCCATTACATTTTTAGTCATATTAATTAGTATTTAAAAATAACTAGGTGATGTTTTTACTGATGGATTTAGCTTTGTCTTAAAGAGAAGAACTAATAAATTCATAGTGTCATCCCTTATATATAATTATGAGACAACTGACCCACCCTCAGAGGTTAATATCTTTGAAGTGTTTATCCATTCCTATCCCTGATTTTCAGTGATCCATCACTAGGCTCTCACCTTCTTACTTCTTGTGATGTATTTGCAACACAGACATTACTGTTAGGCCATATTATCCCTTTTTGAGATTCAGTTTAATAGTCTGACAAATGAATGCATTATCAAACCTTGGGTCACTATACCGAAGATTTTGCAGGCAAATATGAGTTCAACGTGGGAAAAGTTCTGGGATTTATTAATAGTGTCTGCCACTTGTATAAGATAGGGAGTAGTAACATGGATACAAGGTACCTGCCATTCAGGAGAGAGAGGATCGTAAAAAAAATCAATCTTTGTCTCTTTAAAAAATGTGTCCTAAAGTTGGCCTGGCACTCAATAAAAGGTACTTGGTCTATTATTTCTTTTCTTCACCCTTTCCAGGAAGGAAGCTCCACTATGACAAATGTGTTGTATGAACTTCTTTTTGATATATTATGCATGATTGAGCCAACTTTCGTAGATTGGGTTAAAACCATCACTACCATACACAGCATTGTTTCTGTAGAAAAGAGCATCCTTCACTAAACTATTTAAAAATACATTATTAAGGACAAAATCGTATTGCTTATAATTCCCTTATAAGAGAGTTAACTTGTACTTTCAGTGACCCAACAGAAATTTTGTCATCAACTGAGGGCAATAGATACTGAAATAGATGACGTTATCATGGGTTTATGGTATTTACCAATAAAACTTTTTCTGTCCCTGTAATAAAAGGGATTCAAAGAGACAGAGGAAAACAAAACAAAGTAAACTCCATAGGCTAGAGGGATGACACATTCTCACTGAAATCCTAAGAACAACAATTCTCAAATGTATTGCTAAATGTGAATTATAAACATAGCTTCCATTTTCAACATCTAGAAATAATCTTTAGTTGCTTTATACTATCCCCCTTATTCACTTCATGACTGCAGATTAAAATCTGAGTCTCAGAGAGAATTCACTTATATCTAAATTGCAGAGAGTTTGAACTTTTCCCCTTAAAAGCAGTCGTACACATGGTTTACAGGACATCAAAGCCAGGAGAGTAGCAGCATATAATAAACTTTCCATCAGTGCTCTCTCTAAGTATCTAAGTCAGGTCAAACATCCAAGGTGTCCATTAGTGGTAATAAGAAAGGAACACAGAATAAAACTTGCTACCACTGAAAGTTGTATCAGTGTGTATAGCCTCACAAGGAAGTCAAAACATCAAAAGGATCTGGCTAACCCTCTACACTAAAGGCTATTTTTTTTTAACCACTTAACACTATGGGAAGGAATACTTTTTATTCTATGAGTTATCATTTGGAGACAGAGTTCCTAGAGAGTTAGAAAAGGCAGAAAAAGAACGGACATTTAGATGAGTGTCCAGGGAAAATAAAACAGAATATGTAATTGGTAGAACATTCACACAATACAGCTTTTAAAGATGAGAGTCACTTTTTCTTCAGTGGATGGTAACTTTTTAGAAAATGACTTAAGTGATGAACAAATACAGCAAGTATTTAGTAGCTTGGAAGTTCAACATTGCTTATATCTGAGAAAGATGGAGCATAAATAACTGAGACATTTTATTTCAGAGGAACAAATTCTCCCTAACATTATCTTCATTTTAAAAATCATTCTGTTGGGGCACCTGGATGGCTCAGTGGGTTAAAGCCTCTGCCTTCGGCTCAGGTCATGATCCCAGGGTCCTGGGATCGAGCGCCACATCAGGCTTTCTGCTCAGTGGGGAGCCTGCTTCCCCCCCTCTCTCTCTGCCTGCTTCTCTGCTTACTTGTGATCTGTCAAATTAAAAAAAAAAAAAATCTTAAAGTGACATGTCAATTATCTCTCTCAATTAAGGTTTTGGGAGTTTTAATTTTAAACATAAATATAACCCAAAGATCGGTATAAATATTTAACAAGTGATAAATAATAAATGTAAGTTATTTAATAAATGATAAATGGTTTTGTGAAGGATTCAGTAGTAGAAGATATCATATATGCACCTAAGGTACTAGCACACTTGTTGCAGAGAAAAGAAATGCCTGTATAAGAAGAGTGGAAACAAATAACTAAAATACAAGGTCCAATAGCACCTTAAATTCTATGGATTCTGAAATTAAGAATATAGCATAGACTGTAAGTTCAAGAGTTCTCAAAAACGGCTGTAATTTTAGTGTCTATTACTAACAAAAAATAAAATAACTATTGAAATAGTTTTCACTTTCAAATGAATTCACCTGCAAGCCTTCTACTTCATACTGAATGAGTATGCGCAGTGGTCTTTAAAGATCAGATAGCATAATTGCAACAAGTTCATTCGGTGGTTCATCCTTCAGCGGAACAGTGGCCACTCTGATGATTTTTACTGCTGCAAAGCCTAAAATTGCTTTTATTCTCAGTCACAAATGTATAATATAAACTTATAATGGGTCATGAATTAAAGAGAGTGTATAAGGAACACTGTGTTGAAAAACAAGGAAATCTTCATCAGTGAACTCTGAGATAAAAGAAACATGCTCTCCATTTTTGTTTGCATAGCTAATTTAAATTCATTCCATGACTCAGTCCTGCTGGGTTGGTGGGGAATTTAACTTTAGTCATGATTAGGCTTTCCTCCTCATCTCTACCACTTTGAGGCTCTGGTCCTGGGTTTTATACAAAGCACAGCAGGGAGGCTTCTCTAGTCTTTTCCACTGGTTCTTCTGAGGAGTTTATGTTCTGACCCATGTAACTAGAGCTAGCTTTGCTTCTGCAGCATGCAGGGTGTGCAGATACTCTGAAATGTTTCAGAACGCTGGGGCCTGGACTCTAGCCTCCATGAGTGCACAACGAAAACGATCCTCCCACCCCCCATCTCAAAACCTTCCTTGAAAGCTGCCACGCTGTGGGGTGTGGTCTTACTCTTCCTTTCCTATTTTGACTTCCTCAAGCTATTAGGGTTACAAAGAAAACTTATGAAATGTGTTGCCTTTAAGTGGTTTTGGCTTTCCTTTACCTTTTTGGAGGTGAGAGCAAGGATTCTTTTCAGGAAGGAGAACTCTCCATTTCTTGGATTTCCAATAAGTGCAACTAACACAAACTGAGGGGGTGAAGAGGGTAAAGCTGTGAGACTCAACATACAGGGGCATTCCATATTTCAGCTTGGGCTAATTTCTGACAATGCAAACACTAGAAATCAAATATGGTTAAAATTATCCTTGAAAATCCATTTAATTTCCAATAAAGTTCAATAAGCATTATTTTGCATATTCAACCCTGTTCTAAAATGTTTCTGTGCACAAATGATTGTTTTAGTGTGTGTGTGTGTGTGTGTGTGTGTGTGTTTTAATTTTAGTTATTCTGTCTTTCACTTACCATCTACTGCCTGGAGAGTTCAGTTTGTGTGGGGTCCATGTATCATCCACCTGACAAAATATGCTCAGAAGAAAGGCCAATTTATTCTGTGGGGATTTTGGTCTTTTCAGAATTACAACCAGTCCTTTTGAGATTGATGAATAACAGAACAATCTGCTTATTAACAATGTTCAATTCGTTCCTTATAAAAGATCAAGACTTAGAGTGAAGGTGAAATGGATTGTCTTCTGATGCAGTTCGGAGGATTTAAATGGTTTTGGACAACCCAATGAGGCCTGCCTGCTTCTGTGATCCACTTGGTTAACTCTGTATTAAAAGTCCTATTGTGCATCATCTCACCATGAGCAAGCACGACATCATGCCATCGCTAGCATGGGGTAGAAGGCCACTGAAATAGACATGACCATATTTGAGGGAGCTATTACAGAAACAGAGTGGGAAGAAACATTGATGAATCGCCTTGAATGCTATACAGAGAATTCTTTTCTTTCTTTTTCTTTTTTCTTTTCTTTTCTTTTTTTGTCATGTAATGAGATGTAATGTATTTTTATGAGATTATCAACAAGGTAAAGAATGATTTGTTTGGTATTATAACAGAAAAACTGAAAAAGAATTATTATAACAAGACGTAGTAATACCATACCTCTGATAAGCCATCTTTCAGAAGCAGTACTTATATATGTATATATAAGATGTCAGCACATGAAATGTACCTTATTTTTAAGGCTAGGAGTGAAGAAAAAGAAAATAGTATTTGGCGCACATGAAAGGTTTAGGGCAATATTTTTCATACTATGCATCAAAATCATATGAGAATTTAGGTAAAGGTGGAGAATATGGGCCCTATTAAATGAGAGGTGGAGACCAGAAATCTTCAAACTTGACATGGCTCTTGGGTGTTGTCTACTGATGTTGAATGTGAGGATTGCTGTAGAAATCAAGTGAGTGTATTGATTCTAACATGTCATTACTTTCTAAGTGAATAGTTTTCCTGAATTTCACTCTCCTATTCTGCAAAAAAAGGAAAGTATTACTTGTAGTAATTATGTTAAAGAGTTTAGGGGATGACAAAGTGAGCTATGTGATATGTGTAAACACTTTAAAACTTAGGCATGTGAGACAAATATATGTAGCAGTGGTTATTGGAATCTGAACAACCACCGTACTTTGACTCCCTCCTTGGACTCTGTGTTCCTCATTCTATTCTGTGTAATGCATAACCCATGGAAACCGAGGTATGAAGATCATTAATTTTTATGAGACTTAGAAGAGTCCGTGCTCCAGCCAAGGAAAGTATTGAAGTTGGAGGGGATTTCAGCATGTCTTTTCAACATGTGTAATTCAATGTTATACACATGAAGATACCGAGGCCTAGAGATTTGAAGTTATTTTGTCAAGTCCTCTTCATGTTAGAATATCAAGGATGATAATTTGATTTTTTAAAGTTTATAACATATTACATATGATTCACAAGTATGTTGCTCTATGAGTCTGCTTTTTCTTTCCTACTTGTGAACAAAAATGGTAATAGAAGGCCTGAGTCAAAGTTCCAGATGCGTGTGATTATTCCAGTCACAAGAAGGAGGCCCGCTATCTGGGTATGTTTCTCAGAGCTTAATCTCAAAGCTCCTGAGAGCTTACATTCATCTGAGCTATCCTTGATCCTTTTACTTTCTGCAAACATCCCAGGCTTCAACAACAACAAAAAAAACAAATAAAAGTCAAAAAATCCACTCAACACTATTAGAACATTTTGGTTGATAATTTTTAATCATAGATGGTATATATCACTGTCTCTAAATATAATCAACCATAGAATCAAAAGAAAGGCCTAAGATCTAGGAAGATCTTAGAATAACATAAATTAAACATAAAAGTTTTAAATTAAAATTTAAAACTAAATCTTCCATTCTAGAAACAAAAACCAAGGCCAAGAAATACTATTTTGTCCCAAAGTAGTTTGAGATTATAATGGAAGGACACCCTGGTCTACTGTCGCATAACACAGTTCAGTTTTTACTTCATAGACGGCTAATTTTAAAAACAGCAAGCCTTCCCTGCCAAGTACCCTCCCATATCCAATGTCAGTTTCAGAGATAGCAGTTAACAGTCTGCTAGATATTTCTTCCTCTGATGTGCGTTATCAGAAGGATTGGGCACAGTCTGATGTGTGAGTGTTTAGAGTCAGTCTTCCATTTTAATTATAATTATCCCTCAACCTTAACCCAATTTCTCAGAAAACTAGTCAAATCACTTTTGAATCTATATCCCCAGGATTATGCTAATTTAGGTGACTATTTTTTGATAGATGATACACTTTTTAATATCAAAAAATTAAGTTCAGATTTTACCATCTTCTGTATTTCAGAATAACAAGACTTATATGAAGTGATTTAAATTCCATGGATAAAAATAGGCCTTCCACGGCATTATTTTATACTATTTTCAGTGGGATTTTCTGTATCCTAAAAATGCTACAAAGACCTGCTCTTAGTAAGGTCACAAATAAAATATACAATAGAGTATTAAACAGTCAAAGAAGGAACAATTCACAAAGGTAATGCATATGGGAAATCAGCCAACAAATAAAATGTCAGCTCTGCCAGCAGCCGACACACGGATAAAGACAAGTGTTGTTTGCTAGAAGGAAAAGTAGTTTTGAATGATGACAATTGTGTAAAAATGCAATAATGCAAGAGCCTTTTTCCAAATAAGAAATAGATGCGATTTGTCATGCGTTTTAGCTTTAAAACTATTTTTAGCACACTGTAGAAAAATAAATATATTTTAAAAATGAGGTTGATCATCCATCAAATGTATTTTCTGATATAAAATGTACACAAGAGCTTTTCTTTGTAGTGGAGGAAAAGCATTATGGTCTGGGTTTTACATTATACCTAAAGAAAACTTGTTTCGCTAAGTTAGGAGTGAATGATGCTTGATTTGTTGTGTTATTACTTTTTTAAGTGAAATTAAGTAATATTTATAATAATATATGCCTCATATGAAAGACTCTGAGGTAGCAGAGCTTATTTTGTTATTTGAAAAATAAGATACATAATCAAGAGAAAAAGAGTTCTTAGTATTAATAACTATTGAGGTATCATGCTACTTTTTTTCTTTTTTAATTCTTTTTATTCATTCCTCATCCTATTATGGATATATGTAATGACTCCTCATTTTAGATGGTTTATATGATACACCCATGTTATTTTCAAGTCATATTATTTTAATTAGACCAGTAAATTAATTAGACCAGTAAAGCCTAATTAACAAGATAAATATGTGGGATTCTTTATCAACCAAAGATAGATTTAAGAAGAATTCCACATTCTTCCTATATAATTATTAAAATAAAACTATATAAATACAAAAATTTGAAGTACATAAATCCATATATAACTAAGATGATACTTAAATTATACAAATGACAGAATATAGGCACAGCAGATTTAAGCTACAAGCAACATTAATTTGAGAAAATTAAATTTAGTACCCAAATATACAACTCAAGAAGAGTATGATAAAAATTAAGAAGATCTGTAATGAAATTTGACATGAAATTCCTATTCTCCAAACCAATGAGAGCAAAAAGATTATTTTGCTCCCTCTCAGACCTAGAGTTTAAATGTTGTTCATTAAACAATAGTGAATATATGATTCCACTAGGGGTCCAACACCAAAGAGATTACATTGAGTTGGGAAGTTGAAATTTACTACCAAATAATATATAGGATGTCAATAATAATAAAAATACTATAACAAGTACACAACTACTGAATACAGGTTACTGAGTTCATAGGAGGTGCTATGCTCTTTGGGCAACCACCATCATGGGAGTCTCTGTGGAGATGGTGGACTTAGCCAAAGGCTGGAAGGAAGAATAGGCTAGAATAAGAAGAAAGCTTAGGAGAGTACAAAGGGAACAGACTGGACAAACCATGGATTATGAGTTTGCATTGATTTAAGCCATTTCACAATAGTAATTAGAAGACAATGAGGGAGATGTTAGCTAGAAAGATCATTTGGGCAGGAAGGAGACTGATTAATACGGTAACTGATCACAAATGCTTGATGAATTCAACCGATGTCAATAGTTTCACACCAAATCCACATTTTGTACTCATGTGGGATGAAGCTTGAAATCTCCTAAATATGTTCATGTTTCCCTTCCTTGGCCTAAAGTATTCAATAACTACAGGATATGATGACAGTTCTCAGATATGATAACCACTTTTCCTCCTAGGAAACAGCACATGTCTTCACTTTTCCATAATACAAATCTTAGTGCCATCTGTATTGTTTAGAAAGAGATTATATTTTCTTTTCTACCAGGTGACCAGGACAGCTTTGTCATTGCAATTGCCATCCATTTTCCCCTTTTGATACTTGGTCCCCATTGCACTGCAGTCCTGACTCAAAGCCTATCTCTAGAGTGAAACACAAATGACATGTTAATGCTAAGTAAAAGCACAAAGCAGGGGGTTAATGACCATAGCTGAAATTATGAACTGCATCTCCATCAGGTCAGCAGGGTCTAAAATATCCAAAGAAACTCAGGAAAGAGGTCCTGCTAATGCAGCTGTTCCCAAGCATGAGGGCAGCCTAGCATTAACTTTCAGTCAATGATCCATAACTCTTGTGGGGAAACTCACCATTGTTCAGTTCATGGGATGTGTTGCTCCCTACAGACTTGAGATGGCTCCCTATTGCTTAGATACCAGCTGGGGACCTGATAATCAGTTAGGTTTTCATTTATGAGATGCCTGGAGGATACAAGAGGCCAGAGCCAAAGAAAGATTTTTATTTATATCTGTGAGGTGATTACAGCTTCCTTCAAGAGATAAGTAGGGATATGGAGGGGGAGTTTGTGCATTTGTATCTGTCCCTTCCTCTCAGCCTCCTCAGAAATACTTTCTTTCTAATGAAATCTTGATCATAACACTTCCTGTCTTAAAACTAGTGGATGGCTTACTACTGCTTTTAAGATAAAGACTAAGTTTCCTAATGCAGTCTATAGTCTCCTGCCTAGTCTGGCCCCAGCTGACCTTTCCAGTATCATTGCACATTATGATTCCCTTTTTTGGTCTCTATACTCCAGTCAGTGTAGCCGTATTTCAGCAATTCCAGTGTATCTTGTGGGCCCTACCCAGGACCTTTGCACTTACTGGTCCAGCTTTCTGAAATGCTTTCTTCTTTCTTCCAATATCTTACCACATATTTATCCTCAGGGAAGCTCTTCTGTGACTCCTTCGTTAGATCAAGTCAAATGCTTCCTTGTGATGCAGTTAAAGCATCATATAACCCACTTGCACTTGTTTGTATAATTATTTGCTAATGATTGTCTCCCTCTTTGGACAGTAAGCCCCATGAAATCAGGGCAAGTCAGTATTACTCGTCTTTGGATAATCAGTATTAACAGGATATTACTAGGCATTAGCAGGCATGTTAATAGGCAAATAGAAGACACTCAAATATTTGTGAAATGAAAAGATAAGAGATAAGAGAAATAAAATCATAGCGATGTAAAGTTCTACACACACAAACATCCGTGTGTGTATACATACACATATACACATACACATATATAATATTTTTACCACTACAGAACTTGTAGAACACATTGAAGTATATTCAAACATGAAAATGAGGAACAAGACGATAAAGGTTAGTAAAGGATAGGTAGAAAAACCAAGGGAGGAAATCTGAATTTAAAAAAAAACCAGCCATTAAAACCAGAATCATTATAAGAGATACTTTATATTCATGTGGCTGACAATTGACACAAAATAAAATGATATACTCACAGATGATTAAACTATGCTGTTATAGCTAACCCTGTGAAATGGAAATACTATTATGATATAAAGAATTAATACACTGCATGCTTGAAGATCACATGGAAAAGAATATGTTAGCCTTCTCTGATAGAAGAAAGTAAAATTATGCTTTCCTGATTCTTGATAAATGAAAGAATGATTTCTACCGAAAACTCATAAGTGTTCTTACAGGTGATAAGCCACCAATACCACAGGTGATGATAATTCAAGGTTATGATCATACTCTTGGTCTTTTTTTCCCCAGAGAAAGATCCATGACAGCTGTGTGCTAGCTTGTGGGAGGTATGTGCTGCATCTCAAACACCCCTGCTTCACTTTCTTACCAATTGTCAAGGACAAATTTAATTTGTGGACACTGCCCTCTTTACCACTAAGCTGACAGAAATAAAAGAGACAATTTCAAATGGATTTTAAGCCTTCAAAAGATGAAAGCATAGAAGATATATTCAGAAATTTTGACTTCAGAACATTGCTTCATACTAACAATACTTAATATTTTTAAATGCTAAATCATTTTTTGCTTCTCCCTTAATATAAATAGGTAGTTAACCAAATAGGAAAATCATCATTAAGATGCATACTCTGCTGTATCATCTACTTTATTTTCAAAACACACTATATATGCACACACAGACAGATATATTAGTGTTAGGAGTGTTGGAAAGATTTGTTTCTTAAGGCAAAATTGAGTCATATTTACTAAATAAGAGCAAGAATTTCCACTGAGAAATTTTAATAAACCTTGATCACTCCCTGGATCATATAGTTCTGACTGACATGCAGAAAACAGACTTGTTGCCATTCAGGGTTTTTGTCAACAAAAGTAAAGACGCTATTGATTTATGCCATTTTTAATTTTGAGAATCGCTCAGGTTACAAGAATGGCAAATTAGAATTTGGAAACATGAAACCTTAAAATACATGTTTTCTTTAAAAAACCAACTATATACTTAGACTTTGGGCTGCTCAAGCATAGAGCCATCTATAATTTTTGTGTCACATCTCTGAGTAAAATAACTGATGCTAACAGCTGTATCAAAAACACCAAAATCTTAGCGATTTAGCAAAATAAGTTTTTTTCTTACCCACAAAAAATCCAATGCAGATGTTGTTCAGTTGGCAAATGCTCAAGTGACATTTCAGGGTGGGCTTCTTTTAGGCGGTGACTTAAGGATCCAGTTTTTGATGTCATCACCTTTAAGTGACCTCTAAGATTGCTACAACAAGAGAGGAGAGAATGAGCAAGTGTGTGGGGGTACACAGGAAATTTGTATATGTCTCCAAACATACATATACACATACATACATACATATATATATAGTAGTTTGGAAATGGCATATATCTGGAGATGGCATATATCATTTTCATGGCCCAAACGTAGTCACAGAGCCCCACCCAAATGTAAGAAGCATGGAAAACGGAGTGTAACTCTGTGCCCAGACCCTAAAAAGGTAGAGGAAATTAATAATAATAATAATAATAAAAAGATATTGATGAACAATCTGAAATTTCAGCCTGGACACCCAACAGAGTAGCAGCATAGTAACTGATTTATACATACTCATCCTAGACCATGTGGAAATGCAAGGGAAATCTGTTTCTTTTGTATCTTTCAACAAAAGAATTTACAAAACAACTAGATGACTGATTAAATGTCAAGTTGTGTAGTACAAACCACTAGAGATTAAGTTAGTATTCAATTACATGTTGTTATAATTATTATTCGGCAGCACACAGCAGGTAAAATGGAAATTTGAAGTTGGAAGGTTTTTTGTGAGTAGATGTTGTGAGGAAAGTTTTCTAAAGAAGCAAGAGCTTAATCTGGACCATGAAGAACAACTAAGCCATGGTGTTAATGGTGATGGGAGGGGGGCAGCTGACGGGGGAAGAACAGAGAAGATGAGGGAAGTACAATTGACAAATACTTCGATGTGTGCCTTTGGTGGTCTGTTTAGTTGGGTTATAAAATCGGTATTAGAATTAATAGAAAGTAAGATTAAACGGACCAAAATGAATAAGGAGCCCCAGGATTTTCTTGTTTCCTCTTTGCCTTATCAGTTGGATCACACCAGTCACCAAGTCCATTAAGAGTCAATAATTGTGCCCTTTGCAATGCCTTCTGTGACTCTCTCCACATCCTCCTCCCAGACAAGAGTGCAAGAAGAGGGCTGTGAGTTGGATGAATATGTCTAACCCTGGAAGCCAGCCCATTTTGTTCAACTGAGAGACCAGAGAAGAGTTTCAGAACACTTCAGACCTTCAACATTACCTAAAATTTTCACAAAGCCTAGGAATAGAGTTTCAGGAACAGAAGTAACCATATTCTCTCTGCCCTAAATATCACTCAGCTCTGTTGTTTAGCTTCGACTTACGATCTCTCCATCCAAAGTGGGTCCTTGTTGAAATCATGTAGTGGAGCCTTTTATTATTTGGCACCCTTTCCTCACCTTCTCTACCCACGCTCTCTCTGTTCCTGTAAGGTAGCCACTGCCCAAATCCTACCTTTGCCCAAATACCTACCTTAAATAGCATTCCGTAGGAATTACTCTCAGCCAGCTACAATTATCAGAAAGAATCTGAAAACTTAATTCCAAATAAGATGTATACTGATAATGATCTAAGATGTTTCTATGCCAGCAAGTGTTTGAATTTAGGACATTTAGAGACCAAAAATGTTCCACATATCAAAGGACTAATAATGAAATATCACACAACCTTTAAAATGATCTTATAGAATGTGTAATGACAATGAAAAAAGCCCATAGTGTACCTCAAAGGGAAAAAAAACGAGTTTCAAAAGAATATATATAGCATGATTGCCACCCCCTCTGTTTTAAATATACTTACGTATAAGTGTTTACCTGAAATAACTAGAAATTGCCTAGCTTAGATAAATAATATTTCCATCCTTAATTTTAATTCCAAAGAACTCAACTGAACAAAGACATTCTAGCACAAAAAGAAACATGCATATAGTATAGGAAACCTTAAAATATATATATATATATATATATATATATATATATATATAAATATCACGAGACTCCATTGAAGTATGTATTAAATACCTATCATCAGTCTACATTAGTCAAATATCTGGTTGTAACTGAATATTTTATTTAGTGATATAAATGTAAAGCACTCATTTACTAAAAAGAGGAAAATACCATAGTGCAAGAAAAACATAAAAAAAGACCTAATAAGTGGGGCAAGTAAATGGAAGGACCAATGGGAGAGACAAACGCAATTTTCTCAGAATTAACCTACAATGTCAATATGCTTACAAGCAATATCACAACTAGATTTTTCATGGAATATGATAAACTCCGTTGCAATTCATGCCAAAGAATAAAAATCCAAAAGTAGCTAATACAGTTCTTAAAAAATGCAAGGAGGGAAGCTTATCTTATCATATTTCAAAAAAATATTATCAAACCAAAGGAATATATCAATGTAATCACTTCATTTCATTTTTGTAAAATAAAAGCTATTGAGCTAATTATTTATTTTCTGATGGTGAAATTTATTTATTTTCTGATGGTGAAATTTTAGAACGACTGACACATGGAAAGGGGAAGGGGACAGATCTCTACACGTCCCCTTTTATTACACAATATGACCAAAGTACATTTCATTTCATTCCAAATGCTTCAACTATGAAACAGACATATCGTTGGCTTTTAGATACTTGGTTTGGGACCTGTCCCTAAACTTGCCTGTATTTTCTAATAATCTGAGGGTGATTTGGGTTTATGAGAATATACTTGAAAAGTGATTAACCCAAATATATTAACAACAGAATTGATTTACCTATTTTTGAAGAAATCACAAAAATTAGCATTCAAGAATATATCATTTTTATTTTGCTCTCCTTATACTTGTACTTTAAGGGATGGTGCAGCTGCTTTCTGGCTAAAGACATTTCTTTAATGTAGCCACTGCCCAAACCCTGGGTAAGCTCTCCTCCCACCTTCCTCCACCACTGACTGCTGTTTGCTATGCTTACCAGAACCCTACACCTTATTATCATTCTGGCTTACTTCCACAGCGAGGTCTGGCAGCAAGAGGGAAAGGAGTAGGGGGATGGGAGAGGGGTCAGCATCTCAGTATCCACTCTCCACCTCCCCATGGCTTTGCTCCATGGACACAGGACTCACAGGCAGCACCTGAACCTCACCCATTTCTTTCCCCAAATTTGCTCTGACTTGCTTCTCTTTAAGAAAATGCCCTAAGGATTTAAAAAAGGTTTTTCTCTGAGTAGAAGGATTTCAGTTTTGTTTCTTGTGTACTGTTGGTATAAGACCTAGGTGAAAAATAAAGAGAAGAGTTAAGAGTCACACAGGAAACCTTTGTACTGTCTGCAAGTTTTGCATTTTTTTCCCCAGCAGTAAAATAAACAAAATAAAACATCAAAGCTAAGAAAACCTCTAAAAGTATTCTCTCTCTCTCTCTTTTTCTCTTTTTGGTGTGTTCTCTTTTCATTAGTGACAGAAAAGTCAGGAGTAGGCTTATGAAATTGTGTCCTGTCCATAGGTGTTCAGGAAGGAGAAAATCTCACTGGAAGCAATAGGTGAAGGCAGAGGCACATTATCTGATATTTTGGGAGGTGGAAAATGAGTCAAAGGAAACATTAGAGCAGTTATACCATAAACAGTAGAAACATGAAAAGAGTCTCTTTATATTTGGGGTTTTTTTTTTTTTGAAATATGACATGGTAGAAACACTCAAATGCAATGACTCAGGCAAAAATGATATTAATAGAACTATTCTTCAATTTTTATTTGAACATTGACTTTTTTCCATATGTTAACTATGGAAACAGAATGAAATTTATTTATGGGATATGCTTTTGTTGATAATATTGTATTGGAAATGTGTGATAGAAGCAGGATATTATCTTGCTTAGTATCAGGGAAATGTAAAGCATTTTATTTTTTGTTTCCAGTTGAATTACCTATAATAATACTGGAACTATTTTGCTTTCTTAGTTTCCACCTGAATACATTTCTTGTTACACCGTTTATTACGTTTATCTGTAATTGTTGGTCATTAGTACCAATTTCATACTTTACTTTCTTCTTTTTTTTTTTTTTGGCTATGATTATAGTATTACTTCTTGTATCAAAGGGCAAGGTAACCACTTGTATGATAGCCTTAATTCCTTTTTTCCTTCTTCTTGAACTATCTATCTCTTTTCCTAATATCAGTTTATCTCTCACTATGGGGATTATTCCCATGAGCATATCCATATATCCTGGTTAATCTTCTATCAAAACAGACAGACAGACGCATACACACATACACACACATACACAAGCTTGGCTCCATGTCTCCATCCAATTATTGTTTCATTTTCTATACATTGTTACAGCAAAGCTTGTTTCATCTCCTCATTTTACATCTCTCCTCAACTCACTATGCTAAATTCTCTACTTTTACCATTTGAAGAAATCTCCAAGGGGGAGACTTGGAGACACTTTCTAGGACTTTCATGTTAGCAAATCCAATGGTCACATTTTTGTCTTTATCTTAATCAGCATCAGGTCCAAATTTTATAGAGTTGAGGGGCCCCTGGGTGGTTCAGTATGTTAAACGTCCAATTTTTGGTTTCAGCTCAGGTTATGATCTCAGGGTGGGGAGATCAAGGCCCACCTCAAGCTCCATTCTCAGTGAGGAGACTGCTTGAGATTCTTTCTCTCCCTCTGCCCTTCCCCCCTTCTCTTTCTCAAAATAATAAATAAATAAATGTATTTTTAAAATGTTATAGAGCTGATCTATTCCTTCTCTTTAGAATCTTTCAGTATTTGGTTTAAGTGACGTCCTATTTCTGTTTTTCCTTCAAATCTCTCTAATCACTTCTTCCTATGCTCCTTTAATGGACTTCCCGCCCCAACCATTTGACCTCTATTTGTGGATTGCCTGACGGTCTATGATAAATATCCTTTTCCTCTTAAGCCATGTCTATTTCTAGACGGTCTTACCAAGTCATATGACCTTATACACAATTTGTATTCTTAATCATGTCAATGTATTACTTTCTTTTTCTTTTCTCAAATTTTTATTTAAATTGTAGTTAGTTTACATACAGTGCAATATTGATTTCAGGAGTAGAATTCAGTGATTCATCACCTACATTCAACATCCAGGGCTCATCACAATACGTACCTTCTTTAATATCCACAATGCATCTAGCCCGTCTCCTCCACCCCTGCTTCCATCAACCATGAGTTTGTTCTCTGTCTTTAATAGTCTCTCATGGTTTGTTTCCCTCTCTTTCTTTTTTCCCTTTCCCATATGTTCATCTTTTATTTCTTTTATTCCACATATGAGTGAAATCATATGGTGTTTGTCTTTCTCTGACTTATTGCATAGGCATATAGATGATAATATATTGTTGCTTCAACACTTGAATATTTTTTTAAATTCTGAAAATATCATTAAACAAAAATTAAAAGTGAAATAGTAGGGGTGCCTGGGTGGCTCAGTGGGTTAAAGCCTCTACCTTTGGCTCGGGTCATGGTCCCAGAGTCCTGGGATTGAGCCCCACATCAGGCTCTCTGCTCGGCAGGGAGCCTGCTTCCTCCTTTCTCTGCCTGCCTCTCTGTCTACTTGTGATCTCTGTCAAATAAATAAATAAAATCTTTAAAAAAAAATGAAAAAGTAATCCCCCACATTAAATTATCTACTAGTAGACTTTGAGTAAATAATTATATCAACATTTAAAGTTTTTAACATAATGATTAAATTTGGTTCTTCTTTAGTTTATGTTGGATCAATGACAATTCTAATTCTAATTCAGGGAATGATGTAATATATGTAAAATGTTTTTATTGTTTGCCTCAATAACATCTAATAGAGAAACCAGTCTCACAGATGTAGGCTGATGGAAATGGGAAAATTTCCATCTTCAAAATCCGTCTTCAGGCTTTCATCAGTCGCCAATTCCAATAATTCATTCTATGCAGCTATAACAGCATTTAAATTCTTTTGGCAAAAAATGGATTTCAAATCTACACATTTCTGGGTTACAATTATCACATTAAATTATCACATGTTGTAATGTGTTCTTACAGTGCATAGCCAGCATGTAGCTGATGCACTGTGCAACTCATCATATGAATTTAACAGCAGAAAAACTGGTCAACACACAGTTAAATGTGACAAGTTTATTCACCACATGCTTAGATATCACAGATCTCTCAACTTGCTAAAATACTTACAAATTCTTACTCATAATTTCTGTACTTACCTTGTCACTGATCAATAAATAATTCATGGACCAGCTTTGATCTAATTCACATCTCAAACAACATAGCCAAAAAGGAGCTAATTAATTACCAAACCACAATAGCTCTTATCCCCATCTTCCCCATTCATTAAGTAGTATCACATCTACCTCATTGCAAATTAACACCAAAATTATAGGCATTTTTCTTTTTTCTTCTTTTATAAGAAGTAACTTGCCTTTGGAAGAGATATAAAAGAACAGAGGATTGATAAACCATCTACCACATGAAAGCATCTACAGCAATATGCTTTTATCATACAGTTCTTAAGAAAAGTCTTACTTTCAGAATAACACACTGTACTTGTTTTTTGTTGTTATAGTAATAAATTACCACAACCTTAGTATCTTAAGACAACACAAAATTAGTAGTATCTTACAGTTCTGAGGTTAAAAGTCCAAAATGGGTCTACTGGTCTAAAATCGAGGAATTAGCAAGGCTGCATTCTTTCTGGAGGCCTTAGGGGAGAATCGGTTTCCTTGTGTATTCCAACTTCTTGAGGCTACTTGCATTCCTTGGCTTATGTCCCTTTTTCCATCCTCAAAGCCACCAGTGTAACATCTTTAATTCTCTGACTCTGCTTTGGCTGTCACATCATTTCCCTCCCTGATCCTCTTGTCTCCCTCTTTTTAGAGAACTTTGTGAGACATTGGGTCTACCCAGATAGCCCAGTATCATCTTCCTATCTCAAAATACTTAATCACATTTGCAAAGTCTTTTCTGTTGTGTAAGGTAACATATTCACAGGCTCTGGGGATAAGAACATGAATAATATCTTTGGAAATTTATTATTTCATCTACCACACATACTTCAACTAAAATTACACCAAGACTTTACCATTCACACCCCCCCCCCAAATATTAGGATCTGAGGGAAAAAAAGAAAAATCAGAAAATTCACGCTCTGGTAAATCAGAGAGATTAAAAAAAAGTTTGTCTTAAATATTAATAGATATATCAGTTTTCACTAATTTTTTTAGTAATATTCAGCTATACAAGTGTTTTTCTATAATAAACTACTATGTGAGGATACAATGATTTGCACTGAAGTAAAAATAAAGTCAGTTATTCAGAGTCCATAGTCTCTCATGAGGGGTTTGAAGTGGTGGGGGGGGTGGGAGGTTGGGGTACCAGGTGGTGGGTATTATAGAGGGCACAGCTTGCATGGAGCACTGGGTGTGGTGAAAAAATAATGAATACTGTTTTTCTGAAAATAAATAAATTGGAAAAAAAAAGGAAAAGAAAAAAAAATAAATAAAAAGTACCAAATTAGGAATTTAAAAAAAAATAAAATAAAATAAAGTCAGTTAGACTCCTAATTCCATAAAACTCTTCCAGGAAAAACTTCAACAAATCCAAAGCAAAGTATTCAAGAAAAAATAGATCTGTTCCCATACATCCAATAAGAAAGTGCAACTACCATACTTTTTGAATAAACATTTACATTTTGGCAATGCATGGACTTAAGAAGACCATAAAATCCATTTCATTACCACTGAGACTCATGAGTTATATTGGATGCTGGAAATCTGATCTGTGAAATGGGAACAATTAATTGGTCTTTTATGGAATTATTTATTTTTTGGAGCTTTATGGATAAATTGGTTCACTTTTAGGTCCTCTTATTTAAGCTTTCCTTCACTCCCACAAGCAATAGCTTTGCCTATCCCATGAAGTTTCTTGTGACTGACGCATATCAAAGAGCCCCAGGAATGGGGTTGCCACTGCCTCAGAAGCAACCTTCCATAAAGACCAAAAGGGAACCAGCTAGGAGTTATTCTTGATTTTACTTCCCTCCTTACTTCTTATCTGTCCATATTCTATTTTCAAATCATATTGAGATCCTGAGTCCATCTACTTCTCTCCATTTCCATTCTCACTATCCTTGTCAAATCATCATTATTCCTAGTGTGGATTACTGCAATAACCCCTTACTGGTAACCCTCCTTCCATTTTTGTTTTTTGAATATCCATTCTTTTTTTCTTTTTTTTTTTTTTCTCAAGATTTCATTTATTTATTTGACAGACAGAGATCACAGGTAGGCAGAGAGGCAGCCAGAGAGAGGTGGGGAAGAAGGCTTCCTGCTGAGCAGAGAGCCCAATGCGGGGCTCGATCCCAGGACTCTGGGATCATGACCTGAGTCGAATGCAGAGGCTTTAACCCACTGAGCCACACAGGCACCCTGAAAATCCATTCTTTATCATAACACTCAGATTGAGCTTTTGAAAAAGCAAATTGAACCAAAACTATAAAACTCCCAGAGAATAACATAGGAGAAAATCTAGATGACCTTGGGTGTGGTGATAATTTTTACATACAACACAGAAGGCATGGCATAGGGAAGAAACCATTGATAAGCTGAACATCATTAAAATTAAAAATTGCTCTGCAAAAGAAAGTGTCAAAAGAGAATGAGAAGACTAGACACAAAATTTGCAAAAGACAGATCTGAAAAGGGATGTTAGTGAAAATATACACAAATTTCTAAAGATTCAACAATAAGAAAATGAAAAATCTGATTTTAAAATGGGCAAAAATCTGAACAGGCACCTCACCAAAGAAGAGTTATGAATGACAAATAAACATATGAAAATATACCAAATATCATATCCCACAGGGAATTGCAAATTAAAACAACGAGATACCACTATAATCCTATTTGAATGGCCAAGTTCCAAAACACTGGCAACACCAATTGCTGGTGAGTAGATGGAGCACAGAGACTCTCATTTTTTGCTAGTGGGAATACAAAGTAGCACCAAGGCCTTGTAAGTTTGACAGTTTCTCACAAAACTGAACAAAATCCTTACCATACAATACAGCAATTACCGTCCTTGGTATTTACCCAAATGAGCTGAAAACCTATGTCCACACAAAAGCCTGAAAACAAATATTTCTAGCAGTTTTATTCATAACTGCCAAAACTTGGAAGAAACTATCTTTTAATAGGTGAATGGATAAATTATAGTAAATCCAGACAATGGAATATTATTTATTGTTAAAAAGAAATGTGGTATCACAACATAGAAAGACATAGAAGAAAATTAACTGTATAATTGAAAAAAGACAATCCGAAAAGGCAACATACTATATAATTTTAACTATTTGATATTCTACAAAAGGCAACTACGGAGACAGTGAAGGATTAATGATTTTCAGGATTTAGAGGGCAAGAAAGAATGAATTGGCAGAGCACAGAGGACTTTTAGGGTATTGAGACTATTCTATAAGATAGGATAATAGCGGATACATGTCATTATACGTTTGTCAAAATCCAGAGTCTATTACATTAAGAGTGAACCATAATGTAAATTCCTGACTTTGGATGATAATGATGTGTCAATGTAGGTTTACTGACTTAAACAAATGTAGCACTTTGGTGAGGAAATGTTGATTGTGGAGGAGACTGGGCATGTGTGGGGTGAGTGGTATATGGAAACTCTGTACTTTCCACTGAATTTTGCTGTGAATAGAAAACTCACTTAAAAATGAAGTCAGTTTTTAAAAACCACAGCAATAAAATGTTTAAACATTATAAAACGATAATAAAAACAAAATAAAGGAGTGAACAATGTCATAAACACATACAAAAATAATGTTTTACCAACTACCTAGGCATCCCTTAACCCTGTCAAGCTGACACAGAAAATTAACCATCAAAATGAATAAACGAAATTATAAAGCAGGGCTGGGCCTAGGCTGAAGTGAGCAAGGCTCTTGGGGCACAAAGTGTCAGGAGGTTCTCCAAAGTGACCCACAAATGGCTCAGTCTTCTGCTATCACTGCCTCGAAATTTTTAACAATTTTTTAACAAGTGGCCTCATTTTCATTTTGTCCTGGACTCTACAAATTTTGCAGCAGGTCTTAACCTGAGAGTGAAATCTTCTTTGAGAGTAAAGCATCTAGGTCACAAAATTGAAGAGAAGCTCACACTCAGTTTTGTATTAAGTTCTCAGACCATACTTTTCACCAAGCTGGGAGCAGAGTGTTTTCTAAAATTTTGTATCCTTGAGACCTCACTTGTTTCCCCCTAACCTGACCCCACAGTGAAACCTGTCTTTAATAACCATCTCCTGCGTTACACAGAATTAGAAAAAGACTGACGTTTGGACTGTCTCTGTTCTCAACATCTTTGAGAAATTTGGTAGTGATAGTGATGGCAGTGACAAGAAGCCTTAAAAGAAGATATTCGCACCAAAGAACAGATGGGAACTGGAGAGATTAATCTGAAAAATTAAAAGGACCTATTTCCACCCCCCACCCCCAGTCTCTCCACCCTTTACTTGTATCGCAGATCCTAGAAATCTCCTGGGAATGCTGTGATGTTCAGTTGCAGATGAAGACTCTATATGCAGAGTCGTGTTTATTCTGGGCCATCTCATAGTTTATTCAGGACACTGAGCATTTGTCTATAGCTAGTCCCTGGTATTGGGCTCTCTGGAAGCCTGCTCTGGCTCCCCAGGTTTCCTGACAGGTAACTCATCCATTTTAAAGCAGAATCACTATCATAGTTCTTTTAATTTCCTGACCAGATCAGGTTAAAAAAAATAAATAAATGTTCCTCTTCCTTATTCCCACTCTCAGTCCTAGGATTCTAAGGGTGACTATCTTTACTGCTAAAGTGACACCAATGTATTATTCATAAGTATATCTAAAAAGGGTCATACCATGGATTCTTACCTTTTAAAAAGTCAGTTTATACCATCATCATTACCAATATTCAGAGGATAGATATACAACTTTCTGAAGTACTGGTCTTTTAGGATTCTCTCTATTGAACAGTAGTTTAATCAATGGAATCCCTTTGGTACTTCAAAATCTATTTTCATACAGGATATCTTACTCATATTTGTTCATGGAAAGTGCAGCCATTACTTTGATCTCATTTGTTTTGTTTTGTTTTTTACTTCTTCATTAGAAGCTTTCATGTTTCATTCATGACCAGAGCATTGCACAGTGTAGCCAACACACAATTTAGAATAGAAAGTTGGAAAAATACACGTGGAAAATTCACGGCAAATGCTAATGTGATGGCTTTTGTTAAGATTGCTGGATTGCAGGCAATGGCACTGCACACTACCTAAGGTAATGAGGGTTTATTGTGGGAGATACATGTGTGTGTGTCTCTGTATGTGTGCGCGCGCATCTGCGTGCATAAAAACTGAACAACTAGGCCATACCTTTTTCACGGAGATTGGAACCAGAAGGTTCTTCAGAATGCAAGACAGCTTCAGGGACCAGAGCCACAGGAATTAATGGATATTTATTCTAATTGCCTGCCATTAGAGCAACCCGGCTATGCTCTGTGAGTCAGCTTCTGTCTGTTTCTTAAATTCTCTCCCAACTGGCCTTTTACCCTCCACTCCCAGGGTCACAAACTGGCAGACCAGAGCAGAATAAACCCGGGAGGCAATTCTTTGTTAAGACACAGCACATGTTGGGTTTTTGTTTCTTTTTTAAAGAAACCGAATTTGAATGTCCTTAAGGCAGTAGTCGCATTTTCCAGTTTGCCATAAGCTGTCCACAGCGGCCCCTTTGGCTGAGGGGTGGGGCGTCTCTTCTGAGGAGAAGGATTGAGCAGAGTAAACACAAGAAAGACGATGCACCCGTTACTGGATGTTCACTGACACATGAGCGGGGCACGCTTGAGTTAGCTGCTTTGTGCCTGTTTCCTTTTATACAGAAGGGGGATAATACTTGGGGCCAGTAGCCCAAGCAGATATTTGAGGGATTAAGCAAAGAGCAGAATGTTGAAGAGACCAAGTAATACACTCAGACAATCTGGGCTCCAAGTGGCCTTTGAACGTAGTAGTACGCCACATAGTAGTAGTTTCATAATCTTAATCTAACCTCTCTAGCTTCTTTTCCCTCTTCTATCAAATAGAGATAATACCTTCCTCATACTCTTATTTTGAGATTTAGATGAGATAATGGTAAATCTACATTTATAAGCAGCGTCACTGACTATAATGACTTAGAGTGGTGAACGATAAAGGGTAGCTGCTCCTTTTAGTTCATGTAAGCCTCATCAAGTAAGCAGTCAAGTCAGTGAGCTCTCTCCTTGAAACTCTCCTGAACCATTTGAACAGTAGGAATTCCCTGGTAATCTTACATCTTAGGGAAGTATTTATAGCTTGCAAAGATTTCCTTGGTTGACTAGCATGTCACTGATCACTCTAATTCCATCCCCCGCTTCGATCACAGTCTCTACTCACACCTGCCTTCCTCCCATGTATCTCAACTCCTTATCTTTTAGAATCGGATCTTTCCATGCCCCGCCCCCCCCCAAAGAGTCTGATATTCCTTCTCAGCACTCACATTTTCAAAGCACAGCAACTAAAATTTGGCAGAAGTCTTCCAAAAATTATGTTCTGTATTTAATCTTCTTCATAATGAAACTGCTCTAAACATGGTTTCTGTTTTATCCATGATGCCAAGTCATTGCTGTGAGCATCTTTATTTTGTTGTATTTTACCAACCTGCTACTTTATTACTCAAGAGCCCTAATAGCACTACAGTTAGTACATTACATTTTTAAAGTTCAAATTGCTAATTTTTTGTATCTATGTCTTTGCTTTCATGCCGCTTGTGTATGTTCTGTTTTTAGTCTTATATCCATTTTAACATAGGGAAGATCTCATATTTGCCAAGAGATTCTGACTTTCTTAATTTCTTACATGCGAGATCTTATTTATTTCTTCAAAGTGAAATTCCTGGGCTTTGTAACTGACATTTTTTTGGTTACCCAGGTGTTGTTGGAGGTGTTTATGGTTTATTTTGTTTTTATTTTCCTTTTCTGTATACTTCTTTGAGCTAGAACAATGACCAGGACTGTCCTTATACGTGGAATCAGAAGGTTACTGTGTGCATTATATAAGAACACTGAAAAGTCTCCTGTTCTTCACCAATATTGGATTCCTCAAGTTTCCTCACATATGTATTAAGGGGCTAGAAATTATAACATTAGACTATAGTTTTAATACTTTTAGGTTTAATGTGAAAAAATAGTATGTGTATCACATATAGAAATTCTAAAAAATTCAAATGATGAACTGAACATCTCAGATAACTATCTCTGAACCAACATACTACATTTTTGTTTTGTTCATGTCAGGTAAAAGAATTTGAAATGAAAAAAAAATGATTAGTAGGTACTTTTACTATGGAATATTGAGCATTATCTAAGAGACCCTTATGGGTTTATCTGATTCTATAAGGATATGTGTCTTTCATTTTCTTTGACTATTTTGTAACACTCTGGAGATAATTTGTGAAGAGATGATGGTGATGCAAATGTTTCCTGTTCACAGAAATGCAAACGAATTTTGGGTGATGGAGATGAAATTGACTTCTAACTTGTTGAAGGCACCAGTTTTGTATCCATCAGCAAATTAATCTCAGCATTCTTTAATGTCTATTCCTCAATTCTCTTTTTAATTTTTTTAACATCTTATGAATTTCTTAAATAGTGAATAAAATAAAAGTAAGCTAAATAAAATCCTTGACATGTTTTATATTTTATTTCATATTTTATAAGAGTCATGATTTGAGCTTTTAAAAAGTCATCCTTCCACAATTTCACTTCACCCATCTGGAGTGGTCTCTTCTCTCTTCTTTCTTTCTTCAATTTCCCTATAACCTTTAGCACTAGGCCCAGTGATCACCCTCTTAGTTAAGTTTTTCCTGATCTGGCAGTGACCTTGATACATGGTCCTTACCTATAGGCACTATGGCCTACGGACATGCAGACTGAGCAAAGCAGAGTTGTGAGCTAGAAAGCAAGCTGGAAATCAGCCTCTGCCCCATCTCTCTCTCCACTCTCATGCTTACCTCACTAGCCTCTGGCTGGGTCTCACTGATGTCCACGGTGACCACCTACATTTTGGGACCTTAGCTTTGGGCAACTGTCAGGGATGGAATCTACCAAGCAGTAGAAAACTAGCTGGGGATCCAGTAATTTGATGAACCACCTTGCTTCTGGCCAGCTGTCTTATTTGAGAGGGATGAGCTCTCTGGGAACGAGGAAGAATGGACAGAGGTCTGAGTGTCACAGGAACAGAAGGTGAATCTGATTAAGGTAACTGCTTCCTTCTACTCCCACACAGGCCCCTCCATCTCAGGCTGGTTTCTCTTGGTTTGGAGAATACATCTTGATGACTGCCGCTGACCCAAAAGCGACCCACCACCATGAATGGTCCACCCTAGGGCAGTAGGGCAGAGCAGGGCACAAGTGTTCTCTCTTCCTAAATAACTGGTTGTGTAAAATTTTTGCTTTTCTTCTAGTCCTGTGAAGACACACTTATTATCAGAACTTTTACAGAAAAAAATTTGTTGATCCTTGCTACAGATTACGAAGTTTTAATTTATGACATGTCTTCCCAAAGGATTATAAACTCCTTAGGGCAGCAAAAGAGTACAATGGTCCACCATGTTCAGTAATTATTAGATGATTAGTTGCTTGCTATACTCTTTAGAATCAAAGTCTTCTATTTCTCTCCATTTAATCTCTTTATAGGTTTATAACTTTAAAGGCTGCATATGTTTCAAAATAAGAGATAACCATGCAGTGTTATTACTTATGTGAGATGTTTAAAGAAAACTTTGAGACTTAAATTGAAAAAAATTTTTTTAAATAACATTTCTATTAGACAGCAATGACTAAAGGAAAGATGTAGGACCAGCCCTAAGTCACAAAGATATTAAAAAAAAAAAAATTCTAAAATAAGGTCTTATTTGGGCACCTGTGTGACTCAACTGTTAAGTGTCTGCCTTTGGCTCAGGTCGTGATCCCAGGGTCCTGGGATGGAGCCTCACATTGGTCTCTCCGCTGCATGGGGAGTCTGCTTCTCTCTTTCTCACTTGCCCTGTTTCTGTTCTCTTTCTTGCTGTCTCACTCTCTCTGTCAAATGAATAAATAAAATGGTAATAAATAAATAAATAAATAAAGTGGGTCTCTCTTAACTATAGGATGTTAATTATTTCATGAGTTTGAAAAGGAATAATCTCCTTTTTTCTAGAAGTTTCAAGATATCTGTCTCCATAAGTTGGACATGAAATTCTTGGCTTCCTCATATGCTCTTTGACTTCCACATATGTAGCCTGTGACTCGGTATGGCACATGCTAGGTGTAGTCCTGAGACAGCGACACTACAAACGTACTTTCTTATTGATATTTATAGAGTGATCTAAGGATTTGGTCAGACAGTGCTCATGTTTCAGAGGTTTTTCTGGTCAATTAACAGACCCCCGCCTTTATTTTAAACAAATGACTCATGCTGCAGTCTGAATTCTACTAATCAAGTCATTCTGTATTTATGAGCTGTAAGGCCATCATGCTCAGGGTAAATTCCATTTATTCTTGAAACACGCTTGTTTGCTTGAGAATTTTGGAACTGCGTGAGATGAGATGAGAGGTATGTTTGAATGAAAAAACCTGCAAAGTGACATATCCTTGATGATAACACATGATGAATTTTTGAAATTAAACTTCTCTGTCAGATGGGTTCCAGAATAATCTATTGCTTGTTGTCTCCTGAGATAGCCATAGCGAGGAGTTCCCGGGAGGTATGGATGGTCATGTGAATAGGCATATTCTTAAACAAATATTAGCTATGAATATTTAGCTAGATCCCATATGCTTGGTAGGGAATAATTCTTACTGTTTAAATTATTACTGTTAAGACACAATTTTAAGATTTTCAGAAGAGTTGCTTAGCTGTTTGGAGCATGATGCCAGGGAAGTTGAGCCAGTGTTCTGTGTGTATATATGAAAGATACTTTTACATGGTTAAAAACTGTATGTCCCCAAAATTAGACTTTAGTATCCTCCCAGCTCATAAGAAAAAGGTTTGCATTTGCAAAGCAGGAAGTGGGATGGTTCAGAGCTTCCCACCACTGATGTCATCTTCCTGTACAAAGGACTGAGCCTTTTAGCAAACTCTAGTTTTTATCCATTATGAAAAGCTTCTCCTATTTCATGTAAAAGAAATTCTGGAATGTTCCTGTTCATCTGGAATGGAAATAATAATGAAAATAATCTATATGAACTTAGGAAACATTTTTTAAACTCTCTATACCCCCATGAGACTAACCAAATGAGCACATATCCCTCAGGAAATAAAAGTCCTTTAGGAAATAAAAGAACAAGGCATATGAAAAACAGGCCAGCCACCAACATTTAGCATTTAGTGGAGCGGGGAGTGGGATCTAGAAGGCCATTTCCTAAGAAACCATTATTAGACATGGGCTTTCATATGGACTTCTCCTTTTCTTTTTTGTGTATGGGTGGAGGGAAATTCAGCAAAATTGAAAGAACAAACTTTTACATTACTATTCTTAAGAATGTATTTGGAACGTACAACAAACAAAAGGTTTCTGATTATTTTGAAGCAAAATTAAATTTGGGTAGCTAGCCTGCAAAGGACAGGGAGTGAC
Source organism: Neogale vison (assembly GCF_020171115.1). Taxonomy (NCBI): domain Eukaryota; kingdom Metazoa; phylum Chordata; class Mammalia; order Carnivora; family Mustelidae; genus Neogale; species Neogale vison. The sequence continues at coordinate 53,869,379 of NC_058096.1, forward strand.
ATATTGGCAAGACAGTCTCTCTTGAGCTGCAAATTTAAGCAGTGGCCAGAACCATGTTTCAAAAGCTTCAAAAAGAAGAATCAGATCTCCTGGGGCAGAGGGTGGGGGGGAGACTGTATCAAATTTAAAATACATTCTCTGTATTTCACCTCAACCACTGAGTAGCAAACAAATGGACAAGATAGATGGAAATCAGAAAACAAACTGAGGTAACTTCAGTCAAGGATCCAGAGGGGAGCGCAAAGAAGGAAATCAGCGTTTGCTGAGGATCTATCATATGCTAGAATCAGTGTTAGCCACTTTATATTCAAATTCATTTAATAGTTACAATAATTCTACAAGGTATGTATTAAAATTTCTATTTGAGATGAAGGAATAGAGGCTCAGAACTTATAAATGATTTACCCCAGGTCACATAGCTAGAAACTATGGAGTTGGAATTAAAATCCAGGTCTGCAAGATGATGACCTTTAGCGTATCATCACATTGTGACAGAGGAACACACAAGTAGATCCCAATAAATATATATGAGTTCTTAAATGTTATAGAATCATAGACAGCATGCTGTCATTTTAGTAAGGTAACCAATAGGAATTTTTTGGTTTAAGTTTTCCTGTGTCTCCTAGAAATAATATTCTTTTGACTCAAGAAATCTCAAAGAATTCTTGTTTATTCCTTGGAGTATAAGTTTTAGTTGAACATACTTCTTTTGATCTTTCTAGGATTAACACAAATTACTCAGCCTGAAAGATCAATAATTATTGGCTTTCTTTGCATTCCCTAGGTTTGTGTTTTATGATGAGCTGATTTGATGTGTTAGCACGGCACAATGAAAACGTGAAATGTGAAATGGCATCAGGGACTCATGAGTGATGGCTAGGTAACTAGCAAATTATGGAAAGACTTTTTTTTTTTAAAAGTTTCAGGAAGAGAGATGTCACCTTCCATGCCAGGAGAAAACATCATGCTTATTTGACAGGATATCACCCTAACAAAACATTATTAAGTCACAGATGTCAGCTCAAAGTCTCATATATAGATTAATATGGTGTTCCTTGTCTTTTTAGTTTTGGTGGAAAGGACCTAAATAATCCCCCAGAACTACAGTACTGATACAATTAGATATTCACATAAACTTTCCCGTTGTAAAGTTTTAATGAACAGGTCAACAAATGTGACTCCTTGTGTGTTCTGGAAGAAAACTGCCACTACTTTACAAATAAAGAGTACCTTTCCAGCCACTAAGTTTGCAAAAGGTATGCTACTCCTGAAGCAAATCTCCTCATTTTGTCCTTCTCTTTCTCAGTGCTACAGCCATATCACAGTTTGCTCATTTAAAACTGTCCATAAAGGGGCGCCTGGGTGGCTCAGTGGGTTAAGCCGCTGCCTTCGGCTCAGGTCATGATCTCAGGGTCCTGGGATAGAGTCCCGCATCGGGCTCTCTGCTCAGCAGGAAGCCTGCTTCCCTCTCTCTCTCTCTCTGCCTGCCTCTCTATTTGTAATCTCTCTCTGTCAAATAAATAAAAAAAAAAAAAAAAATTTTTTTAAACTGTCCATAAAGGGGTGCCTGAGTGGCTCAGTTGGTTGGGCGACTGCCTACAGCTCAGGTCGTGATCCTGGAGTCTCAGGATCGAGTCCCACATCGAGCTCCCAGCTCCACAGGGAGTCTGCTTCTCCCTCTCACCTTCTCCCCTCTCATGTTCTCTCTCACTTTCTCTCTTTCTCTCAAATAAATAAATAAATAAATAAAAACTGTCCATAAACACATATGCATGTTCAAAAGCAGTATGCTCATTGTAGGATATGTAAAATTTCAAAGAACCTAATTTTTTCAAAATTTATTAATACCTATCAATATGCAATATCTATTAAGATCTATTTTTAGCCCTAATATTTTTTGCATTCAACCTATTATAAAACAGAAAATAGCAAGTGCATTTCATTTTCCATCCTTGACTAGTCTTACGTCTATAACCTATTTATGCTTTCATTCATCTAAAACATTAGATATCAGCACCAGATATGTGCCAATCACTGTTTTAGGTCTCGGGAACGCAAACAAGATGGAGCCCAGCATGCCCAAGACTCAAACTCTAGTTAGGGAGTCAAATACACAAACAACGACAAAATAATGGGGAAGCACACCAAAGACCCGTAATAGGCATCACAACTATAGTTTTTCTAGAGAAGGTAACATACTGATTTTTTTTGAAATTACTACTTAAATTTTTATCTAGATGCGAATTCCTGTACATAGGAGTTTCTAAGACCACGTCTTCCCAAAGTGTATATAGTGTGGTGAGGACTAATCTGTGTGTTTGTCTGTTTTGTTTCTCCTATCCAATTATATACTGCCACACTAAAAGTATTTCTGTAACAATTTATGCATTTATCTCATCATGATCTGTCACCAACACTTTTCTGACCAGCTTTAGCCCACAGATCCAAAATTAAGTAGCACTGACTTAGCTTGCAGGGAACTAAATTACAATACTTGGCCTTACTTCGGTGGCCCTCAGATGACAAACTAAAGGATTTCTAGGGCTATTCCCAACACTCCTGGAAATAATATTTTCCAACAGTTCCATAGTTCCTGCTATGAAACAGGCATTCTACACACACACACACACACACACACACACACTCCCCAACCTCTGCAGGGGGATTACTTTAGTCCCAATTTCACAAAGATACTGAGATCACACACTTAGGAAGTATCTGAGCTGAGATACTAACCCAGAAACTCTAGTTCTCACCATTAAGCTGGGCCACAGGGTGAGAGCATGGCCCTTGTCTTTTTGAGGCAGATTTCTTTTCTTCAGCAGAGAAACCTAGTTAATCATCCCTGTCTCATTTCCGCAGAAAATTTTCTCATGAAAATGTGAGTAGTGTGCTTGTTAAGTGAAAAGAAGTGACATTCCAATAGTGAATGGTTTTCTAAAATGAGAGATTTGCTTGTAAGTCTTGTGTCACTGAGGTCATTAAAATTAGACACAGTTTCCTTCCCCGTGTAGGTTCGTGCGCTATGGGAGTACAGCGCCCATATGGACCCCCAAGAAAAGAGTAAGTACAGGGACGCCTGGGTGGCTCAGTTGGTTAAGCGGCTGCCTTCGGCTCGGGTCATGATCCCAGGGTCCTGGGACCCAGTCCCACATCCCCTCCTTGCTCAGCGGGGAGCCGCTTCTCTCTCTCCCTCTGCCTGCTGCTCCCCCAGCGTGTGCTCTCTCTCTGTGTCAAATAAATAAATAAAATCTTAAAAAAAAAGAAAAGAAAAGTGTAAGTACAACCAGTTACGTCAAAGCTCTAACCCAGGTGGTGCCTTGTGTAAAGGTATTTTGTAGATGTGGCTAACATTGACAGTCAATTGACCTTAAGTAAGGAGATTACTCTCAGTAACTTGGGTGTGACTTAGCTAATTGGTTGAGAGGTCTTAGGAGCAAAAGTTCCCTGAAGAACTTCCTCACGACTGGGACATCAGCTCCTGTGTGGAAGTTTCCAGCCTGCCAGCCTGTACTACAGATTTGAATTTGCCTGCCCTCACAACTGCACAAGCCAATTCCTCAAAAGAAATACTTTTATTTGCATATATTTCTATATTTATTTATACGTGTGTGTGTCTGTGTGTTTGTGGTTATATATGGTTCTGTTTTTCTGGAAAATCCTGACTGATACACCCTTCCCCCTGGTTGTCATCGAAATTATTTCATTGTCCTTAAATACTCTTAAGGGATCTATGAGGAAGTTAGAAAATTCAACTTGAAACTATCTGTGTAGAAGTGTAGAAGCCTGGGTGGCTCAGTGGCTTAAGGATCTGCCTTTAGCTCAGGTCATGATCCAGGACCCCAGGATCGAGTCCCACATCGGGCTCCTTGCTCATCGGAGAGGCTGCTTCTCCCTCAGCCTGCCTCTCCCCCTGCTAAAATAAAATCTTAAGAAAAAGAAACTTTCTGTGCTATACACATGGGTATCTTTTTCAACTTTTAAGTTTAGTTACCTTTTTACTTTCTATTTTTAGTAATGAAAACCTCTTGCAAAATCCAAAACAAAATATAGAATATGTCACAGGCATGACTCTCACTTCTGCATCGCAGTCTGTGCTGACAGTTTCAAAATATTCAATCCCTTCATTAATATTTTCATTTAGCAAATAAATAGAACAAACATGTCAGAATTATTAAATTTTAAAGTAAGAGTACTTTCTCTTAATTTGATTTTCTCCTCTGTGCAATGGGAATAAAATATGTTGATTTTCTGCCTCAAATGAATACATATTTTAAAACTTCAAAGTATTTAGAGTAAAACCATACATAGAAAACAGTCTTGTTCTGCTTTATTTTTTTTTCAATTTATTTATTTTCGGAAAAACAGTATTCATTATTTTTTCACCACACCCATACAATCTGTGCCTCTATAATACCCACCACCTGGTACCCCGACCTCCCACCCCCCACCCCTTCAAAACCCTCAGATTGTTTTTCAGAGTCCATAGTCTATCTTGTTCTGCTTTAAATAGTTACTATTCCTTTTTAAAATTCTGGTATGTGTAAAAAATTGTGAAAGCAAAAATAGTCAATTATTTTATCATTACTTTAACTAATAACTAATAATTTGTTTAATAATTAAAACCATAAAACTCCATTTTTTTCTAAAGTGAATTTTTATTATACTTTAGGTCTCATATTTTAAAGAAAATTTCACAAGAAATTAATTGCAGAAACCAAACCACTTCTTTATCTAATTTAAAGAGCCAGACTGGTATCTGGTGGCCAGATACCAGTCTTAGAGTGTATCCTTTTGAAGTTATTGTGTTCCTTCTGGAAAGATTTATTAGGAGACACTTTCCAAGAAAGTGATGAAAAGCTATTAATAGGTTATTGAAAGTGCTTTGTCAAGGGAATATTTAACTTTTTGTAAAATACAAGATTAATTTAACGGTTAAAAAGAAGTCACTTGTTACTCCAACATCATGTATTGTCTATTTCAAAACTCTCACACTGATTTTCCATGCCCCATTCCCTTTGTCACATCTTCTCGATTGTTCCATTGGAATCAATGGAGTCTAATGATTAATTGTACCCCAAAGCAGCTCCAGAGCTTTTGGGGTAAGAGCGGCTGCACCAGACATCTGGTGTGTTAGCTATCAGCAGATCAGCCACACAGCAGCCGATGACAGCAGACAGGACCCCACAACAAGAACATCCGCCTCAGGTGCTTATTTATAATGCAAGACTCAAGGCACACATGCTGCCTTGAAAAAGCCGAGCTTTGGGCTGCTGGGGAATGGTAAGCAGTCCTCCCAAACACCTAACAGCAGTGCGTGCGCTGTCTGCCTGACTGAGAGGTAGAGGCACACTGAGATAAACCTCTCTGGGACAGGATTCATTCGAGGGCTCAAGAAAAATCCATGCATATGTTGATTAACAGCAGTAAATTAACACTACATTTCTTTGTTAGGGTCACAACTTCAGAGTATTGTGTTTTAACCTCTTTTAAAAATAGCTCCTTTCTTTTATTCTTACAGATTCACCGAAATATCTCCCCAGGGCTACTGCTCCTGTGAGTCTAACTCACAACGTCCCAGCAGCCAGTAGGAGCAAACCGAAAAGTCCAGATTCCACATATCTTTTTATTACCGCTGACCCCGGGCTTCTTCAGATAGTAGCAGATAAAGTTCAAAACAGTAATTTCCCTCAGCAAATAGGAATTGGAAGTCTAGAGAGTTAATAGGGCTTTTTCATCTCAACCCAACTCTGTGATCTAATTTCAGATAGCAGGAAATATGCCAACTTTAGCGGCTAATTAGAGTTATTCACTGGAAATTATTTGTAGCCAACCCTTAATCTCTTATAGCAAAGTGCACTGACAATCTTGGCTGTGTTAAGTGCTGGCAACGTGAATGTCGGAAAGGCTCTCAGGAAAAGGGTGCAAGAAAAAGTGGTTGCATTTAGATTATGCAATTTGCTTGGCTGAAAAACCTCTCAGACGACACCATGCTAATTTTGGCTAAATTTAGCGACGGTTCACGTTTTTCCACTCACAGGCTGGAAACCCATTTTTGCAGGGGAAGGGAGCTTTAGTGGGGTGTCTTTCTCTGACAGATCGCAAAACCGAAGAACAGATCCTGAGTGGACTGATACTTGCATTGCAGAAAAACTAGGATGGTATTAGATTTATTACATTTGAATTGCTCTGGGATTTAACCAAAAACCTCTGCTTTTGTCGCTACAGTTATACTGAATTGGGGGTTTAATATTCTTTTACCAGAGGGGAGCTCAGCCTAATGTAAACTTTATGAAGTCAGGAGGTTTGGCAGTTTGGTTCCCAGCGATATCCCCAGAGCTCGCGGAGGGGTGTGGCACAGGAGTCACTTACAGTATCTTTGTTAAGTGAATATACAGGAGGGGAGGCTTAGTCTCAAGTGAGGAGAGGATGCCACTGTTTTGAGATCAGCAGGCAAGCCCAAATCCCTGGTTTCAAAGAAGCTCTGGATAGGAATAAACCCAGGAACTCTTGGCTCTCAGCCACGCCCTGTGCTCCCTTCCTTCCTCCTCCTCGCTCTCACTATTTTACTATTTTACTCGCTCTCACCATTTTACTAAAATGGCTTTACTTGAACTCTTGACAAGCAGGAAAGTTTGGCAGAGTCAATGAATGACCTTTCATACCATATTGACTCTAGGGCAAGAAAACTTACTTTCCCCCACAAGATCACTGCTCTGAGGCCGGATTTTTAAGAACAAAAAGCAGCATTAAATCATGCAAGGCAGTTGCTTCCAAAAGGGGCCCTTAAAAAAAGCCAACAACAATAACAGAACAAGGGCAATAACCTACAGAGTCAGCAGATTTCGTCTTGAGCACTCTCTGACTAAACTCTTTTCTCATTTTTATCCTTCCCTGTGTTTCTTGCCCAAAGGCACCTATTTCACCTGACACTCCTCTCTCAAGAAAGGATTTCATAACTCATTTGCTTTGAGTTAAAAATGAAACTTTATTCCTATCCAGAGCTCTTATAATCTTAAATCAAAGGGATCTACTTCTAACTGGATAAGAATGTTTTGGAGATAAGAGACCAACTCAGAACTTTGAAATCCTATTATTCATTCCCTATGATATTAATGAATATTAGCAACAAAAAGAGCATCATGGTCTAGTTGTAGAAGGAAGCATGTAAATCCAATTATAAATTTCTATAACTAGTTCTAACAATGTGAGTATGTGCACTATGATTAAACCAAGGTGATCAGTTTGCCGAGGTATTCTGAAAAAAAAAATCATTATTTTATGAGTCAGCTTTTTTCATTGTTAGATAATTTTAATAATTAAAAAGAGTTTATCCTCTTGTTGAGCTGAAGACTGCTTCCACGTGTTTTACACATTAGCCTAGTACTGGCCCCTGGAGTAGAAAAAGCTCACAATTCTTCAGATGTCTTAGCTGGATACGTTTTGGTTTTCTTTTGTTTTGTTTTGAAGGAGTACCTATTTCCTCAGCATCTGAACAGTCCTTCCTTTGTCTATATGTAACCACTGCCCCTTCCCATTTGAAGCAACGGACCACCCGGCATCTGTTCTAACTTAGCAAGCATCTAGCATGGCAGCAGCTGGTAAGGGGCAATGAATTTTTCTCTAATAATGAATGGACTGTCATTCACTTGGTAGGACCTCTGCTCCACTTCATTACTGAACATGAAATTGAATATCAGATTAGGGGCTGGAGATGCGAAATTTCAAGCACAAAGCTCCTTCTAGGATAAAGACTTAGGCTGTTTTCTGTGGCATTTGACTCTGCTGGTAGCCCACGGCAGTCTGTCTCTGCAATGGGCTGGGATCATTGAAAGGAAAGGCAAGCACTGAGCAGGCTGCTGAGTTGTTTTATCCCTAAAATTCTAGAGGAAAGTTCACGATAAATGTCAATCATGACAGGACTTTAAGGACCCTGAAGTTCTCCCGAGAAATCCAGATAAGAAATATATGAATAGATGATATTTACAGCAGTAATGCAGAATGTTAATTAGAAGATGTATGTTTACGTGCTCCTGGTGAATACAGCCTTTGGGGAGGTGATTTGGCAAAGTAGCTAATATCTGAAAATGTGTGTGTGCTTTGATCCAGCAATATTTGGAGCATGATCAGGGATATGTGCAAAAATCCCCCCTTATAAACATTTATATAGAAGCATAAGTTTTAACAGCAGAATATTGGGGCAATTAAATACTTGACCACAGAAGATTGCTTAAATTAAATTAGTTTATTTATATGAGGGAATACCAGGAGTCATTGCAAATCATGCTGTAAAATACTTAATGATTTGGGGAAATACTCATTATTGAATATTAAGGAAATATAGCAGATTGTAAAAATTATGTACTGTGATGTGATTTAAATTATGTAAAGCATTATATATATGCAAATGGAAAAACTCAACATATTCATGTATATACATCAATATGTTATATCTGATTCCTTAGGTATAGGGATTAGACTATTTATTTTACTTTCTTCTTTGTGCTTTTTCTAGATGTTTCATATTTTACATGAGGATGAACCACAAAAAAATTTCCTTTATTTAAATGTGTGTGATCTGCAAATGTCCATTTCATAGTGTTGAACTTACGTAATTAGTGTGAGTTATTTGTGTAATAAAAATTAAATTAGGTTGTTTGTTTAAGAAATAATCTTCCCAACACACAGGGTAAGACACTGATCTCCCAGCACTTGTGTTGGCTTCTGCAATAATAGCTAGAAACCAGGCTTGTGCTTTTGTTTTCCAGCACCTTCTCTGTTTACTCTAGTGTGGATACAAAAAAAAAAAAAAAATCATTTCCTAAGTATGCTGTAAACTAAAAACATTTGGTAAACACTGGTTAGATCAACAAGAGATTTTTTTTTTCTTTTTTGTTTTTGGATGGGATTGAAAAAATAAAAGATTTTTAGTATTGTCTCTGGAAAGTGTCTCAAATGCAGGATTTCCCTTTTTTTTTTTTTTCCAAAAAAATCTGTGATGCCAGGAAAGGATTGGTTTACTCTGTCCTCAAAAGAATTTTTCTGCTCCTATCATTAAAAGGGAGAGCTGGACTCACAAAATGAGATTGAAATACAAAACTCTTATTCCACAACCTCCCCCTCAACCCATCTAACCACACTCCCATTTGCAAAGTCTCTCACTTCACTAGCAATCACTGAAATCCTAACTACAGAGGGTTTGAGCCAAGCTGTGGCATTGTGGCATATAGATTTGCAAGACTAGGATTGGTGTCATAGGGTAATCATAACACTGCTAAAGCACTGAGCTGGATCATATGACTCTAAGACTTCAAGGAGGGAACATACCAAATGGCATGGCTCAAAAAGGGCATAGCTTACGAGGCTAATTTACTTTCCTTTTATTGGATGACTAGTGCAGCTGGTAGGTTTTGAGCAATCAGCTAAACTTAGAATTGTGGTCAATAGAAAAGTCTTAAAGTCTTGGCTGTGTGTCCAGATTCACATTGGTAAATTGTCTGAGCTTTGACTACACAGAAAATTGGGCAACTGTCCTCGGATATTTAGAACAGAGTTGGAAGAATCCTTGAGGTTTTCTAATCTAACTGCCCACCCAATGAATAAATTTCCACTAAAAAACACTTGATGGATGGTATCAGACAGTCTCTGCTTGAATGGAAAGAAAGTTTACTACTCCATGAATCAGCGTTTTCCATTGTTGGAACTGAAAAAAAAAATTCCATATTAGGGAGCTGGTATCTGCCTTGCTATTGGTTTTTACACGGTTCTACTACTGCCATCTAAAGAAGAAAATATTTACTTCCCCTTTCACATAATAGACTTTCAAATACTTGAAGTCAACAATAACGTGGTGGTTAAATCTTTAAAAATACCAGAAATGAGAAGTCTTCTTTTTTTTTTTTAAGATTTTACTTATTTATTTGACAAAGACAGAGATTTCAAGTAGGCAGAGAGAGAGGGGGAAGCAGGCTCCCTGCTGAGCAGAGAGCCTGATGCTGGGCTCTATCCCAGGACCCTGATATCATGACCTGAACTGAAGGCAGAAGCTTAACCCAAGGAGTCACCCAGGCATCTCAGAAATGAGAAGTCTTGAGAAACAGAGTACGTGCTGGCACAAATGTGTTTACATTAAGTATAAACAAAGACTGTGTCTGCTTTTTGGGACAATTATTTTTTAGAACACTTTTAGATTTACAGAGTGACCAAGAAGATAGTGCAAAACATCCCTACATACTCTGATAGATCACACCCAATTTCTTTAACAGATATCTTACATGAGCATAATAAATTTATCACAATTAATAAACCAATACTAATACATTATTATTAACTAACATCTATACTTTATTTCAGTTTCCTTAGTTTTTACCTAATTTTTTTTTCTCTCTTTCAAGATCCCATGCGGGATATAACATTACATTGAATTACTGTGTCCCTTTAGGCTTCTCTTGGCTGGAGAGTTTTTGAATTTTCTTGATTTTGATATCCTTGACAGTTCTGGGGAGTATTGGTCAGATATTTTGTAGAATGATCCTCTATTGGGATTTGTCTGGTATTTTTCTCAAGTTTAGAGTGAGGTTATGTGTTTTGGGGAGAAAAATCACAGAAATAAAGTACCATTTCATCACATCACTTCAAAGGTACAAACTATCAATAGGAAGTCTTCATTGATATTGATCTTGATCATCTGGCTTAGGTAATGTTTGTCAAGTTTCTCCACTGTGAAATTTTTCATTTTTCTCCCATTCCCTACTGCCTCTCTATTTGCATCCCTTACTTGAGGAGTGGGGAGTTGTGATTTCCCTCCTTTAGAGTATACCATCTCTATAGCTTAACTGGAATTCTTCTGAATGAGAAATTCATCCCTTCTCCATCACTTATTCATTCACATATTTATATCAATTTATGGATTTGAATACTTATTTATATTTTGGGTTATAATTCAACATTACTTATTAATTTTGTGGCTCAACTTGTTTTGGTTTTGACCATTATAAACACTTTTATTTGCCTCTTACATCCCTTTTATGTTTCCTCATCAATGTAGGTTGGTTTATGGGTTGTTGTTGTTGTTTGTTTTGGGGCACCTTCTTACTTTTTTGGACTATAAAATCCTCCAGGATTATTTTATATATTTAATCCCCTATGCCTAAAATCAGACATTTCAGACAGTTCCCCCCAGAAGCCTCATTTTTTGTTTTCTCAGGTTTTTTTACATTGAAAAAATATTAGAAGTCAAGTTCTGGGTGTTGGGTGTGTTTTTTCCTACTGGAGTGTTGTTTATTTTAGGCCCTTTCAGCTGACCCGATAAGGGGATATATGTGTGCATATAAGTCCATGTATATTCACATATTTATAAGCATTTCTATATGTAAGTATACATATATATGTATATATATGTATGTATATATAGTGCATTAAGTTAAACAAAAGTTCATACTGATACCTCCAATTCTAATCCACTGCCACATGGGTCATTCTACCCTCCTGTCCCTGACCTTCTGTAAACTCCCGCTGCAACAGTAATAAATGTGGCTCTCATCATCTGCATCCACTTACTTCAATGTTCAGTTCTAGTAGACAAGCACAGCAGTTTCAAAATTGTTTGCCTTTACCCCTATGGAAAACAACTTTATCAAGATTATTATAATGCTTCTGTGCAGTTTGTCTTTAGATTTGCAGATAAGATTGTTTTTAATAAGCAGGTTTATTAAAACATAGTTAATACTTTTCAACAGCTCCTATCTTACATTCAAGAGCAACAGATTGCTATGGTTGATAGTATATTGCTTGCCTGCTAGAATTTAAACTTTGAAGAGGCTCTCCTGTCAATTTATTTGTGAACTTAACATTGTTCTTTATAGGGAAGAGGGCATGGCATTAATAAATACATTTCAACTGACTCCGAAGTAGCAAATTAGGCAAATTTACCGTGTTGATGGGATCATCAGCAGACCGCAGGTAGAGGTCAACAGCAACAAGGAAGTGAAAAGGTGGAAAAGAAAGTTGGAAAATAAGAAGCCTACCACCTAAGGGGCATCAGAGATGCCGTAATTCTTCAAGGAGATGTCTCTAAAGGTTTTCTCATTATTTCAGACACCAGTTCTCTAAATAGGAGAGCACAGCGCCCTTCTGTCTAACCATTAGAACCAACTGTTCCAGCAAATAGAGGACATCTGCAGTTTAGAGGCCATTTGTTGATAAGACCTTCATAAAAGTCTATAACTAACAAGCCAATGTTTACCAGATTAGGTGTGCCTGCCAAATCCTGTTGCTGAATCCCCTCCATGGCCATGCTGCCAGTGCTTCCCTATTCACTTCCAATATCTTGAAATAAAAGAAAGAAAAATTGTGGTGGAAAAAAATGCCTGACTGTTGGCCTGGAGACCTAGGCCCTTGCTCCTGTTCTGCCAATTAGTATCTGTGTGCCTTTGGGCACATCACTGACTCTGCTGGCTTTTCTGTAAAATAGATAGATGGACCATCAAATAAGATTCAAGGTGAGTCAAGCTTTTAATGATTTTCAGTAGGTGAAGCCGGTCTTTAGTAAGGTTAGTTCTTGACTCTGCCCTCTTTCTTCATTAAAAGAAGAAAGGAATTCATTCTCATCAAGGAATAACCTCTTATTCAATTCTGTCTAATGAAATTCAGTTCAATACAACAAATATTGAGATCTTATTAAGTGCCAGACATTGTACTGGGCACTAGGATAAACTCCTTTTGAAGATAAACAAGGTCCCTTCCCTCATGGAGCTTATAGTCTAAGAGAAAAAACAAATCATTAAACATGTACCTTACAATGAAGTATAATAGGGGCTTTGATGGGTAAAGAAGGGCAATAAAAAGTACTTAAGAGCCCCAAACTTTTAAAAATGTGTTCTCAGGAAAAATCTGAAGCACACTCACTCTAATGAGGAAATGTCTATGAATAATTTAAAGATTGTCCCCATCAGGGGAAAAGAATCTATGCTTTACAGGTGAAAGCTTTAATCTATTGAAAAGAATCCCCCAAATGGGCAATGTTAGGCATTAGCAAACCTATGAGTGGATCAAAACAGCTCCTGATGGTCTCTTACTCTGCCTACTCAGCGTATAGCTGGATCTACCAGCACTGTCCAATGGTGGGGAGATCTATTCATCTTGTGGCTGCCCAAGACAAGCCCTTCTAAGTAAATTCCCTAATTAAAACTGCTACTTACCAATTCAGAATAGAAATATTCATGGTGAGAGAATATGCTCACTAACTCTATCCATATAGCTGCCATGTTCCAGCAAAAAGTGAAGGAAAGCATCCAGACATGGTTAGTGCGGTTATGGGTTATGGGGGGAGATGGCATTTCTCTGATTAGGAAGGACACAGAAAAAAATGAACAACATCACCACATACCCTACCTTCCAGAAGTGCCCCATGGTAACAAAGGCTAACAAACTCTCTCTCCTCAAGGCCAAATGGGTATATTCTCTTTTCCACTGGCAGCATCATTTGGTCACTGTCTTTGTCCCCTCCATGGGCAGAAGACTTTTGAGCACACAAAGAAACGCTTACCAAATTCACCCCAAAAGCATTAAAGATAGCTACCAAAACCTGTCTTTATTGAAGACTGAAATGTCTCTAATGAGAAAAACCGTTCTCCAAAGTAGAATGGCCTTGGACAATATTATCACCTTGAAAGGGACACCTTTGCTATTACCCAGACAGAATGCTGTGTTTGTACCTGACGAGTCAGATAATGTATCAGTCACCTTAAGCAAGTCATAGGAGGACACAAGTAAATACTCCATGTGAGGGGATGTAAATCCCACTGATGTAAATCAGAGGTTCCAATCTTGGTGGAAAGACTTGTTACTTATTTGGGGGAATCATTATCTCACCTGTGTTTTCTCTTGCACGTGGCTGAATGGTTGCTGTGATTATTTGCCCTTACAGCCAGATATCCGCCGAAGGAGTCACTTCTCAGTTTCCTGAAATCCCTTCCTTACTGTGTAGGGCACATTGCAGAAGACAAGGGATTTGCCTGTAGGATTGTAGGACCCAGTCATGATGGGGAAAGTGTTAGAGGAGGTCATTGAGAGGCCATAACTGGACTTTGACCCATAAGAAGGATTCCCACAGTCCTCCACTCCTCCCCGCCTCCGCATCCTTGAATGTACCTATGTTCTGCCTGTCAATTGGATCACTAGAGCCATTTTCAAGGATATAGCCAGAAAGAGAAATATGTGGCTGCAGTCTTCTCAACCGTAATGTGACTTTACCCAGGTAAGTCCCCTCTATATAAATTTTATGTTTTTGGAGGGTGGGTGCAGAGGTCTACTCATTTTTCCACGTTCAAGAGAAGCATCGTAAGTAAGCTCCCTTGCTTATTAAAGCCAGCGCCTGCCCATCTGGAGTGGCTGCCTCTTTCTTCCATCTCTTCTTGCCCTCCATGTGCTGGGCCCAGTTTCAGATTTCATCCAGGAAGCTCCTGAGTTTGCAGACCAGCACATGTCTTATCTTAAAGTTGCCCTTTTATCCCAAGAAATGTAAATATTCAGTATTATTGAGACAAGAAGTCCCTTCAATCAGCTTGTGACTTTGCCCAGAAACCCTGCAAAGAGTGCAACCTGCTGTAAGTGATAACAAATTCTTAATTTACTATAATCTCTTCTTCAATCGGATCTGCTGCTGCAGCCTTGTGCCCAAGCGGATAGCTCCCTTATCTGAACTAATTCAGAAAATAAAAGGTGGTAAAGCTGAATTTCTGCCAGTCTTCCTCCAGCCAGGCCCTTCTACTTAAAAGGTCTCAAAGAGCCAGCCGCCTGTCCAGAGCATCTCCAACATGACTATGGAGTAAAAGCCCAGCATAAGGACTTAAGGACCAGGAATTAAAGCAGAAGAAAGAAGAGAAACGCTGGTTTTGACTTTGAGAAAACACCCAGGCCATTTAAGCACTAAGCCCCATTAGTGATGCCACAGCCCAAAGTGACGATCACATGTATTCGTGTCAGACAGACAGGAAAGAATAAATACTACTTCCTGCTGAACAGCAGTTCCTACTTTCACTCATTATATATCCTTAGAGATAATGCCTTCTTTTCAAATCTGTCACTAGACTGATTCTGAATTCACTTTGTCATTTGTAAATCAAGAAAAGATCTGAGTTTCTTCCTCTGCGGACCCAGTTTAGTATGCATACTAAATGGCATAGTAAACCTTGTGTTTTGCCTCTTTTTAGAGTTCAAGACTTACCTGTATTTTCTAAAATGCTTCCTCTTGACTCATATTTATTCGCATATTTAAGAATCACCAGTTGTGGTTTTGCCTTCCACATCAAGCACTTAGGGTGTGGGCACATGTTCTGCTTTTCTGAACACAGTTGGTCCACACTCAAGTATCAGTACCAGGGCTGTTGGCTGCAGTGAAGTCTTGGAATGAGCAGTTCCAGGTGGAAATTGGAGAGGAGTCCCGGGCATTCTTGTCATTCCTTCCTCAGCCGTTCTTCTCTCCTCCGTCTGCTGAGTAGCCAGGAAGGCCTGAACAGTGCAAATAGCATCCAGGCTGGGCACCATGGCCTGGAGACCAGACTTAACCTAAAGGAAGACAACTGTTCTTTCAAAGAGTGGGTGGTGAATGTTGAAGACAAGGGATCAAGGAGTAGAATGAGAATGGGCTAAGTGCTAAGAAGGAGAAGCCTCTTCCCTACTGACTCAATACTCACCTCCAACAGACCTATGATACAAACTTTGCTCTGAGAGATGTCACCAAGAAATACGGTGAGCTTGCCAATGTCAGGCTAGGCTTCTTTGTCTCCCTCTATTACAGCCTGTCTTTTGGCCAAAGGTCTTTCTAGTTTCTGAGATAGAAATGAATGTATAGTATTAAACTTGGGCCTCTGGACACTGCTTTAGGGTAGGCAACAAGAATTGAGAGGTGGAAGTCTGCGGGAAGAGTCCTCTTCAACAGATGATACAAGCTTAGTCCATCAGTCAATCCATACTTACCCAAAACTTACGTGTGGGTCTGACCTCTGGTGCTGCCATGGTAAGAGAAGAAGCCGGGAAGATAGTCCTACTTTGCAAGAAACTCATATTTAATCAGAAAACGGTTGAAAAGTTTTGTCCCTCTTGAAAGCTAGTTAACAAGACTAAAATTATCATTTACTCCTTTGTTGGTTTTCATAGTATAGCTATTTACCAAACATATTTATTTTCCTCTGTTTTTTGGAATAAGTAATATATGCATCTGGTAAAAATTCAAGATGTGTAAAGCCATGCACAATGAAAACAACTCTCTTCCCCACCCAAATTCCTCCGTCTTCTGGCTCCCCTAAATCTCAGAGGATATTTGGATATCAGTATTTGATGTAACTATTATATTTATACATACATACACACATACATGTGTGTAGATAAATAAATAAATAAATATACACATAAAATGCCTTGTCTTGAACTTGACTTTTTAAAGAAAATCTATACATTAAGCTAGGTATCTTGAAGATAGTCCTGAGTACATATAGTTCTGTACCTGCTTTTTATTTTTTAAACTATAAAGACTTCCCATGTATAGATCATCATTATTTATTTATCCAACTCCTTATCAAAGGATATTTAGGTTATTGCCAAACTTTTGTTATTGCAAATTATGCTAAGATTAATTTGCCTCTGTGTCTGTCACTTTCATGAGTTTATCAGTAGGGATAAATTTTTAAAAGTGGAATCAGAGGGGCAAGATATAGATATATATATATACATATAATTTGTATAGATTGTGTTAATTTATTTCCATAAAGATGCAAAGATTTTTTTTTTTTATTTGACAGAGAGAAATCACAAGTAGGCAGAGAGGCAGGCAGAGAAAGAGAGGAGGAAGCAGGCTCCCCGCTGAGCAGAGAGCCTGGGACTTGATCCCAGGACCCTGGGATCATGACCTGAGCCGAAGGCAGTGGCTTAACCCACTGAGCCACCCAGGCACCCAAAGATGCAAAGATTTTATTCACACCAGTAATGTAACAGAATTTCTTTATCCAAGTCTTAATAAAACAGAGCACTATTAAACCCTCTTATCTTTACCTATCTCTTAGGTAAAAAATTGATATCTCTCTGTTTCTTTGCTTTTCTCTTATGACTGGGATCAAAGATGGTTCCCTATGTGTGGAAGCTGTGCCCTCCTTATTGTAGATTTTAGCCATCTTTTGATCCTTTTACTGAGTTGTTGATATAGTTTTACTTTTTTTTTTTTTAAGATTTTATTTATTTATTTGTCAGAGAGATAGAGAGAGTGAGCACAAGTATGGGGAGCGGCAGGCATAGGGAGAAGCAGGCTTTCCATTGAGCAGGGAGCCTAATGTGGGACTTGATTCCAGGAGCCTGAGCCAAAGGCAGACACTTAACCAACTGAGGTACCCAGGCATCCCTAGTTTTACTTTTTTTAAGGGTTTGTTATACATTAAAGAATTAAGCTATTTTTTTTCCTATGATAATACGTTGTGAATAGATTTCCTTGTTTTTATTTGCGGTTTTTCTTTACAGAAAAGAAAAAGTTTAGGGGCACCTGGGTTATTCATTTTTTAACTGTCTGCCTTCAGCTCAGGTCATGATCCCAGGCTCCTGAAATCGAGTCCCACATCAGGCTCCCTGCTCAACGGAAAGCCTGCTTCTACCTCACCCATTCCCCCTGCTTGTGTTCCCTCTCGCTGTCTCTCTCTGTCAAATAAATAAAATCTTAAAAAAAATAGTTTAAATATGTAATGACATTTATTATTTTTTAAATGACTTCTGAGCTTTGTTTTATACTAAGATAGGGCTTATATAATCTAAAATATTTCAATATTTTTCTATTACTTTTATGTTTGATTTATTTAATGTTTAAATTTTTGATACACATGAAATTTATGTGTTTTTTTCTATATTGATACCTTGTAGCTCCAACAACATATATTGAATTTATTTTTGTATTTTCTGTATTATTCCACTGATCTGTTTATTTGCATATCAACTACGCTCTGCTTTAATTCTAACTGCTTTATTGTGAGATTTAGTTTTCTTTTTTCATAATTGCTTTTACATAAAATATGTGTAATTTAAAAACATTTTACTTTTATCTTTATTGGAGGAAGTAGACCCTTCCAGTTTTTTAAAAATAGAAGGCCTTGACTTGAAGAAGACTGGCTTGACATATATAAATTATCTCAGGAGATACTAACATTTTAATGTTGTTTAGTTTCTAATCCTAGAACATGGGATGGATATCTATGTATTAAAATAGTACATGTCCATTGCTTATTGTCTTCATAGATACCATGCATTTCTCCTAAGTTTATTCATATTTTATCTTTTTTTGTTATATATGAATCTTCTTTCAACATATAATTTAAGTGGTTGTCTCAGCACTTTTGACAACTATTTGATCATGTACATTAATTTTTTCCCAACCACTTTACTTAATTCTCCTACCATTAATAACAATTAGTTGATTCTTTCTTTCCTAAGTAAACAATTATCTAAAATAAGTAATTATATCTAAGTAATTTTATCTCCATCTTTTCTTTTTTTTAAAAGTTTTTGTTTATTTATCTGAGAAAGAAAGAGTGAGAGAGAGAGAGAAAGCACAAGTTGGGGTAGAGGCAGAAGGAGAGGAAGAAGCAGACCCACTGAGTAAGGGAGCCTGGTCCATTGGGGGGTGGGAGTGGGGCTCTAGGCAGGGATGGATCCCAGAGCCTCTAGATCGTAACCTGAGCCAAAGGTTGATACTTCACAGACTGAGCCACACAGGTACCTCTTCCACTTTTTTATTTTCACAAGTTTTCACCTTTTGCCTTATTTTATTTTACCACTAATTAGGAAACAAAGTGAAATAGTAGTAGGGGTAAAGCCTAGGCCACTTTTGTTTCTGAACATATTTGAAAGGTTTCTAATTTTAAAATAAAGAATGGATGTCATATTGCTTCAAATAATTTTCATTACCTATAAAAGGTTAATTTTCCTTATTCTATTAATATTTTAAATTAGATCAATAGGGTTTTTTTCTTTTTAAGATTTTATTTATTTATTTAACAGACAGAGATCACAAGTTTGCAGAGAGGCAGGCAGAGAGAGAGGGGGAAGCAGGCTCCCCGCAGAGCAGAGAGCCCGATGCGGGGCTCAATCCCAGGACTCTAAGATCATGATCTGAGCTGAAGGCAGAGGCTTTAACTCACTGAGCCACCCAGGTGTCCCAGATCAATAGGTTTTAATATTGAACCGCTCCACATATACTTGACTGAGAGTGTAATATTCTTCAACCTGCTTCTATATTCTGTTTACTGATTTTCAGTTGGATTTTTTTTTTGTTTATTATTTGTGAGTTTAGTTGTTTTATTTTGTTCCTTTTTTTTGGTCAAGATTTGGTATTAGTATCATGGAACTTTCATTAAAGATTAGAAGTTTGTTTGTTTTGTATGTGATCTAGAACATCTACAACTTTTTAAAATTTATTTTGAAATGAATGCAGTCACTCTTCAATGGGAGACACCTCAGCTTTAACAATGTTGGTATATTAAATTAAGGACTAACAGTTATGGCTGGCCAGTCGTTCTGTGGTGCAATGTTCTTTCTCATTCTGAAGTTTCCATGAAGTGCCTGCATCTACAAAAGTGAACAGTAGGATGAAATTCTGCAGAAAACTTGCCATATAAGAAGCCCTTCAGGGAACTGGGTGATAGGAAGGGAATCTGACATAGCATTTTTCCTCAAGGAATTTTTTTTAAGTGCTAATGTGCAATTTTATTTATTTTTTAATTATTAACATATAATGCATTATTTGTTTCAGGGGTACAGGTCTGTGATTCATCATTCTCACACAATACATAGCGCTCACCACAATACATACTCTCCCCAAAGTCCATCACCCAGTCATCCCTCCACTCCAGCAACCCTCAGTTTGTTTCCTGAGATGAAGAGTCTCATATGGTTTTTCTCCCTCTCTGGTTTCATCTTGCTTCATTTTTCCCCGTCTTCTCCTATTATCCTCTCCCTCGTTTTTCAAATTCCACATATCAGTGAGATCATATGATAATTGTCTTTCTCTGACTGACTTTTCTCATTTAGCTCAATACCCTCTAGTTCCATCCACGTCATTGCAAATGACAAGATTTCATTTTCCTGATGGCTTATAATATTTTTTGTGCATGTGTATATGTATATATATATACGTATACATACATACAGATATATACACACATACCACATCTTCTTCATCCATTCATCTGTCAAAGGACATCTGAGCTCCTTCCATAGTTTGGCTACTGTGGACATTGCTGCTATAAACACTGGGTGCAGGTGTCCTTTTGGATCACTACATTTGTATCTTTGGGGTAAATACCCAGTAGTGCAATTGCTGGGACATAAGGTAGCTCTATTTTCAACTTTTTGAGGAACCTCCATACTGTTTTCCAGAGTGGCTGCACCAGCTTGCATTCCCACCAACAGTGTAGGAGGAGTCCCCTTTCTCTGTATCTTCACCAGCACCTGTCGTTTCCTGACTTGTTCATTTTAGTCATTCTGACTGGTGTGAGGTGGTATCTCATTGTAGTTTTGATTTGTATTTCCCTGATGCCGAGTGATGTGGAGCACTTTTTCAATGGACAAAAGACATGAACAGACATTTCTGCAATGGAAAATTCCTCAGTGGATTTTTAAAGAACTACTTCCCTTCAAGCCTCTGAACTTGTCTCAGCCATGATTTACAAAGTGAAAGAGACTTGAAGAGAAATCTCTGACCTTCAAAAGAGGAAAATCATTAGTCTGTGCCCTACAACGTGGAATTGCTGAGATAAAATAATAAATTAGAGAGAGCTTCACATTTTCTCTTGATTTTGCATCTGTTGCTTTTTTTTTTTTTTCCTATCAGCATGAGGCAAACTTCAATAGAAACATAGCACTATTTGAGATTATAGAAAGTTTTAGAAACAGACTCAGGTTGTCCTCCACCCTCTCAGGTAGAGGAAGGCTACTGACATACAACAACAGCCAATTTAAAATAATTTCTATTTTGGGTTGATAAAATGCTCCTCAGGAGATGTTCTAATTCCATATTTCATTAGCTTCTAATGGAAAAATAATGATATAAACTTAGACATGATGTATTTTACCAAAAAGAAAAGAACAAAGCTGTATTTGTGATTCCCTCAGGATGTTGTACTGCATCTCCTCTGTGATAGACAAGTCTGAATTTACACCTTTTTAACACTCAGTGGTGTTATCCTTATTGACTAAAAGGAACCCAAAGTACTGATAAGGGAAAGAGAAAGTGGTAGCCTTTCCTTATCAGGACATTCTGTTAACTTACCAGATAGCAAGTAGATGGGGTAGGTATATTTTAGGAAGATGCAAAGACTCCTAAGGTGATTCATGACATTTTCAGAGAGAAAATTTGATAAAAGGACTTAAGAACACAATAGAGACTCCATTACCTCTCTCTCCTATAGTACCTAGCCCAGTACCATATCATAGAGTCATCCTTAATGTTGCTAAGTATAAAAGTATGTGCTGTTATCAAGAGGAAATGGGGTATCCCACATAAAATGATATTACACTTAACTGAAATTTAGCTTGTTACTATATGTTCTAAAATTTTAGGATTTTTTTAATGATGAAATACTTTATTAATATATTTATTATTCAGTGTTATTTATTAATCACTCATGATGACTCAAGATTATTATGTTGGTCCCCAAATATAGCCACAGTCTCCTGGAGGCTGGGAAACATTAGAATACTTTTCCCTTTGCTATATAACATCCTATTGCTTGACTTTCTTTGTTTCTGAATTTGCTTTTTTTTTTTCTTCTCTCTACTTTGCCCCTTCTTGTTATGAAATTAAATGCCTATAGAAGTCAGAATTGGCTAATTGATGCTTCAAGGAGATCAAGCAGTACTTCTTCCAGGGATGGGATAAGTAAAGAGGGCTGCTAGTCAGTGAGCAGTTGTTACGTCTTCTGCGGTGATCCTCTCCTAGGCTCTCATCCATCTTGCCACACTTCAGGTGTGGCCAAACCATAAAATACCTTGATAAAATTCATTATATATTTATCACAAGAATAGTATCTGAAGATCATGCAAAAATACAAATATGACTACCTTAGGGAGAATCAAAACCTCTATTTTAACTGGAAATATTTTGGTTATCATTTACCATTTTCCTGTATATTTGCTTTGGTTTATAAAGTTTGATATATACTTAATATTTTCAGATATGTGTTTCAGCCCACTAAAAGTATTACATGTTACTCATCAGGAATTGGGGCACCTGGGTGACTCAGTCGTTGAGCATCTGCCTTCAGCTCAGGTCATGATCCCAGGGTCCTTGGATTGAGCCCTGCATTGGGCTCCCTGCTCAGCAGGAAGCCTGCTTCTCCCTCTCCCACTCCCCCTGCTTGTGTTCCTTCTCTTACTGTGACTCTCTCTCTCACTCAAATAAATAAAATCTTTAAAAAAGAAAAAAAAAAAAAACAATGTCCCTTATTATAAATATACAAATATTTTTTATTTCTGAAAAGGATTTTGTGACAAAGTCAATATATTACAAAGATGGGAAAGTGATAGCCAAATGTGCTGTATTTCTTAAAAGGGCAGGAACTCTTTTAATGAAATTTGAAGCTTGTTTATTTATTTATTTATTGTTTATTTATTAATTTATATTTTTTATTTTTTTGAGTTATTTTTTTTAAATGTAATTTTATTTTTTCAGTGTTCCAAGATTCATTGTTTATGCACCACACCCAATGCTCCATGCAATATGTGCCTTCCTTAATACCCATCACCAGGCTCATCCATTCCCCCACCCCCTCAAATCCCGGTTTGTTTCTCAGAGTCCACAGTCTCTCATGCTTCATATCCCCCTCTGATTTACCCCCAATTCACTTTTCCTTTCCTTCTCCTAATATCCTCCATGTTATTCGTTATGCTCCTCCACAAGTAAGTGAAGCCATATGATAATTGACTCTGCTTGGCTTATTTAACTCAGCATAATCTCCAGTCCTGTCCATGTTGATAGAAAAGTTGGGTGTTCATCCTTTCTAATGCCCGCACAATATTCCATTGTGTATATGGACCATATCTTCTTTATCCATTCATCTGTTGAAGGACATCTTGGCTCTTTCCACAGTAAGGACATCACTGTGGAATTTTGCCTGACTCTGTTTTACATCTACCATTACCATTTCACCTCATGAAAGAATGAGGTGAAAATTAAGAATGGCCTTGCTTTCTCCCAAATTAAAAAACAAAATGCCATTGTTGCAAAGAAGACAGTTGACTGCTACCTACCAAATGAGAAGCTCTTAGAACCTGGAGCTGAGCCATATTACTCACAATGACAACACCAGTTTCACTTTTCAAATGTGGTTCAGGGATGGACATGCAGAAAGAAGGACCACAATGGCAGAAGGTTAATGAAATTGATTTCACTCAAGAACAATTGATTTGTTTCAATTACATTAGGCTCTGATTAGCCCCTACAAAATTATATCCTTCTCTTATTCGTAGTGAAACTCATTTTCCTCACAAATGTCTTAACAACTGTAAGGACAAGTTGGACAAGTCCCCAAACATATTTGCTGAATTTCAACAAATAGGCATTGATCTTAGTCTTCATTTATTAGAAGACTAATACAAATAAACAAAAGAATTGAGAGCAATTCAGCTAATGTGCAGGTGAGGTAAGTGGCCTCTCTTGCTGAAGTACAGTATTATGAATGAATAAAACCTTTTTTCAAAACCCAAAAGAAAGGTCTTGCCTTATTCTAGCTAAGGTGTGTTTTAAAAAAAATGCAGTTTAACCTGACAAGGTGTACAGAAGCTTATTTCAAGGGAGAAAGGATCTGTAGCTGGAACATGAGTCTTCAGTTGTAATTCTATATTTTTATTCCCTCTTCCCCCATTGTCACCACTTTCCTGAAATTTAACATCTCTAAAATAAATAAATAAATAAATAAATTGCTCCTACAAATAGCTGGGAAGCTGCATTAGTGAGATTAGCTTAGGTTATACCACGGTAAGGAACCCAAATCTTGGTTAGCCTAACCTAATAAAGTTTACTACTATGTGATGACTCTTCCAGGAAGCTCCGATCCCAGTAGTGATGCAGAGATTCATTCCACCTGAATCTATTGGCGTTATCTGCTCTCTAGGTGATGAGCTGGAGAAGAAAGAACTTCAGGGAACAGGCTGACTGTTACATGCCTTGGCAGGAAACTGACATACATTGATTCTGCTCAGAGCCAACTTACCTAGAACTGTCCAATGGTCCCATTTTTCATAAGAGGGCTGAAAAATATGGAAAAGCCCATGGATACTTAGTGAGGGTAAGTAAACATGTCTGCCACAGGAACCAGCTTTAGAATAACCCAACAAGGAGTAATAACATTTATAACAAGAGAGGAGTAATAAGAATATTTCATATCTAAAGGCTACTTAACTTTTAAAATAGGAGGAAAGCATTTTTATCATCAGAGAAACATGTTTTTCCATCCATCAAAGTTCACATAAAGCATTTAATCAGAAAACTGTCTGTAAATTGCTAATTTTAAAGAAAAATTGCCGAGCAAGAGGTAATCTGTCCCTTTTCACAGCCATTAGAGACATCTAGGAGCTTTCTTTTTTTTCTGCCATTTCACTCCATTTTATTCACTTCTTAGAGCTTTCATTTAATTTATCACATATACGAGGAACAATCTGAGCATTCCTGTCCTCCAAACCGTATCCCTCACTTTAAATTGAAGTTCAGAGCCCATTTCAGGAAATCTTCTCAAGGGAAATTTCCCTCAATTAACTACGGCTCATTCTTTGATCTGCACAATTCCTTCCTTATCAGTTTCTGTCAGAATATTTCTTTGTATGCATTCATATTCATTGAATGCCAACCTATCTCGTCTCTTTTGAAAGATTATAAAATTCTCAGGGCATAAGTCAGGTCTAATCTCAACTATATACTTTAGGTTCCTATTATAGTACTAAGCATCTCTGCGTACTCAGCAGATGTCATTGACCTATTTATAAGGACTTGAAATTCTATGTATAGATATAGAATCCCCTGCTTCACTGCATTAAATTCTTTGAATAATTTCCTCCTGTTCATCAAAAAAGTATATTTCAGTGCATGAGAAATAAATCATTTAGCAGCATTTGTTTTATAACTGGTTTTCAGCTTTGTATTAATGAAGGACAAGTTGGAGGAAGTGGATACTCTGAGACACTAATGTATTCACCGGATTCTAAAATGTACTGTGAGTAATTCTGAAGAACAAAAGTAATTAAGATTAAACAGCAAATAATAAAAACAACATTATCTTCAGGAAGCAGCACGTGCAGAATGTCATTGGGAGTTTGGGAAATGTGTGTTGCCAGGAGAAACCCTCCGTGTTTATTTGCCTGTTGCAAATTCTTTGGATCTCAAAGTGGGTTCTAATCTCAGCCTGTTTATATTTTGACAATAGCCTATGAAGTGATAAAATAGAAATCCCTCTCCTTGCTTACTTGGTCCTACTAAAGTATAACTTGCTTTGCATGCTTTTGTTTCATTCTTACAGGATCATTTAAAAATAATCTAAACTGCTATTGTCCATGTAAAGAGGAGAAAATAACAGAGCAACTGTATCTTCTTAATCAATAGAACTTAAGTTTGGCTACACAGTAGAATCACTGTGGAGGTGTTGACAAATCCACTGCATGGCCCTGCCCTCCCCTGTCCAAAGTTTTGTTTTCCTTGGGCCAGCGTAGAATTGGGCATCGGGATCGTTTTTTAAGCTCATTCAGGTTTTCAGTGGTGAAGCTGGGAGCCTGAAGCTATGTTCTAAATACCCAGCAGAAAGTCTGGTTCTCTTTCTTTTTGATTAGTCCAAAGAGATAAGAATCCTACCAAATCCTTCTGAGAATCAAGCCCATCTGTCTTACTTTGACACTTTAGTTTCTGAGAGTAGAGACAAATAAATGCAACCAGAATGTGTACAGGTAAGTAAAAACAACTGGAATTTCATTAAACCTACTATTCCCTAGATTTGCTTGCTTGGTTATTTATTGGGGTGGAGGTGTGTGTACATGCATGTGGAAGGTTAGCAATATGTCAAAAAAACACTGAAAAATTTGTTAAAGTTCACACCAGAACTGCACAAACAGCACATTTATCTGCTTTATTTAGCGCTATTTAACCTATAATATTGCAGACATAATTAGGTAGTGTTCCTTTGTAAGGATTAATTCATAAAAATTTTACTTGATTCTAATTTTTCCCTTTTCTCACGATCATAAAATATCCAAAAAGTGTTGCAGAAAGTGAAAGGCAATCTCTCTGTCTCAAGTTTTAGATTATGTATTATCACCGTGGGTAGTTTTCCAAGTTCTTTCATGTTTGAGAGGTAACAAGAATTATTTCCTTAGTATAAAACTATAAGATCACAGAGAGTTAATATGAAATTTCAAGGCTTTGATTGGTAAGAACTGCAATGTTAGATGAAGGGTCAGTAACTGAGAGTCAAGTGAATTATAACTTTTTGGAGGAAGTTTCTTGAGGCAGCATATTGAGAAAGGTAAGAAACAAGAGACATAAACTTTTTACGCTCTGAGTTCATTATGAAGTGTTAGCTGCCTGGGTTCTTTTGTCCCATGGATTGAAGGTTATTTAAGAGTCAGGGCAGCAGGAGAGGAAGGACTGGGAATCATCTATCACAAAGAATTCATTACAAGTAGATCTATGAGTGTATTGTCAAGATGGCAGAATTGAAATCAGGAAACTGAGCAATCAGAATGAGAAGTTGGGAGCATCAGAGCAGAAGACGGATGGTGGTTAGAAGGAAGAGGAAAAAGAGGGTCAGTAACAAGAAAGTGAAGTTATAGGAAGGAGACATATATAAGTAAAAGGACCCTGGACTCTTCCAAGTGCTCCTTTCTAGGAAGCTAGTGCACTCCTGGGCAGATAGGCAGAAGCGTACAATGAGTAGACTAGAATGAACTATGTGTTTATTCATTCCTTTATTCTTGTTTCAACAAATATGTTTTTGCATGCCTAGTACATGCCAGGCATAATGCTGGATGCTGGGGAAGTACAGGTGAAAAAAATGGACCTTCTAAACAGCTTTTTTCTCTTCTGTCTACTGTGTACTGTTCTAGGAAACTGCAGATGGAAAATATCTCCAAGGAGAATGCAGCAATATTGCCCTTTCTGGCAGTTTTGGGGAGGTCAGGTCCCTTAGGTAGTTTTTTGGGGAAAAAAAATCATGATTAATGATGCATAATGTGTAAAGTTTTGTTTGTTCTGTTTGAGCTTATGCACAAGTGTGGCCAATATTAACATTTGATGCTTTCAAATTATCTTGATTTTAAAAGTTTTCTTGAATTGCATAGTTTCCATTGGTTTCCCTCTTGGTTAATAGACTAAATATGACTGATAAAAAGCCTAAACTTGGAGCACCTGTGTGATTCAGTCAGTTGAACATCTGCCTTTGGCTCAGGTCATGACCTTGGGGTTCTGGGATCAAGCCCAGGTTTGGGCTCCCTGCTCAGCAGAGAGTTTCCTTCTGCCTCTGCCCCTCCCCTTGCTCATGCTTGTGCACGCTCTCTCTCTCTCTGAAATAAATAAATAAAATCTTAAAAACAAAACGAAACCAAAAAACAAAACCCTAGACTATTCCTTAAGTATCCTATCAAAACAAAACTGACCAAATGAGACCATTATTTTGAGCATATATAGAAACAACGAGTGAAGAGGAATGGTCTTTGACAAGGATCACCCAAGGGTATTTTTTCCACAGGCAATGGGAGCTTCCCATTCCCCTGGGAGCCCAGCAGTTGCTCAGGGACTCACTGGTGCCAAAGGATAGCTGCAACGCAGGATGGGTCACATTGTTTATCTTTCCTCCTACCAAACTCCTGAACCTATTATAACTTAGATAATTGGTTACAACAGTAAAGTCTACATACTATAGAATTGCCCTAATTGGCTGTATAAAGTGTCATTAATGTCATGCTGAGACTCCAAAGGCAGAGTGTAGGGTGTAGACATACAAAATGTACTGCTTCAGGCAGATACAGAAGCTACCAATATAATGGCGGCACCTGGGGCAGTCCCATTTCCTCCAGGTCCTGTCCTACATAGTTCTCTGGACAGGGTGCTATTACAGCATTTATAGGCTCTAGGTACCATGAAACTCTTACACCATTAAAAAAAAAAATTATATACCAAATCTTCTTTATCCATTCATCTGTTGATGGACATCTAGGTTCTTTCCATAGTTTGGCTATTGTGGACATTGCTGCTATAAACATTCGGGTGTGGTATATATACACAATGGAATACTATGCAGCCATCAAAAGAAACAAAATCTTGCCATTTGCGACAACATGGATGGAACGAGAGCGTATCATGCTTAGCGAAATAAGTCAAGGGAGAAAGACAACTATCATATGAGCTCCCTGATATGAGGAAGTGGTGATGCAACATGGGGGCTTAAGTGGGTAGGAGAAGAATCCATGAAACAAGATGGGATAGGGAGGGAGACAAACCATAAGTGACTCTTAATCTCACGAAACAAACTGTGGGTTGCTGGGGGGAGGGGGGTTGGGAGAAGGGGGGTAGGGTTATGGACATTGGGGAGGGTATGTGCTTTTGGGTAAATTGGAAGGGAAGGTGAACCATGAGAGACTATGGACTCTGAAAAACAATCTGAGGGGTTTGAAGTGGCGGGGGGGTGGGAGGTTGGGGTACCAGGTGGTGGTTATTATAGAGGGCACAGCTTGCATGGAGCACTGGGTGTGGTGAAAAAATAATGAATACTGTTTTTCAAAAATAAATAAATTGGAAAAAAAATTAAAGGTTATATTTTTTTACTAATAGAAATATAAAGATATGAATATATTACAGTATTTTCTTCCATCTAAAATTCCATTTCTTTTTCTTCTGATTTTAAAGAAAATCAGAAACATTTCTTGGGCTCCTAAAAGTATTGTGAATCCTAGGCAATCTGCCTACCTAATGGATAAGATGTCTCCGTCCCTGTCTCTGGTTCCATGCCACCTCATCCAACGTGCCTTAATTTATTGTGCCACAATCTCCCTTTGCTTTATTTTTATTTACTTTTTTTTTTTTTAATGGTAACCCAAACTTTAAATTTTTATCTTGGAGTAAATCAGACTCTTTTCTGTTTACAAGGTTATTTTTGAGTTGCAAAAATTACCTCCTCCGGTCCCATGTTTGTAATAATTCCTATTTTGCCTCATTCAACGTGGCTCCCACAGTCAGAGAGACAGAAAGCATGAGGAAACTTCCTTACCCCTGTCTGTGGTGGTGGAAATCTTCAAAGTACATGATAACCGCTCCAGGCTATCAAGTAAATGCATTCCCTTTGTTTTTGATTTTCAGTGGATAGAACAAATCTTTGTTATCTCAAGTTGCTTTATAACAAAGACTCTACTAAAATAATATTAACACAATGAAAAAGTAAAGCAGAGCACAGCAATGGTGTGACTAGAGGCACTAAGTGGCTGAAACATATGGAAGACAGAAGCAATAGAAACAGAAAAAGTGACAAGCAGGGAGGCAGACAAGAGGCAGAAAGAAAGGAAGAACACAGAGAAATGGACTGTGTCAGTAATGTGAGGAGCTGCATAAGGGAGTGGATAGTGCTAGTGGAGAACAAATATGGATTTCCATCTTCCGCCTCATTTTCTTCCAAAGAATCTTTCTTTCTACCTGCCTATATTCAAAACATTTTTCCAAGGGTCGTTTTTCCACCAAATCTTTACTTTTACTAGCCAACATTGGAAGAAATTTCTAGGAAAAAAGAGCTCTTGGCCTTGCATAACAAACTACTCCAAACTTAAGGGTTCAAAATAACCATTTTATTTTGTTAACAGCATCTGTGGGTCAGGAATTTTGACTCGTCTATGTTATATGTGGTCTAACATCTTGGCTAGGATGTCTCTGTGAAATGACTTGGCTGGTGGGAACTGGAATCATTGGAGACAGTTTCACATTGGTTGATGTCTGCTGTCAGGCTGATGACTGATGTATCTACCCATAGCATCTTCATGTGCTCTGAATTCCCTTTCTTCGGAGCATGGCAGGCTCACGGTAGATTCAGGGTAGTAGGATTTCTTACATGGTAGCTCAGACTTCGGACATGGAGTATTTCAACAAAACCAGATGGAAGTTTTATGGCTTTTTCTTACCTAGCTGTGGAAGTCACATAGCATCAATTCTGCCACAGTCTTTTTGTCTAAATAGAGACATATCCTGTCAGATTTAGGGGAAGGGGACCCGGCTCATCTCTCAATGGGAAGAAGGTAAAAAAAAATCTGTAGACATGTTTTAAACCCCCACAGGTTTTAGCTATTCTTTAGTCCATTACATTCCATCTCAACTGAATGTTGTTAAAATTACTGGGCTCAAATAATTGTTCTCTACTTCCCTTCCCTGTCACTAGATAGTATGTCATCTTCCTTATGTAGAAAAAAACCAATATTCATCGAAGTACCTCCAAATTAAGGAAACTGCACAGCTTAGTTGTGAAAGTAGAGACTATTATTGAGCAAATGCCCTATTCATGCTACAGAAATGCAGGCTACAGAAAACTCCAGTCCAGGCAACATAATAGTTTGAATAGACATAGCAGTATGTCTGTGTACCTAAGTAAGAATAGGAGGATAAAGCTTGAGGTTTGACAGAACAATCTGGTAAACTATAATGGGCTTACATCAGACAGAAACCTTATATGTTATTCTCCAGATTCCTTAGAATTAGTTTATCTGTGACCCCTTCACATTTCAGCTGAACACTACTAGGTATATGTAATTTAAAAAATGGTTCCTGGTTTAATACTGACATGCCAGCTTCCCTGAGAAGACTTCTACCTCTCACTACCTATAATACTTAGTCTTAAATATTTTCAAAGGCTTAGTTATATCCTATATACTTGATAGTCTCAGAGAAGATGAATGGATGAGTTTCTTGTTCTCAATTATTTCACACCCATTATTTTGGTCTCTCAAGGGTTTTGCATTCTACAACAATAAAGAGTGTATCACCTTTTTTCTTAAGTACACAGTTAACCTTCTTAACCTAGGCTAAGAAGGCTAACACACTTAACCTTCTTAAATGATTGACAGAAATATTTACTATCAATCACAAACACAGAGGTCCGGTTAGAAGTGTGGTGGGAGGTGATATACTGACTGGAAATCCACAGAAATGCAGACATCTCATTTTAGAACAAACTGATTTTGAGCCAGTGGGGTGGGATAAACTGGACAGAAAAGTATAGTTTCTATCCCCATTCTGTTGAGATTGGTCTAGGAAGAGGGGCCTCTCTGAAGAAAGGGAAACACAGCCATTTAGCCTAATGGTAGGGGTTGGATAGGGAGTAGGATACAGAAAAGAGGTCTATTTGTGATTCAGATTCAGAAATAAAACTGAAGATTCCAAATCCCAGGATTTTCAGTTATTACTATATAAGGAAGTCAGGAACTATGAAACAAAGGTGATGACTGAGAACATGGTAAGATTCTGGGAGTTTTTTGCAACTTCCCTCTGCTAGTTATTTTTATTATCCTCTATTTTTCTACTCTGATTTATAGTACGTTTCTTTTTCTTTTAATTTAAGTTTATTTATTTACTTTTAGTAAACTCTACACCGAACATGAGACTCAAACTCACAACCTCGAGATCCAGAGTTGCATGCTCTTCCAAATGAGCCAGCCAGGGGCCCTTCTAGTAAGTCTTGAAGCCAAATATCACAGTGATTATCCAGAGGCAACCTTGTGGCCCATTCTATAGGGAAGACTTGGCTAAGACAGTTGAAGGGATAGAAAGACTAAAAACGGTAGTTTCAGGTGACTGCCAAGGACAAAAGGTTTACCTCTATCTTTCTGACTTACAACTTTTAGCAGTCAACCATGCTTTTAGAAGCAATACTCTCCATTCATCATCTACCACAGTGATAGAGTTGGTGATAGTTGACTAGGGCTATTTAGGAGCCACAGCAGAAGCCCAGAGTTCTCCAGGTTTTTCTGATAATTCTCACACACTCCTACTGTCTTGTCTCTGAGCAGTTTTACCTGGTCAGTTGAGGATTAGGTGTCCCTTCTTTTCAGGTGTGTATGGCTTTATTTTCTAAGACGGTCTCCAACACCTAGGTTTCGTCATGCTTCTCCAGCCACCATAAATTGGTCTGGGTATCTGGAAAGTACTCCAACTTCTGTCTAATACCTCCATCCTGATCCCAACCAGAAGTAGGGAAAATTGTGTTTTGTGAAAAAGACCTAAACATGTGGTTTATTTTAGAAACATGTCTAGATCAAGAACTGGCTCTTTGGAGACTGTGCATTAGTTTCTCTTACAGGTGGAAGTTTCATTCAATTACCTAAAGGTAAAGGATGTGTCTAGCCAGAAGGTGCGGTTGTGTATCACTTAAGGGCTTTCACACAGAAACATCAATTTTTATTACTTTGTAAACTCAGACATGGCCCTTCCTTCCTGTTGAATCATGCATGACAGAGATAGACCCAAGCACCAGAAATGAGGGAAAAGACAGAAACACTGGGCCCTCCATACACTTTACTTTCAGATCTCCATCTTTTCCTCTACATGGTATTAATTGGCTCTTTTGAATAAACTTTCTCCCTAACCCTCTAACCTACCATTAATCTGAGCAGTCCTGGAGGATCAAGGGCTGAAATACATCTCCATGAGTTTTTAAGCTTCTTTGGGAAGGATCTGTCCTTATACTGTCATATCTGTCTCAAGACCTGGTGGGACACGCCAAGGGTATGCTGTTGAAGTTCAGGTTTTGAATTTGTGCTGTTCCCCAGGATCAGAGACTGTTTTTGTGAAATGTTCTAGTTGGGAGCTGAGCGATGTCTCTGTAAGGCTGGAGATGTACCTCGTCCAAGGAGAAAGAGATGAGCAAGTCACCCAAGACATGCCAATGTGGGACATAGTTACTCAGAGGTCATGCCTAAACTAGACTGGACAGGAGGCAGAACAGAAGCCAGTAAACAGATTCTGGAGAACTGATGGGAAAGTAGCCAGCTGACAAAGCCTTAGCTGGAAGGATTAGGGTGTTTTTTTTGGTTTGTTTTTGGTTTTGCTTACCTGTAGTTTTCAATTCTTTTCTATAGGAAATACATATTACATATATCTTTTTCAAATCTTAAGAAACAATCTCTGGTTAAAGTCTGGGGGAAAAAATGAAGTCTCAGATTAGAGTAGTCCCACATAATTTCAATGTCCCTTAACTAATTCACATTTAAAATAAAAATGGATAAGAGTAACTGAACATACATGCATTTTTATTGTATTTTTAAATGTTTCTTTTATTTTAGTGCTCAGTCTTCTTCAGTTTCACTTTCCTACCTTGTCGAATCAAATTTTATTTACCCTCCCTTTTGTTTTTCCCATATTCACATGGTACTAGGCAAACATGTACGCATATACACCCAAGCAGACTCATACACCTATACTAATGCAGAATTTTACTGTTTCATTGTTTATTTCACTCAAAAAGATTATTCAGTATCCACTTTTCTGTATTTTTCTAGTTTCAATAAACAACACATCACAGAAATAGCTCTAAATTAATTGTCCTCTAGCATAACTTTAATTCATTCTTTCTTAATGGCTTCCAAATAGTCTGTAATATGAATTTGCCATATTTTCAGTCATTTCCTTACTGAAGAGCCACTGCTTGGTATTTGCTGTTTGGCTACCAAGAACACACTGCAATAAATATCCTTCCTACTTGTGCTTTGTTTTATGGTTGGACTAACAAGAGGGGTTTCTGTGTCAGAGGAATTTTTTAATTAAAACTTAATTAAAATTTAATTTTAAAATAAAATTTAATTTTAGTTTATTAAATAAATTTAGTTAAAATTTAATTTAAATTTTATATTTTAATTTTAAAGTAAAAAATGTAAAAAATAATTAAAATTAAAAATTGCATTTTTAATTTTAATAGACATTGAATTCCAAAATGTTATTAATAAAATAAAATAAAATGGAAAAAATTTTTTACATGTCATTAGATTTTACACTTACACGTTAAGTTATCACCCTTTCAGATTATTGTCATAGAGGTAATGTGGTATCTCTTTGTTCCTTTATTTTACATTCATCTGAGTTAATAGTCAGTTTGAGCACAATTTTCATAGACTTGCTCATTTGAAGATGATCTCTGTGCATTGATTCTTTATCCTTTTTTTCTATTGAGCTTCTATTCTCATCTTGACAAATTTTCAGTGTCCTTTGTGCATTATAGGACTAGCCCTGTTTTCTCCAGTGCACAGACCTTTTTCAAAACCTATTATACATTTTGGATTCTGTTATCTTTTGCTACAAATTTATATGCCTTATCTCTTATAGCTTCTGGGTTTTCAGTCTTAGTTAAGAAGGTCACACTTGCTGTTAACTATTATACTTGTAGACTCCCAGATTTTTACAAAACTGTTACTATTCTACTTTTTACAAATAAGACTTCGATCAATTTGAAAGTTGGTGTAAGAAGCAAATGTATAGCCAATTGTGTCAGAGCTAATTATTAATGATCCTTCTTTTTCCTGTGGAATGGTATAGTACCTTTGTCAAATAAAAAGATCTTTTTTTATATACTGCAATCAATTGCTACATTCCCTTTTCCTTCTATGGATTTATTTATCTGTGTCATGCTGATAAAATAATAATTGAATACCTCTGTTTTATAGATTTTTCTGTGGTTATGTTCTCTTTTACTATTTTTCTTGAGTGTGAGAGAGAAAGAGAAAGAGAGAGACAATGAGATCTACAAAATCTATTCTGGCATATAAATTTTAAGGCAATATTTTTCTTTTTTTTTAAGATTTTATTTATTTACTTGACTTACAGAGATCACAAGTAGGCAGAGAAGCAGGCAGAGAGAGAGGAGAAAGCAGGCTCCCTGCTGAGCAGAGATCCCGATGTGATGCGGGGCTCAATCCCAGGACCCTGGGATCATGACCTGAGCTGAAGGCAGAGGCTTTAACCCACTTAGCCACCCAGGCACCCCAAGGCAATATTTTTCTACAATTTCAAAATTCCCAATAATAATTATGATTAGAATAGAATTAAGTCCACTTGTTAGTTTTAGAAGCATAAACAACTTTTATTATATTGTTTCTCATCTAAAAATCTGTTTTGCCTTTCCATTTGTTGAGAAATTTGTTTTATATCCTTTAATGATATATTGCAAGTTTCTTCATAGATGTCCTAAATGTTTGAAAATATTTGTCTAAGTATGTTAAAGCATATAGGTACATTTTATGACAGTTACTCAATGTCAGCATATTTTATGGGATCTATTGCAATAAGTCAAATATTTGTGTATATATTGTTTGTATGTATGTGCATGTATTATGCTAAAAAGATATATCCATTTCCTTTACATCATAGCCTAAATATAAATAATGGGCTCTTTCTCTCTCCTATCTATAATTACTTTAATGTAGATAGCTTATAACCCCATATCTCTTTAATGTGTTCTATTATGGAATAAATGTCCCTATATTATCCATATCTACCTACTCCTGATTGCCTTATTGGTAAATAGTCTTCTTTTTCAAAGGAGTTAGAAAATCACCAATTCTAGGAAACCTGGATGGCTCAGTTGGTTAAGGGTCTGCCTTCGGCTCAGGTCATGATCCCAGGTACTGGGATAGAGTCCTGCTTCAGGCTTCTTGCTCAGCAGGGAGTCTGCTTCTTCCTCTGCCTAACAAGTCCCCTGCTTGTGTTCTCTCTTTCTCTCTGACAAATAGATAAATGAAGTCTTTTAAAAAGAATAACCAGTTCTTTTCATTCGGCAACAGATCATGAGCTTCCGACTGACTCTGAGCAGTGAAGTAGATCCCATGCTTTACCAGAAGACTTCTATCAGTCCTCCTGTCTATCTATCCACATGTGGTTGATCTAAAATACATCTTAATTTCAATTGACATTTATGCATATATTATTTGACAAATCATTCAGGAAACACAGATTTGGGCTTTGCTATAAAAAAGGAGGGGAGGGAGAAGGCTATGAACAATATTCTAAGATCCAAATGAGGAAGTATACATAAAAGCAAATGCATGTGTAAACATATATCCCACCCCAGTTGGTGGCCAGAGACTGGGGACCCACAGAGCCATGCCAGTTAGAACCTGCTTTATACTAGTAGCTATTTTGAGGCCCAAGCCAAAGGCATCTGCTTCCAGAACAATGGAATGAATACTGGGCTGCACTCAAAGACTTATGATTTGTCCAATAAACACTGAGATAAAACACAGACTCTACAATTCAAAGCCTAAATATTACAACACTCACTTAAAGAAGGTGGAATTATGAGGAATTAACCACAGATGTTTTGTCCTCTCCTGGGCTACGGAAGTTTGTGGTTCCCACTGCTCATCAACTAACCCAGAAGAAACAGACATGAGCATCTGGACTTGAGTCCCTGTTCTGACACTAATAAGCTTTAAAAGGTGGAGAAATTAAATTTCCAATCCCACATTTATAAAATAGAAATTATAATACTATATGCTTTACATGGTGGTTCTTAACTGCAGCTAATTTGGGTAGTTGTAACCAGGGGGATGCTACCAGCATTTAGGGGGCAGGGATCCTGTGAGGCTTCATACAATACATAGCATAGTCCT
The DNA here is from genome assembly GCF_020171115.1 of Neogale vison. Classification (NCBI taxonomy): domain Eukaryota; kingdom Metazoa; phylum Chordata; class Mammalia; order Carnivora; family Mustelidae; genus Neogale; species Neogale vison. Next base: position 53,906,024 of record NC_058096.1, read on the forward strand.
TACAACAAAGAACCATTCAGCCTGAAATTTCAACAGTTTGGATGTTGAGAAACTCTGCTTTATAAGAATCATAAAGAAGATTAAATGGGATACTGCTTATGAGATACACCGAACAGGTGACTGGGCCCATGGTAAACATGCACATGGTTGCTGCTCTCATTATTATTCTTATTAATTGTCTGAACTGCCATTTTTTTTCTTCCACTCAACACTTCCTAGTAATATTTCATGGTTGCCTGTGGGGATGGATGAAGTGGTAAAGTACAATACGGTAATCACTAAATTCTGCATGTAAGTAAAATGTTACAGGAAGAGTGACATAGTAAGGAAAGTTGGCTAAGTGTTTTATAGTATCTCCAACCAGTTACATTCAACAACATTTTCTGTGAATGTTTTCCCTGCCCTTAGTACTCTCCTCAAAATTTGCAATTCAGGATAAGTCCTTAAAGTGAACTCCACTAAATACTAAAACAGACGGAGAACACCCAATAATCCCTATGTACAATTTCTGTCTTGAATTCTTTAAATTTGATCAGACTTGCTGTAATAATATGACATCTTATATAAAATGCATTCTTAAGGATAATAAAAGGATAAATTTATATAGTCACTGAATTAATAATTACATAATCTGAAATACCAAAATGACATAAATGTTGTATGTGTTTACCCCCTGAGACTGGTGAGCTGCTGCGTAGATAATGTTAATTCTGCCTTGGGTAATCCAGGATCTATTTGGTTAATGAATAAAACTGGAAGTATTTAACAAAGAAAAAACCGTGATTTTAGTTAAAGATTAATATCAGATCAGCTAGGCTTTATAAAGTTTGCACATGTACAAATGAAGAGCACTGACTCCGGTGATATTAAGACAATGTATGGCGCCGGCACCAGCAACATCATCGTCACCAGAGATCTGTTAGAAACATTCAGTTTCCCGAATCAAGAACTTTGAGGATGAACCCAACAATGAGTGTTTTGCCAAAGCCCTCTGGGTGACTGATGCAGACTGAAGTTTGTGAGCTTATTTTAAGAAAAACAAGTGGCGGGGGGGGGGGGGAGGGTGCGGTGGGAGGTCGGGGTACGAGGTGGTGGGTATTATAGAGGGCACGGACTGCATGGAGCACTGGGTGTGGTGAAAAAATAATGAATACTGTTTTTCTGAAAATAAATAAATTGAAAAAAAAAAAAGAAAGGAAAACAAGCAAAACAAAACAAACACCAAGGAAACCATCTTGTAGGAACTACTCAAAGTGAATATTTTTATATGAATTCATTTTCCACTCCTCAAGGAAGATTCAACCTGGATCCATTTTTGTTGAGGAGTCTTTATCCTAACCAAAACACAAGGGATTAATTTACCTGGATTGTCACCCCAATTAGACTTGCACAGATTGTAGAAGAGAAGTTCCCTCACTTGGTTGCTACACTCAAGACTTCCTTTAGCTGCGACTTGGTAAAGGCCACCACGTGTGAGGGGGAAAAGGGTTGGAACAGCCTCTACCACTTACAGTTAAATGACCTTGAGTAAATGGTATTACACATGTTACCCTCGATTTTCTAATCCATTAAAAGGAAGTTAATCTGTAGGATTCTATTAATACATCAAATTAGGTAAGTGCCTGGTATGTATTTTTTTTAAGAGATAAATAAAAACTCTCAAGAGAAATGGATGTTTATGGCCAGCTAATACATTTCCTACTTTTATGGATGCCACATCCTCTAGGAAAATCTGGTTATCATAGGTGGTGTAGTGAATACAGATTCAGAAAAGGGGAGTTATTTATATGTTATAAATGTTTAATGGTTCAGGCTAAGATCACCTAATATACCCATCTCTGCAATAATAGCTACCACTTAATTAGTGTTTACCATCAGGCACTGTACAGACACTTGTATACTCACACATTTAGTTTTTTCAACAATCTTTCGAAGGGAGTACAACTATTTTCTTCATCTGACACATGAGGAATTTGAAACACACAGACTTTATGAAACTTGCTCAAACTTGCATAACAAGCAAGTAGCAGGCATGAGTAAGAATGAGAGGATGGAGTTCAGAACTTTCTGGTTTAGCACATGTGCTGGGAACACAGTTTCCTGGCTTAAGCCTAAGAGATGAGTGGTTTCTCTGAGCCTACAGACCACTCTTGCTTTAGAATTTTCCTGTTCCTCTGCTTCTTCCTTAAGCAAGCTTAACCAGCATCCCAGGTCTGGAAGAATTCCCAACCAGGGTTTCCTTTCCCATGTCTAGATGTGCAGTGATTCTGACATATAAGGTGGCAGTGGGAGCTCCTCTTTATATCTCAGCCCAGATAGAGATAAATGAACACCAAACAGGAAAAGAGCTGAAGTCAACATTTGGCCTTGGATTGGAAATTAAATCACAGGTGTTAACGCTTCCAACTATTTGTATTTACCTTTCCATCTCCACTTGAGGAAAGAAGGGCTTTATTTTATGGAACACTCAGGAAATAGTTTTGTGCTAAATCTTGAAATTTGTGAGTCATAGAAAATAGTTCTAAAAGCAACAGAGAGAAGGAAAAGGAGAAAGGAGTGCTTAAGATAACATTTAAGCTATGCTATTCCTTTTTTTCTTTTTCTTTCTTTACAACAATACTTGAATATGTGCAGCTTCTTAAAGTGGTACTTAGTATACCTCATTAACTGTTGTAATTATGGTACTTTTAACAAATGACCACAGTTCCTGAATCAGTTGTTCTTGAAATATGATGTTATAGCCAAATCTGTTGTAGGGCATACTCTGAGTATGAAGGGGTAGTGATCAGGTAAACACTAGAATAATGAGAAAAGGAAGCCCTCTGCCTGAAGTGTTAATTGCTAAATTTGGTATGGAGTGTGATAAACCTCTTCTCTGGCAATATAACTCTCTGCTGTGGCTTTTACAAATTTTGCAAATTCTGACTCTAGTTATATAATAGAATGCAGAGCACAGCATCTGGTCACTGAGCTATCAGCAGCAAGGCAGATTAAAGGAAAGGATGTTTTGTTCAGAATATCTATTGGTTATATAAAATGTTCCATGCACTCTTCCAGGTTCTGGACATACAACGGTGAAGAAAACTAATTGAAATCCCAGGCCACAGAGGATTTTAATTCATATCAATGAAACCACAGAGTTGTTGGAAATAAGATGGATATCACTCTTCCCCAGTCTCAGGCAGTATAGTATCCAGAATTTACTTCAGAATGTTTTCCATAACTGCCACAGCAATGATACAGTTATGGAACCTTCATATTGGGTAGTTTCCTCCTTAGCAATATGTGAGAATTTGCACTGGGACGCAACAAACATTGTGATTGGATAAGCTTTGTCATCAGACATAAACCAAGACCTTAAGACGCAGAAGCGAAGTGAGCATGGGAGACTCCTTGCTGCCATTGTCCATGTTGTTGATAAAATCTCACTTCCAGGGGGCCTTTTCCAATGCCTCTCCTATGCATTCAGCCCAGTAAAGACATAGCAAGGGAAGGAGACATCAAAAGAGCAATGAAAGCATCCATATTCAAGAAAACGTGATGCTCAGAAAGCCTTCATTCTTGTCTTAACACATGACTGAGACTTTGGAAAATGACTCGTAAAGATGAAACTTGTAAAGTGTTGGTTGGGAATAGTAATAGGCTTTTTTTAACTTTATTAAGAAGCCTTAATTATCCATAATTAATGGAACCAGGATAGTATGAGCTGAGCTATTCATTCATTCATTCATTCATTTCAATAACTATTCATGGATTTCTGTTTACCAGGCTATGAGCAATACAGAGTATATGTTACTAAATAAGGCATCACTTGGAGACCTTACAGTTATAGTAAAGACAAACAAGTTGAATGGATAACTATAACAGTTTAAAGTGGTTGAAGGGAGTTGTGTTATTTTTCCAGGACTGCCATACTAAAATCGGTAGCTTAACACAACAGGTATTAAATATCTCAGTTTTGGAGACAAGACGTCTGAAATCAAGGTGTCAGCAGACCCATTCTGCCTCTGAAGTTTCCAGAGAAAAATCCTTTTCTGCTCATTTTAGCTTCTGGTAACTCCCAACAATTCTGGAAATTTCTTGGCTTATAGCTGCATCGCTCAGTCTCTGCAATTGTCTTCACAGGGCTTTCTTCTCCGTGCAAATCTGTGTAACCTCCGGTCTTCCAAGGACACCATTCATTGGATTTAAGGCTCACTCTGATTCAGCATGAACTTATCTTAATTTAATTACATATGCAAAGCCTCATTAACAAATAAGGTCACATTCTGAGATTCCTAGATTTTATGAGATTCTGAGATTTTAATGGTGAACATAAGTTTTGGAGTTTGGGGAGGATATCAACCTTTACAGGCGTATATTGATTTGAAGGAAGAAAAAACAGATTGCTATAATTGGAGAGATATTTATAAAATATGAGGAACATCATACAAATAATGTAAAGCATTAATTTTTTGGTAATGAATAAATCCAGAAAATAACTTGAGTAGTTGATAGTTCAGGAAATTGAGCTCGGAGAGATTACTTGTCCAGTCTTTGAAAGTTCAATATAGAAAGTCCTGACTTTTAGGTATAATTATCATTTTGGAAATATGAGCTTACAATACCTCACTCTTAGGTGCATTTTACAATGCTTAATGGTTATGCCTGGAAATTTTCATCTGTTCAAATTTCACTTTAGCCAACAGTTGCTGTTATTCAAATAATGGTTTAATCTAAGCCATTCAGAAAATCTCTCACTGACTGGTAGGGATGGTAATGGGCTGTGAAATATTAAACATTTGGTCAGAAATCATGTTAACTAACTTCACCAGCAAATTAGTAAAACAACCCTGGGTATATCCCGAAAGTTCCTATTAAAGTGTTTTTGAAAACAACTGAATAGAGAAGGTAGAGAAGGTAGACTATTGCAGATATAAAGACCACATAGTAGGAAGGCTTTTTTTTTTAATGGAAAGTCAGAAAGAGAGTGGAAATTGATTTGTGTATAGGATAGACTTTGGAATTTAAAATAATAGCTTTATTTTTCTTGCAGAGATAATAGAGAAGACAGAGGTTTAATGGTTGGGATAATTTTTCTAATATACAGAGACAATGGACACAGAACAAAAATAAATAAAGAAAAATATTTTGAGCACCTACTACATCTCTGACAATTTATGTAATTTTTCTCAGGTGAGCCTGTTATAGGTGAAGAAACTGAGGATCAGAGGAGTCAGGCAGTTTTCTGGCAAATGGTGAAACTGTGATCTGACACACTGATTTGGTTTTTCTATGGGAAATATGGACAAAATGAGGTTTCTTCTTTTTTAAGATTTTGTTTATTTATTTATCAGATAGAGATCACAAGTAGGCAGAGAGGCAGGCAGAGAGAGAGGAGGAAGCAGGCTCCCTGCTGAGCAGAGAGCCTGATGCAGGCTCCATCCCCTGAGATCATGACCTGAGCCAAAGGCAGAGGCTTAACCCACTGAGCCACCCAGGTGCCCCCAAAATGAGGTTTCTTGCAAAGCTTGGCATTGATGCCAGAGTCCAGGTGCAGGTGTTAAATGAAAAAGAAAATTAGCTAGGGAATGATGAGAATCCAGTGGCGGGGGCGTGTGTGTGTGTGTGTGTGTGTGTGTGTGTGTGTGTAATGATGAGGATCAGGAAGGGAAACAACAAATAAGATACAGAAAGAATGGGAAATTGGGTGATAGCAATGTAGAAGGAAATTAATAATCTGTGGCAGAGATGGGCTAAAAGCTCACCAGGCTTGTTCCTCCTTCTTGGACATTGTCTGTAAAATATCCCACAAGACTCCCCACAATCTCTTTGCTCATTGGCTGGCTGAATGTAAAAAACACAGCAGAGACCTTCAAGGTGAACCAAGAGGATGGCAAAGACATGAGATAGAAGGTCTTGGAGCCCCCAGTTATTGCTTGGACTAGGTCCACCCGGGAGAGTTAGCTACCTGATTTGCACTGAGCTATAATGTGAGCAGGAAATAAACTTTTATTGTGTTAAGCTCTTAAAATCGTGGGGTTAGTTGTTATGACACTTAGTGTTGATTGCCCTAAGTATCCTGACTTTTGGGACTTAAAGAGAATTTATAGATTACTTGAGTTACCTACCACCCTCAGTTTATAAGAAAAAAGAGAGAGGCAGAGAACTTGACACACATCATACAAATAATTAGTAGTTAATTGTGCAACTGGGGCTGTAGTCCAAAATTTACTCTACAGCTCTTTTCTGGAGAAAGTCAATAGAAATAGCACAGACTTTTCTACACATTTCATTTTGTTTTAGAATTTGACTCTATAACAACCACATGATGATATTCTTCGAACATTGTTAATTCTGGGGCAAGTAAAGAAGTGGTGTGTAGAAATGCAAACATTGAACTAGAAGTTATTAAATGTGAAAATGATGTCAGGTAGAATCTGAGAGGAAATGAAAGTACGGACACGGACACGGAATTTTCTTGGAAGGAGGTTCTCAATAATCAGCAGTAAAGAAGAGGAATAAGTTCTGGTCACCTGGGGATGCCTCCTTTTGGAAATTGAGGCATACTTGCATAATGCAACATCCAGAGTGGCTAGTTATGGGTAACTTGAGGATAAATATAAGTGTGGCAGTTCAAAACAAATCATTGAAAAGGTAGAAAGATATAACAACCATCCAATTGAGCCATGGAAATGTTAGATGAAAAAAATACAAAACCAAAATAACAACAAGAAAACCCCAAGGATTTGAGAAGAAAGTTGAATGCATTAAAACAGAGACCAGAGAGCATTTAAGTTTTCAAAGAAAGATTTTATATGCATTGGGGAATGGAATGGTAGTTAGAAGGATTAGCAAATCTTGATTTTTGAGGATTAAAGAAAACTAAATTGTCTTTAAAAGCAGAGAAGAAGAAAATAGGGAAAAGATGAGGAGCTTCATGTTCACTGAGGGAGAACCTCAATTAAGCAAATATTGAATCCACTCAAAAATCATTTCAAACATAATTCCAAACTTTGATGCTTGGTCTTCCATTTAGATTTTGCAGAACACTAACCTTTCGGTTTTTATTTTTTCTGATTCTCTGGGTAGTCCTACCAAAAAGAATCGCTTTAAACCTAGATTCATTATCATGCATAATGTAATGATTCCATTTAGCAAAGAAAAAAAAAAACACTACTTTTTATTTAAGTGCCTTCCAAAAAAATCCACAATCATTTTATTTAAGGTAGATGTTTTAGGGAAACTCACTATTTCTTGAGACTTCAAAGTGAAATGACTTTTTGAAACCAAAGCAGAAACAAGATTTTTTTTTGATGTTATTGTTGTTGTTTGTTTGTCTGTTTTTTAAAGATTTTATTTATTTGACAGGCAGAGATCACAAGTAGGCAGAGAAGCAGGCAGAGAGAGAGGGAGAAGCAGGCTCCCGGCTGAGCAGAGAACCCGATGCAGGGCTCCATCCCAGGACGACTGGGATCATGACCTGAGCCCAAGGCAGAGGCTTTAACCCACTGAGCCACCCAGGCACCCCAGAAAAAAAGTTTTTTTTTATCACCACTAATAGTAGAATATTCTCAACCTCAGGTCTGGACAGCAGTCATTTTCTCTTTATATATTAAGTGTGAACTTGATTTTGCTTAAAGAATTTCTGCCTTATAAATTAAGAAAATTAGTTCATTTACTAACAAAGTATGGCTTTTCAGATTATAAATTAGTATTATTTTTTTAAAGAATTTATTTACTTATTTGACAGAGAGAAATCACAAGTAGGCAGAGAGGCAGGCAGAGAGAGGAGGGAAGCGGGCTCCCAGGACCCTGAGATCATAACCTAAGCCGAAGGCAGAGGCTTGAACCCACTGAGCCACCCAGGCGCCCCAGATTATAAATTATTAATGGATCTATTCCACCTTCTCTCTATCACACTCCCCACTTCTTTCGCTATACACACTGAAGTAGATATTGATGATATTGGTGATGGTGGTGATCACGGCGTCTGTGGTAGATGTTAGGCATCTCTTTCTATTTACTTTGGGTAACAGCAACTCTTTTTCCTTGGGAATCCCACGAAATTGTTCTGCCATTTCCCATTCAATGTTCATTTAACCACCAATCACAATATTTCCTCCTCCTGACCACAGAAATTGGCTCAGAAAAAGTCGTTTGACACAAGTGGTGCAAACTAGTCTTCATCTGGTACGTTTTAGATACTATAGGAAAAACTTTCTCTTTCCCTTAAACCATTAGCTATAAAATATGTAATCCCAGAGCTGCTGGTGACCGTGATTCTATCACACAGAGGAGACCCTCAAAAAATTCTCAAGCAGGTAAAAATCATGGCTACCCCTCCTTTGTTTCAATTTTTAATATATTGAGTCCTTATTTTATGTAAGATACTTGGATAGAGACAGTAAGAGACTGAAAAGTAAATGTGATGTTACCTCTTTGTTAGTTTTCAAACTAGTTAATAGTCTATGATAATTTAGTCATCTGAGTTTATTCAGCAGATCCTAAATGACAGTATATTTTCTTGCAGCTATTGAAGAGCTCTAGTGGTACTGTGGTGATCGATCAAACAGACAGACTTCCTAGACTCATGGAGCTTACAGTTTATGAAAAGAAAAGCATTGATCAAAGAGCCACAGAAATACTCAGTTATAAACTGTGATGAATATTCCAAGGCAAACCCAGCATATTTAGATAATTACATAAAAGAGAAATCTATTTAAGATCTGATGATGGGGTATAGTGGTGCTGGTAGTTTAGTGAGACTGGGAGGCTAAAATTAGAAGTAGACAAGGCCTAAAACCCTAATATTGCCTTTGACTAAAATGCTCAAGGTTTTCACTACCATTCTCCAACCTTAACCCTAACACTCCCTAGTAGCCCAAAGAAAAGGAGCAAAAGAGGCTGATGCAAAGCTACTATTGGGACACTCTTTGGAAGTCGATGGAATGTGGACTCAAACAGCAATGATCCCTATACCTCTGGGATGGGGGACATGGGGAATGGGTAATTAAGTTGTACCTGGGACATTTGCTTCAGTCTAGCTAACAGTAAGGGATTTCTAATAATATTAAAGTATTCAATGGAGAAACATGAGGTTACTTCTCACAAATTAATTAAATATTGGAGTGGCTATCATTGACAATCAGCATTTGAAGCTTGTACCATCCCAAAAGGTAGTGGGGAGGACTGTATCTTAATCCTGCAAGATACTGGAAAACCACCTGAGGAAACAGAGGAGAGGAGTTCACTCAATATATCCCACCAACCATTGCTAGACTGTGAGTCCAAGTTTTCCGCCATCAAACTATTTCATCTGGCATAGGTTCTAACTTAAAACAAGTGCTCCGTCAGTGTGTTGAAGGAATGAAAGATTATAATGAGAAACAATGCTCGGGTTTATAGTTAGCAACTTTGTCTAAGATTCTCAGTAAAATGAGTTTCTCCCTTTCTCTCTTACAGTCCTTTCAGCAAAAAAATATATTTGATTCTCTTGACTTTTATTCTTTACTTATAAAAAGATTGTATTCACATAAAATAAATATCTTAATTATATTTCTACTTATTCTTGAAGTTTCATTGTTGGTTCATCAGTATCTTTTAAGAATCTCACCATTCCTATAGAAGAATTTCATTACCGCAATTTCTGCTCAAAGAACTAATAGAGAGAGTCAATGATGACAGATGGCAAGTTCACTTCTAAAAATGTGGTATTTGCTGTTCACTTCTAAAAATGTGTGGTATTTGCTGTTCACTATTAAGCATTGTGAGAGACTTTGGTAGAATTCTGCCTGGGAATTTGGGAAGGGCATCACAGTTGAGCTTAGGTACTCATAAGGATTTGAAGATCCAAAGATGTCAAATAGGCAAAGATACAGGAAATGTCATTCTAAAGAGAGGAAGAAAATTACTAAAATTACATGCAGAGGAAAGTAGAGTTTAATTTGTCAAGATCAACTTTACAATGTTAGAAAATGTGAGCATTAAAATGTTTGTAATGAATTTCAACATCGACTATTTCCTAGGACTCTACTCTCTAAATGTTTATATCAATTCTTATTGACAAACTATAATCTGTAGAATAACCATATGGTAAATAAACTTTCCATGTTAGGGCAAATTCTCTAAATTATAAGCGGGTGGAAGTTTTCTATAATTAAAGACAGTGGGAAGGGAAAATAACAACTTCAAGTTGAAATTCTAGCTTTAAGGAAACTTGATTGAGTCAAATTGTGAAATATTTAGTTATTGTGTTTATGAGGTTTCTTTTATGATTATACTCTCTGCAGTTTATGCTCTTTATATTCATCTATAGCTTCTTTCATAGCTCTATCTTTAGCTCTTAAAAGCTTCAGGAAAAATGCGAACAGATTGTAGAAGCAGAAAAATTAAATTTGAAAGAAAAATAAAAACTTAAATAAAGTATATAAAAAAGAAAATATGATTTATAAGGTAACAGGATGGGCAATTGGGACATTACACAGTAAAGAAAGAAGGCTGCAAAGGAATTAGAGAAGAATTGACAGGTAGATATAGAGGGATTTATCCATCCATCTATCCTTCTGTCCATTCATCCATCTGTCCATTCATCTGACTCCAAACTGTGTCTAATTCAGATTCATATTTCCAGAAATCCTTTGGACAACTCTATCAAGACCTTGCAAGTATATGTCTCCTAGTAAATAGGAAACACCAACTTCTGTTTAAGTTCCCACGACAACAAACAGAGTCATTCTTGATTTCACATTCTCCTTTGCCACTCATACAAAATTGATCATCAAGTCACATTGATTTTGCATTTGAAAGGTCTCATTTGTTATCCCTTTTTGGAGACCCTGTCATTGATCATCTCTTGCATGGATTACTGCAATAGAATTTTAACAGTTTTCTGATTTTACTTTACAGAGCTCTTCCAATTCATCTTATTTATTGATATTCAATATATTTTTCTCTCTTTTTAAGAAATAAATGTTCCAAATACACAAGATATCATAGAGTATAAAATAACAGGGAATCATATTCAAAAGTTGTTAACATTTTGCCATATCTGCTTTAGGAATTCTGACTTTTTAAGAAATAAAATACTGCCAATACAACTGAAGACTCCTTTGTACCTCTCCCTGTCTTTCTTTCCTTCCTACCCTTTCAAAACAAATGCAGTTCCCTGAAGTTGGTGTGTGTCTTCCCATCCGTCTTTAAAAAAATATTATACCATGTATGTATATATCCAAAGCCATACTTTGTATACAGTTGTGTATTTTTTAAATAAAATACATGGTATAATACCACACATATTCTTCTGCATCTAGCTTTCTTCACCTAATGTTACTTCACAACACTTCAACATTTTTTCATTCAACATTATAAGATATATCCTGTTCATAAAGTTCATTTGAAATGCTATAGTATTTTATGTTCCAATTTCCCCTATTATTTATCTTCAGTACTTTACTTTTAGCTTATTATTAATTATTTCTTCTTCCCAGTTGGCTAAAAGTACTATAGTAGTAGTAGTAGTAGTAGTAGAAGTAGCAGCAACAGCAGTAGTAGTACTGGTTAATGATTATTTAAATTTACAAATAGCTTCATTGATTTCTTGGCTCATTGCTCCTCACAAACACTTTGTGCTTTTGTTGTCAGTTTCGTTGCTAGTAAGGTACAATTTGAAAGTAGAAAACTGTCAGTATTTGGCTGAAAATATTATTCAACTTCTCTCTTTAGTCCATACAATGAGTGGAGTTCTAAATTGACGATCACTTTATCTAGCACAAGATATTATTTCATCATTCTCTGGAAACATTTTTTATTTTAACCTTATTACTTTTGTAGGCACTTTAATATTGTTCCTGAGTTATTTTTAAGATTTCTATGACATTGAAGTTTTATATTTCTTAAATTCAAGAAAATCTGAGCCTTCATGGTGTTCAATATTCCCTTCACTTTTGCTCTCTATCATGGAATTGTATTAGACATGTTAGATATACTAAGTCTGACCTTTATAACTCAACACTTCTTTTTATGTATCTTATAATTGTCTCTCTCTGAGCTACATTTTTTTAAAAGATTTTATTTATTTGAGAGAGAGAGTGTGTGAGAGTATAGAGGAAGAGTGAAAAGAAGAAGCAGACTCCCTGCTGAGCAGAGAACCCAGTGTGGGATCCATCCCAGGACCCTGAGATCATATTCTGGGTTAAGCATCTGCCTTGGCTCAGCTGAGCTACCCAGACACCCTCTGATCTACATTTTATAAAATTTTTTTCAAATTCACCTTCTCCTGGTTTATTTTCTCAATGGAGCCTATCACTGAGCATTCTATAAGCTGTATATATTTACCTTATTATTGCTTATAACTTCAGGGATTATATATTTCATCTCTTAATGTTGAATTTGTTCCTATTTTACACTTGCCTACTCTTTTTTTGCACAGTTTTGTATTTTCATTGTGGTTTCTATTCTTTTGGGGGGTGGTGGTGCAGAGATTTCCTTTTAATCATTTACCAGTTGTGTACTCATATTTTCTTTTCAAATTTCATAATATAAAACTATATTATTTCCCTTTCTTGGTGTTCACTCCTCTTTTTGCTGTACCTGCCAACTCTCCCTTGATGAATAATTTCCACATCTATTATGTTATTTTTTTTATTGTGAATTCATTTTTAGTAAGAATCTTTGTATTCTGAGAAATCTGAAGTGTTCTGACTTCATGGAAGGTCTCTATAGAAAAGTTTGGTTTTTTTGTGGGTCTAGGAATTTTAATGGTGTGGTAGGCAGAATTCTAGATGGCCCCCATGAACTTTGTCTCCTGGTGTTACCCTGTCATTATGTTATATTACATGGCTGTGATGGTCAATTTTATGTGCCAGTTTGGCTAGGCTGTATTTCCCAGTTATTTAATCAAATGATATTCTAGGAGTTACACTGAAGGTACTTATAGATGTGATTAGAGTCCCTAATTACCTGATTTGAAGGGAGATTATCCTAGATAATCTGAGTAAGCTTTGTGTAACTAGCTGCAATGCCTTAGGAATGAAACTGAGACTTCTCAAAAAAAGAAATTCTGCCTGTGGCTTACAGATCCAGCCTATCCTTACTGACTGACTGCCTTACATGTGTCAGACTTTCCTAGCCAATCCATACACATATTCACACAATCCAACTCCTTGTGGCAAATCCCTTAATATACATCTCCTTTTCTGCTTCTATGGTTGAATACTGACTGACATATTTGCAAAAGGAATTTTTCAGATGTAATTAAAGTTAGAAAAGGAAAAAGCAACTCAACCTTACAGTTATAAGGAACTCGATTCTGCTAATAACCTGAATGGGCCTGGAAGCAGATTCATCCTCAGAACCTCCAGATAACCCAGCCCAGCTGATACCTTGATTTCTGCCTTGCAAAGACTCTAAGCAAAGAACCAGGTGGATCCATCTTTTGACCCATAGAGTTAATAAATGGGTATTTTTTAAGCACTAATTTTGTGGTAACTTTTTACATATTAATTAAAAAAACCAATGTAAGTTGTTTGGGCCAGTATTCATACTGATTTTTGGGGTTGGCATTCAAGAACCACGAATAGTATAATATGAACTTCTCCTTATGAATGGGCTAGGCTTGGGCTTTCTGGTCTGTGACTGTTTCCCCCATTGGACTCTGGTAGGAAATATGTTTGTATGTAGTTTCTTAAACTGGTAGATGAAGAGACTGTCTTTTTTCCACTGTATATTTTTTCCTGTTTCGTCGAAGATTAATTGACCATAGAGTTGAGGGTCCATATCAGGGCTCTCTACTCTGTTCCACTGGTCTATGTGTCTGTTTTTATGCCAGTACCATGCTGTCTTGGTGATCACAGCTTTGTAATAAAGCTTGAAATCAGGTAAGGTGATGCCGCCAGCTTTATTTTTGTTTTTCAACGTTTCCTTAGCGATTCGGGGTCTCTTCTGATTCCATACAAATTTTAGGATTATTTGCTCCAGCTCTTTGAAGAATGCCGGTGGAATTTTGATCGGAATGGCATTAAAAGTATAGATTGCTCTAGGCAGTATAGACATTTTAACGATGTTTATTCTTCCGATCCAAGAGCATGGAATGGTCTTCCATCTTTTTGTGTCTTCTTCAATTTCTTTCATGAGTGTTCTATAGTTCCTCAAGTATAGATCCTTTGAAATGTGACTAATCCTGTTTTTATGAAACAGGCAGCTCTTGGCTCTATGCCAGGACTCAGGACATCACATTTCCTATTGCTCTTTAAGTATGAAGGCCCTATGATGACCACCCAATTCAATATCCTCACAGATTACCATAGAATCAACTCAATGACAAGGTATGAGTTCTCTTGTAGTATCTGGCACCTGAATATTTTATCAATCTTTTGCGCTCGAAAATATTTTAATAATTTCTTAAGTTATGTTTATGTAAGTTTGTATCTGGAATTTAGCACTTTTCCAATTTGACAAAGGTAATGCTGGTCATGCTCTGTATATTACATACCATCTCACTGGAATGCAGTGTGTCAATATTCACACTAAGTGGATAAATAAAGAATATGAAAAACTTGATATAAGTTCAGGTGAAGTTTCACTGCGGGAAAAAAAAATAATTCAACATAGGTCAGAGTTTACCCAAATACATTAAAATAAATTCTAAGATTTTGAAGTTCTTGGGTTTTGGAATTTTGATAAGGGCTGGTGCCTGGGCATAAATGTTTAGTGGAATATGTTTTCAGAGGTAAAAAATATGAGATCTTGAAGGTGGAGATAGAAAGTAATATTCTCCCATAAATAAAAAAGAAAAGCTTGACAACAGGGCTTTCCAGATAATTACAGATTTGTTTAGAGACCTTGACTAAATACACTATTTTTTTTTTTTTTTCAAACATAGCACTTGGTGTTTTAAACCTGCCCTTTTAAATTGTGAATTCCACCCGGGAAGGAATATTTTCTCACTATTAACACTAAATAAACATAGCAATGTCAAAAGGTAACCAAGCCATCAGATTATTTGGCCATGTGCTATCACTGATCCTCTGAATTCTGTTTTCCTTAGGGATAACAGCAATGTTTGTTAGTAATTGGACACTGTCATTCTAAAGGGAGCCCTATGCCCACAGATGCCACCATAGCTGAGGGGAATCTGATTTGCAGCTTAAGTAAAAGTCATTTAGTTCTTTTGTTGCCCTGCAAAGGCAATTAGACTCGAGCAGCAGCTGCATACAATTCTGGAATAATGCTGAATGGGTGGTGTGTGTGTGTGTGTGTGTGTGTGTGTGTACATGCGTCCGTGCATTTGTGTAACATTTTAAAGCAGGTGTAAATAGGTAATCTTTTCATTTATTTTAATTCTTTCAAAGAAGCTAACATTAGGAAAATCAGGATAGGAGAGAGTTTTGTAAGAGAGCACACTTGTCATCAATCTCTGCTTTTCATTCCTGTCACCTTTAATTCCAGGATGCATTGTCATGACTTAAGTGATTCTCCACTCAAGCTCTGTGTTTGGAGTATTTGCAATGACAAAGAGCTTAAATCTACCACATCTAGATCTTCTACTAACAACATTTGTCACAATTCAGGTAAACATTTACCTCTTGTGCTAAATGGTTTTCTTGACAATCTCTGGCCTTTGTTCTGACTGTTTTCTCTCGAGGCTGTTTTCCTTCATCTAACCACACCACCTGAGAGATGAAGACTGGGTGGTCCTGGTTCAGGCAAGAGAAAACAATTTCTATTATAACAACTCTAATTTTGCTTGAATCATTTCTCCTATCACCTGCATCTTCAGTAGAAAGAGGTTAGTCATTTACCCTCATAGGTGACAAATCGATGAAATTACTGATGGCAACAGCAATGGGCTGTGGTAGTAGTTAATTATGCTCTGGCGCATGTCTTTCATTAAGGTGCTGTTTCCTTCACCAGAGCCCTCAATAAAGCATTTCTCAAGAGCCCCTTAGGAGTCTGTGCAGGGAGGAACAGTCTATCAGGCAGCTGGGAGCGGGATGTCGTGCTGCCGCCTGTGAGGGGGCATTAATGAGGCTGAGTAATGCAACCTGACAACGCCTGATGAATGGGACTCTCTGGGGGGATGGTCTGACAAATGGAGGCTCCATGACAAGCATCGTTTTCTAAACAATGTGAGGCTTCATTTGTCAGTTTATTGGTTATGAAAAAGAACTAGTCCAAAAGGTGGATTGGGATTTAATGAAGAAATTGTCCCCAGTGGTTAGAAGCAATATGAGTTGATGGTATTACCTCTTATTGGTATTCAGACTTTTCATCCTGTGGCATCAGAGAAATGGTTAGAGAGCATTACTAAAGAATTGCCTAATGGCAAATTGAGGTGAAAAATTGGTACCTCTGGATTTGACATTTTTGTGATTGCCAAATATGCCAAAGGTGGGAAGTTACAGCATTGGGTTCCAACATAGGCTCCATTATCACAATCATGAGTGTGATATTTTGTGTCTTTAGTTTAAAAGTCTTCTGGTCATGCTGTAATGCCTCGTATCTAATGGAGATAAGCTTTGAAAGACCATTTTTAAGGAGTATGTTTTATTTGATTTTTTCCTACACTAGAAACTCAAACCTTGACTATAATAAAACATTAAACATTGGTTTAATATAATTAAACATTGGTTTTACTAGATTGGATGTGTGTTTGGTAACAGAAAGCAGAGGTCTTTAAATTATGAACTGTAGAGATGACAACATTTTGTTGAGGGAGATTAAGGAATAGTTATATAGAATGAGTGAAGAGCTTGTGTAGAGGATTTGGATTTCAGTCTTATGTTCCTCTGTTATAAACAACTGGCAGCAACCCTTAGTCAGTGTACATAATGGAACAGTTCTTGTCAGAACATTGCCTTGTTCTATATCATTTATATTGGGATGTCAGCTTCTTACACTTCTAGACCCTTGTTATTAAGCTTTTTATATGACCGCAGTTTTTCAAACCGTAGGTTTTGTTACCTTCAGATATGCTTTGCAAAATACTGGCCTTGGTTCTATGATATCACAGCTCTCTATTAACCTCTGTGATCCATCTTTGTCTGCTGGTGGCTTTATTCTCTTCATGGTATCAACATCATCACCATCATCATCATTATTTTTACAATGATAAAGGAAGAGATGTTTGTGAAGTCTCTATTCACTTGGAAAATGAAAAGAGATGTGCAATTATCAGGAGACACGGAAGCCATAAAGTTTCTCATGCAACTATTAAATGTATCTTAATATACTCTATTATATATATTTTATATATTATGATATGACCCTTTTCATCCACCTCATCCTCCTTTATCACAGGGAAGAATCAGCACTACCGAATTTTTAAATTCAGTGCATAACTTCAGGTCAATCCCATGCTTGGAATAACATGATGTGCTGACAGATACACAGCTGTCTCTCTCAAACAATTCCCTAATTCATTTGAGAATCAACTAATGCTTTGTCTCCATTCCGAAGTTCCATTTTGTTTCTATTCTGAGGCCCTATGTATATCTAAAGAAGTTTTAAAAATATGAAGATGATTATAATCATAACACCCTTTTAGGAAATTCACTTCTATAAATTCTTTCATTAACATCATGGAATTCATTTCATAATAGCTAAGGAGAGGGGGAGAATTTCAAATCTTCAGAGAAGAGGTAAATTGTAGAAAATAAACATAAATTTACCAAAAGATTTGTATGGTTTTAAGTTTATATATCCTGTTTAATCTACAAATCTACATTAAGTTCATTCAGTACTGGATTTAAGCCTCTTGACTTCTAAACAAGTATTTTATTGTGCAGGTTACTCTAAATTTTCCTTAATGAAAATGAATTCTTTGAATCTTGAAAAGAAGTGTGAAATTAGAATTCAGTGTTCATGTTGTCATTTGAGCTTCTCCATTTTTTTTCTGATAGTATAAAATATTTGGCACCTCCTCTGGGCTTATCTCATGACTGCTTTCTCTTGGCATTAAGCCCAGCTAGTTTCATCTTATTGACTTCTGCAGAGCATCTCAGATAGAGTAAAGTTATTTTGAGAAATTTGCAATGAATAAATGAATTTTTCCTTAAGTGACTGTGATCATTTCTAAATCAAAACCTTCTTTTTATAAGCCACTGATAAAAGAAACACATTAGGCTAATTTGAAAGAGGGAAAGTAATGTTGGTGTAGAAATTGTGCGTGTGTGTGTGTGTGTGTGTGAGAGAGAGAGAGAGAGAGAAAGAGAGAGAGTCTGAGAGAGAGAGATAGTCTGGATAAAATAAAGGGAAGATAATCTCTAGGTAGAAGATTCCTAAAGTCAAAAGAAGCTCTTTATCTTTATTACACTGGTTTTCCTAATTTTTCTCTTTTTCTTCCTGATGGATTAGACGTTTCTCAGTTCATATAAAGGATTAAAAACAGAACAAAACCTGTATATTTCAAACTATCCCCAAGAAAACTACCACGTGTATTTTTGTTAATCTTCCTGAGTTTTATCATATACTGCCATGATATCCAAAAACAATCTTTAGAGTTGAAGACTTGAAGTACAGAAGCAGAATGTAAAAATTGACATAAATCACCAACTTCAGAAGCCACTCTCTACAGTATCCAGCATTACACACACATCCATGCATACATACACCCACTGAAACTTGTCCTTCTCAAACTCTAAAACTTTTTCCTTGTACCAAAATGATTCTGATAAGTGCCCAAATGTTTACATGAGTTATAAACATGTAGAAACAAAAATTTTGTTTGAAATATGGAAAATGTCTGTATTTTGTCACAACTGAGCTCTTCTAAAAGAATCTATTCATTCTCTTTCTGGCCTTGCATGAAGAAGCAAAACTGAGTAAATGTAGGGGCACGTGCAGATGTGTTATATAACTTTGGGATCATAGAAAAGAGTTATTTCCCATTTCTTCCTGTAACTATTAGCTCAGAGATATACTAACAACAAAAATAAATGAAATTTAAAACATGTAGGTATTTTTTGGTAACTTGTTAGTCCTGGGGGAAAATTTGCATATGGGTTAGATGATTGAATATGGATACATGTGAACACATGCAGAGAATTTCAATATATTTCTTGTTTACTTATTAACTTCTGGGGCAAGAGATTCCAAAAGGTTTTTGTCTTAATATTCTGGGCATCTTGGGTTAATTATTTCACAGCAGGAGCTATTATAAGGTTGTGAAATCTCACAAATGGTCATAGCAATGTATCTTTCATGTATATGACACAACCATGTCATAAAGTCTTCAATATTTCAGTATAAAAAACAAAATAAATTTTAGCCCTGTGATACATATTTTGATTTTGCTAGCATGAACGTGTGTAAATAGGTGGTGGGGGAGTAAGTATGGCTAAAACAGTAAGTAATGCTAGGATATTAAGAAAATCCAACATGATGTATAAAATGAAGAAAAATTCACATCTAGTCATCTCAGCAATTTCTACTTTAAAACATCCTCATTGTTTATATAGGAAAGAAAGATATGCTATTTTGGAGGGTTTTCCCTTCTTTAAAGTTAATTTCTTCTAGGCACAGATTCTGCTTTTCTGACAACAGCACGAGTCTCATTATATAACACAAGTCATCAGGCAGAGGTGAGGAGAAGAAGCCTGTTCCCTGAAGCAATTTGTTTCAGCAATGCTGCTAGAGCATAGTTCAGGATTATCTTTAATATGAATGAGAAGCTGGAGCCACTTGAATAGGCAGATGGGGTTTTGTTTTCTTCCCCCCAGACCATGAACTTCTCTGTTTCTTTTTTTCAAAATACATTCATCATCTTGGTTGTTATTTTGTTTAACCTTGTTCTGCCATTCTTACCAATTACTCAGTTTAGTTTATCCACTCCAGGTTAGCTAATTGGCTTTACTTAGCCCTCTTTTTCACACATTTCCATCCCATTCCACATGTAATTCAAGTCCCATTAGCTCCCACTTCATTTAAACCAATATAGGGCCCATGGGAGTAGTAGGGCTGTTGGAAACAGGTGCAACTGGACAGATGGTTGCTTTGCCAGGAGTGTGAAGCAGCCCAAACAGCTACCTCGCCAAATTCTGCCTGTCAGGCTGAGACAGCTAAGAGGGTTAGCAGAGGGCTATCCCTGGATTTAATTGCTATTGTTCTTCTGTTATTGGTTCTCCCTTAGACTCCAAATGCGTATTCTTTTTAGGCATAAAGCCAACTTTAAGAAACAATCAAGTTGCTTATTAAACATTAGGTCTCCACCGCTATAATGTATGCAATCAGGAGCTTGCTTGGTTCTGTTTTGAAAGAAGACTAGTTCTAGATGTTACTTGCATGCTAACTTGCCCCCGTAATCAGCTGTTGCCATGCCATAGTCACTATTCCCTATGGCTGTCTCACCGTTTTGAACTTAGAAGGCAACTATTCTGAACCCTGGGTTACCTCTTGGTCTACTTTCTCTTTTACTGGCCAGAGCTGCAAAACAGAAGATCATGAGGGTTGTGCCTGCTACAGATTCATGATATCCAGTGTCAAGTAAGCTCTGTCCTAGGCTTTTATTTTGTTTTATTTATTTTTTCCAGAATAGTCCACAAGAAAACTTTTAAACATTATCATTACATCCAGATTCTGCCCATTTCACTTTTGTAAAGATGACAGGACATCCATTTCTTATTATCCATTGGCCATATACTCCTCCCTATCTGACTTCATGTCTCATGACTCTAATGATATTTTGTATTTAAGGAACATTATTAGCCTCACAATTTCCAATCTCGGTTATTTTTTCCCTTCAATTCCCATCTCCCTGAACTTAAAGTAATGAATACTAAGTCAATATAAATCACCATGGAGATTTTACTTTTCTACTTGGGCTTTTGAAATAGCATATTTTTGTTTTCCATGTAATCTTCTGGTCTTATCTTTTCTGTTTTTCTTAATGTATTCTTTACATTTGGGTGTTATTCAAGGCTTTCTTCCACCTCAAAAGTTATTTCTATTTGTTGTCCACAGCAAACTAGCTGTACTGCATCCTACAGTAACTTTTTTGGTGACAATTCCCTATCTGTGGTTCAAGTCCCAAATGCTTATCCCAAGCAGAAGTTTTGTTTGTTTGTTTGTTTATTGTTTTTTAATTCACATATAATGTATTATTAGCCCCAGGGGTATAGGTCTGTGAATCGTTAGGCTTACACACTTCACAGTACTCACCATAGCACATACCCTCCCCAGCGTCCATAACCCAACAACCCTCTCCCTACACCCCTCCTCCCAGAAAACTTCAATTTGTTTTGTGATATTAAGAATCTCTTATGGTTTGTCTCCCTCCTGATCCCATCTTGTTTCATTTTTTTCCTTCCCTACCCCACAAACCTCCCACTTTCCCTCTCAAATTCCTCATATAAGGGAGATCATATGATAATGGTCTTTCTCTGATTGACTTATTTTGCTCAGCATAATACCCTCTAGTTCCATCCACGTCATTGCAAATTGCAAGATTTCATTTCTTTTGATGGCTGCATAGTATTCCATTGTATATATATACCACATCTTCTTTATCCATTCATCTGTTGATGGACATTTAGGTTCTTTCCACAGTCTGGTTATTGTGGACATCCAAGCAGAAGTTTTTATTTTAGCTGATTTTAAGACTGATAGATCTTGAGCAGCCCATAGTTTTCTCAGTTCTATGAACTCAAGGACTATTACTCTTTTTCATTTGTTCCATATTTTCTTGTTAAATCCACCCCTTTTTATTTATCAAAATATTCTTCTTTGTTCCTTAACTTTTTCAGTTCTCCTGCTAAATATTTTCATCTGAATTTTCATAGATAAATGCTTGAATTATTGCAATAGATTCTATCTAAGAAGAATTAATCCTAAAAATGATAGAGACTAAATATCATGTAATATTTACTACGTGGTAGATATCCTCCTAGTTAACTCAGTGCATGCTGTCATTTAGTTGTTATGATATCCCTATGAAGTAGTATTATTCCCATTTCCTAGGTGATAACATTGAGATATAGAGAATCAGGCAACTTGCGCAGTATTATAAAACTAATGCAAGACGGGACTTGAACACAGGATTTATAAGAAGGAACAACTATGCTATGATGTCTTTCTTGACCTACTTTTTTTGTCTCTTCTAATTAGAATGAACGTATTTTGAGAACAATAGAGGACATTCCTGGCCTAAGAGCTAAAAAAAAAAAAAAAAAAAAGAAAAAAGAAAAAGAAAAAAGAAAGAAAGAAAGTGAAAAAGAGAAAAGAAAAAGGAAAAAAAAAAGAATACTGACAACAAAATGCTATTCACACAAGTTCAAAAGTACCTATTCTACTTGACTTCTGGTTTTCTTTGTAGTCCTCTCAACTCTTCATTGGAATTTTTATATCAGGTATATCTCTGGGTCTCTGGGCCTATCCATATAAATAATTGGTCATAAAGGAGAAAACAGATCAATCCTTAGAGGAAATATAGTATGAGGAGTGAATTTTTCCCCCAAAAAAGGACTTTTATTTGAAAGCATATGGATTTTTAAAAAAATGTTTATTTTGTTTTTGTTTTATTTTGTTTTGTTTTTTGAGAGAGAGAAAGCATGGGGGAGGGGAGAGGAGCAGAGGGAGCGGGAGAGAGAGAATCTTAAGCAGGCTCCATGCCCAGCATAGAGCCTGACCCAGGGTTTGATCAGACAACCCTGAGATAAGGACTTGAGCCAAAATCAAGAGTTGGACACTTAACAAACTGAGCCACACAGGAGGCCCCACAAAAATGTTATTTTTTTAATCTTGACTTCACCAGCTATTGTATTGCCCTTCTCCATTACCATAATTTCATTTATTTTACTCTGATCTTACATCTTCAATTTCATTATGTTATTCTGTTTAAAAAATGTGACCTCCCTCCCTGCTTTTTGAAGGACAAAATTCAATGTTGATTTGTCACTCAAAACCATCTGCAAACTATATATTATTTTTCTTCTGTTATCCCCTCAATATACACTCACCACTTTTACCAGAATATTCTTGTCATTGACTTACTAATGTGTCTTTGTTCAATCCAGTCCTGATGCCTGGTATGATCCCAACTCTTTATGTTGAAATTCTACTCATTTCCAAGAGCCAGTTCAAGGTTTTTATGTACCTCATCCCACTGCCAGAAATTAGGTTTTTCATTTTTCAATTCCTACTGTACTTTGTACTTTTCTCATTGCGTTTATCATATGCTAGTTGCATTTGTTGCTTTGTATTTATGTACTTCTCTTACTTTTTGCTTTGTATTTATGTACTTCTCTTACTTTTCCTGGTGGATTATAAACTTAATATAAGGGGTCAACATCATATACTTTTTTCCCAATAAATCAACTTTGTTGAGGCATAATTTACATATAATAAAATGCACCCAACTTAAATATGTAGTTAAATGAGGCTTGAAAATTATATACAATCATGTAACCACTGCTATAATTAAAACATAAATATTTCCATCATTTACTTCCAGATCAACACCCAAACCTTGCTCCAGGCAATCACTGATTTGTTTTTTCATTATAGATTAATTTTTCCCTTTCTGAAATTTTATATAAATAGAACCATACAATTGAAATTAGTTTGTGTTTGGCTTCTTTCATTAATTGTAACATTTTTAAATTCAACCATGCTGTTGCACATTTGAATGGCTTGTCCTTTTTTATTGCTGCATAATACTCCATTGTATGACCATATGAAACACAATTAACCTATCTACCCAGCATTGAACATTTGATTATTTCCAATTTAGTTGTTATGAATAAATTTGATACAAACATTCATCTACAAGTCTTTATGCTTTCTTTTCTCTCAGTTAAATGGTTAAGAGTGCAATTATTGGGTTATTTATATTTGACTTTATGTTAAATTTAATTTTATATGTTATCCTAAGTGATTATAGCATTTTGCATTTCTGTCTATAGTGTATGTATCAGTTATTCTTTATCTTTTCTAATAGTTGATACAGTTAAAAGCCCTTTAAGTATAACTGACACTTTAAGTATAATTGACATATTAGCTTTAGATGTATATCACAGTTATTCCATATTTTTATGCATTATGAAGTTATTCCCATGATAAGCCTAGTTACCATCTATCACAAAGTTATTACTATATAAGTGACTACACTCTCTATGCTGTATATTACATGCCCATGACTTATGTATTTTATAACTGGATGTTTGTGCCTCTTAGTCCCCTTCACATGTTTTTCCCCCTCAAAATCCCTTCCCACTTTGGTAAGCAACAGTTTGTTTCCTATATCTATGAGTCTTTCTGCTTTGGTTTTGTTTGTTTGTTTTTTAGATTCCACATATAAGTGAAATTGTATAGTATTTGTCTTTCTCTGTATTACTTCACTTAGCATAACACCCTATAAGTCCATCCAATTTGTTGTAAATGGTGAGATTTCATTCTTTTTTATGGATAAGTAATATTCCACTCTCTGTGTGTGTGTGTGTGTGTGTGTGTGTGTGTACCACATCTTTATCCATGCATCAGTCTATGGACAATTTGCTTGCATATCTTGGCTCTTATAAATAATGCCGCACTGACATAGGGGTTCATATATCTCTTCAAATTTGTGCTTTTGTTTCCTTCAAATAAATACCCAGAAGTGGATATTATACTGGATCATTTGGTAGCTCTACTTCAATTTTTAAAAAAAGATTTTATTTATTTATTGGACAGACAGAGATCACAATTAGGCAGAGAGGCAGGCAGAGAGAGAGAGGAGGAAGCAGGGTCCCTGCTGAGCTGAGAGCCCGATGCAGGGCTTGATCCCAGGACCCTGGGATCATGATCTGAGCCGAAGGCAGAGGTTTTAACTCACTGAGCCACCTAGGCACCCTACTTCAATTTTTTGAGGAAATTCCATACTGTTTTCCATAGTGGCTGTACCTATTTACATTTCCACCAACAATGTACAAGTGTTCCCTTTTCTCCACATTCTTGTCAACACACTTGTTGTTTTTGTCTTCTCGATAATAGCCAATCTAACAGGTATAAGGTGATATCTCATTGTGGTTTTGATTTGCATTTCCCTGGTCATTAGTGATGTTGAGCATCTTCCCATGTGTCTGTTGGCCATTTGTAAATCTTCATTGAAAAAATGTTTATTCGGGATCTCTGCGCATTTTTAAATTGGATTTTATTATATTGTATACATTCTTTATATATTTGGATATTAACCCTCATTGGATGTATGATCTGCAAATACCTTCTTCCACTCAATAGGTTGCATTTTTGTTTGGTTGATAGATTCTTTCAATGTGCAAAAGCTTTTTAGTTTGATGTCGTCTTATTTGTTTATTTTAACTTTTATCGCACTTAACTGAGGAGACTTGTCCAAAAAAATATTGCTAAGATTGATGTCAAAGAGCTTACTGCCTATGTTTTCTCATAGAAGTTCAGCAGTTTTATGGTTTCAGGTCTTAACATTCAAGTTTTTAATCCATTTTGATTTATTTTTGAGTGTGGTATAGGAACATAGTCTGGGTTCATTCTTTTGCTTATAGCTGTCCCATTTTCCCAACATCATTTATTAAACAGACTGTCCTTTTCCTGTTGTTTTTCTTCTTTGTCATAGACTAACTGACCATATAAGCATGGGTTTAACTCTGGGCTCTCTACTCTATTCTATTGATCTATATCTGAGTTGTTTTGTTTCTGTTTTGGGGGTTTTTTAAAAAAAATTATTCATAAGATTGAGAGAGAGAGTAGGGAACAGAAGGAGAGGAACAAGCAGACACTGTGCTGAGCGTGGAGCTGGACATGGAGCTCAATCTCAGGACCAAGAGCCAAAACCAAAGAGTCAGATGCTCAACCAACTGAGCCACCCTGGCGCCCCAATCTATGTATCTGTTTTTGTGCCAGTACCATACTTTTGATTACTACAGCTTTGGAGTATAGTTTGAAATCAGGGAGCATACTAGTGCCAGCTGTGTTCTTTCTCAAGATTTCTTTGGCTATTCAGAGTCTTTTGTGGATCCAAACAAATTTTAGATTCTTTGCTCTAGTTCTGTGAAAAATGTCATTGGTGTTTTGATGGGAATTACAATGAATCTCTAAATTGTTTTGGGTAGTATGGACATTTAGCAATATTAGTAATTCCAATCCATAATTATGGAATATCTTATCATTTATTTGTGCCATCTTTGACTTCACTCATTCATATCTTATACTTTCCAGAGTTTGTGTCTTTCATTTCATTGGTTAAATGTATTACTATTTTATTCATTTTGATGCAACTATAAATGGGATTTTTTTTTATTATCTTTCTGATAGCTTGTTTTAGGGTAAAGAAGCACAATTTATTTTGATATGCTAATTTACTATCCTGCAACTTTATTGAATTCATGTATTAGTTCTAATAGTTTTTTGGTGGAGTCTTTAGGGTTTTCTATATGTAGTATCATGTAATCTGCTAATAGTGACAATTTTACTTCTTCCTTTCCAGTTCAGATGTCTTTTGTTTCTTTTTCTTGCCTAATTGCTGTGGTTAGGACTTCCAATACTATACTGAATAAAAGTGGCAAGAGAGGGCATCCATGTCTTGTTCCTGATCTTAGCTGAGTATGGTGTTAGCTGTGGGTGTCACACATTTCTTTGTATTTTCCACATAGCTTCTTTGTATTTTCCACATAGTCCACAGTGGACTGCTCATAATGGATGTTCCATAAATCCTTATTGTTAGTATTATATACAATGAATGGTATCATTACTATCTCAGCTTATAATATGTTGTGGTGAAAATGCCATGAGCATGATGGTAATAGCTAGTGATTAAGAAATTCCAAAGACAGCATCAGCACCTTGCAAGGTATCTTAATTTCATCCTTCAAACAAACAGACATGGTAAATATTCTGACTCTTATTTTACAAGTGAGGCAACTAAGGCAACTCCTGTTCAGGAGGTTAAGCACATGCCCAAGACCCAGACAGAAAGGGTCAGAGTCGGCTATAAAATTCAGGCACAACAGACTCCAAAGTTGCATTCTGCCAGTCCTCATTTTTATATCCATAACCATTTTTCAGTAAGACTCATTGAAATGTGTCTTGGGCTAATTCTTCCTTCTGTGTTCCCATCACCACCTTTAAGTCTATACTTCCATCTCTTCATATGCTGATTTCTAAAATATGCTTTTAGCCAAGTTGCTTCCCTACAGAATTTCTAACACTATATATTGTCTCCTATACACTGTAGCCAGATTCATTTTTCTTAAAATTTTCTCTTTTTATCATATTTTTTGCCTAGCCAACCAGCTACAAAATAAGCTTGACTAATTTTTTTCAGTAGTTAATTTTGCCATCTCTAAGATGGAAATAATAGCACAATCTAGCTCACAAAATTGCAAGTATGTAATGGATACTTGAAAACGTGGCTCTGCTCAAAGAGTAAGTGCTTATACATTTTAGTTCTTATTATCATTTACGTCATATTTTGGAATTAGAATGGCCATGTTTAACATAATTTTAAAGAGAAAGAAAATGAGATGCAGATAAATTTGCCAAAAATCAACCAATTAGAATTAGGTTTCAGAGTAAAATCCTGACCTATTAAATGCAATACTAATACTATTTTTTATTTCCTGTACAAAAATCACTTGGCTCATCTTACCTACCTCTTTTCTTTCCCACTATCTGTCATCATGTCTCTTTTGTTTCACAGCATGATATGCTCATTTAATTTGTGTTGTTTCTGTTTTGAAAGCCGGCTGAAACCTTTTTAGTTATGTTCTGACCAACTTTCAGGTCTTGTTCAAATAACACTTGCTTTAGGATATTTACCACAGAATTTTCAGGTCAGACCTACTCTCCCATGCCTGACTTTCTCTCAGGTTTACTTTCTACATTATGCATTTATCATATAATTACATTGTACATTGTGTGTCTATAAATGTTTCATAATGCATGATACTGATTTTAATTTTACATAAGAAACTGTTAATAATTTTACATAAGAAACTGTTAACACTCAAAATGGGTTGAAAGTAAATAATTACTGCTGTCCTGTGGGGCTGAGACCTTCTCACTGTCATCCTAGCAAGACTTGGATTCTTATTCCATATGTCATTCCAGACTGTTTTGGAGCAAGCACATTTGAGATTCTGGGCTTTTAAGTGAACGTGTGAGAGAGATTGTTTTTCAGTACAGCTTGTTGTAACAATTCAAAAGTCAGACTTTTAGTTTTGTTAAAGCTCAATTTACTGCCTTTCCTAATTTGCTACTACTCTTGAGATTTGTGTAATGCTGAAATGTGAAATTGTTTGTGCTCTAAAATGTATTTTCCAATGTGTCCAAAATGGCTGCCAGACTTCCCAGGACTTTTTCTTTCTTGTCTCATTGCATGGCAGTCATGTGTTCTCTCTTCATTTTATCTTTGCCTGAAATAGTAGAAAAGTTATATAGACTACTATAGAGTTCGGGGTAACTTCCAGCGGAAGTTATAAAATGAATGCCCCCTTTCTGTAAACAAGTCATCTCTCTGATGCCTTCAGATAATGTCATTCACCAATTTCCTCAGAGGTTTGTTGATTAACCATTCTACACTGACCATGGGTCAGCCCAGGGCTACACAGTCAATAGAAACTGAAAAAATGTGTAATAGGAAATCATGGCAGTTATTACTTATCGTGAAATATATATTTTCCATTTGTAGACCCATTATTTTCACCTGTAAATTGTTGTAAGAACTTTTAAATTTATTTTCATTTTCTGACTATATTAGTTTTTGGAATAATGAATTCTTCAAGTTTCAAATAAGAGCATTATCTTCGGGTAATGGAATTCTGAGTAATTTTATAATGTATTATATGATATTTAAAAAAATAAATATGAAGTGATTTTATAATCAAAACAAAGCTATTTAAATTTGATAAAGATAAGACTTTCCAATGTTATATAGTTGAGGAAGCATTTTATCTGATGCATTTTAAATGTATCTCAGTAGTTTTTCCCTTGTTACAGTATTGTAGAGATACCTTCTTGTACAATTTTCAATATATGAGCTCTTGGTAACATTGCTCATTTTCATCACATTTAGTCACAGCAGGATAAACTGAGAAATGTTAAATAGATGTGTTTTTATTGACACACTGTCTTATGGTCCCAAGACACCCCACTAATTGCTCTAGTGTTATCCCTTGTCTAGTAGGGAAAGTCATTAATGCCCAGGGGAAAAAAAAAAAACTATCAAATTGACCCAAAGATATTTTAAATTAATGGTAGAGAAATATGTCTTAAAAACAGGAGTTTCAATTGCAAAAGTAGATCCTTCACTTTAAGTTAATCTGTAATTTCTTAAATCTTGACTATTAGATAAGACAAAAAAAAAATGTAATGCTTCCTGAGACTTAGATCTATCGCAGAAAGAGGTAAATTTGACTTGCTTGTGAAAGAAGGTTGATCTGAATAGCAAAACTAAGCTGAGATGAGGATCCAACACCCAAATTCCAAGCCAAGACCCAGAGGAGCAAAGGTATTAAAAACTTTGATTGGTTAAGGGGAATCTGAGAAACTGGAAAACACCTCAGAGAAAAGACCAGAAAGATTACAATCTTCCTTGATATATTCCTCTTCCACTGAGGTGATAAAGTAGTAGAACTGCAAGTCCTGAGAGATGGAGTGGTGGGGGGGATTACAGGCAGCATGTTGTTTGCAGCACCACCCCACTGTGATGAAGAAAAACACCTGAATTGTTTCTATAACATTTGAGAGAAACTTGCAAATGACTGAAAGTGAGTCACCAAGTTCAGTGTAGATTCAAAGAGCGGAGGTAATGCACACTTAGACACCATGCAACAATGGGTGCAAACGAATGACAGTGAGAACCAAGTGGGATCTTATCCTCAGAAGCTAGTGTGAACAGAGGATAATTCTGGATCCTCATTTCCCTAATGCTAGGGTCATATATATAATCACTTCTGGAGATCTTGACCAAGGAAAACGCTAAGTTAACTGAATAATTGCCCCAATGATACTAAGTGTTAAACCTGGTATGATTGAGTTTACCTTGATGCATCTCTGGAAATATCTGCTCTAGAGATATAAAACAGCTTTGTTCAACTCATTTGTGACCACAGACAAAGATCCCAGTAAATCTCGTGCAGCTGAAACCTCAGAGCCTCTTATTTGCTCAAATCTCTTCCAAGGCTCTAGGAAGAGATCTAGCAATGCTCATATGTTTTAGTAAAATTTCAAAGTGAGATTTTAGCACAATTGCATAAGACAACTACCTCTCTCTACTTGGACTTTCTTTGAGCACTTAAAGGAAAATACAACTCAGTGGAAATTGCATTGAAGGTACACATAGTTTGGACATAATGGGATATAGCTCTATAGTTCACATCTCTTTCTATGAAGGGTTAAGAGGCACTAGCTTCCCATTATGCCAAAGCACATGTGTTTATAGAATGTGCAGCTTAGTTAAGAGCCATGTTGTGAGATGAAGAAGTCCTAAAGTACCTAGCACTGGAAATATGTGGGTGACAGAGGAAAATCAGGTTGAGAATACAGTCTGTGGAAACTTCTTCCAAACATCAGACATGTAAACATTTAACTAGAAGATTCGGTTTAAAAAAAAAAAAAAAAAGATTCAGTTTTCCCTGATAATTATTCAATTAAAAAAAGTTTTATTTATTTATTTATTTATGTATTCTTTGTTATTAGGTATATATGAAATAATATAGTACCTGTTACTATAAATGCACAATAAATAACATTTTTCTTTTTCAATTTACATAAAACAGAAATGATCAGAATCCCTGAAAATTTAGGCTACAAACCTGTAGGTGTACCACAAAGTATGTCTATGTGCAAAGAATCATGTGTTCTTCACCGTTTTGTAATAAATTGTGTTGTAGCATTACATTTCTCAATGAGTTGTGAAACTGAAAGAAACTAAACTTATCAAGAATTAAAACAAGTTTATTTCAATTATTTAGGAAAAAGCCTGAGATTTTGTAATACTGTCTACAGAAAATGATATAAAATCATTAATATATGAAGATGTTATAAGAAAGTATATAGCGGGGCGCCTGGGTGGCCCAGTGGGTTAAAGCCTCTGCCTTCAGCTCAGGTCATGATCCCAGGGTCCTGGGATGGAGTCCCACATCGGGCTCTCCCTTAGGTGGGGAGCCTGCTTCCTCCTCTCTCTCTGCCCACCTCTCTGCCTACTTGTGATCTGTCTGTCAAATAAATAAATAAAATCTTTATTTTAAAAAGAGTGTATAGCCAAAGTTTTAGGGAATAAAGTGTCTATGGAGGTGTGTCTGGTAGTTTTTTAAATAAAAGTATTATGTTATTTTCATGAACTTTAAAATGCGTGTGGTATGTATAACTTTATATTTTTTTAATTTTTTGATTTTTTCCTAGTTCAGAATAATGTTGATTTATAGATCCAACTTTGCATTTCTAATATTGTATTCTTTTTACCTCAAGGACCTCCATCCCCAGTTATATACCCTTCAAGCCTTTACACCTGACTGACCAGAAACAGGACTTTTTAAACTAATATTTTAATACAAACTGCATAAGAGCAGGGGTGGTTTTTCTTTTGCTCACTGATAAATGTGAAAACCCTGTCCAGGATCAGGAATATAAAAGGCATTCAATCAATATTTATCAAATGAATACAGGTCATTGTTTAAACTCTATTTTCAACTAAAGAAACCTAATGTTTTATTAGTTCTTTTTCAGTAGACTTGTTCCACCCAGTTTCCTATACTAAAAATTTCCCACAGATATCATGATGTTTACATGTAAAAATTATAAAAAAAATTCCTTGCAAAACTCTGGAAATTTGAAAAGGATTTACTTTCTGCAATTATGAGGTATTCAGTTTAGAAAATATACAAACACAAGATGTCCAGAAAAGTACAATAGGAGACAAAAAGAGAGGAAAACCCAAGACAAAACAATAAAGATTATTATAAGCAGCATGGAAAGTTGAGGAAAAACAAGAGTTGAATATGGAGAATGGCTGAACTCAATTTTCCTTTCCACCTTAAGAGAAACTAAAAAAGGACATTAAAAAATTAGCTTTCACATTTATTCAAATAGCCAATATATGTTATATTCTACAGATAGATGTTTGGAAGCCATCATCCTCATCCTTAATAGTATCTACCGAGTGACAAAGGCACCCTGAGAGATAAACAGTTAAAATGACAGGCGAGCCATGTGACACAGACATGAAAAGAGGCAAGAATCACATGTTGCAAAACTGAAATACGAAATGAAGCTGTGATGTGTGAGCGACAGGACCAGATGCTCAGATGTCACTTGTTGAGACTGGGCTCCACAGGCCAGACTGAACAAACCATGGACATTTTAAATTTGGGGGCACTGATACTATCAAAATACAATTTAAGAGGGTTTTAAGCTTTTATAGTAGTTCCCATTTGTCCTACTTTAACTTGAGATTGTGCTCTTGAATTTTTTTTTGTAATAGTGATGATATCACACACAAACTCATGCAAATACCACAAATGATGATTAAAGTTTAGAAAACCAACTTTTTTCAATTGCTAGAGTATATTGGCCCGTTTCCCTCCCCCACTCAAGATTCCTTGAATTTATTCTGCTCTTTGGTGCTAAAGAAAGTGTTGTCCATATTGCTTACCAAAACTGTTAGCTCCCTCTGTGCTTGTAGGACCCTACAAAGAAAGAGAATTCTTTCTCTTTTCTTTCTTCCCACCTCTTCCTCTTTCAAATCCTATATTTATATGTATAAACGTACATGTATCTTTTTATGAATCTACCTGTTCAGTATCTTCTAATGAATGTCAGTTTTCATTTAATTTTATAATTTTTTTCTAAATGTTAATCTTTCTAACGATTTATTCTGTTACTTTGGATAGTTTATTTAACCCATTTATAATTAACAATTCTTTAAATCTTTCAGCATACAATTATTCAAATCAGCCTAAATTATGCAAATAACCTCACAGTGAAGTATTCTAGTCATGTGATATTAGGAATCCTAGGTTAGCTCATTTCTGTTTCAGCAAAATGTGCCTTAATAAAATAGGGATAATATTATCTACCATTTCAAGTTGTCAAGTATAAATCAGGCAATATCGATGAAAGTAAAGCATTTGGCGTTTTTTGGGAATAAGGCTGTGTAATATTTGAGACCCCATTAGTGATAATTTAATTAAGATATTAACCTTTACTGAGCATCTGCTGTATTTTTAAGATACACATGCTAAATTCTTTACAGAGATCTTTGTACTTAATCCTCAGAACTCTAAAACATAGACACTATTTATTGACCCTGTTTTTCTGATAAATAAATTAAAGCTGAGATAGTTGAAATAAATTGTCTAAAGATAGTGCAAGTTAATTTTAGATTAAGTAATTGAACCTTGATTAATCTAATTGAACTCTGATCAATCTAAGTGTTTCCCAATTTAGGATGCCCAGATGAATTCAATTATTTCAATAGTTATACTATTATCTGAATGTGTATTAGAGACAAGTAGCATATTTAACCCATGATTCACAAATATGATTTTGAGACTGAGAGTATGGTAGGCATATAAATTGTAAGTGAATGAACTGAAATATAAATATGAAGTAATCGTACAGATGATACTTAGATATGGCAAAATAAGGAAAGTGAAATGCTAGTAACTAAACTTTGGGAAATTCTGCAGGAACCTGTGATGCATCTCTAGTCAGTTTTAGCATTGTCGAGTGGGTTCTATTCAGAACTGGTAGTGGGGGAGACTGGTAAGTTTATATTTAATACTTTCCCCATTCTTATCAGGGTTGTGTCCTCATGATACTCTTGGGCTAATGAGGAACCATTCTCTATGGATTTCAAATTAGGTTCCTCTCTCCAACCTCTCTCTGACCTATGTTCATTACTTAAATGCCAAACAAGTTTCTGTCAACAAGTTTCTTCAGTAAGTTAACATTTTACTGTGGTGGCAGCCTTTATAGCCTAAACCCCAGTAGTGAATAATTATGGTTATTTCAGGCATTGTGTCACAGCCAGAATGTTATTTCCAAGTAGGGAGGCTGGGTCCTTTTGATTTTCCCTAAATCATTCCAGGTAATTGTGATGCCAGACTGTTCGTGAAGGTGACTCCCCTTTCATTACCAGTGGGAGTCATATCATTTTGAAGTATATGTTTGTTTTATCTCATGACAAAGAAATAAGAAAGGGAAGTTTCATGACAACTTTATACAATTATTTAATTTTAAGCCTCATCAACAACTGTGAAGATTTATTGAGCACTGGCTGTGTACCAGCCATTATTCTAGGCACTGAGGATATCAAGAATGAAGGTATAGCTCCTGCTCTTAGATACTTTATTATTGAATGCATGTGTGGGGAATGAGATAGGGTAGAAGTAGCAACCAGGGCTTAGGGAAAGACAAAGAAATAGACAATTTTATTGTAGCATTATAAGCTTTATGATAGCTTTCCTCAAGTGTCTCTTAGTATAAGAAGAGGCATCATCTCATCTAGGCTAAGGATACTTAGAGAAGGCTTTTTGGAAGAGGCATGGTCTGAGCTAAGTCTTCAAGGAAAGGTAAGGGCTTGCCAAACAAACAAGGAGAAAGAATATTCAGGGCAGAAGGAATAGCATGAGCAAAACATGGGAAAAAGAAGAAAGCTATCACCTTTGGGGAAAAGCTAATGGTCAGGTGGTAAAGATTATCTTAAACTGGGATTTAAATCCACACTCTTTACTCACTGCTATGTGATGCTATATGCTCCTTTCAGGCTATAGCCTCAGACTGTGGGGATGTGATCAGCAAATGCACCCCTTGACATTGAAGCTAATAGTCATTAATATAAAACTGATGAAACATACTATTGCATTTAATGGCTCACTATTTACAATCCCCAATCTCTCAGAAAGATGCTATTTAAAATGTAATGAGTGTAATATACAGTAAAATCCACATGAATTTATTTATTTATTTATTCAACAAATATTTATGAAGTACTTATTATATGTTAGAAAATTGTGCTGATGTAAAGAGGCAACAATAAGCAAGCCATGCACTGTGCATCCAAACACATGATGATATAACAAAAATATTCTGCCTCGAGTCTGAAACACAAGAGACAAACAGCAAAAATAGTTCAGCATAATATTGGCCTAGCTAGAGGAATGGGCTGCTCTTACAGGTACTTGGCTCTGCTTAGCAGGCTTACCCATATGATAAAAGTGGGCGTATATCAATCATGGTAAAACAATTGCATATAACATCCTTATTTTGATTCCACGCTTATTAAACATTTTTCCATTTTTATTTACTTCTTGACTGGCTTAATAAACCCTATTTCTCAGTTTGTCCATTAGTGAAAGAGATGATTTGTGTTGAAAGAACACACTAAAGAAAGGGGTCACAGGAAACTTCCTCTACCTTTTGTTTTTTTTCCCCAGGCACTTGGAAAACTGAACTCCATCTTTGGCAAATCTAAGTCTCCTTTCCTTAAATATGTCTCCTGCAGCAAATGAGGCGCAGTATGGTACAGTGAATCAAAACCAAACAAAACAACAAACAACTTTCTGACAGTAATTTTACTATTCTATGTAGGAGTAAGATATATTGACAAAACAAAAACAGGAGTAGATCTCTTGGCTGTTCTAAACCCCATTCTCACTTAATAATATTATATTATGTCTGATCAACCAGGCACTTAGCATTTGGTGCCTATAATGGAACTCTGAGGCTTTATCACAGTACTGATGTGGTATTAAACTGATTCAAGACAATTAAATATTGATCAAATATTGGGTATAGAAGGAATCAGCTAAAAGGGTAGTCAGTCTTCGTGATTTATCCAGTGAGCAACTATCTTTCTTTTAATCTTATAGTAACTGCACTAGGCAGTTTATCAGGCGGCATTCAAACATGGAAAATAGAACAGCACAGAACTTCCCAGGTAACCAGAGTCCATCACCAATACATGTATTAGTATGTATCTCTAAACAATGTCTCTTTAAAGAAATGAAAACATAACCTCAATGCCAGTTAATAGGATACACCTGTTTTTGTTTTGTCAATACATCTTAGACAGTTTACATTAGCTCCTTAATATCCCTGAATATTTACTTACTGTTCAAATGTCCAATTGTCCCCCATACGTGATTTTTCTTAACACTTGTTTAAATAAGAAGATTGAACTAAGGGCTACACATTGCAGTTAGATGTTACATTGTTTAAACATTTTTTAATCTGTAAGGTTCCCCCTCAATTTTGATTATTCACTTGCAATTTAAACACTGGAAAAAAGAGCCTTGGTGCCGACTGCAGCCCTATAGTGTCACTTCACATGCTCATCAGTCATCTTTAATTTCCATTAAATTAACCTTCTCAACTAAATTTCCTCAAAATCAAGTTTTTCTTTCATTTTCATTATTTTTTGGCGAGATTACTTCATGGTTATATGTTCTATTGTGCGGTAATGAAATCCTAGTCATCCTTCTTTCTGTAATGTTAGCAGCTACAGATGCTTAAAGCCTACGTCTAAATCACTTATACATGAATTAACTTACCTTAACTATGTTTGAAAAAAAATAATCTTGGGTTCTTCATACCCCCATCAACTGAATATAGAAAAACAAAACAAAACAAAAAAACCTGATGCATGTGGTATTCCTTCTTCTAGAGACTGATTCATTGATCCATCGATAGGGAATTGTAAAGGACATATTTGATCAATCAAAGCCCTAGAGAAGACAGAAAATTGAGTGGGATTAGAGCATTAAACAGAAGAACAAGACTTGGTTAAAAAAGATTATTTCTTTCTCAGAGACAGTAAAATGGAAAAGAGAGGGAGAAGCTAAGAGTGATTTTAGAAATGAAAAAAAGGTGGAAGATGAGCATTTGCATATAGGGTGACCTTAATTTCTCAGTAAATTAGGAAGTAATATCATTCTCCCTTCCTACCATACCAATAACATAGTTTTCTTAACTTAGTAAATTCCCTTGTCAGCCATAATCTATTGATCACATTTCCTCTGCTGGTGTTCTTTAAGATGTCTGGAAACTTTTCTACTCACTCCTGACAATATTAATGAAATGCTTCTATTAAAACACAAATTAGGCTAATATTTTGTTGAATTAATTTATTTAGATTGAGTCTGATTACTTAGGTATCATAATAATCACCCTGGAAGCATTTGAATAAAATAATCCAATTAATTTAAGAATTCTTCATTCGCTCTTATATATTCCAGATATAATGAAAAAAAATTAATTTAACCCATTAATGTGGTATTAGCAGCATGGCATGTCAAAGGGAGAAACAGAACAAACACAAATGTCACTCATAAGAACTTTCACTAGAAACATGATCAAGTCACTCACATTCACAATTTTCTGAATAAAGTTGTGTCATGTGGGCATTATTATTATTATATTTAAAGGAATTATTACTCTGAAGTGAAATTCTGAGTTTTTAACAATTTGAAACAGCTAATTTTTATCCTACTTATATATTTTTAAATTTTTATCCTACATACGTATTAGTGAATACTGTTATATATCAAATCACTTTATTTTCCTCAAAAGCTATATTAGGAGATCTATAAATGTCAATAAATTAGTACATTGATCTTGGCCCCCCTGGTATATTCTCTCAGGAAAACTCAATAACAACGGTGTGGTAGAGCATAATGAGATGAAAATATTTATATAGACTTTG
Organism: Neogale vison; assembly: GCF_020171115.1. Taxonomy (NCBI): domain Eukaryota; kingdom Metazoa; phylum Chordata; class Mammalia; order Carnivora; family Mustelidae; genus Neogale; species Neogale vison. The sequence goes on from NC_058096.1 coordinate 53,943,651, forward strand.
GTATAACTGTAGCCTTTTTTTTAAAAAGATTATTTATTTGAGAGAGAGAGAGAGAGAGCACAGGTGGGTGGGGCAGAGAGAGAGAGGGAGAAAGACTCTCATGCAGGCTCTAAGCTGATGGTGGAGTCTGTCTTGGGGCTCAATCTCATGACCCACGAGATCAGGACACTGGGATCAGGATCCTGAAATCAAGACTTGAGCAGAAACCAAGAGTCTGACACTTAACCAACTGTGCCACCTAGATACCCTAACTGTAACCATTTCAGACCAGAATCATCCATGCCAATCTTTATCAGAGTTGAGATCCAACCAAAATAAAGATCAAGCTACAGAAGGAACATACCAGCTTCACACGATTTAAGTATCTTGCAGTTATAACTTGCAAAATGATACAGCATATTTTCCTGAACCAAAGAATCATAGGAGTTCTGAGTGAGTGCCCTGTGATTAAAAATTTCACTACCTACTTCAGAAACCCAGGGCCTCCCTAAGCTGTATTTTGAAAATCCATACCTACCCCAGAAGTGTCACTGCTTCCTGGTAGCTTAGTGACATGAAAGACATGGGGAATGGAGCACAAGTATTTTTTTAATTTGAGGACCTAGTGAGAGAAATAATGCCTGATAATCCATTAATGGTAAGTCATATGCAAGAAGTCAGATCTGCAAGCCATGGGGAAAAGTAGATACACATACCCAAGGAGGTCAGTGTAGGTGATTTAATTAATTAATTAAAATATTAGCCTAAATTATGTCTTTTATCACCATTGCTGGCTTTGGCAGCCATTATTAACACTCCTGCAAATCTCTGCCTCCTCATTCTTATGGGAGATGTCTTATGAAAGTCCAAAAACGAGTAGTCATCTAATTAGAATGGGCATCATATTAGCTAGAATGTTGGATTCTGAATCACCTTTCTGCTGTGACCTAGAGATTCTTGGCACAGAGAGAGAGAGAGAGATGTTTCTTCTCAATTCCTCTCCTTTCTTCGTATCTCCCTCACTAATTCCCACAAGAAAATGAAAATGAGTCAACAGCATAACCTCATGGTCAACAGTGTCTCTTCAAAGAGAAAAATGAATCTTTATAAAGGACGTTGGGAGCAGCCAATATATGTGCTCATCTTGTTGGCTATGAACAGATGGTGTAACAGAAATGCTCAACCTCAATCCTAGGCCCTTCTTCTATAATCTAAGAATCTAAAGGTTCAGGAACGTCAAAAAATCAGAAGCCAAAATGAAGTTTTCTGTATTTGTGATAGTCTTTGTTCCTTATTTTTTTAAAGGAAACACTTCTGCAATCATTTATAATTTATTTTAAAAGAGATGCGTATGGCCTGCTTGAAGGACAGCTACTTGGAATACATCTGCACTTGATTTTGCTCCCCCCTGCCCCCGCACACACGCTATTGAAAGTCTCTGCTTAGCCAAGCCCTGTCATTAACTTTATTTGATCATTTCTGATTTACTAACTAAGAACCACTTGGTACCAAGATGCAATCTTTCTTTATCCACTGGTGCTCTGGGGCAAATGGATTTATGAAGTTGTTTTAAATTATATTCATTTTCGTTAGTGTATTAGAAAAAGAGGAATAAAAACCACACTGAACTATATACATTCTCGCTTTCTTGTCCAAATGGTTTGTTGCAAGGAGACTATAAGACTACCTTGGGCTATTTTTAATTTCTTTTGTTTGTTGCTATGTTTTTGGCCTTCGTATGTTTTTATTAAGTGTAATATTATCTGCTTTGCCTGGCTCCTCGAAGCAGCAGCCAGACCATAACAAAGTGAGTGCTGAGAAACACTGTCAACAAGATCAAGATATATACACAAATATGTGCTGCCATCAGCCTTCCTTCACCACAGGAAATTATTTACAAAAAAGAAGCAGAGTGCCTTGTTCAAAGCCAACCTATGGCCACAGATGCCATCATTATTGCTACTTGCAAAGCTGCTGTCCCCACCTGGCTTTTTCCATCCTTCCTTTTTCCTATGATGCTTTCTCTTCTAGCTTTATCTCGGATGCATAGACCCTGACACCAACTCTCCCTCATGGATGCTTACTTGTTTGCTTGTTTTCATTTCTTCTTGTATCTCCTTAATAGCATTCTTCCTCATTTTCCCCAGATTGTCTATTATTTTTTCATTATCTTCCTCTGCTTCTTCATCCTACCATTCCAACCAGTGGAGGTAATTATTTGTAATTTTTTTTTTTTTTTGTCAGAGAGAAAATGAAGTGATTTGTGTACAGGTGGGAAGAAGGGGAGACTTTTTGAAATGTTTAGCTTTCACTACCCAACAGCTGAGCAAAAAATATTTTGATCTTCTGTAGTGAGATGAAACCTCTGTATTGTCAGCTCAGCCTTCTTGCACTGGAAGCTCCCTGGTGTCCCTCACTTTCTCGAACTTGTTCAATTCTAGGTGCTACTATAAAGGGATTTTACCATCAAATTATTATCCCCAATCAATTGACGTTAAGGTACAGAAATTATCAGGTGGACCTGACCTAATCCTATGTGCCCTTAGATCTGAGTCTTGTGGTCAGAGATAGAGGAAGTCAGAGATTCAAAGTCAGAGAGACATGTTCCTGCTGGCTTGGGAAAAAGCAAACACTAATAAGGAACTGTAGGTGGCTTCCAGGAGCCAAGAGTGTTCCTTGGTCAACAGTTAGTAAGAAAATGGGGACAAACCTACAACTAAAAGGAACTGATTCTCCCAACAACCTTAATGAGCTTGGAAGAGAACACTAAGATGGGAGTGACAGTGTGACTGATACTTGGTTGTAACCTTGATTGCCACCCTGTAAAAACCTGGACATAGAACCCATCTATACCATGCTCAGACTTCTGCCCTACAGAAAGTGTAAGAAAATAAATTTGCATTGCTTTAAGCCACTAAGTTTATGATAATTTATTACACAGCAGTAGAAATTAATACATTCTTCATAGACAACTTGCAAAGAAAGCAAGACTATATCATGTATCTGCTTTTGCTTGATCGGGCCTTTGTCTGCTAAGTTTTTTGTCATCTGCTGAAATTATTTTTAATAAAAAATCCCAGAAGGAAAGGGCAGAGTCTTAAAAAAGCTGTTTAATTGCTTACTAGTGTTTATATCTATAGGTATAGTTAATATAGATGTTGAAATAAATTATTATCAGTCTCTCAAGGAATTCAGGATACAGGAAAATATGAACAACTGATTGTAATTATAACATTATAAGTATTCATTGATTTTTAACTCTTAGATACTTAACACTATGCTTATGTTTTGTTTTAAAATTACTATTTCTAAGCTCCTTAATGGAATGCTTCAAAATATTATAGAAAGGTGAAAAGTTGGACTTAACAAAACTCCTTCCCTTTCTCTTCTATTTTGGTCCTTAATGATGGAAATATACAGCCACTGTGTTGAAGATAATGGAACCTGGTACTTGAATTTTTTTTTTTCAGTATGAAGTCTTTTGTTAACCATTGCCTCTTCATTGTATGATATAGCTGACAACTACCACACAATTTCCTCTTTTTACTTCTTAATAAAGCCCTTTTAGTCCAGAGAGTCACAATATATCTAGTCCTCAAGGGGAGATTTTGATTTTTTTTTAAGCCAGTTAGAGAACACCTTTCGCTAATCTAGAAATCGACAAGTGAATTCTCAGTCACATTGAAAAGAAGGAATATTTTCTAGGTTTAAGGGAGAAATCTCCCCTTTTGTCTCCTGTTAGCATAAATAAGAATTAATATTGCTCAGTTTATCATTAGCAGCCATCTCAAAGCCATAAGGCCAGCCAGCCTTAGAAGGTAGCTGAGAACAGCAGAGGAGAAAGAAGAAAGGGACCTGGATTCTTGATTAAATTGAACGTTTCATTATAACATACTTGGATCCCTCTACCTCTGGACTTTCAGTTCTATTAGATAATAAATTTCTTTGTTGGTTTAGCCACTTTGAGTTGGGGGTTTTCTGTCACCTGCAGCTCTAATATTCCAACAGATAACATAAGAGATCAATGCTCACTGTCAAGATGCTGTTTAAACTTGAGCTGAACCTTATTCTCAAATGTAAAGCATCTCAAAGTCCTGTGGAATTTCATCTCTAGTTTCCCGGGCAACTATCACATGTCAGTCATGGATGTTCTGAAGCACACAGGTAATATTCCATCTCACCACCTCAATTTTAAATCTGGAGAAAGACAAATGAAATGGGTGCCGATAAATCCTCAAGGCTGCAGAGATAAAAGAAAAGAATGAAAATCCAGGAGGCAAAGGCAAGTAAACAATCCACTCTGCTATCTAATCTCCCTTCTTCCACTCTGTTTTTATTTCTCCTTTTTTATGCTGCCATGAGTGATGTAAAATTAGATATAAATTTTCTTGGAGGTTAAGTCCTTTTTTTCTCCATTAGTTTCCAGGACACACTTGACCCTTACATACAGGAAACACTACCTCTTCGAGAGAAAGATTCAACAATTCCAAATTCATTGTCTAAGATCCTTTGTACTCTTTGTTCCACATCATAAGAATAAAATTCAATCTTAGACCTAAATGAGTATAAAAGACTTTAATAAAAACAATTTAAATGCTAATATTCTAACTCTCTAAACATCTCTTCAATAGGACTGCATTATATACTAAATGATGGAAATAAAATTGAAAGATTAGTATTTGTTGAATTTTGTAATGCTGTTTTTCATCAGAGCCAATAAGTTGGAGATAATTTCAAGCGCCATGGCTGGTAGCTTTGTTCATTGTTGCTTCCAATAGTAACCAAATGAGAGTTTTATTATTTATGTCACAAAAGAAATCTCTTGAGACAAACCTTTCAGAAGATCCAAGGACATGTACATACCCAAGAACTACTCGGCTGGAAACCCAGAGAGTGAGAGTCATGCTTCCTCACCTGAAATGTTCACTGGTTTCATCCTGGATTCTTAGCTTCTAGTTCTCACCTGCTACCATCTCCTGTCCACATAGTAGCCAAGTGCTCCTGCTAATTACATAACAGAACATCCTCTCTGCTCAAAGCCTCCAACAACTTTTCATCTCAGAAAAGTATGACCCCCAAATCTCCATGGAATCTGGCCTTCCTGTTATCCTGGTTGACTTTATATTGTGCCTGTTTCCCTTCTCAAAATCCACCCCATCCACTCTGGCTTCCTTGATAACTGCAAATGCCAACCATGCTTCCACTTGGTGCCTCTTCACTTGCATCTGCTTTACCTTTGGCTTGGCTCACCCACTTCAATCAGATTTCTACTAAAATGCCCCCTTATCTATTTAGATACCTTGTTACCTTCTGCCTTGTTATACAAACGGCACCTGTTCATCATGTTCTATCCCCTCACCATGTTTTCTTGGTTTCTTTCCCACTGTATTTGTCATCTCTGGACATAGTACATAATTTGTCATCTATTGTCCCCAGTTAGAATACAAGCTCCATGATATTAGGAATTTTTCTTAATTCATCACCTGGACCAGTGCCTGGCACTTGGTAGGAACGAAATAACTATTTCTTAAATAAGTAAATGAATTTTAATTTTGTAAAAGTTGTAAAGAATATTCACAACATCCATATAGAATACTGCTTTAACGAAAGCCATTTTATCCTTTAATTCTGCATAATGACATTTTTTCTAGTTCATTTGGGTTTTTAAGTCATTTATTTTTAAAAGAGAAGTATATATTCATTGCAGAGAGATATGTATGTGCACCGATGTATAAAATGCAAAAAAAGGGAAACAAAATGTAGCTACAGTTTCACCCACAGAGAGGCAATCACTAGTACAAACTATATAAAAAGAAGCTATTTTCATTTCCTATGAAACAATTTAAATTAATATTTTTGTTCCATGAAGTGAAATAATTTCAATTTTTCTTAAGAAACAGACTGAGACTCTCACAGAATCACCAACTGTATTTAGCACACTGTTAGCTTGATCATTCACAAAGAATAGATATTTCAGATTTTCTTGAGTGGGACTAGACTGAAATCTCATCACTATTAGACCCATTACCAGTTTTAGCACTTTTCTAGAAAGTAGACTTTAAGAAAACATCAACAGAACATCAAGATGCTAAAACAAATCTTAAAAAATGTGAAATTCCTCTAGCATTTCATTTAAATAGTTATAAGTGGGACAAACAGTATTTACCCTCCCAATCACCACCCAGATATTTTGGAACCAATTAAAATGTCACTTTTGTAGGAAACTCAAGGCCCTACACCTTTTGTTCAAGGTACTGTTATCTATGACTCAAATATAATTTCATGTAATTACATACTGCTTATATATATGTATATATAATAAAATGAAATTTACATTATGTCATTTTTGGCACTGTGGCCACAACTTTCAATTTATATGTAATTGACCAAGTCGTGATCATTTGTTTTTCCTTTAATCTTATACTATATATAGCAAGGATTTCCAAAATGTCAATACTGTATTTAAATTTTAACCTTTGTATTCATCTACCTAAGAAAATTAAAACCTTAAAATGAATTAACCTCCATTTACCCATCAAATAAGTTCAAATTATGTAATGTGATAAGTATGTAGGTTCAAGATATGTAATGCTATAATGCTTTCAGACTCTTGTTTCATTTAAATTTTCAAATTATTTTATAACGTGTTTTTAAGCAAAATGATTTTTTCTTGTTGTTGACATTCCACAATATATTTATGTGTCTATAACTCCCTAGTAATAATACTCCCTGTGGAGGAGCTCCTAAAATGTTACTAGGAAAAACAACAAAAAAAGCCATGACTTGCTAACATGCAGAGTCAGTAGCTTAGGAAAGACTATTCCCATACTAGGGATAGTGTGTTCTAACTGAATTAGTCCCAAGTTTAAAATTTGAAAAGTCGGAATATTCTTTGACTTTCATCAATTTGGAGACTTTATTTTCCAAAATTTAATGGTGATCTCCATCTTACTAATATTCACTCAGAGAATAGGAAAACCCAGAAATGCACAGAGCACATTTCTGTTTGATATGCTTAAAACGAAAAATTTAGCCCTAGGTTCTAGAGAAGACACACCGTCTAAAACCATTGAGCAAATGAATGAGAAATTTAGGTTAAGGTTTGAGCCTCCTTTATGCACTTGATCATGATGTTACAGGAATATATGGTACCTCCAACTCCCCAAGTAGATGCCACATGATAAACTATTGTCCAAAAGCATCTAAAATTTAGTAATAACATTGACTCAGAGTATGCATAGATTTACTACCCTCACATATTAAATCTACATTTATTGATTGATGCCCACTTCATATTAAGCAATCTTCTAAGGACAGGGAGACCAAACAAAGTCCTGTCAATCAAAGAGCTTATATCCAATCTCCATCTCACAAAATCCAAAATTTTAACAAATATGTACCAGGCTTCTCAGAGTAGAGAGACGTTTTTCAAAGGACTGAAACTAATATGAAAGGCAATTAAAATATATCTATACTTGTACCATCAACATTTTTCCTAAGCATCACCTGAAGACACTTATAAAATGCAGATTCCTTGGCCAAGTTGTCACGGAATCCATCAGAATACAGCCCAGACACACACTCCATTGTCAAGAACTGGAGACCAGCAGCAAAGGGATTAAAAGAAATTCCCCAAACTCTCTCCTCTCCCCTTTCCATTCCTTTGTCAGCCTGAATCCCAGCCCCTCTGATGCCTCTCCTCCTTCTACTTTGCAGAGCTGAAAATGTTGTTCAGCCTGATGTAATAATGATAACTATAATCATACAAATTGCATATTCCACTCAGCATGGTGCCGCACAGAGAATTGATGGCCTTGTGCAGGGCAGTCATGTATCAAAGCTGCAGGACCTGTGTAAAATTCAGGAAATGCCAGTGCTCTCCTTCAGTTTATGTTCCCTGTAACCTTGCGGTCTCTCTCAGCTGGTGTACCAGAGAGCAGGTAATCCATCAAAAAAGAAACATCATAAACTACCCTTCTGCCCTCCAAAGTACCTCTTTTTTTCCCTCTTCCACTTCTGATTTCAAAATCAAACTTGGAAAGAGTTCTGAAGTAATATGGAATGCTCAGGGCTTTCAGAATTCTGCCCCCAGAGTTCGGGTCCACAGCCTGTCCCAACTAAGTTTATCTTTTTGGAGAGATTCCTGCTCTCAAGACACTGGACTAGTCCAGAGAGCAATCATGAATTCCACAGAAATTGCATTTCATGGTAAGGATGCTTTTCTGTCAGATCATTAAGTTGTCTGGATCAATTCACAGTATTTGACAATACCTGTGCTCTGGTCTGCGGAGGCCAGCACTTTTACACGCTATCTTTATATACGTAAGTGTGGGAGTGCCCGTGTGTAATCTTTCCTTTATGTTTTGGAAAGGGGAACGGTAAGGTCCAAAAAAGACATACAGGAAAAAAAGGCAGGATCTGTCATAGAGATATCAAAATTAAAACAACTTCTGGGGGCACCTGGGTGGCTCAGTGGTTTAAGCCTCTGCCTTCAGCTCAGGTCATGATCTCAGGGTCCTGGGATCGAGCCCCACATCGGGCTCTCTGCTCAGCGGGGAGCCTGCTTCCCCCCTCTCTCAGCCTGCCTCTCTGCCTACTTGTGATCTCTCTCTGTCTATCAAATAAATAAATAAAAATGTTAAAAAAAATAAAAATAAAACAACTTCTGATGTTCTTAGCAGTTTAGAGCAAGCACAGACTTCATTATTGGTGCAGCTTTTTCTATCACTTTGCAGTGATCCTCAGAGCAGGACCCATCACTTCCCAGGGAGACAGTTTTGTCGTTTTTGAAAGCAAAAGACCCTTATAATTTTATTAGGATATAAAGCCCAACCATTTTCCTGGAAGGGTTTCCATTTTTTTACGTATATTGAACCTTCTAATAGACAGTCTCATGTTCTTTGTTCTTTTTAATTCATTATTCTATCACTTTCATTTTCTAGATCATTCTCAAAGTACAATTATTATGTTATGCTTGATGTATAATAATCAAAAGGGACATTGGACACACATGTCTTAACACACCTTTGGTTTAGTATTTGTGGACCAAAGATTGGTTTTTGTCTTTTTTTTTTTTTAATGGAGAAATAATTGACATATTTCTCTGTATTAGATGTGCAGCATGGTGGTCTGATTTCTATCTATTGTGAAATGATTAGTGTGATAAGTTCAGCTAACATCCATCTTCTCATATAGATACAATACAAAGAAAAGAAGGTTAAAAAAGGGAAAAAAATTCTCCTTGTGAGGAGAACTATTCAGATTTACACTCTTAACAACTTTCCTGTATATCATAGAGCAGGGTTAGCTGTAGTCATTGTGATGTATATTACATCACTAGTGCTTATTTACTTTTACCTGGAATTTTGTACCATTTAATACCTTCCTCCAATTTCTCCCACCACTACCCTGTGCCTCTGGTAACCACAAGTCTGACCTCTATTTCTCTAAGTTTGTTTTGGGTTTTGTTTTTAGATTCTATATATAAGTGAAATTATATTGTATTTGCCTTTTTTGTCTGACTTATTTCACTTAGCACAATGCCTTCAAGGTCCATCCACAATGTATGTTAAGATTTTCTTGCATTTTTTAAAATGGCTAAATAGTATTCCAATATATCACAATCTCTTTATCCATTCATCCATTAATAGACACATAGTTTGTTTCCATGTTTTGGCTATTATAAATGTTGCCGTTATGAAGATGGGGGTGCAGAGATCTTTTCAAGTTAGTGTTTTTGTTTCCCTAAAGTGGAATTGTTGGATGATAGAGTAGTTCTGTTTTTGATTTTTTGAGGATCCTCCATAATGTTTTCTATAGTGGTTGCACCAATTTATGTTCCAATCAATAGTGCACAAGGATTCCTTTTTTACATTCATACCAACATTTGTTATTTCTTGTCTCTTTAATGATGGCCATTCTCATAGGCAGGAGGTGATATCTTATAGTTTCAATTTGTATCTCCCTAGTGACTAGTGATGCTAAGAATCTAATGATTGATTTTATAGGTCATTTGTCAAAATGGATGAGTCCTCATTGCATTGTCACTTCCATAAGAAAGTCAATAATACTGTTTTATCTGAAAACAATGTGAACCAAGGAAAATTATAGTTTATTATGGAAACAAATCTATGAATCAACTCAACTTTGTTGAGAGGACACTATCTTATACTTAACACTTGTTGATTGTACACCAAATATGATTTACATGTAAGGTATATGTATTATTTTTAAAATGAATGTGGGCACATTTTTCTCCCAATAGAAATGAATCATCACTGCTTTTGAAAGACACAGAAAATGTTCATCATCATTAGCCATCAGGGAGATTCAAATCAAAACCACATTGAGATACCACCTTATACCAGTTAGAATGGCCAAAATCAACAAGACAGTAAACAACACGTGTTGGAGAGGATATGGAGAAAGGGGAACCCTCTTAGACTGTTGGTAGGAATGCAAGTTGGTGCAGCCACTTTGGAAAACAGTGCTTAGATTCCTTAAGAAATTAAAAATAGAGCTACCCTATGACCCTGCAATTGTCTTACTGGGTATTTACCCCAAAGATACAGATGTAGTGAAAGAAGGGCCATATGTATCCCAATGTTCATAGCAGCAATGGCCACAGTTACCAAAGTGTGGAAAGAACTAAGATGCCTTTCAAAGGATGAATGGATAAAGAAGATATGGTCCACATATACAAAGGAGTATTATGCCTCCATCAGAAAGGATGAATACCCAGCTTTTGTATCAACATGGATGAGACTGGAGAAGATTATGCTAGGTGAAATAAGTCAAGCAGAGAGAGTCAATTATCATATGGATTCCCTTACTTGTGGAGCATAAGGAATAACACGGAGGACATTGGGAGATGGATAGAAGTGAGTTGGGGGAAATTGGAGGGGAAGATGAACCATGAGAGATTGTGGACTCTGAGAAAAAAAAACTGAGGCTTTTGGAGGGGAGGGGGAAAAAAGTTGGGTGAGCCTGGTGGTAGGTATTATGGAGGGCACCTATTGCATGGAGCACTGGGTGTGGTGCATAAATAATGAATTCTGGAACACTGAAAAGAAATAAAACAAAATAAAATAAAATGAAATAAATAAAAGACACGAGGGACCCTCCTAATAGCAACTCCTTTATTTTCTAATCAGAGGTAGCCCATTACTTTTTGTTTTTATAGTTTTATCATGTATGTCTATATTCCTAAACTACATAGTATTTTATTTTATGTGTTTATTAACTTTTTAATAAATGAAATCACGCACTCATTTTCCCCTTTACTTTACTTAATATAACTTGTGACATTCATTTAGTTGATAGAGTAAGCTATATATTTTCACTGCTGAATACTAGTCAATTGTACGGTTTTTATTCAATTCATTCCAATTCAATTCAATTTATTCAATTCAATTTATTCAATCACGTTTTTATTCAATTTTCAGTTAGTAGACATTTAAAGTACCTTAAGTTTTGTTTTTGTTATTAAAAAATTGGTTAGTTCTTCATTGTTACATGCAAGCAAAATGTAGCTTTTAATGAGCCATTATTTCTCAAAGGAACTAACTACACTGTGTGAGATTCATTGTTTGATTCCACTTAGGAGATAAGTCATGGATGTCTCTTCAGCTTTGTTTAAGACTGGGGGAATTTTCATGGGGTTTCTGCAGTCTGGACATAGCTTCTCATTCTCCACTATTACCCTTGCTTCTCCCAGAATTCCCAACACAATGAAAACAAACAAACAAAAAAACTTCATTTCATATAAGAAATGAGAGCATGCCCTGGCAATCATAAAGAAAACACTAAGGAATTATGTACTGTCTCCTGCTTATGATTTCATATTGACTATATTAAGATATATGCTTTTACTTGAAATATTTGTGAAATGTGTTGGCAAATTTCTGCTTAGAAAACTTATGTCAATCTAAGTTTCTCAGCACCAAACATCCATTTCTGATTTATTTAGCTCGTTCTCCTCTCTTGGGTGTCTGCTGCATCTCCATGTGGCTCATCTGCTTTTTCCCGCTTGGCTACTGAGCTTTACGGACCATTTCAGGAGTTTTATTACTACTGCAAGGATGGAACATATTGCTTTATCAGTCAGCCTCTCAGTCAGACAACACTATTACTTGTCTAGTCCCTGCACTACTGAATCTCACAGATGAGGTGGTAATAAGATACTCTCCATTCTCCTCCTACCACATTTCACCAGGAAGAAATAGAGTCTTCCCACCTGAGCATTTCATATATAATTTTATTTAGTCTGATCTTAATGGTTAATAAAAGACGGTGGAATTTGATTACTAGTTACCAGTACTGCCTTCTCGACTATGTATTCTTAATCAAATTAGTTAACCTAATGCTCCTTCAAATTGCTTATCTGGAAGGTGGGTTATACAATAATACTGCATCAATACTGTTAATTTTTTTGTTAAGAACTACTCAACCATGCCATTGTACTGAGAAGGCAGCCAGGGATGATTAAGTTCACCAAATGGGTATCTCTATGTACCAATAAAACTTTATTTGCAATAACAGGTGATGAATCAGACTTGGCTCACAAGCCACAGTTTGCTGTCTGGTAATATGACTGACCTAGTGTATGAAAAACTGGGAAGCTTATAAAGAACTGCAACAGTTACTATGATTCTTTCTTTTTTCTTTTTTGAAGTTTTTAGTATGTTAGTGAAATGAGAAGTATTAAGAGGCATATACCTCCAAATATCAAGCAATCAACATAAAAATCCTGTATGTTAGGTCATAATACAGCTGTATTGGTGGATGAGATGCGGTACGAAGTTTTCATTGTGTAGGAAAACCAAAATAGCAAAATAATTTCAGTTTGTTTGCCTTCCAAAAGCTCTTAAGTAATATAGCTTATTTAGATGATTGATTTAGGTATGTTACTCATACATTCAAAGCATGACATTATAAATCACATCTTTTCATTTGAAAGGAGTAAATGATATTCATATTTTGATGTGATTTATTATTTTGAGTTTGAAGACAATGTGACTTTAATATATAAAGTGTGAAGGTGTATGAGAATGTGTTATTAAAGTCACAAAAGTTGGCTATAGCTATTATTTGGCTCTTTGAAAAACAGCAACAGTATTTTTTTAGATGCTTTAAATAAGTATTTATCTTAAAGCTATGATAATATAGGGACACCTGGGTGGCTCAAGTAGTTAAGCTTCTACCTTCAGCTCAGGTCATGATCCCAGGGTCCTAGGATTGAGCTCCGCATCGCGCTCCTTGTTGAGCAGGAAGCCTGCTTCTCCCTTTCCCACTCCCCCTGCTTGTGTTCCCTCTCTCACTGTGTCTCTCTCTGTCAAATAAATAATTTTTTTTAAAAGCTGTGATGATATAGTCCATTATAAGACAAACTATACTGACAGAACCATCTAGTAAAAAGTTTTCCCTTTCATTTTACTAAAAAGCATCTTTGGGGCAAAGAACTGGTTTTATAGCTTCACTCTTCTTCATGACAAGAATTGGGTGTAGATCTAGTGAGAGAAAATCACTTGGGAAATGTTGAAAATCTACAAACACATATTTAGATATATTAAAAACTGATCATCTCACTACAACCATTTTATACATTCTCATGATAATTACTACTATTTCAAGAAAAGTCATGCCTTATTAGTTCACTTGTATTTGCATTCAATCTCCAGATACCCCTTGTTGAGGAGCTTACTTGGTTTTCCTCATCATATTTACCACAGATCATGGGTATTCTTTGTTTTCTTGGTATTTGTAAACTGTGGTATTAGAATAGGTTTATTTTCTAGTTTTTTTGAGATATGATTGACATTACATTAGTTTCAGGTGTACATGTTTCAAAAATTGTATATACTGCAAAATGATCACCACTAGGTCTAGTTAACATTCACTATTACATATGATTAGAATTTTTGTTGTGATGAGACTTTTAAGATCTAATCTCTAAGCAACATTCAAATCTGAAAAATAGTATAATTAAGTGTAGTCACTATGCTGTACATTACATCCCTAGCACTTATTTATTTTATAACTAGCGGTATGCACCTTTTGACCAACTTCGCCCATTTTTGCCTACCTCCTGCCTCTGGCAATCACCAAACTGTTCTTTATACCAAAAGTTCAGAGGTTTTTTGCTTTGTTTTGTTCTGGTTTTAGATTCCACATGTAAGTGATATGATATGGTATTTGCCTTTTTCTGTCTGATTTACTTCATTCAGCATAATACCCTTGAGGTCTATCCACATTGTTACAAATGACAAGGTTTTATTCTTTTTTATAGGTGAGTAATACTCTATTATATATGTTACATCTCAGATATATTCTATATTTATAGAAATATGTATTATAGATATAAAATATATTTCTGTATGTGTATATATATATATATACATACATACATACCTATATATAATCACATTTTCTTTACGCACTCATCCTTCAACAGAAACTTAGGTTTATGTCTCAGCTATTATAATTAATGCTGCAATAAACATGGGAATGTAGATAATTTTTTGAAATAGTATTTTCATTTCCTTTGTATAAATGCCCCAAATTGGAATTATTGAGTCATATGATAGTTTTATATTTCATTTTTTGAGAAACCTCCATACTGTTCTCCATGGTGACTGCACCAATTTACATTCCCACCAACAGTGCATAAGACTTCCTCTTCTCCATATTCTTGCCAAAACTCATTATTTCTCATCCTTTTTATAACAATTCTATAGAATAACAACTCTAATAGGTGTGAGGTAATATCATTGTAGTTTTGATTTGCATTTCCCTGATGACTGGTGATATTAAGCACCTTTTCATTGACCATCTGTCCATCTTCTTTGGGAAAATGTCTATTCAGATCTTCTGCCTGTTTTTTAAATCAGATTATTTATGTTTTGTCATTGAGTTGTTTAAGATTTTTATGTTTTTGGTGTTAACTCCTTAACAGGTGCATCATTTGTAAATATTTTCTTCCATTCAGTATGTTTCTTTTTCATTTTGTTGATAGTTTTCTTTGCTGTGCAGAAGAGATCTCCACCTACTTATTTTTGTTTCTGTTGCCTTTGCTTTTGGTGTCAGATCCAAAAACTTATTGCCAAGATTGGCATCAAGGAGCTTACTGTCTATGTTCTTTTCTAGGATTTTTATGGTTTCAGTCTTATATTCCTCTTTAATTCATTTTGCTGTAATATAGTGGTATAGTTTGTATTGTTATTTATTTGTTTATTTTTAATTTTCACCATCTTATTACACAATTGTTTTTGAATGACTTACACCTCTTGGTTTTTTTATTTTTTATTTTTCTATTGACATACAACATTATGTAAGTTTCAGGTACACAATGTGTGGAGTTGATACATTTATAGATTGTGATATGATTATTACCATAATTTTAGCCAACACCTTTATCACATCACATAATTATCATTTATTTTCTATTGTTTGTAAAAAATAAACCCTTATTAAATATCATGTCATAGAGGCTATGTGATTATGAAATTAAATGTATTTGGAAGACAGAAAGAGAGATAATTCTTCCAGAAACTTGACCACAATGATTACTATATTTGAACATTCAATTTTGTTTTGAACATGGTAGGAATCAAAGCAGAAATAGAACTGTGGTGGTTTATATTTCTTACTATAAGGTAAAAAGAAATTCCAAGTTCTACAGAATAGATGCATTTTCTTAGAATTATATACTAAGGGAAGTTTGACAGGTATTTTTCAGAAGATGAAAACATGCCCCTCTTTTAACTCTTTCTTACTGGGTGTTACTGAAAGGTAAGAAAAAGTATAAGTATATGATTCAGTAGACTGTGAGCTCAACCAAGAAAATCTAAAGAAATTTTCTGTTTATCTAAAATGATTCAAGGATAGGACTTAGAAAATAAAAAAAAGATAAATGAATGGATAATAGTCTTTATAGCTTTTACCTAAATACTTAATTGGTAAATTAAGAATGAGCATCTTGCCAAATGTAGTATCACCATACAATTATCATAGTCTTTCCTGTGATAAAAATCCAGAATTATCTGCTTATAACACAATGACTTGAAACTATTAAACTTAATTCACTAATGTGTTTAAAGTTTTTTATGTGTGTAATGCCAGGAGATCTTGAAAATCCAGAAGTCTAAATTTTGTCAGCTGAAGTACCTTCTGTGTCCTGAGAGAATATTTTCTCAATAATTTGTGGAAGATTTTTATCATAAGTCAATCCTCCAGATTTATTTTAGGAGTTCCAATCCATGAATCTATGTGTTGTGTCTATTATATACATTTTTTAGCTGTCTGTGGTGATACTAGACTAAAATAAAATTCTTTACACCCAAACAATAAGAATTTCTTATTTAAACGTTTAAACGAGCAGTCAAAAAAGCATAATTTTCACCACATTGCGAAGAGTCTGAGATTCTGCTTGTCTTTGCTTGTGTTTAAGTAACAAAGCTTTGTCTGATAAATGTCACACAAAGATCCAGTTGTCAATGAATTTTACATATCAAGCTGGTTGCAGCATTACTCCCAAGGAAACCGTCAACAACTCTTTTTCTTTTTCTTTCTTTTCTTTTCATTCCTTTTTTTTTTTTTTTTTTTTTTTTAGTAGGCTCCAGAACCACTGTGGAGCCCAGCATGGGGCTTGAACTCACAACACGGAAATCAAGACCTGCAAGAGTTGGACATTTAACTGACTGAGCCACTCAGGTACCCCAGAAGTAGTCAACAGCATGTAAATTTAGCAGGTGTCATTGTGCAGTTGATCTTGACAATCTCAGGATGGTACTTGAAAGGGAGCTGAACTGGACTTTGCTATTTTATCCCTAGTTGGAGAAGTCATGTACCAGTTCCCCTTCTTAACAGGGGATTGATGCTATCCTCTGCAGGTGCTGTGTTGGAATCTCTTGTCCCCACAATTTATGGTACTATTTGTAGTGTCTTGTGTCCTGTAGCATTAATTTAACCTATTCCTCTAAAATTATTTTTCTGCTTACCTAGTAGATTTCCTCTATTTTGTATTTTCTTTGTCATCTTTGGTGTTGTTTATGGCATTAAATGAGGCCTGCTCAACCAAATTAGAGTGAAGGACTTATTTGTTTAGTCTTCCTTTATCCTTTCCTCCCTCTCATTAATGTCAGCAGCAGACATTGACTGAGCACTTAGTAGGGGCCTCCTCTTTGTTCTAAGTGCTTTACAAATCCTCTTTTTAGTGAGAGATGAGAGAGTTAAATGTTGATGGTTCTCCAGAGGGTATTTTAAATCTTGGGTTTATTGTAATAGAGTGCTAGGCTATATTCAGATGTGTTAAAATTCTTTTTTAAAACATCATTTTTAAAGAGAGGCTATTATATAGCAGAGAAAGAGTGAAAAAAATGTTACCATGTAGATTTGTCTTTGATTGAAAAGAGATGAAACTGCTCAAGTTGGTTTATAATTTGGTGATGAAAGGAGACTTTTCTTATCAGAAAACAAAAATAACAAGTTTAGATCCTGACTTTATTCAAATGGAAAAAGAGATGCAAAGTGACATATTCTGAACTATTTCTATTTTTAATCTGCATGTGAAAGCTCCAAAAATAAGAGGAGGAAAGTGACATCCTTAAACCTAGTGGTGACATTTTCTTTTAGAAAACTTCTTAATGGTTGAAGATCAGCCTTATCTCCAAATAATATCATTTAAAATAGTTGGAAACAACAAAATATTTTCATGATTATTAAGGACAATTCCTACGTTTCTGTACTACTTGTTATCTCAAAGCATTTCCTTAAATGTCGTTTGTAAATAATCACTTCTTATCTACATCTATAATCTCTTATCTATAATCTTACAGATCTTATTCATAAGATAGATTTTATTATTCCCATTTTAAAGGAAAGAACATCGAGACTTAATAAAAGCAAATGATGTATTTGAAGGAAAAGGTTATATGGTGGAACATAGTACTAGGATTTCAGTCCCTAGTGCTCTGAGTTCAGATTTCCAGAATGCTAACAACAGTCTTCCAGTCAGTACCTATATCTGCTCAGTTCATTAATTTCCAATTTTAGGAAGCAAAAGTAAATCATTAAATAAACATTTACTTTGAAGTAGAAAGGATGTTAAAATTAAATCAAACATTGAGTGGCACTGATTGATTTTAAATGAAAACATCAGAGCTTTTACTTAGACGTTTCTATTTTTTTTAAAAGCTCCTTCTCCTGTTTCTTTTATTTTCATGTTGTTAGTTGTTTGTGAAATAATAATGTTAGAGATCCAGGCAGAAAAGTTTCCTCTCTCCTACCAATAACCTGTAGTAATAGAAATATAGAAGATTACCCCCTGATAGTTAAATTAGAAAAAATAATTAACTTAATGAATAAGCTGTCTGGTTTCAAATGGTTTCAGGGTCCTTATAAACTTTCATAAAATTATCTATGAGATGGAGAAAAAAGGTATAAATTCACAAGACCTAAATATTAAGACTATTATGCAATATGTTACTGGTATATGAGAAGAATTTCTACTAAATATAAGCTAGGAGGAACTAGATAAAGGGTGGGAAGTGGTTTTCCTTCTGCATGTTGCTTCACAAAACATAGTGAGAACCTCCAGGTAAAAGAACCTGAGAAAACATAGGAAGCTTCTCACTAATATAGGGCCTCTTGCTCAGATGGCTGGGATCTATTCCACAGCCACTTACTGCTAAATGCCAGTGATTGTAGTTTTTTACATAGTCCTCTATACAGCATGTCGGAATAGTTGGTGGAATAAGGGGGGAAAAAAAAGTCCCACTAAGAGCATGAGGCTTGTTAGATGAAGTAGCTGTTAAATGTGAAAATCCAATACTAAACCTGTTCTCAAGTTGTCTGAGAAAGGGTTTTAACTAGTTATCAAATACTCATCCCCAATTTGCTTTGCAAACACAGGTTTGAATAAATTTCCTCTTATCAGTGGAAAAATAAATGTTCAAGACACTACCAATGAACAAAATGGGAACTCTGAAGGAAAACTGCACCATGAAAGATGGGAACTCCAAAACAAACAGACCAAAAAAGTGAGCAACTTACTGATATGAATTATTTACTGAAATGGCTCATCTACTCCTAACTTTGAAAGTCTGGACAAATGGCTTACTATTCTATGTGCCAGTTTTCTTATCTATAAAATGAAGGCAATAATTGTTCTACTTCTTGCCTTTGCTCTTAGGATTGAAGGTGCTGACATAAATGGAGTGTGTAGAGCCATCATAAACCCTCCATACATGCTTCTCCTCCTCTCCTGCTCCCCGCTTACTTGTTCTCATGAGACAATAAAGTAGAAAACTTTTTATGATGTAGCCACTCTAAAAAGAAGCAGAGATCTTTAGAAGAAGCTGCTGTGATAGATAACAGAGCAACATGCAAAGAAAAGAGGTAGAGTAAAGCTACATAAGTAAAAGGTGAAGGAACTTTCACATTATCTCAGCAGAATTAAAATAACCCAACAAGATAATAAAGAGAAAAATTAATAATGTAGGAACTAAACCAGATATTAATTTCACATCAATTCAGTTCATATGTATTGAATATGTACTATGAGCCTAGCATGTACCAAAGTCTTGGATTAAACTGGGGGGAAAAATGGTGGATTAGAGATAGTCCCTGCCTTCAGGGAAAATCTTTCTCTCTCCCTGCCCCCATCTTCCATCCTTCCTAAGGATGGGTAGAGGTAGAGTGATTGGCTCAGGGATGGGCCAAAGACTCAGGGTAGTTCCAGCAGAGGAAATTACAAGGGCTATAAGGAAAGAACATATTTTTCACTGATCTTGAACCTAAGAAAATTCCAGGCTAGATTTTTAACAAAGAGAGAAGATTTCTAAGCATAAAGCAAAAATAGGATGGAGAAAAGCAAACCCAAAGAAGCAAAACGAAAACAAAGTATTCTGGATGACATCATTTGAGTATTTAGATCACTCATGCCTGAGTTACTCCAGACATTTTCAGTTCCATGAAACCCTATAATCTCTTTCTGTTTAAGTCAGTTTGCATGGCTATTTTATTTACTTATTTATTTATTTTTTGCCACTGACAACTGAAAGAGTGTTAGTGATGCACCATAGTTAGCTAGACCAAGACCATCCCTTTTGAAAAAACATCAATTAAAGAGACAAATAAAAGGTCTGATATAAAATGTAAACAAACCAGTTTTAAAAACCCACATGGAGAAAAAAATGCAAACATCTGGCAGACTGTGAATATGTGGTAAGATATTGAATTGATAATGTTATGATTCTTTAAAGGTAATCCAAAGCCGCTATTTATTCACTCTCCACCATTTATTTATGTAAGAGAAATCTTACGAATTTTCTTCATACTTTGAGAAAGAAGACTTCATATTAGGGCCAATTTATCAAGATTTATTTATCCCAAAGTACATGCATCCTGCTGAGTCTAACTGGCTCATTCTCTAGCAAGCTACATTTCTCCACTGTCTAGCATGCTGGATTTCCCCATGGGAAATGCTTTCGAACGTGACTTATCCCTGCCTCCAGGACAATTTGAACACAGCCAGACTGTGATATTTTGAAGACCATGGGAACCAGAACATATACATTTGATTGGTACAAATGGTTTCAAATGTACAATGGGGCTTAAAGTTTAAAAGGAAATAATTAGTTGATGACATCTGTAAGCAGAGGCAATGAGACTCTATGACAAGAATGTTAAGGTGGGGCGCCTGGGTGGCTCAGTGGGTTAAAGCCTCTGCCTTCCGCTCAGGTTGTGGTCTCAGGGTCCTGGGATGGAGTGCCCTATCAGGCTCTCTGCTCAGCAGGGAGCCTGCTTCCCTTCCTCTCTCTGCCTGCCTCTCTGCCTGCTTGTGATCTCTCTGTCAAATAAATTAAAAAACAAAAAAAGTTAAGGTATCAGAGATCTGTCTTCTTAACATTGAATTTTTACATTGGTGAGCCATTATTTTGAAACTTTTTAGTCCTCTAATAAAACACAAATGATTTTAGAGAGACACAGCAGTTCAGTTTTGTATAGCAAAGACTGGTAGACATACCAGACTCTTCTTGGCTCTGGGGATAGGGACTAGGGAAAAAGGAAGCCTGACAGAGAGGGGCCTGGTCTGGCAGACAGGTTGGCCCACATCACCCATTGTTTGGATTACAGTGAGGGGAGCACAAGATTGAAGTTAGAATGGGACCAACAACAGCATGGAGCCCAAGAGGGAAGAAACAGGTCACTTAAAGCAAGGGAAACTAACCCATTGACAAAAAGGTTTTGCTGAAAGCTGGTTTTACATGATAAAAAAGGATATATCAAAGCATTGAGTCAAAGCATTATGCATTTCCTTCCTGAAAGTTTTCCAAACTAACTTCTCCTCTTGTGTTTCTGTCTTCATGTAAGGAGAGCCCTCCATGCTGCCCAATTTTCTTTTCATTTATCCTGCAAATATGTAGTAGGCATTGCTATATGCAAGTCAAAATATGCTGGCTTTATAAACAAAGATACAGAATCAGAAAACACTTTTCATTGCCAAATACCAAAATATGGTTGAAAAACTTCCTTTGGGTACACATGGCTTGAATAAAATGATTCCTCTGGAGAACCTACAAGGTAAGCTCAGCTTTCATTGACAACAACACAACTGTTTATTTTAAATCGAATCTTATTTACTCATTTCATTCATCATTATAGATCTAACCTAGGTTAAACTTCAAAAAGTTTCAGTATATTCTCTATCAATCTTAAACACTTTTTACAAGTAAAAACTGTTTGATCAGAAATGGTTATCAATTCCATTTTGTAGCTGATATAAGACTTTCTAATCCTGAGATTTTTATAGATGAAAAGACACTAATGCTTATTGACTGCCTACTAAGGACCAGGCAGGGTGCTGCTGGGGGCTTTTAAAGATTTCTTTACAATATGCTTTATTTTTTCCTATCTTTGAAAATAATACTCTGATGTTAGCACAAATGGTATATGATATAGTCTATGAATTTGTCGATAGTTCTGACTTTTCTAATTCAACACAGTATCAGAAAAGAAAGCACCAAAGGTACCATGCTTGTGCCTCACTATTTAGCATTTACTATTACCTTACTATTTAGTAATACTTTTTAAGAAGTGATTTTCAATGTATTAGCCTTGTGAAATGTGTTTTTAAAGTTGTATTTTTGGGGGTGCCTGGATGGCTCAGTGGGTTAAGCCTCTGCCTTCAGCTCAGGTCATGATCTCAGGGTCCTAGAATGGAGCCCTGCATTGGGCTGTCTGCTCAGCAGGGAGCCTGCTTCCCCCCCACCCCCTGCCTGCCTCTCTGCCTGCTTGTGATCTCTCTGTCAAATAAATAAATAAAATCTTGAAAAAAAAAAGTTGTATTTTTGAACTGTTACTATTTTAATTATAAAATGACCCATGATATTGTATAAAAATTAGAAAATATGGGTAAACTCTATAAATAGATGTGAATAAAAACTGCTGCAGAAGGGAAGGGGGTTGAAAAATGGGGTAATCAGGTGATGGGTATTAAGGAGGGCTCATGTTGTAATATATGCAACTGGGTGATACACGCAACTAGTGAATCATTGAGTGCTACATCAGAAACTAATGATGTACTGTATATTGGCTAAAAAAACATAATAATAAAAAATAAAATGAAGTATGAATAAATAAATAAATAAATAGAAATAAAGCAAGCATGTTACTCTCCCAAAAAAAAAAATAAAAGTTTCACATTTAATGTTAACTTTAAAGATATGTCTATCTTAATTAAATGAATAAACTTAATTTAAATACTGAAAAAAACTGGTACAAAGGAAATTATATATATATATGTGTATATATATAAGACTTCATTTCTTTATTAAAGACAATTTCATAAATTGATTTATTCAACTATGGATACACAAGACTGACAGATAACAGCCATTGTAGTGCTGAGAGAAAAGCACAGTTAGTATTTTGCTCACACAGATCTCTACAGAGCAAGAGCACCAACTACAGTAGTCCCCCCACCCCTTACCCATGGTTGTGCAATTACCCAAAATCAATTCCAGTCTGGAAGCACATGATCCTCCTTCTGTCAGAAGAGTCAGAGCTGAGCAGAGTGACCCAAAGTCCAGCAGTTCTTCTCCAAGACAGTTCCAACCTGATAGCCCAAATCTCCATTACCCGCGTTCAATTACTGCTCCACAAACTTTGTCACAGGTTGTACTGTGTTACTGATTCTATGGTGTGTCCTGGTTCTACTGCCATTGCCATTCATTCAAGTATCCTGCAAATACCATGTACTCTGTAACACAGTAGAGATGCATAGATTGAAAAGATGTGGCTTCTGTTATCAAGGAGCTGGATCATGGAAGCAGGTAAATAGGCATCAAGAGTAGATGCGAGATTTTAAGCACCCAGTACCAATGTTCTTTGATGAAAATTGCCACTACCCTAACATATATTGACCATTCCAAAGACAGGTCCAAGTCCAGACTTTCCACCTCATGAAATTGGTTCTGGCTTCTCACCAGGAGTCTTGTTCTAAAAGGTCTTCTACCCTCCTGCAAGCTCAGTATTGGGTAGAGTTGATTTCTAGGATGTGTTTGGAGCATGGACCACAGGGAACCCCACAGTATCCCTGTTCCCTTGTTTCCAAGGATTCCTACACCAAGCTTCAGTGTAACATTTCTTGGAACGTGTGTGGGGAGTTGAGGTGATGAGAGTTACCACTGTTCATGAACCAGATGATTTTAGAATGTTTGAGGTCAAATAAATAATTTCCTTTGTCTTTTATCCATCCATACTTTTGATCACTTAAAAAGAAAAATTTTTGGTCTATGTCCGTGTATGGATGTGATACCACTCTAACATTAGAAAATGAGAGAAGGTTCAGAGTATTTGACTAGTAAGTATGCCTGCCTAGTATTCAATTACGTTTTCTATTGCATTCTTTTTACATGCTTGCCTTTTAGCATATGACAATAATGCTCGAGTTTTTTTTTATAGAAGTGTCAGTGATGTTACCTTTTCAATAAATTTATTTTAATTGCAAATGTAGACACACTTATACAAAGCAATACCAGCCAGTAATGAACAATGAATCAACAACTGGTACACACAGAAATATTGATGAGCACATTATATTGTGTGAGAGAAACCAGATGCAAAAGAGAAGTACCATATGGTTCCATTTGTAGAGAACTTCCTAAGTGCCAAAAGTCATATATCATGAAAAAAATTAATAGTTTTTACCTATGGAAGAGAAAGAATTGACTAGAAAAGGGCATGAGAGGACCCTTTATGGTGTTGGAACCATTCTGTATCTTGAGTTGGTAGTGTTTAAATAGGTATAAATAAGTTTGTCAAAATTCATATAACTATTTATTTAAAATTCATACAATTTTTTGAAACACTTGACTCAGAAGGAGAGTGTGTGTGTTTTGGGCAAAAAGAATGGACATGCTATATTGAGTTATGGCAATTTGAGTAAGGCTCAAAACTCTCTCTCCCAGCACCTTCTGTCCTGTGTAGCCAAGACATCCTTGTGCAATTCAGGAGGCATCTGTGAAGCAGAAGTCTTCATTCTCCAGAGGCATTTGTGGGTAGACATCATGTAAGTCTGTCATAGAGGAGCCCAGCAGATTCCAGATGTCCTCGCTCTCCTTTGCTCCATATCCAGCTCTTCTTTTTAACTGGCAGCTGTTTCCAAAGACACACCACAAACTTCCCCTTTGCACTTTCACCTCAGACACAAACATATTTGGTTTCTCAGATGTTCCTACCATACTGTTGCCAGTTAAAATACAGGACACCCAGTTAAATTTATGCTTAAATAAATGATGGAAAAAATCTTAGTACAGCTCATCTATTGAATAGGATATACTTGTACTAGAAATTATATGTTATTTACCTGAAATTCAAATGTAACTGTATGCTCTGTGCTTTACATTGTGAAGTCTGGCAACCTTACCCTCCAAGACCCCCCACCTTTTTTAAAAGATTTTATTTATTTGTCAGCGAGAGCGTGTACAAGCAGGTAGAGCAGTAGGGTCCCCACCTTGCAAAGAGCCTTATAGGGGACTTGATCCCAGGACCCTGGGATCATGACCTGAGCCAAAGGCAGACACTTCACTGACTGAGTAACCCAGGTATCCCTTATCCTATATGTTCTGTTTGGGTGTCTGTACCTGTGTGTCTGATAGAATGGGATAGTGCCTCTCCCTCCTCATTTTAGACCTTTACTTTCCTAGGTTGTCATGTATGAATGTAAGGTCTACAAAATATAATTAATTATTATAATTAAATCATAAATCCTTGATTTGTATGACTCTTACCATGGCCCTGTTTTTCTGACCAAATTTTAGCAATGGCGCAGCTGCTCTAAGATTGCATGTTTCACTTTTTACTGTTGGAATGCAGATCTCTATAGAGGACAGCTTCACTTCACATTTACATAGGTATGGGGACGCCTGGGTGGCTCAGTTAGTTAAGCAGCTGCCTTCGGCTCAGGTCATGATCCCAGCGTCCGGGGATCGAGTCCCACATCGGGCTCCAAGGGACGCCTGGGTGGCTCAGTTGGTTGGACGACTGCCTTCGGCACATTTACATAGGTATGTTTCAAATTTGGCTTTTCTCATCTTTTGGCAGGTACTAACTCACCTTGGAAGGACCATGTGTTTTAAAATCTAACCAGCCTAGGAGTCAATCTACTTACTGGTTAGTGATCTTAGGCACATTCAATAAACTTGCTTTACAAATCTTCATTCTGGGCTTGATAATCCCTACTTTATACAATTACTGTGAGGATTATTCCACATATGTAAATCCTAACAGAGCAACTGCCACAAAATATTTTTCATAAGATGTTTTGTCTTGATGGAAGAACAAGCACTTCTACTTCTAAAATGTTTAATTTTCATAATCTAGAGGCTTGACAAGTTTTGTGTAGAAACCTTTTCAGTCCTCTGACTCCTGGGAAATATATTTAAATTATTGAAGTCTTTCATTTAGTTATGAACTTGCAATGCCCTTTCTTCCCTTAGAAAGCAGGCACACTCCAGCATTTATTTTAGGACTCGGTATGTTTGAGCTACATATATATAAGTCATATTTGATTTTGCTGACATGTTTACATTTCAGGATCATAGAAACTGGTTGTTTCAAATGATTTTAGTTTGTGGTATTTTGTTTAAATCCCCGAAGGAGTGGGAGAACCTTTATGAAAACCCAAATTTTTATTTGTCTTTTAACTTTGGCAAGAGAAAGAAAACCAAGTCTGGAAATAATAAAAATTTAGGGCTGATGTATTGCCAAAATAAGGAAGGGATGAGTCACAAAAGAGAAAAAAATTTGAGCAGGGTCATATTTAATGACATTAAGGAGTTACTATTTTAAAGTGTGATTATGGTATTATGCTTATGTTAAAGGAAATAATCCTTATCTTTTAGATATTAAAAAGAAAACAGAAAGGTTGGAAAGCATTGTTTGATTTTGTGGAATTATGAATATCTCATCCAAAGTCAGGTTACCATGGTATAGCCAGAGACACTAAGGTTCTTGGCTCCCCCTGTTGGGATCTGGAGAGAAGCATTCTGGATAGAATCAGAGATTGTCACTCTGACAATAAAAGTGACAAGGCAGAAGACAGCCTTGAAATAAGGAGAGATACCATTTTTTTGGAAAATACTCAGAAAATGTTCCTGATCTTTTCTTTATCTTCTTCTAAGAGCAATCACCTTCTCCCTAGCTACATCATGAGTCCTGATGATGAATCCCCTCATCCTAACCTCCAACTTGTCTATCTTCTCAACTCCCCACTCCAGATAAAGGCACAAATCTGCTACCACCACTTTCACAAAGCTTCGAGAAACATTTCACCTTCCCCAACTGCTTGTTCTCAGTTCTTTTGTAATGCTTTTCTTCAAAAGATCTTAGGGAACACAGGGTTATCTTAAATCTCTTTCTCTACTTGTTCTTCCCTGTCAGTTATTGAGTGATCATCTACCCAGCTCTTTCTTCTCTCATCCAGAAAAGTGTCTCAGACGCATTCATTTTATTACTGTTATTATCTTTTTCTTGAGATGTTGTGGTAGTTTCTTAATCATTCTGTCTTCAATATTTCCCCCCAATTAATCTAACTTTATATTGATGGTGCAATGAAAATGTGCTTTTAAAAGATGCCATTCCCTGATTCATACTTCATGTAGTTCTTCTTGATCCATAGGGAAAAAAAATTCAATATCCTTATGCTAAAATCTCTATATAGGTATTATCCACTTATTATATATCACAGTTGTTATGCTACAATCTCATTGCATGTGTATTTCCCTGCACCATATAGCCGTCTCTCAATAAATACATATTAAATAAAAAGTAACAATAATAATAATAAAAGTTATGTTTTTGGGTGTTTATTATGTGTCAGGTACTACACTTAGTATATTACATATAAAACCTCATTCAAAGCTCAAAATAATTATTTAAGGAAGAGACTTTTACTTCTCCATTTTTATGTAAGAGAGAACGGAGTCACAAAGAGGTTGATCAGTTTGCCCAAGTCTGTAAGTCTACCACACTGAATTGATTCGACTGATTCATCAGCAAACATTTATGAAGCATGTACTATTTGCCAAGACTTTTTGGTGTTATTTTTGTGTTAGTGATAGATTGGTAAACAAAACTAAGCCCCTGCTTTCATGAAACTGGAGTATTGGGGTGGACTGGGCTGAGGAAAAATAAGGGCAAGAAATAATGGGCTTCGTGGATCATAGAATTTCAATATTTCAAGTCCCATTTATGCAGGTACTTATTTAAAATAGTCATGGAGAAAACGTCTAAGGAAAGTATGATTAACAGGAAGCAAGTATTGCAATCCATCAGAAACAATTGAGATCAATGAAGCCATTCCCTTTCAAAACTTAACAAATGGATTTCATCCATGTATTCCTTTGTGCACAAAGCTGTGAGAGAGGGCCTCAAATCACGGCAGACATAAACTAAAAGAAAGAAACAGTCTCCAGAGCAGACCATAGCTTCCATAGCGAGAACACAGCAACAGTCCAACAGTTTTAGCTCCTCACAAATACGAGCAGAGACTCATTCCTCCTTGCTCAAATATGGGTCTCCAGAAGAATGACACTATTGGATTTTTAAAAATCAAAATTAAGCGGACATTTATATTAGGCAGAGGGAAAAAAGCAGACCATGAGGGAAGAATTTAGGTATCATAAAGGAGGTGATCGCAGAAAGTACAATGAAGGCATAGGAAAGTAAGTCAGGTAGGGAGGCAGTAAAGGAAGAAAATTTGTGTTAATAACAGGGTTACCACTATGAGCAACTGACCTGAGTCTCACTGACTCTCATACTGAGCACATCTCAGAATTCCAGGACCCAAATGGCCCAGAGCTAGGTATTTTGTCCACAGACCACAAACCCTCTCTGGTTGAGAGTTGCTTCTGGGTCATTCTTTCCCAGAACTTTTGTCTCTCTCCGCTCTTGGGGTCAGATTAATCACTCAGATACAGAGTCAAAAGTGCTCAAGGGGAAAGCAGTAGGCATAATGGGAACTTCCCACACAAGCTGCAAGTGCAATCCAGGGAATGCTGAGGGGACACGACAGGGTACTCGGCTTCAGCTGTTACAAACCAGGAAAAGGATCAGTCACCTTTGGTTCTCAGGCGGTCACACTCAGAGACCTGTCAACTAACTCAAGGGCCAATTCTATACTTTCTAAATTTATGGAATCTCTGGAAAGGGAAGTACAGTGAGATTAAGACTTTGATCCATATGATACTAAGTTCTCATCAAAAATAAAAAATCTAGCAGAGTTATTCCTGACATTTCACCTGGTTCTTCATTGTGAATCAACATAGAGATATTAGGCCAAAGATAAACTTCATAAATTTCAACTGAGCTTTTCAAAAGAAAACACAAAATAATCTGTGCCTCTTTTTTCCCTCAGCATTGTCTTCAATCTAATACCTCTTCTCAGCATGCTGCCTTCAATCCCTCTATACAGTAAAGTAGAATTCTTTGTTCAGTGAGAGATAGTTCTGTTATTTAGAAAGTTGTCATCAAGTATAGAAATGAAGATATATATATATATATAGATGGATATATATATATATATATATTCATATTCTGGTAATATCTTCCAAAGATAACTTTCATCATCTGGGTACAACTGAAATATTACTCTAATTTTCTTCTATTCATGGCATAAGAAAAATTCCAACAGCCATATAAGTCAACAAAGTTGAAAATTTGAACAAAATCTTCTTATAGATCAGCAAGAATAAGACACTGAAAGTAAGATTCATTTTCAAGTTATTACTAAAGACTATAAATAATTTTCTGAGTTTCATAAGGAACAAATGTATACTTTCTTCTGAAAATTGGAAAATTAGCCCATTGAATATATAATTAATAAGTGATTTAGCTCATTTTCACAAATTACCCATATAATGTGCATTTGGAATAATTACCATTGTCTGACTAGAACTGTGCATTTTCTTTCCTGCTCACCAGTAATTCAACACTCTGTATAATTATAAAGGCATTTTTCTTTCCTTTTGTATTTTTTACCTTATCCTTGCCAGCTTCATTATTTGGCTTTTATTCTTGTGAAAGCAATTATTACAGATATAGACTTAAGCTACAGCAGAGTTCCTATCACTATTTGTTAGCCAAGGTTATTCTTCTACAGGGGTAATTAATGTCGAGTGATGGCTATCGAAAACTTGATGGGGAGGTTCCCTTGTCCCTGGATGGCCCTTTATCCAAGCCTTATTTTTTTTAACTGCATCATTAAGAAAATACTATTGATGTAACTCATTCCTATGTAGCAAATCTTGATGGACTCTGATTTCTGTTGCAAAACCAGAATTGGGCTAAGGGACCCTTTTCTGATTCCAGTGGCAGGGGGATGCAAACCCATGACTAAAGAAAGTTCAGATAGCCAGATATTTTGAAACTTGAATCAGTCATCTAAAGATGAAGTTTGGAGGGGCGCCTGGGTGGCTCAGTGGGTTAAAGCATCTGCCTTTGGCTCCGGTCATGATTCCAGGGTCCTGGGATTGAGCCCCACATTGGGCTCTCTGCTTAGCAGGGAGCCTGCTTCCTCCTCTCTCTCTCTCTGCCTGCCTCTCTGTCTACTTGTGATCTGTCTGTCAAATAAATAAATAAAATCTTTTTAAAAAAATAAATAAAGATGAAGTTAGAATTCATTTCCTGTAACATTGACCATGGCAGTGGTGATGTCCTACAGCAGGAATGAGTTACTGACACAGGTGGAATAAGTATGTTGACAGTGCAAAGGATATTATGTTCACCAGACTATTTTTATAATGTGGCCCTGAATGGTTTTCCTACTTCCTAAACTCCCACAATTCCAGACTTCAATTCTTAAGACTTCCCATTGCTTCTATGACATGTTCAATATCCTTCCAGTAATTTATTTTTATGCTTGAATATATCCTAATCATATTTTGTTGCTCGTAAACTACTGTCCCAACTAAAACATATATTTTATTATAATGTTAATAATAATGGTGATTTCTTAAATGTGTAAAATTCGTCTGTTTTCAAAGTACTTTCACATGCATTATCATATTTTAGCTTTATTGCAAGGTACATTATTATAATATATTTATATATGTACTATATTTATTACAGTATAATTGATATATTAGAAATGGAACATAGTTAATGTATACAGTTTGGTGAGTTTGCATTTCCCTGGTGATTAGGTGATTAGTGATGTAATCACTAATGTGATGTAATCACTTTTTCATAAACCTGTTGGCTATTTGCATATACTCATAATACTATCACCACAATACTATCACCACAATAAATATATCCATCACTTCCAAAGTTTCTTTGTTTTTTATGTGTATGATAAAAACATTTAATATAAGTCCTACCCTCTTAACAAGTTTAAGTGCAAATGCCATTGTTATCTATAGGCACTATATCATACAACAGATCTCTAGAACACATTCATCTTACATAACTATAACTTTATACTAATTGAACAAGAACTCCCCATTCCTCCTCCTCCAGTATCTGGCAAATACTAATCTATTTTCTGCTTCTGTAAGTTTGACTGTTTTAGATAACTCATATAAGTGGAATCATAACAGCATTTTTCCTTCTTTGCCATTTTATTTCACTTAGCATAACATCTTTCAGGTCCATCTATTGTTGTTGCAAATGCAACTTATAGAATGGGGGAATATTTGCAAACATATATTTATTAAGGAGTTAACTTCCAAAATATATTAGAAAGTCTTACAAATTAATAGCAAAAGAACAACAACAAAAGATTTATTTATTTATTTGACAGAGAGAGATCACAAGTAGACGGAGAGGCAGGCAGAGAGAGAGAGAGAGAGAGAAGCAGGCTCCCTGCTGAGCAGAGAGCCCGATGCGGGACTTGATCCCAGGACCCTGAGATCATGACCTGAGCCAAAGGCAGCGGCTTAACCCACTGAGCCACCCAGGCGCCCAACAACAAAAGATTTTAAAATGGGCAAAAAATTCAAGTAGATAATTCTCCAAAGAAGACATACAAATGGGCAACAGATACATTAAAAAGTGTTCAACATCATTAATAATCAGAAAAATGCAAATCAAAACTACAATAAGATATCATCTCACGACCAAAAACAAACAAACAAAAAAAGGATAAGTGTCCATGAGGAGGTTGTGGAGAAGTATGAAACTTATCCACCACTGGCAGAAATACAAAATTTCTGCTATGGAAAACACTAAGACAACTTATCAAAGATTTAGAAAAAAGAACTACCATGTGATCTAGCAATCCCATTTCTGGGTATATACCCCAAAGTGGAATTATATTTGTTCCATAATATCAGATGAACATAATAAGCCGGAGAGAAGCTAAGTAACTTAGTAAGTTCATGCTGTTAGTAAGCGACAAAAGTTGAAATCTGGTTTCCTGAAACACTCCAAAATTTTCTTAAACCATGCTTCCTTTTTTAGAATTGCAAAGTCTGCAATTTATTTCATTAAAAGTAAATCCATCAACTACAAAATCTTGTCCTGCTCAAACCAGCACTGATTGGACAAACCAATGGATGCTTAACAAAATATATTACATTTCTCTGGCTTTTAAGGCATACACCCTGACAAATACGCACTGTCTTTTCTCTTTCTATACTTTGATTTTTCCTCAAGGATCATAACAGTGAAACAATTATTGACTTAAAATGTAATATTCAGGAATTCTAGAATGAAGTCACTTTTAGAGATTCAACTTCTAAGGCAATCATAGAACTTTTGAATGTTAGGAGGACACCAAGACAATGCTTTAAGCTGACTGGAAACTTCTAACATCACAAACTAATGTTGGAGTACAATGTTGGTTCCAGTTTAATTTATCCTCTTTGAGCTCCATGGGTTTGTTTTCTGAAAAATATGTTAAAGAATGATAAATCTTATGTACTTTTTTTTTTTTTTTTTTTTTTTTATTTGTCAGAGAGAGAGGGAGAGAGAGCGAGCACAGGCAGACAGAGAGGCAGGCAGAGGCAGAGGGAGAAGCAGGCTCCCCGCCAAGCAAGGAGCCCGATGTGGGACTCGATCCCAGGACGCTGGGATCATGACCTGAGCCGAAGGCAGCTGCTCAACCAACTGAGCCACCCAGGTGTCCCAAATCTTATGTACTTTTTAAGTTTGGGTAGAATATAAGATATAATTACCTTCACGTACTTTTTACCCCCACTATTGAGTAAAAACTTGCTTGCTTGCTTTGTTCATAATAACTACACTGAAAGTCAACAATGCTTCAAAACTGCAGCTCTACTAGAGCTCTAGAGTTGTGACCCTCAGGCAAGATTAATAAATTTCTTAAAAAAAAATACACATTTTGTTTGGGGCAGAGGGGAGAAATGTGAATTTCTGTTTCATTAGGCTGTCTTCTAGGTGACATATTTTGGTGTATCAGTTAGAAATTAGTGTGAAAAATGTCTATTAAGGGGTATGCTTGGGACCAACACCTGTGGAGGAAAAAGAAAACAGGTTTTGACAGAGGAAAAAACGAAATTGCAATGCAGTCTCTCTGGAGGCTTTTGCTGACCCTGAGAGGAGTACTGAGGACGGGAGGAACCTCAGAGCTATTGGCTGTTTAAACAAAGAGGACCAAACTTTTATACTCACACATCTCTTGTCACTAAATGTTGGCCACCCCAGGAAATAGTCATGATCTTAGGCCAGGTGATACTCTTTAGTTGAGGTAGTCTCTGAAGGGAATGATAGCACCTTAGAAGGTGGGCTAAACAATCCTTATTTCTGAATAGTCTTCTAGGTGATGCATAGTAGTGTCCACCACAAATGTGTCAAGTGCTAATGAGTGAAGAAATCAAGGTCTAAGAACTGAGCATTGAATTAAGTCTAGTAGATTGGATCTAAACTATTTTCTCAGTGCAGCCTAGGGGATGTCACCCTTTAAAATCCTTCATCCTGGCTCATGGGCCACATTTTTGAGTTAGGAGTAGAGTTAGTTTCTTCTAAAACATCAGGATTGTGCAGAGGACGTATCGAAAGTTTTATGAAAATAGGGGTAGTTGCCGAGAGAGGTATCTACAGTGCCCCCAAATGGACACTGTATTGTGTAGCTTCTGTGGTGCCACATGGAATATTTTATTTTACTAATTATGCAACAGATCTTTATTTATTGCTAATTTTAGATAAGGCACTAGGTCTAGTGGTAAACTAGACCCACAATCTGTCCATCGTCCCTGATCTTATATTTCAAGAGGGAAAAAGAAATAAACAAATAAATAGTTTTATCGATTGTGGAGAGTATGGTGAAAGAAACAAAGAAAGTAATGTGATTGGCATTAAGGGAACATGATATTTCAGAACTGATGGCCAGAGAAAGCTTCATTTAATGGTTCTCTGGTAGACCAGACAAAACCTTACATAGAAGGTAACATTTGTGGCAGTTCTATATCATTTTTCTATATTTCTTGATAGAGAAAAGGAGAAAAGGAGGGAAAGGAGTAAGTGAAGAGGAAAGATTTATTGAAGATCACACATTGTGAATTATCCTTTTATACTCTATTCTTATTTTGAAGGAAATTAGAATGTATTCTATTCTACTGTCATAAAAATTTAGAAATCTTATACCTGTCTCAGGGACAGTTCAGAGAAAATTGCTAGATATAAAATTACTATATTTAAATGACTATCAGTGCTCTTGAAACTTCAATTAGCCTGAGTGGTACTCAAAGCCATGCAGCCAGGAAGCAAGATGGTGGGGAGGGGAAAGGAGTGGGTTATGCAGCTGTTTCAAGGATGTACACTTTCATAAAAATATCATGCAGAGCCCAGCATGAAATAGGTATTTAACACATGCTTATTGAAATGCATGCATATTAATACATAATTTTCTATACAAATAGTAACACCAACAAACATATGGACTCTCTACTCAGTGTAATGCTTTCCCCTATATTTTGTCATTTGAAAGAAATCGTATAATTAAAAATGATACCAACTCTTAAGGAATAAACGCATAAGCTCTGGGACCACAGAAGAATGCACAAGGAACAGTATATAAAATTCTTAATTGAATAAGCAATGCCCATAAAATTGCTCCTTTGGTGCTTTAAAAAAAACAACAACAAATAACACACAAACTTATTGGTTTGGGGAAATGAAGATAATATTATCTAGTTTATTGGGTATCATTATGGCTTATGAAACCCATTCCAATTTAGTTACATCTGCAGACCATTACAATAAACTTTATTTACCCCTCTGATGCAGATAAAATTGTGTTTCAGGAATTGTACTTTGGATAAAGAATAAAAAGTGTGTTCTAGGAGTGAGCACATGTATAACCAGTAGAGGACTGTGGTAACTAGTCTACAAATATGGTTCCCAAATGAATCAAGATTCTTGGTCTTTGTACCTTTGTGTGGTCCCCTTTCATAGTGATTCAGGGTTGGTCCTGTATAATCAAGAGAATTCAGAGGAAGTGAAGCTGAGTGACTTTTGAGATTATGTCATACCAAGCCTTGCTTAAGTTTCTTAAGATGTTCCTTCTGGAAGTCAGTTCCATGAAAGAATTCTAGCTACTGTGAGACTCCCAGGATCTACAGAGAGGTCACTTAAAGAGAGAAAAAGAGATGCTTGACTAGACCCAGTTATTCTAGCCGTTCTAACCCAAACACCAGACCTATCTTGTGTTTCTAAATTTATTAGACCTGATGGAAGAGAACTGAAAAATCCAGGTCACACCCAAAACTATGGCCCAAGACATATGGCCCCAAACAAGCCATACCAGTCATCTCCAGCCATACCAGCTGCTTCAGGTAAGGACTCCACTTTGTGGAGGGTAAGAGCCTTCCCTCCATGCCCTGACAAAATATCTGAGCCACAGGATGTTCACACAGTGCAGATAGTTGTGGTTTTAATCCACTATTAGCTTGAAATTGTTTGTTACTCCTGAAAATATACCAAAACTAAAATTTGGTACTAAAAGTAGGTTTTCCATTAAAACAGAAAAGTGAAACGTGTGCCACTGTATTTGAAACCAAATGTTGGGGGGGCAGTGTGAAGGACCTCAAGTAGACAGTGTGTGGTAGGGGAAGGATAATGAGGAAAGTGTCATTGGAGACTGGAGAACAGATAAATTGTGTTGCACTGTGATGGAAAATCTAGCAAAATTGTTGATAGAGATAGTGTAGATGTAGTAGCTTTAGAATATGTCCACAAATTCTTGGATATCCCCCTCCTTTAAGAGGTGAAGCTTAATTTTTGAATGTGTGCTAAACTTAATGACTTGCTTCTAATGAAATAAAATGGGGATGTATGATTGCAGAGATTGGATCATAAAATGAACTGTGGTTTCTCTCTTGTGCTCTCCTTTGGATTGCTTACTTGGGAGGAAGACAGCTGTGATGCTAGAAGGACTCCCAGGTTATCCTGTGATATTGACATGTTCAGTGGCAACCAGTGCTGAATGGAGGCATTCTGCCAGTAGCTGTTTGAGTGAGCCATCTGGCATGATGATCCCCCCAGGTCCAGTCATGCCTTCACATAGCTGCAACCTCTGCTGACATCTTGAGTGCAGCCACATGAAAATCCCTGAGCCAGAACCATCCATGTAAGTCACTTCCAAGTTCCTGATCCTCAGAAACTATGTGAGAAAGTAAGTTTTGTTTCATTTTTGTCTTAATATGCTAAGTTTTGAGGTAGATTCTTACACATCAGTAAAAAATGTAGAGGGAATATAAAGTAAAAGTGTGTCTATGAACTGGAGAATCTGGGTTTAGCAAGTGTTAAGGGAGAATTCTGTAAGTGCCAACTGGTTTCTTTTATTTGTATAAAATGAAATATAGTTATAGAGAGATGAATTAAAGAAGAAACTCATCACTTTTCAATCTGAATATTGAAGATATGTAAAAGAGCTATAGCTAGCTTCAGATATCAAAGATTCCCAATGTGAGAAATGGCCTCAAAACAAGGATTTAATCCAGGTCAATATGATCTCTGTGCCATAATTGGATAAAATTTACAGGTACAGGTAAAGTGTATTTTGCATGTACATAGGATGTGGGTTTTATGGCCAAAGAGCTGACTGGTAGACTGCATTGTCACAAAGATGGCAACAATATTATCTCCAAAACCACAAACTTCTTCTGAAACATGACCTTTCTAATTTGTAATCAAGGGGTGACATTTATTTCTCCACCACCTGGAGTTGACTGAGTTGAGTGTGAGAACCATGGCATACAAATACAGTGGGAGGGATGTTGCATTGGTCCTGGGTGAAGCCCTTGGCTGGTTAGGCATCTTCCTTCTCCAGTCTCTTGGGTGCCAGACACCATGTAAGAAATATGTTTATCTGAAACCACCATGCTATAAGAAATACAAGCTATGTGGAAAGGTCCTACAGGATGGCACATTATGTGGAGAAGCCAAGAACCACTGAAGTACCTGTTGTGTGAATAAGAACCTATCTTAGAAGTAGATACTCCAGCCCCAAACAACCCAGATAAGATGTAGCACCTACCTGAGCTCATCTCTATTTCCTGACCTAAAAATGAATCAGATAAAATGGTTATTTTAAAATACAAAGCGAAGATTAATTTGTTAAATAGCAATAGTAATTCCACATGACATTTGGATGATGCTCTTGAAGAAAACACGAAACAAAACCAGTGACTTGATTCTGGCAACTAAATTACAGTAGAAGTGATGGAATGCCACTTTGGACATTCAGTTATAAAAAGGCTATGATTTCCATGCTGGTGTGTTCTCCCACTCTCTTTCATTTTCTCTCTCTCTGAGAGAAACCAGCTACCATGTTGTGAGTCTGCCTTGGAAAGAGAAAGGCCAACTGTTATGTCATGATGACACTCAGGTTACCAATGAAGTTCTCCATATGACAAGGAAATGAGGCCTGAAACCAACCATGTAAGGAAACCTGGAGGATCTTCTGAGGCCTGCCAGTAGTCACCTCAGTGAGTGCAGAAATAAATCCCCACCTTTACCCCTCCTCCCCCTGTTGAGCCTTGAGACAGCTTGCACCTCAGTAAACAGCTTGAATGAAATCTTCAGCCAGCTATGCTGCTTCTGGATTGCTGAACCACAGAACTGATGGGTTAATAAATGTATGTTGTTTTAAACAAATAAGTTTGGGGTGATTTGCTATGCACCAATAGATAACTAATACAATTCTCTTCTGTCTTAGACCTTTTTTGTTTTCTGTTGAGAGGTCTCTTCTCCAGTTATTTCTCATTTTACTTTAATCTGTCTTTTCCTCTGCCTGCTTTTAGGAATTTTACCTTTTCCTACTCTTTTAGGAAAAGGTAAAATGTGTCAGGTACAATTTTCTCTGTATTTATCTTACCTGAGGTTCATAGTTATTCTTGAATTATTGTTCTCATAACTCTCTAATGATTTAGAAAATTTCAGCCACGTCTTTCCACATATTGTTTCTCTTTCTGAGACGTCAATTACATATATGGTAGAACCTCTCACTGTATCTTTAGGCTTATCATGTTTGATTTGTGCTTTTTCCATCACCTTTATTCACTTCTTTCTCTATATAGTGTTCTGACATATCTTCCTTCTTATTGATGATATCCTTAGGTATTTGTAATCCATTGTGAAGCCTACCATTTGCATTCTTAATTTTGATTACTGTGTTTTTCAGTGCCTAATTTTGCATTTTCTTAAATACTATTTCTTTTCAGAAGCTCTCAATTGTATCTGTTTCTTTGAAAATATTCAGAATACTTATATTAAAGTCATTATGTAACTCCATTATCTGAAACATATTTAAGATATTATTTTAAAGTCATTGTATAACGCCATTACTTGAGCTCTTTTTGTGGCTGTCTCTAATATTTATATTCTTTCTTTCCTTTTTTTTT
This sequence comes from Neogale vison, assembly GCF_020171115.1. NCBI lineage: Eukaryota > Metazoa > Chordata > Mammalia > Carnivora > Mustelidae > Neogale > Neogale vison. The sequence goes on from NC_058096.1 coordinate 53,981,996, forward strand.
TAAGCAATCCCTCTGCCCAACATGGGGTTTGAACTCATAACCTGAGATCAAGAGTCACAGGCTCTACCAACTGAGCTAGCCAGAAACTCCTATATATTTTTTTTCCAATTTATTTATTTTCAGAAATCCTATATTTTCCTTAAAAAAAATCTTTTTTCCCATGTGGCTGATTGTTTTAGTGTTAATAAATATAGTGTTAATATAAATTATGTATAATTAAGATAATATTACGTATTTTCTACCTCTAAAGGGATATATGTCCAAGACTAATAACTTGCCAGGAGCTTAATCTGATTATAAGAAGTAAGATTTCTTGAAGTTGTACTTCTTTGCTACAGAAGTTGCCATTTCTAAAAATGATATGGTCTATACTCCTAGAGTATAACCCTTACTATTGTATTTATAGGCATTGCTTATTGGTATCTTCTGAACTCTAGGTCTTGTCACTTCTAGCCTCATGGGATTATCAAGTTTGATCAGCCTCTCAACTTCTCACTTGCATTTAACATTTTCCAAATACTAGGTTCTTCTTTCTTTTTTTTTCTTCTTTGGTAACTTATATTCATAATTTTTCAGTGCCTTGTTATCTTCTTGGTAACTTCAAGTAGATTTTTTAAATGTACTTTGATTAGTTTTTCTATATATTCATGGTGGGAGAATTGATCAATATTTCCTAATCACCATGCCAGAAGTAGATATTCCTTCACACAATTTTTTTTCTCTCAAGTAAGAGAAAATTCATTTACTTTGTAGGAGCTGCTCCTTTTTTTTTTTTTTTAGAGAGAGAGAAAAGATAAAAAGTATGTGTGTGTTTTTCGTTCTGGCAAATCTCTTTTGATAAGGAGGTATCTATGCTTATATTTTATCCCTGTTTATTGTTATGTCTTCTGTTATATCACCATCTTTATTACAATTTGGTTGAACTAGGTAGAGGTTACATTGATGTGGGTGCAGAAGATACATGGGAAAAATCTGTACCTTCCCCTAAATTTTGCTGTGAAGCTGAAACTGCCCTAAAAATATGAAGCCTTAATAATAATAATCATCATCATCATAATAAAACTTTGTTGAACTCTGTATCTTAACCATATTTGGGGAAAATATCCTGTTTCTCTTCAGTATAAAGATAATAGTAGTGATCTATGATACAGTAAGAGGTCACCTGCCATGGGAAAATGGATTTGTGATTATGCTTCTCTGCTCAAATTCAGAACCATAAAAGATATTAAATCAGAAACACTGGTGGACTGAAAGTAACAGACTTCTTGAGATGCTGAAAAGCTGAAAACAGGAATATACTATTCACTCAGGGTCACCTTAGCATTATCTTTTGTGGTTAGTTGTTTTTCTGGGTGAGGATGTGGCCTTGCTGATACTCAGTATGGTTCAAGCCTCAGAAGAGCCTTGAGTTTGTAAATATTTCCTTAAATAGAAGCCCATCAATTATGTATAAGCTCTTTCTAGACAATGGCCAAATAAATAAAGGGATTTTGAACTAACAAGAAATAGAAATTCTTTGAACCCCCAAAGGTGTTCCTCATGCCAAATCTTGTGGCCTATTCTCAACCTCTTGTCTTACCAAAGTCTCTGCTACTGAGCCTAAACAAGGTGGTTTCACATGGCTTTTAATATGTCTCATTTTCCTATTCTCCTCTTATCACTCTCTACTCTTTTGAGACTCCCTTACTAGTTTGTACTTCTCTGGCACCATGCCTCAGGATTTGGATTTCAGTTCTCTTTGTTTCGCTATCTGTATTCTCTCTTTGGGTAATTTCATTCTGTCTCATGTCTTGAAATATTTAATGTAGAATTCCGAAACCTAGACCAAATCTACTAAAAATTTTCCCTTGAAACCCAAATTTATATATCTTGCTCACTGCTTGTGTAAAAAGAACATATCAAACACAAATGACCGAACCAGAATCATATCTTTACATATATCCCTGACTCTTGCTAAAATTATTCTTCCCCAAGTATTCTCCATCATCATGAATGTTTCCATTAGTCACTCAGCTGCTTAGGCTTATGAATCATCCTCAGTTTATTTCTGTTGTGAATATGCCACATCTAGTTAATCTGTCTGTCCCACTACCTTGCTTTATTTCCTTACATTTTGATTGAATCTAGCAAACACTATAAATTCTTCCATTGCTACTACCATAATTCAACTCTCTGTCATCTATTTTCTTGAGTACAATCTCGTTATTTGGGCTCCCTGCTTCCACGTCTACTGCCATAGTTCAGTCTCCATATACCTTCTGGAAAAACTGGGGGTTTTTTTGTTTGTTTGTTTGTTTCTTCATTTGTTTGTTTTGGAATGAGCATTGACAAAAATTAACAGTATCTCACACTATTTGTATCCCTTCAACAGATTCCACATTGAAAGCTGAAAAATTCAGATTCTTTTGTGTAAATAATGAAGCTTTACAGATCTGCCTGCTGCATAACTCTGACATAATCTTCTACTGTTTTTCTTGCTTTACTATGTTCTAGCTACTTTGACATTAATTTTGAGTCTTAAACAAACAAGCTTTTTCTTGCCTTAAAGTCCTGCTGTTGCCTTTGCCTAGAATATTCTACTTGCAAATTTTCACAGGGTTGATCTCCTTTCATTACTCAGATCTTTTTTTATTTATTAAATTGATTTATTTATTTTCAGAAAAACAGTATTCATTATTTTTTCACCACACCCAGTGCTCCATGCAATCCGTGCCCTCTCTAATACCCACCACCTGGTACCCCAACCTCCCACCCCCCGCCACTTCAAACCCCTCAGATTGTTTTTTTAAAAAGTAAACTGTTCAACATGCAGTTCAATGACCAGATATTGCTAGGGAAGGAGCCAAAGGGAAAATTCTGGACATGGTCCATATCTTGAACTCCATGATAAACATGCAAAAATATGAACAAAAGTGATAGAGAAATGCCTGTAAGATTACATGATTTTTACACACATTTTTGTGTGTATTTATACTTCATTAAAGGGTTAAAAAAGAAATTAAATTATTGAGAAGTCTTTCATTATCACCTATTTGAATGATCTGCCTAATCCCACCCACTTGAGTCTCTCTATCCCATTACTCAGGATTATTTCCTTGATTGAAATTAACACTTCCAGAAATAACCCAATCTATTTAAATGTTTTGTGTTTATTCTATGCCTTCACCAGATAAAATATAAGATGCTCAGGACATGCTTTTTTCTTGTTTTTTTTCACAATTACATTTCTAGGACCTTGAGCAGTACCTGGGACATAGAAGGAGAAAAATAAGTGTTTGAATGAACAAAAACAAGGGCTTACCTTATTTTGCTCATTTTGTCACTGTACAATATTTAAATAACATATGGAGGGACACAGCCACCTTGGTTAAACTCTTAAGAACTGTGGTCACAATCCATTAATTCTCTCTGTTCCCTAAACAAGGAAAAAAATGTTACATGATATTTGCTAGGAGATCTGCATAATATCACTTTCTTTAGAAATATCTTCTCCTCTTTCTTAGTATCGCTGATTGAAATTCTTTTCATTTTCTTCTGATAATTTTCCTTTTGAAGTTTCTTACAAACCCCTACTGTCTCAGATAGATATTATCTCTCTTTTCAGTCTCTCTCATGAACATTCTTCCTCCATCCTGTCTGTGTTAAACATATCTGGGTCTTGAATACTTCTGACTTAAGAAACTTCTTGAGAGGAGAAAAGAGCCCATGTTTATCTCTTTGTCTCTAGCTCCTCATAGTGCTGTCTGCATATTATTTTTAGTAAATATTTTAATCAAATTTCCACTAAAATATCTCAGGCAGATTGCTAAAAGTTAAGACCATTTATGATTAGGAGACAGTAAATAGATCATTTTGAAGAAGAAGATGTAATTAAGTAAAGAAGTCTTCAGTGCAAAGTCCTCCTGACTTCTTTCCTTATTTATTGTCTCAACTCTTCCAGTCAATTCCCATATCAACATTTACTAAATCCACAAGACTGATCATGACTCTACTGCCTAAAATACGTCAGTGGATGAACTCTGCCTTAGAATGAAATAGAAGTTTCTTAAAATGTCATACACGTGTTGGCTTCTGCAGCCTCCATACCACCCCCACTCCACCTCACTATTCACATAGCCTCAGAATATGTCACGTTCACTTTATGCTGGTAGAATGTTGCATTATGCACAGGGGTACTGTTACTTCCTTTACCCATCTGGATTAGTCACTTTATTTTTCAATATTTAATTCAAGTGTTACCTCCTCAGAAAAATACTCCCCAACTTTTTAAAATTCAATCAAGTGCTCTTATGTTGTACTGAAACAGTCTTGGGCAAAATCCCATCATAGGCCTGCTACAGTAATTGTTTTATTTTTTTTTATCACAGGATTATGATTCTTCCCTCTGAAAAGGACTCTGGTTTGTTTGCCTCCATACCCCTGATACAAATCAGAGTGTTTGGAAATTAATTTGGTATTAAAATTTCTGGCAAATAAGTGGGTGAATGAACAAATGAATGGATGGATGGATGTACTGATGGATGAATAATACAGTCTTAGTTTGGGAGGATAGGTACAATTGCTTTCTCTTTAAGAAAAAAAAATGAGCGTATTATTCTTGGAAACTTACTACTACTATTTCTCATACTGATTTTGACAAATAGGAAGTAATATATTTAGATGATGAAAATATACTGTGAGGGAGAGTCAACCTAACATGAATGACCTGGAGACTATATAATTAGTTTAGGGGCTCTGGGAGATGAATGTTTAATGCACTCAATTGCTTAGTCATTCTCTTTGCATTGTCATTTATCACTGTCATTCCTATGTCTGGTAGATATTATAGATGCAAAGAAAAGAGGAGATATTGTGGCATACTCAATGTCAAATGCGTATTTTGAGCTCACGTTACTGTCTCAGCAAAGACTGTCAAATGTTGGGTATTCTTGGTCGGTGTTGCTCCCCTAACCCATGAGGACTTTGCTTTCCTTGGGCAGGATGCCAGTTTGACACAAAACAAAGTAGAAATGCATAGTGCTGAAAGATATTTGGGGCATTGCCCCCTGAAAGCCCTACCTCCTATGTGCTGGGCTTGCATGACATTATACTAGGGCATTCCAGAGAATGGAAATATCATAGCTGGCTTGTAGCCTAGATGATGACTTATTCACAATAATATTTCAAGGAGAATTTTGCCAGGGATGCAAAGAAACCCATGGCCAACCATTTTCTAAGTGACCTCTTTTCCTAGAGCTTTGATACCTAGCAGATTTTAGGCAAGAATTCTATTTATGAAACAGTTTGAGTATATATCCTAGGATATCAGAAACCAAAGGTTATAGTAGAAAATATAATTAAACACTAAATTAATATTGCCAAAATTGTACAAACTCAAATAATAATCTCAGTGAGTATTTGGGGCATACATAGCAGGAAAACAATGCAAGTATATAAACGTGGTAGAAAATGTAGAGAAGAGAAAAAGATATTTCTAGGGAGAGCTATTTGAGAATAATTTAGTCACAGGAAGGATCACACAGCATTGGCAGCCATCAGTAACTGACCTTCAGCAATCATAATAGCATGATTTCACTGGATTCAGTTCCTTGGTGGAAAAGATCTGGGGAAACTCATATATCTCATGTATCTCCACAGGGAACTGATTATAATTTTTCTTACAAGTGTAGATTTAGACATCACTATCAGCAAAATCTTTAGCCAGCCTCACTAAACCCTGCCTTAAAAAAGAACTTAAACTGCCTTGATACTTGGTGTATGTAGTTGTTCTGAAGGGGCCATACATATCTGAAAATAGGAAAATCTGAAAATAGGAATTAAAGTTCCATTATCCAGTGTGGGAAAATTAGGTGACAGTGTTGCGGTAAAGAAGTAAAGAGTTAACATATAGAATAGGCACAGTGCCTGGTTCGTATTAAGAGCCATTCCGGCTCCAGAGATTATTCTACAGTTTTTGTTTTGAGTCTTCGTTTTATCTCAATGTGCTTTATATAACACAGAATAACTAAGTGCCTTTGTGACTTAATTTATAAAAATATATTTATATGTTGCCTTATTTGATAGGATTGTTTCACATATACTATCTCAAGAAATAATGATCACTTGAGGCAACAGCTGTCAGCCTGTTACTCAGAAAAAGACAATATTTATTGAACTGCTACTATGTGTATCATGAGGCCTCCTGCAAGAAGAAAGAGATAAGCTATCTAGTTTTATCTCTCAAGTTTTTATAGTAAAAAATTAAATAAATAAAAATGAATTATTAACCCATTTTACAGAAAAAAAAACTGAAGCTCAGGGAGATGGTAGTGCTCAATCTCAAATAAAAATAATAATAAACGTCAACTATGAAATTCCCATGGAAAGTAAAAGGATAAGGGCTTTACTTCAAAAAGAGAAGAAAAATGTGTCTCAGTGAGCAAGGAAAGAAAGATAGAAGAGAGTAAAGAGAGTAAGAGGAAGCCAATAATGATCTTTTAGGAGAAATGCATTAAGAAGGACTAGAAATTGAAATAATAACATTACCATCATACATGGGTCCTATTCTAGTTTCTCTTCTCCTGACTTCTTCCCTTTTTCTTATTAAAAAAATAAATAAAGCGTATCATTTTCTAATTCTAGTCCTGTCATTTTCTGAACTACTACAAAATTCAAAGAAACTGAACATTCTACGAAGGCAGAAAATAGATCAATTCCTAAGAGGGAAGCAATTGCCCCAGGATCCTTCTCTTGAAAATCTTTTTTTATCATTGGGATGGATTTTCTCTATGTCCTCAAAGCCATTCTATGAAGAAAAGCTCCCAATAACATTTAAGAAAAGACAATATTATCCCAATATTAACTGTGGATTCATTACTATACTTTTAGTCCATAATGTTTGAAGCATCAATTATCTCTTTTGTGAGAAAAAGAGTGAATTTATGACCCATGACAGCAAAGACAATCGTTTTCCTTTCAGAGCCATCTGCACAAATTTATTTCCCTGACTGGATTCTTTAATTGTGCTTCTTAATCAGATCTGTTCAGACCCTTGAATTCTCTCAAGTCCCTGTGCTTTCTCAACCCCACCCTCCCCTCCCCAACAGGCAATCAATAATCACTACATTGTATGCCTTTTCTTTGTAAAAACATTAATGCCAAAATCTCCGTGCAAGAATTTCTGAGTATTGTGCTCTGCAGGGGGCCTTTCCTATTGCTTTTACTCTTCCAGAACATCCTCTCAGCAACTTAGGCTAATTATCTATATAGCCTTTACACGTAAAACTTCAAAATATATTTTGCAGAAAAAAAATGTTCATAATTGTCCAATGGAAATTTAGAACTTAATCTTTTCATACAAACATTATGCTCTTAGTGTTAAATTACGAATCACTTAATAATCAGAGAACTTATGATTCTAATGTGATTAACAGTTAAAAACCCATTCTTGTAGATTATTTTTTTCTAAATTAATTAAATAAAGAAGTGAGCTGTAAGGTAGTACATTGGGATATAAAATGAAAACGGTAGAACTTCTGTTTCTACCTACTCTTTTATTTAAAAAAATAAATGTAATTTTAAACTCACTCTTATATATGAATTGGCAGTCATTCCTTGGCTTATTTTATTTGTCACTAGTGATATATGCATAATACCATGGCAAGCATAGGAATGACATTAATGTGGTTAATTTGATAAAAACAAGATCTTTAAGTAGCAAAACTATTGTAAAACTGTAATGTTATCAAGTGTGATCATGAAAATAATTTGTAGTACGTAAATCTTCATAAACTAACTCATAACAAAGATCATAGAAGCATTGTCAGATTTAGAGATGAGTTCTTTTATTTCCTTTACAAAAAGATGAGGTTTTTTTAAGTATTTGACCTTTACAATAACAAGTGACTACTGCTAGGACTCTATTAAAAATGTACTTAATGTGTCCCTTTTAGTTAGTTAAAGGGACATATTACTGATGGAAAAATGTTTAACCAAAAATTTCAAAAATTACTGAAAAGTATTTCACTGTAAATTGTATTTAGTGAAAACAAAGAGGCCTTTTGTTACTTTATTTAAATACAATTTAAAAGTATTTCTGAAACATTTATTTCTTTGTATCTTTCTTTTTAAAAATGTTCTATCTGTATTTCTAATCAACATGAAAATAGTTTTCAAATGTATAGACAAATAGCACGAGAGCAATTATTTTTGACTGATAAGATTGTATAATCACAAAAAAAGTGGAGAAAAAAATTTATATATGTGTCATATATCAACGCTGTGACTTAATTTACTTGCTCAGCTCCACAATGCTTCCTTTTTTTTTTTCTTTTTTTTTATTTGAATTCAATTTAGTTAACACACAGTGTATTATCAGTTTCAGGGATAGAATACAGTGATTCCTCAGTTGCATAAAACACCCAGTGCTCATTACTTCAGGTGTCCTCCCTAAAGCCCATCACCCGATTATCACATACCCCCACACCTCCCCTCCAGCAACCCTCAGTTTGTTTCCTACAATTGAGAGTCTCTTATGGTTCGCCTCCCTCTCTGTTTTTATCTTATCTTGTTTTTTCTTCCCTTCCCCTATGTTCATCTGTTTTGTTTATTAAATTCCACGTGTCAGTGAAATCATATAGTACAATGCTTCTTAAGTGCAGGTTGGTGTAAAACTCAATTGTCTTGACATCTAAACCTCAGTTTCCATCCAGAATGTCCTTCACAAGCCTGTATGATGTGGCACTTACGCCTGTCCAGCCTAATCACTTAATATCCTAGGCATTCTGAACTGCTTACAGTACCTACTATACTCCATGAACTCTCTTTCTACATCTTTGCATCTGCCATGTTGTTTTTTCTTTTCAATTCCATGCCCTTCCCGCAAACCCTTGTTGTTTTTCCAAATTCATCATGCAAAGATTCAGCTCAGGCATTATCCCTTTTAGAACCTTAAAAGATCTAGGGAGGCCTGGGTGGCTCAGTTGCTTAAGCAACTGCCTTTGGCTCAGGTCATGATCCCAGTATCCTGGGATCGAGTCCCACATTGGGCTCCTTGCTCAGCGGGAAGCCTGCTTCTCCCTCTGCCTCTGCTGCCACTTGGCCTGCCTGTGCTCTTTCTCTCTCTATCTGGCAAATAAATAAATAAAATCTTTAAAAAAAAATAGAACATTAAAAGATCTATATGATGAAATAACAAAAACAAGTTCTAGCAATATTGTCTAAACTTTCATTTTATAAATAATGGCCCAAATAAGTTGTGTGCCCAAAGTGAGCCAGTAACCTAGTCACATAACCCAGGAATTTTTTGACTGTTCCTCACTAGTTTCCAGCTCTGATAAAATCAGCGATCAATAAAAATTAACTATTTTATATCCAGTTACTTATTACAAATGTCTTAGTGTTATTTGTTCCTAAAATTAATTATAGTAAACAGATTAGATTGTTTTCCAATTAAAGTACTAGACATATTTTAATTTTATGGCTTATTAGATATTTCTTGCAACATCTTTAAAGGGTGATTTATATCTATCTTATTTATACAGAAGCAAATCAAAGATATTGAAGGAATATATTTAATAATCCAGGGCAAACCTGAATAAGTGCAAGGAATGTTTTATAGGTTAAATGGGGCCTAATTCATCTATCATAAAACAAATATAGTTCTGTTTTCTGAGCAGATCAGAAGCATTTTTTACTGGATAGGATTTTGTAATGGGGGATTTCAAAATGCAATACATCTTAGAGAATATTTTCCAAGATAAGAAAAGTTCCAGTTTTGAGTTCCAGGTAGATAAGTGTGTTTGTCCCAATTATACCTTCACCTGATCCTTCTTTAACTCCCAAGTGGTTGGAATTTGATCGTCAAAAGGTTATAGCTAGTACTTTGATTAAAATATGACTTTTAAGTTTTAATTTGATGCTGCCTTTTATTAGGTAAGTATAGTTAAATACATTAAAATTCTCGCTTTTAAACTAGTAATAGCTAGGTAGCAGGCATAAGATTTTAGCCAAACAATAGGCTATTCTTTGGTGACTTTATATACCTGAGCTCCACTGAACCTTATATAACTGAATTCAATTCTTTTTGATCAAAGTCTCAAATTTAATCTTGTCTTAATTTTCTAGGTAATAAGTTCAGTTTTTTTGGGTAAACCCTTATGTAACTATTCAATCAATTGTGGATATTCTGAAATAGTCTTCTCTCTCTCTCTTTTTTTCCTTTTCATTGGGGTGATTCAAGTTTGATGATTGGGGGTTAGGATAGCTTATGTATTGCCCTGACATAATGGCAAAATTATTTTCTACCACTGTTTTCCATCTGTATGAACCTCTATCAAGAGTAACTCATTCTGGGGCGCCTGGGTGGCTCAGTGGGCTAAGCCACTGCCTTCGGCTCAGGTCATGATCTCAGGGTCCTGGGATCAAGTCCTGCATCGGGCTCTCTGCTCAGCAGGGAGCCTGCTTCCTCCACTCTCTCTGCCCGCCTCTCTGCCTGCTTGTGATCTCTGTCTGTCAAATAAATAAATAAAATCTTAAAAAAAAAAAAAAGAGAGAGAGAGAGTAACTCATTCTGCTTGGTCTCCATCATTGCATGCTGGCCTGTACTACTAATGTCCATGATCTTCCCATGACCTCTGGTAACCATGTCTATGCTTCATTGTACATCCACGTATCTTTGGTTCTGCTCGCTTGTTCTCAGCCAATACCATACTCTATAAGTTGACCTAGGGAACTTTCATAGAAACTCCAGATAACAATGGAATGTAAGAGCCTTCCAAATCTGACCCAATGCCCATTCCTTTTGGTTCTACCTATCCATTGTTAAAATAACTATTCTATCAGAGTCTGATTTCTCTACACTACAGACTGGGAAGAGAGATGCAAATCCCATCTTTATCAAACCCCACTAAATGTATTCTCACAACCACCCTTTGCAATCTGCCCTTGAGAAATTGTTAGGTCCTTTCTATGGGACCAAAGAAACATGTAAAACTCTAGTCATATCTCTTTCAAAACTCTTTCTCCTTCTGCTAGGTTCTACTGTTTTCTCCATTTACTGTAGCAGGAAAATGTGTTCTTATATAATTCACACATTTTTATTTCTGATGTAATTTAAGTTGTAATCTTTCTGTTCTGAGATTGCTAGTCTTTTAACATCATGAAGCCCCAAATCCTATTGTCTATAAAAATTCCAGTATTTGCAATGGAGATTCTCAACATCCCAAATCAGTTCATGTTTAAAAAAAATATTCAGAAATTCAATTGACTTCTTTGTTTTAATCTGTGTCAACTCTCCCCAGAAGGAGCGAATGCTACTGATTGACAGGGAAAATGGCCTCAGGACCATGAGAAAACTTGAGTCTCTGTAAGAAAAAAAAAAAGAAGAAGAAAAAGAAGGAGGAGGAGGAGGAGGAAGCGGGGCGGGGGGGAAGAAGAAGTAAGAGAGTGAGGAGGTGGAGGAGGAGGAGAAGAAGAAAGACCTCAGTTATTCTCTAAAATATTACTAAATTAAGTGAAATCTTAGCATCATTTGCAAATTGAGTATTCTCTTGGCAAGTAAAGTACATATTTTTCCGGGTGGAGATAAAATCGAACAAAGTATCTCAATTATTATCAGAAATAATAAAATACATTATTGACAAAAATAATGGTACCTACCTCTATTGCCAAAGAGTTTTTAGATCTTGTGTTCACACCAAATAAGATAGAACATTTATAATGCTACTTCTGTGAGATCCAGCTAAACTATCTATAAGCCAGCAGAATTAGTGGGTAAAGTTCTTAACATTTCAAGAATATATTCTGATCTACAGTTTATCCAAATCTAGGTAATAATATGCCTGACAATGTATGCAAGTATTCTATTCTTAAAACTTAAATTCTGTTCTATTCTTAAAATAGGACAACAAATTTTATTACAGTCAAATGGTATAATATGAAACTTTCAAAAGCATACTTATTTTGAGTGATATAAATAAAACTGAATTCTAGTGCAGTAAATGAATCCAATAAGTTCCCCCAATACAATGATTGGATTTAAAATTAAACACAGTACTTTAACAGTATAAGTTACATCTTATGCTTCTGTATTACACCTACATTTTAAGATTTAAATGTGAGATCAGCATGACCAATGCTCTGACGATGTGGCTTTTAATTTTTAAGCAGAGTGTACAATGTTATTGAACACACTTTTCATTTGTAGCATACCACCAATTTATCACTAATTGCACATATCCTTTTACAAAAGAAGAAATTGAAAATTGATCTTATATGACTGTATTTTCCCATGGAGTGACAATTTTACTGCAGATATCAAGTTTCCCTGACAGACTTTGATATATATCTTAATATTATGTGGCCATCGGTTATGTTGTCTGTCTTGGTGATAAGCAATCTGAATTGGAAATGAGCCAGCTTTCTTATCATTATTAAGAGATTCCTTAATTAGCCTGCAGCTGTGGTCAATACTGGCATTCACATTTCTTAAAGAAACTTTTTTTTAAGATTTTATTTATTTATTTGACAGAGAGAGATCACAAGCAGGCAGAGAGGCAGGCAGAGAGAGAGAGGAGGAAGCAGGCTCCCTGCTGAGCAGAGAGCCCGATGTGGGACTCGATCCCAGGACCCTGAGATCATGACCTGAGCCGAAGGCAGCGGCTTAACCCACTGAGCCACCCAGGCGCCCCTTAAAGAAACTTTTAAAATTGTATTCTCACAGTTTTACTTCAAAATACTTAACAGAAACAAGACGAGTTCTATAACCCATCTACCTTCTTAAAGTAAAAATGTAAAAACAATTATGGGCTAATGTCTTACTGTTTAAATTCATTTCCTTCATCTCTCGACAATGATTGCCTTCCTTCCTAAGTAGTTCTATTACAGTTACCACTCATTCTAAAGCTGTGCTTTTGTTCCTGTGAATTGTTTTATTCTCGTTATAAGAGAGAAGCATGGCCATTTATAAGAGGTTTCATTATATTATTTTCAGAATGTTGGAAGTGTGAGTGGCATCATTTGCTCTTTTCCATCTGTGACACATATGCCATCACTTGTTCATGCCTGGAATGCGTTTTCTAGAGTATGACTTTACTAGAGTATGTGCTAAACTTTAAAATAATATCCTAAATAAATAACTACATAAAACTCCCAGTTGTGATTTTAATGAGCTTTATTCTTTGAGAATTTATTTCTTTCTACTAAACCAAAGAAAAATCAAATTAAAATATTGTGTCTCTATAGAGCATAAGGCACTACACTAATTGCTAGAGGAAACACAAAGATGAACACCACTCAGTTTTTGCCCTCAGAAGAGTTCACATCCATTCTAATGAGAAGAACTAACCCAGTACAAAACAAGTAGTCAGAAGCCTGACTTTTTTAAGTCAAGTAAGATAAGTGACTTAACAGGTCTATTTAAGGAAATTTAGTAGAACTGAGGAGAATCAGGAAGGGCTTTGTAAAAAAAGGTGTCCTGTGAGATGGATTAAGAATGTAGATGTGGGGGCGCCTGGGTGGCTCAGTGGGTTAATGCCTCTGCCTTCGGCTCAGGTCATGATCCTAGGGTTCTGGGATCAAGCCCCGCGTTGGGCTCTCTGCTCCGCAGGGAACCTGCTTTCTCCCCTCTCTCTCTCTGCCTGCCTCTCTGCCTACTTGTAATTTCTCTCTGTCAAATAAATAAAAAAATCTTTAAAAAAAAAAAATTAAGAATGTAGATGTGTCAGAGAATGCTAGCTGCTTACCTAAGCCAATGTTCTTGTCCTTCTGGGCATGCATCTAGATCACAATTCCAGCCTCTCTTATAATTTGGTTAAATGACTGAGTTCTAGCTAATTGAATGGGAACAGCAGAAGTATCATTTCCTCACCTTGCCTATTAGAACGTTGATTCCTTAATGTTCTTTCGTCTTCTGCTTAATTGGAATGAAGATCCCCCTCAGCGTGACTTGGAAGACATCTGTGGAGGAACCTCCAACCTCATAAATGACTCTGTGAAAGAAGCCAACATCGCCAACAGCTTGCTTATTGAATACTGTCACAGAAGCAAGCAAGCAATTTGTGCTTGAACTGTGATACATTTTGGGTTTTCTTTGTGACAGCAGCTAGCTTATCATAATTACTACAGATTAGTAAGATTCTAGTTAGTGGTGTTAGACCCGGGGGTAGGCAGCAATAACCTGGTAGAGCAAAGAACATGCCTGAAGGAGGAAAACTAAACAAATGTGATTTTTAATTATAGTGACCCAGCAGTCTAATTGGACTGTAGTATAAGTCCAAAATAGGAAAATTAAATTGAAAGAAAGATTAAGCCAAGTGAGAAGAACACTCAGATATAGCAAATGCAAATTTTCCCCATTCAAATTCCCACTTATCTGCTGTGGTCATAAATGTATGTTTCCATTTTAACTTTGTCTCTGGAGTACTTGTAATCAAGTACGCATGTCTTGTTCATAGCCTTGTAGCCTTGACTAATTTTGAAAATTTTCCTTTTGTGTTGCTGTATCCACTCCATTCTTTTCCATTTTGACTTGAAGTGCTGAGTTCAACCAATATGATCTAGAGAAATACTTACACATAATGACTGCATGAATATCCAGAAGACTCTCAGGGTAGAACAAGAAGGTGATAAGAGGAACAGAGACAAATTAATTCTTATTTTAATTATCTTCCTCGATTTTGTTTTCTCCTTCTCACTCAGAGGTGAGAGTTAAGCTGGATATATAAGCTTTTTTCCCCCTTCTGGTGTCTAGTGGAATTTTATTTTCCCAAAAGTGTATTTGGAAGAACATAGAGGTTTCAATAGTATTTGCATGAAATGCTTATAAGTGATGCCAATTGGAAATGGTTACTTTTAGTTTCTTTTTAGCACATTATAAATATAAATAGTAAAAACACTAATTGAAACTAATATGTCAGGGTTTTGAGATAAATACTTGAATACATTAATTCACTTAACTTTTATTACAATCTTAGGGGTAGATACTATTATTTTCCCCTAGTCTACTGATAATGAAGGGGAAGCATTGAGGAAAACTCAACTTACTCTAAGGTTCAGAGCTGACAAACAGTAATCAGGATCTAAATTCAGGCCGATCTAACCTAGAAAACCCCAGCTCAGCTCAAAAATACAACTCTGGTGGAACCAGAGACATGCACAGGAATCGGTTTTCTCCTGTAGCACCTATGGTAAAACTGCCTTCCTCATTTTAGTTCCGTTGGGGTCAAGTGATGCTTCTGGGAAGAAATCAGGAAAGACACAAAATGTCATGCAGATTTTCTTTACTCCCTGCTCTCCTGACCGGCTGAACGAAGAGGGAGGACTCGGTCCAGGACTCAGAGGAAGCAATAGAAAGTGGTGATAACATGGTGTATGGAGCCATGATTCCTCAAGCCCATCTGCCAAACACCTGAGGCGAGTTAGAAATAAAATTTTCTTGTATTAAGCACTGATAATTCTGGGTTGTTTGCTATAATAGCTAGCACTAATTGTTTGAACAGTATGCATTGTTTATATTAAGTCAGAACAATTTAAAATTTGAGTTCTTTAACCCGCAGCGTGTTACGTCTACCTTTCTGATGTTTTTCCCTCTTGGGTCATTTTTTTCAGTTATTTCCCTGTTCATATCTTTCATTTAGCATTTTTCATTTTCCCCTTTCATTCAGCATTTTTTTCATCCTGAAAATATCCCTTGGGCTATAAAATCATTAGGTTCTATAGCATGTGTGCTTCGATTGATTTGTTCTTTAGCCACTGTTCTGTTGGAATTATGCAGAACTTTCACGCCCCAATCATTTTTTTTTGTTAACTGATGAGTTAAAGTCCAGTTCCAAAATCTGATGCTATAAATTGTAGTGTATGTGATTATAGTTTGATCTTAAAACCCTTGTCATAATTTCTAGAAATGTGCAAACTCCATAGTTATCAGAAGAATTTGGGGTCTTAAAACATGCTTCTGCCTTTTCCTGTACTTATCTTTCTTTTAGTTGTTTTTAATGGTATAGTGAAGACAGTAGTGAAATACTGAAACCAGAACTGCTTGACAGAGGAAAATAAGAGATAAAACAGACCTCCCGTGCACTCTTTCATGAGCGCACATACATTCAAGTGATTTTTCTGTTCAGGTATTCATTTGGAGGAGTGATTTAAAAAACAAACAGACAAATAAAGCAAGAAAGAAACCTACAAGAACTCTAGACCGCGTGTCCCTAATTTCCATTTGCCTTAACTTTCCCCATAGGAATATGATAACTCACCTAAAGCTGAATTCGAATCTTCTTAGCGTACAGATACATTACAAATGTAAGGTTTTAAAATGCGGTACTGCTAGCATACTAATTTTTAATTACCCAAAGTACAGGACTATTTAACCTTTTAGAGATCATCCCGCCTACTTTGAATAATAACAAATCTGGAGCTACTGAACACCGAACCTAAAAATCTGAGGGTTAGCTGTGATACAAATAAAGCTGCTGGAATAAAGACATGTACAGAGGACTGTGAGAGCGGAAAGGAAGACACATTAGAGAATATTCTAGTAGGTTGATGGCAGTGTCCCAGGCAGTAAAAAAAGAATATCTGTCCGGGTCTGAGATATAAAAAGGAATGGTTTTAAGAAAATAGACAAGGACTATAGTCAAAGTTAGGTCCCATGTGATGTATCAGAAAATGAGGCTACAAACTAATAGAGGTAAATTGTAGGACTTTGTAGCAGAAGCTATATGTTCCCTGCTGACTTCTTTTCCTTGGACTGAGGACACACTCATTCTGCAGCTATTGTTAGCATGGGCCACCCACAACTCATTGTTGCGTTCTTCTCAGGAGGGCTGCACATGGTCTACAAGAATCATTCTGCTCACAAATGCTTGGAAGTTTACACTTTCCCTCCTGGGGAGTGATCCATCGTCAATGGCTGCTATGGAGTAGAAAAAAAAGCCTGGTCTCCTTGTCTTGTGGGGACAATTCTGTGGTGATATCGCTGATCTAGTGGGCTGTACTATTCAGGGTTTGGTGGAGGATTGACTGATCATTATAAGTGATACCGAGTAAGTAGTTTTATGTATGCATTAGACTTATACAATTATGAATAATAAGGAAGAAGTCTATGGAAAACTTTTACCACTGCATCTGTTGGCAAATCCGAAATTGCCAAAAGTCAGCAGATGGACAGTAAGAAAGAAAAGGCAGACGTAAAGTGGGAGAGAACAAGAACACACTGCAACTCATGAAGGCAGACCAGAATCAATGAGCACAAATGGAAAGCCTTGTCTGTCTCCCACTACCTCCAACCTCGATGGTATAGCTGACCAGTAGATGAAGCTGGAGATCTACATCAAGAGCTGTGCCTTCTTCAGCTCCAGGACTCAGAGAAACTGAGACAAAATGTGAACTGGAATTGCTCTGGACCCAGCTGCTATCTCTGGCCAAGCATGAAAGCCAGCAGATCAGGAACCATGGGAGCAATCTGCAACAGCACCTGGTGCCCTCCAAAGTAGAAGAGGTATTGCTTCACTTTTGGAAATTCTTGCAAATTCCATGCATATTTCTCTTGTGGCCAACATTTAAGCCAAAACCATAGAGGGAAGGGGATTCTAGAAAACATAATTTCAACCTAAATACATTGATAAGGTACAGAACCATCTCAAGTTCCCATAATCAGCTGAACAAACATTTTTATCTAGACTTTATGTAGACTTCAGCTGAGCCCACAATTACACTTTGATTCTTCTGCCCATTCAGTTTCCCAATCACAGGCTTCACCTAAAAGTATTTCAGCTTCAAACCACTTGCACAAGAATTCTATTATGGTCTCTACTTCTAGCTAACACAACATAAAGCAGTCCCCATCATGCTAATGGAGACAGGGAGATGTTGATGGCTATTTTTTTTAATTGGAGGTAAGGCAATTAGAGATAATTACTGAATCAAGGTGCTGAAGATTTTAAGGTGCATTAAAAGAAAAAAGAAATATTGCTAATTTAAATTATAAAGTAATACTTCCTGATCACTTAAAATTACTATTTTACATTTGTTGAAGAAACTATTTTTAGAATTAAACATTGATTTCTATCAGTTATCATTTTTCTGCATGCATTAAAAAAGGATTTAATGAAAATAAAATGGTTAATGTAGTTTCAAAATTCTTCATATGAAGCATTCAAAATTGTGTCATTTCTCAACTTGGAGTGGTCAATATCTATGATTTTACATACTGAGTCTTTGTTTGTGCCCTCAAGAATGTTGGTGATACATTTCTTAAAGAACTGATTAAGGCTAAAAAGCCATTAGTGCTCAAAAGCTAAATGTGCAGCTGTGTAAAGTTGGGCTACTTTTTTACCTTCTCTTTAGGAATGTTGTTCTACCGTTATTCTTAGGTTATTATTTTTTCTAAGTCACTGACATCTGTGCAAGTTATGATACTGGAGCATTTGAGGTTTGGGCAAAGAAGACATTAATAACCTCATTATGACTGCCACGTAGCCAGCAGTGATTGGAAGAAGCATTCTGATTGCAAAGAAGTTAAAATATGAAAATTTGAGTGATTAGAATCAATAAACTATGGTACCTGAAGAGGAATTGAAAATGGACAGATAATAATTAGGAAAATAGGCTACATGGCATTTGGGTTAACCTAGACAAAAGATGACAAGACCTGTACTAGAACATTAACTATAAATAAGAGGGGGGATTTGAATTGCATTCAGGATGCAAAACAAGTGTGGATATCAAAGGTAAAAAATCCCAAATGAAGATATGTTTGATTCATATATATTAAAGGTTCTGGAGGTTATTATACCAAAGACACAGCTTTACAAATGGGAATATATATAAAGACTGAAGCTCATAAACATAAAGTTAGAGAAACTTTTGTGATTTTACAGTTCTTAATGAATTTGTAGATTTATACAGATTTAGTTGAATCTGTTGTCAATATTAGGGTGTTAGAGTAACCCCCACACAAATGATTTCCATTTATTAATTAACCACTGATGTTGGGCCTCAGTTTCTGGGCAGACTCTTATCTACAAATAGTTTAGGGAGCCCTGTTCCAAAATAATTTACTTATGAAATATGATAATAGTATTTTACAATTCAGTGCAAATTTGTTCTTCTATTCAGTTATCATTATGATCTAGATTTATTCACTTCCACTTCATGATGAAATAGACAAATTTTACCTTGAAATGTCTCCATTATTTTTTCTTTTTATGCATTTTAGTTATTTAAAGAAAACATCTTATTCGCATTAATAATACCTCCAGATGTGTGTATATGTCTAAATTAATTACCAAACAATACTGCATTGGTTATTTCAATATTTTTATAATAACTAAATTCAACCTTTAAAAATCAAAGACATCATTTGCCATAATATATGCTTCAAACCAGATCATTTGACAAAAACATAATTTTATTGGCAATATCTATTCCCAACACAATTTTTTAAAAAGATTTCATTTATTTAGTTGACAGAGAGAGAGCGATAGAGGGAACAGAAGCAGGGGGAGCACAAGCAGGAGAGCTGTGCAAGGAGCCCGATACAGTCCTCAATCCCAGGACCCTGGAATCATGACCTGAGCCAAAGGCAGACGCTTAACGACTGAACCACCCAGGGGCCTCAAATATGACTTTTTATTTAAAGAGAGAGAGAGAGAGAATCTTAAGCAGGCTCCATGCCTGAGATCTCACAACACTGAGATCATGACCTCAGCTGAAACCAAGAGTCAGACACTTAACCCGCTTAGCCACACAGACGCCCCTGTAAGATATGATTCTTTGAAGAAACCGCATGATCAAAATTTAGAACACCAAATTTATTGTTGGTTAATATATTAAGACAGGGTGGAAAATGTAGGTCTCCTCTTATCCCCTCATATCATTTATGATTACAACCATAGGTGAGGGAAGTAGACACAATCTTGAAGAACTAAGCTGAATAAAGCCTCATGTTTAGAATTTGTCAGTTCCTGGAGCTATCATTCAATTGCTTGCAAAGATAAGCTGTAACGCATCTGTTAAAAATCAAATGATTTCCATCTGTCGCCACATGCGTGTGTCATGCATATATTTATGTCAGTGTTTTTTTAATTCTCATAATTTCAAACATACAAGAAAGTGGTGTCATAAACCCATATACTTCCAGCTTCAGTATTACCAACATTTAGTCATTCATAATTTAATACAACATTTTCTATTAAAATTATTATTAACTACCACCACCACCATTTGAAGATCAGCGTTACGTGCTAGTATATCAGTGAAAGTGGAAAAAAACTCACCAATTTAAGTGGGAAAGAAGGTTACTTGATAAAAATAAAATACAGAAGGATCAAAAAATTCTTGGTTATAAAACATTCAGGGACACTGCCAAAAATTACAGTAGAGCTTCACCACTGAAAATCAACTGTCGCTTCCATCTTTACCATAATCTTGCCAAATAAATTTGACATAGACCTTTATTCTACAAGACTCTAGCCTCGGTGATGTGATGAGCAACATTTAGTGCACATGCCTCTGCATAGCTTCAGGAGAGACTAGAGAAACTGGTAACTAGCTTCTGTGGTGGGAGGTATTCTAGGAATCACAATGTGGAATATTTCTAAACTACAGAAAACTAGTGCAGATGCTGGAAGATGAAAGAGGAGTACTAAGCATTTCATTCAGGCATCAGACACTGAGCTACATATTTTACATGCATTCTTAGTCAAATTTGCCTAGAAGTCTCTTATCCTCACTTGAGACAGAAAGTGATTAAAGTTAAACAACTTTCCCAAGGTTATACAGCCACTAAATAATGAAACTTGGATATCAATAAAGGTCTATCTGTTCCACAGTCTGTGTTAACGACTGCACTGATTTTAAATTAAAAGAGACTATTTCCAAAAGCCATCTGCTGCAATCAAATTCATCATCTTACAATAAGACAGTGACAGTCAAGGAGAATGTTCAAGTGACTTGTCCAAAGTCCCATCACAAGCAACCCCAAAGCAGATTACCTGAAAGGAGTTTGGTAAATGATTGTGCCCACAATTAGGCATGCAGCCTATTGACTGTGGGGAAACTGGTATCCCCAAATTCAGAGTCCATCCTAACTATTAAATTTATTCTAGAATTTATTCAGGATACCAGAACTGTAAGCTAGATAAAATGTCTAAAACAAACAAGCAACCCAAACTCCAGAGAACAAAATAATAATGGCACTCAGCCAGAGATTGACAGAAAGCAAGACATCCATCTCTTCCCAAGGAAGAACACTTGATTTGTTGCTGCAGTTGCTTGAAATCAATCCCAGACATTCAGACTGACAAGAACAACTCCATAAAGAATCAATACAATTTAATGAAGCTTATATACTTGAAATTATGTTAGGGGTTTTCTATACTCCTGCGTTCACATACCTATAGATATATATTAATACACCTGTAGAAGGCTAGAGGCATACATAAAAATGGAAAAAAATTATCTGAGATTTGTTGGTCCTAAGAAATTTTCATTATCAAAATTATATGTGCAAAGACTTCTTTTTCCCATTTTCTTGAAGGACCCATGTTTAGATAAGGTAAAATAAAACTAAGAAAAAAATTTTAAGTATCTTACAAAATTGTCAGTCATATTGTTATAAACTATATTTATATTTTTTTGCACTTATTGAGTTACTTACGATGGAGGGAATAGTTCTAGAAATGAAATTTTGAAGTATAAAGAAATCCATTAAAGCTTCTGGTTCCATTTTTCCCTCTGGGTTTATAGAAAACTACACTGTGACAGTTGTATATGAAAAGAACTATTCTCCCACATATTATTTCATTAATATTTTCTAATATAATAAATATTAGATGAGTTTTAAATAAGTAATTCTTTGATTTCTATTGGGGTAACATATTTTATATATGTGATATGGTATTCACTTGAATTGTGTGTTTATGTCCTTTTCCATTTTTCTGACAGAGAGCTAGTGTGTGTGTGTGTTTTATTGTTGTTTGAGAACATTCTGTTTATCAAGAAAAATATATATTTGCTATATACTGCAACATTTTTTCTATTTGTTTATTTGGCTGTTATATGTTTATTTTCCTCTTATATGTTTGTTTATATATTTTAATTTTATATAAAGATTTTTTTTGTAATTGATTTTTTTATTTTTTTTCCAATTTATTTATTTTCAGAAAAACATTATTCATTATTTTTTCACCACACCCAGTGCTCCATGCAAGCTGTGCCCTCTATAATACCCACCACCTGGTACCCCAACCTCCCACCCCCCCGCCACTTCAAACCCCTCAGATTGTTTTTCAGAGTCCATAGTCTCTCATGGTTCACCTCTCCTTCCAATTTACCCAAATTCCCTTCTCCTCTCTAACGCCCCTTGTCCTCCATGCTATTTGTTATGCTCCACAAATAAGTGAAACCATATGATAATTGACTCTCTCTGCTTGACTTATTTCACTCAGCATAATCTCTTCCAGTCCCGTCCATGTTGCTACAAAAGTTGGGTATTCATCCTTTCTGATGGAGGCATAATACTCCATAGTGTATATGGACCACATCTTCCTTATCCATTCATCCGTTGAAGGGCATCTTGGTTCTTTCCATAGTTTGGCGACCGTGGCCATTGCTGCTATAAACATTGGGGTACAGATGGCCCTTCTTTTCACGACATCTGTGTCTTTGGGGTAAATACCCAGGAGTGCAATTGCAGGGTCATAGGGAAGCTCTATTTTTAATTTCTTGAGGAATCTCCACACTGTTCTCCAAAGAGGCTGCACCAACCTGCATTCCCACCAACAGTGTAAGAGGGTTCCCCTTTCTCCACATCCTCTCCAACACATGTTGTTTCCTGTCTTGTTAATTTTGGCCATTCTAACTGGTGTAAGGTGATATCTCAATGTGGTTTTAATTTGAATCTCCCTGAGGGCTAATGATGATGAGCATTTTTTCATGTGTCTGATAGCCATTTGTATGTCTTGATTGGAGAAGTGTCTGTTCATATCTTCTGCCCATTTTTTGATGTGTTTGCCTGTTTCGTGTGGGTTGAGTTTGAGGAGTTCATTATAGATCCTGGATATCAACCTTTTGTCTGTACTGTCATTTGCAAATATCTTCTCCCATTCCGTGGGTTGCCTCTTTGTTTTTTTGACTGTTTCCTTTGCTATGCAGAAGCTTTTGATTTTGATGAAGTCCCAAAAGTTTATTTTCGCTTTTGTTTCCTTTGCCTTTGGAGACGTATCTTGAAAGAAGTTGCTGTGGCTGATATCAAAGAGATTACTGCCTATGTTCTCCTCTAGGATTCTGATGGATTCCTGTCTCACGTTGAGGTCTTTTATCCATTTTGAGTTGATCTTTGTGTACGGTGTAAGAGAATGGTCAAGTTTCATTCTTCTACATATAGCTGTCCAGTTTTCCCAGCACCATTTATTGAAGAGACTGTCTTTTTTCCACTGTATATTTTTTCCTGTTTTGTCGAAGATTAATTGACCATAGAGTAGAGGGTCCATATCTGGGCTCTCTACTCTGTTCCACTGGTCTATGTGTCTGTTTTTATGCCAGTACCATGCTGTCTTGGTGATCACGGCTTTGTAATAAAGCTTGAAATCAGGTAACATGATGCCGCCAGCTTTATTTTTGTTTTTCATCATTTCCTTAGCGATTCGGGGTCTCTTTATAAAGATGTTCTTAACACATGGTCAATTCTAATACCTTCTCATTAAAGATCCTGGCAGTAATGTTAAAATTTGGAAAAGTTTTCCCTGTCTCTTATGTAAATATCCATTTTCTTATATTTTCTTCATGATTTTGTAAGTTCATTTCTCATTTAAAATTCTAATTTTTATAGAAAATTCACTTTTATTTCAGCTATATATTTGTATGTGTGTATACTGCATATAATTTGCACTTTCCCAAACTGGCCATTTGTCAACCCATTTATCACATATCATTATTATCAAAATTTTCCATTTCTCCATCTTCTGTCTACTAAATTGTTAATTATGCATTTTGGGGGATACCCTAAATATTGCAACAAACATTCTCAACTTTTTACAATCTTATTAGTTCTTATGGATAATTACATCTTCAGTAATACTAGTATCTGCTTCTAAAAAATTATGAAACTAGGTGGCTTTGAAGAATTTGTATAACTTTTGGGCATCCAGACTGCTGAATGTATGTTTTGTTTTCATTAGTTTTAGGTTTTTTTTAAAGTAGTGTAATAATATCAGTGAACTATAGAGCAGAATAAAAGATAGATTGTTTTCTCCATGGAGAAAACATGTACCTGTTAAAATCTGAAAGTCAAAAAGCTATTCCATCCAAAAGTCACTAACTAGTCAATATATGTGGGAGCTCATATAGTAAATGGGTATATCAGCAGTGTCTTTACTGCTTAAAACTCTAGGGTAAGAAGGGCATCTATGCTGAAGGAGACAAGAGCTTCCTCAATATGAAATTAATAGAAGTATAGGAGACTGATCAAGTAAAAAATATATTGTCAGAGAAGAGAGTTACAAATATGATAAAGGGAATGACTACAACAATCTCTGTGTGGTTGGTTTAGAATTAAAGATTTTCAGTGTGAATTCACAGAACAAAATAATAGAATGAAGGAAAGGAGGAAGAGAAGAATTAAAGGAGGGAGGGAAAGAGAATGAAAGAAAGAGAGAGAAAAAGGAAAAGAAAGAGCTTATATTGTATAGTTTAGTACTGATCCCTGAGAAGATCTCAAAGTAGGGACCAATTATAAAATAAGATCATCTAACACCTGTATCTGCTTCTGAATAACATTCTCTACTAAGAGAAACTAGAGTTTCTTGGATAAATGGCTGATTATAGGGCTGCCACAGGAAAGTACAAGATAAGCCTGTAAGTAAGGAAGTACTCAGAGAATGACAGAAATATGTTGATCCAATCTCCTTTTGCTGCATGACAAACCACTCCAGATTCAATGGTTGAAACAATTTATTACTATTTCTTATGGTAGTAGCAGCTCAGCTGGGTGGTTATTGCTTAGGATTTTTCAAGTGACTGCAAACAAATGGCAGCTGGTAGTAGAATCATCTGAAGGTCTAACTAGACTAGATGTCCAAGATGGTGCACTCAAATGACTGGTAATTGGTGGGCCTTGTTTAGGAGCTCAGCTTGGGTTGAATGCCTACACATGTCTTTTCCATGTGACATACCAAGTGGTTTCTGCATTTTGAGAGGACATAGTCTAAAAGCAAGCATTTCAAGAGAACAAGGCAAATCTATGAGACTTGTTATGACTTATCTTGGAAGTAATGTAGTGTCATTTGTGCTGCATTCTGTGAGTCACCAAAGACAAACTCAAATTCAATGTGGAAGGAAACTATACAAGTGTGTGAATACCAGGAGGCATCATGGTTCATAGGCAGGCCATCTAGAGATCACAGTCTGCCCTTCAATGACTTATATCTCTCCTATCAGCAAAATATACTAATCCACCCCAATGACCACCCCCCACCCTCTCTCCAAATCTCACTTGAGATAGTATCAGGTTCAGGTTTGGTATTTTGGTGCAAATAGTCCTTAAAGGTGGTTCTTCAGTTCGTTTCCTAAAATGCAGGTCTCCAGCATGACAAACACTAGTTTAGGTAAAATAATGCATTTAACTGATTGACCTTATAACACCAGAATCACATATTATAAAGTGAAAGTTTAATTAGATATATTTAAGAAAAATAAAATGGTGTAATGGCAAAATAATAGAGACTTTAGAAGTAGATTAGAGGTTGGTAAACTTTTCTATAAAAAGTCCAACAATATTTTAGGCTTTGCAGGCTACATACATTGTCACATACTCTTTTTTTTTTCTTTTCTTTTTATAACCCCCCAAAATGTGGAAATCAGTCTGAGCCTATGAGCTGTATAGAAAGAGGCCAAGAGCCAGATTTGACCTGTAGACCATTGTTTGCCCATCTCTGTGGGCAAACAATTAATAGAGCAATAATTAGTAGATACAAGGATTATGAAAGAAATATAACAACTTTGATTATAGGAAGTGTGTTTTAAAAATAAATATGCTGTGCTTATGAGCCAATTTCTATCTTAAATATTTCTTGGTAGTATATGAGATCCATATCTCAAATATATAGAGGCTGAACATATATCCTGTTATTATAAAATCCTTAAGTCAAATTACGATTTATAGCAATTATAAAATTAGATGCTATAGTTCCTCAGCAAAGTGCTCCTTCAGGTTTTTAGAGAATTGAAAAGGCAAATGTAAGGGTAATACATTCTAATATCAATCCCAACCATAACACTTTCTGTGATGTATTTCTCCAATGTATATAATTTGCTTTCATACTACTCCCTGTTTAGTTACTAAATATTTCACTTGAACTGCCGAGGGCTGTTCATCTACCCGGCAGTGTGCTGATGAAGCAGATGCTAATTGTGCTTGGTCATCATGCTCCTGGACTTTCTAATGGACAAACTCTGAAAGTTATTCATGCAAGGACTGGCATTTTCCTATTTGTTATTGAACCTGGAGTTAACCGACTGCTTCCTGAGTTTTAAGAACTAAACGGTCGGAAGGAAAAGCTTCTCAAAATTGTCTGTCGCGATGGAAATCAGTTCTAAATACAATTACTCATAGGTTTTCACAGAGTTTGACTTCATGTCAGTGTAAAATTCTTTCCTCTGAGAGAAAGGGACAGATGAATGATGAGGAGCACAAAAGACCTTACTTGTTATTATCAGATCAAGAATCAGTGGGTTTCTCTTGAGGCAGAGTAGCATTGGGGTTAAGAGCACCGGCCCCAGAGGCTGAAGACCTGCATTCAAAACTTGTCTCTGCAGTTCTGCTATGTGGGAGAAATTGGGCAAATTATGTCTTCCACGTCCTTATCTGTAAAATAGGAAAACAAAAGTATCTTCACAGGATTCTTGAGAGGATTCCATGTGTTAATAGAGAAAAACCTTGTATAAGGGTGCCTGAACTTTCACAGTTTAAAAAGGGGGAAAAATTATAAACTAAAATGGCCTTGGAGGGTTTTCCAGATTGCAGTCATTCATGAATGGCTTTTATGATTTCCACTATTCCTATGTTCCACCTTCTTGAAATTTCCTCTGAACAAATATTATATATATTGTTATTTAACTGATATTTTTCTGTATATGCTAGTAAAACATAGTTTAAATGGAAGCTTAATATCCTATTTCTAAGAGAAAACTGGTATTCTTGACATAGATACAAGGTAGCAAACAAATTTTAAAAAACAATGGCTATTATTTCCAACTGCTAGATAATGTTAACTGCCAAATGCACTGAGCTCTCTCTTTGCTTCCTCACTGATTAAAAGAAACATTCAGTGTTAGAGTGATGTTAAAAACAAGTTAGAACCAAACTGAGGTCTTCTGTTTGATAACATCAGAAAAAGTGGAAGGAAGTAAGAAAGGGAATAACTTTCTAAACTAAATAATTCATATTCTTTTAATGTTTTTCTATGTGCCACTTAAAATGATATCTCCAGCACTTCAGAAAACATTACTATGCAGGAAACTTTACGGAGAATTTAAAAAGACCCTTAGACTTTCATTGGATCCTAGTATGAGGATAGAGTTCAGATAAATACCGTTTCAACTTAATAATCTAGAAAAAGGAACAGTGTATGCAAATGCACCAAATCAGGTATGCTGCATTGTTATTAAATCATTGGGTTTGTGAGGGGGTAAGATAGTTGGAGAGCTCTGTCAGTCATATTGCACAGGGCTTTGAACTCCAGGCTAAGTAAGGCAGACTATAAGCATAAACACCATGGAAAGATTCTGAGGTCAGGGTAATAGCCACAGTTTATAAGGCTCAATTCAACACAGCATAGAACATGAACTCAAGAAGGTTAAGACCAGGATGCAGGAACACCAGTGCCTTGGTAGTTACTGTAGCAATAAAAAGGAATCTACACATGTTTGTCATAAAAGGAAAAGTTGAGAGGCACCTGGGTGGCTCAGTCAGTTAAGTGTCTGCCTTCAGCTCGGGTCATGATCCCAGAGTCGTGGGATGGAGTCCTGAATCGGGCTTCCTGCTCGGTGGGGAGCCTGCTTCTCCCTCTCTGTCTGCATACTGCTCCCCCTGCTTGTGCTCTCTCTCACTCTGTCAAATAAATATATAAAACCTTAAAATTAAAAAAAAAAAAGAGAGAGAGAGAGAATAAGTTGAGGAGAAAAAGTAAGGAAGAGAAGAAAATGATATGTACCACGTTTCGGGGATAGATGACATGGAAACTGCTGGCGCCATGACAATAAAGGAAAATTCAAAGAGAACAGGGCTAAAGGGAAACGTAATTTTTAGTCTTAACATCATTAGATTTGAGAGGATGATGTGGTATTCAAGTGTGTATCTTCAGGGACAGATTTTACATATACATGTTAACACAAATAGAGGTATTAGCCTAGAAAACACGGTACAGGATAAACAGTATAGGAAAGAAGAAGAGAGAGAGCACTTAAGGTGTGGGGTGGGAATAGTGACCAACGCTAATGCTGGAGCTGGTCTGACCAGCAGAGCGGTGGAAGGACAGAGACGTTAGCATCTTGCTCAGTGTCTTGAGACCAAATAGGGGAAAAAGAAGCTCAAAAGAAGATCAGATTCTCAAGTGTTTAGCGCTACAGAGAGGTCAGGCAGATTAAGAAAATTTAAAACATGGATCTGACAAATAAGAAGTCATTAAGGTCCTTAGAAGACATAGCAATGAAGGCATATAAAGATTAAAATAGGTAATAAATGAGAGAAAAGAGAGACAGGACATATAAACTATCAAACACGACCAGTTACTTGCATATCAAAGTTTTAGCTGCCAAACTGAAGTTCAGGTCCCCAGTAGGGAAATATTGAAAATAATTATACACATTTTCATCAACTAATCTGATACCTTGCAAATGGGAAGTTGTCAACATTTCATCATGAATTGATTGATTGATTAATTCACTCATTTAACTGATATTTATTGAGAATTTACATATGCCTCTCACTCTGTTAGCTATAGAGTTACAACAGACCTGCCCCCTCCACCAGGGTCTCCCAGAGTATTAGAGGAGACAGCATTATAACCAATTAATTGACCAATTAATTACAATGTGTGAGGGTCCCCAAGAAGGTTATATCATCTTTACAGTGAAAGACCCCAACTCTGTGTCTAGAAAGCTAAGTGAAAGCTTCCTGGATAACATCTCTTATTAAAGGTATCAGAAAAACTAGTAGTAATTGAAGAATCGTCAAGAAAAAAACTAAATTTTTAAAAAGTCACGTTTTCCTCAGGGAAACCCTTTCCTCCAAGACTTTCAGAACTGC
The DNA here is from genome assembly GCF_020171115.1 of Neogale vison. NCBI lineage: Eukaryota > Metazoa > Chordata > Mammalia > Carnivora > Mustelidae > Neogale > Neogale vison. Next base: position 54,011,280 of record NC_058096.1, read on the forward strand.
CTCTGTATCTACTTCCCTTCTTGGTTGTCCTTCCCCAAAGACGAAAATTTTCAACATCAGGGGCTCCTACGTGGTACAGTTGGTTAAGTGTCTGATCCTTGGTTTCAGCTCAGGTCCTGATCTCAGGTTCATGAGATTGAGCCTCCAAGTCGGGCTCCGTGCTCAGCATAGAGTCTGCTCGAGTTTCTCTCTTGACTCCCCCTCTGAGCTTTCTTATTCTCTCTATCTCTCAAACAAATAGAAAGTTTCCAACATCGAAACCAAAGATCCAATATATAAATCATATTCAGTGACCCCGTCACAGCTTATAATCTCACACAGGCTGTGCTCTTCCTTTTCAAAGTAATGCACCTACTTGTTGAATAGCAAAGAAAAGACTTTGTGAGTTCATGGGGCAGATAGTTGTTTTTTAAAACTAAGTCAACAGATGACAATAGGTTGCTAAGTGATTATGTAGTTTGTTATCCATTCATACAGGGACTAATTTGAAAGCAGGGAAGTAGGTTTGTATTGGAAATTGATAAAATTATATGCAGAGATGAAATATCAAATACTTTGCTCTTGATGGTAGTTTCGATTGCAGTTGCAAAGACACATAAATTCTCAATGGTACTGCATAGCCACATGCAGGCACTTTCTCCCTAACCCTTTAAATGCTGCCATGTGGATGAACTGATTTGGGAATCCCTCACCTTCCCCACATTTTCCTTTAGCATCAAAATACTCTGGGTTTGGCTTATTAGTCTAGTATAATTAAAGAAATTAAAAGAAGCAGACTTGAACTCCCATTCAAAAAACTCGATTTGTATTATTATTATGAAAGATATCTATTCTTTAGAAGGCACAAGCTTCAGGTTATTTGAAAAATGCTATGAACATATCTTGTTTAAGACTATTAGTATGCCTTTGATCACTTCAGATGCTGCGAACAGGTCTTGGACAGCTCATATAGCTGGTAGGATCAAGCCCAAACTTCTTTGACCTAGAACCACAGTCCGCCAGGCAAACTTGAACACAACATTTCAAGTACACATCCCAGGGCTCCTGTCCTGCCATCTCTTAACACCAATTTTGTTGTTTCTAGCTTCAATGATGAGTTTAATTTCCCTTTGTATCTGGTCAAATCCCCCCGAACTTCCCCATACACTTAAACTCAAATTTCGCCACAAAATCTTTTCAGTCTATTCCAATTCAAAATGACCTCTCTCTCTGAACTTCTGAATTTCAATTAGCTATACCATTTGGTGATGGAAATAACAAAATCATGAAGCCCTTTACAACAGTAAAACAGTAGCTAACTTTTATTGAGTGGGGATTTCTGATGACCCACCTTCTTCCCCAGGCCTTAGCTTCTTGCAGTTCTGTTCCCCCTCCTTTACCCTCCCTTTTATTGCTCATATCTACAAAATCCCGTTCAATTTGTGGACCAGGTTTTTAAAAAAGGTTTGTCTTCTATAAAACCATGCCCAAGAACTCTCTTTTATCCCCAAATACTTATTAAAGTATTATTTTAAACCACTGTTTAAGACAAACTCTGGGGATAGCTGCTTAAAGTTATATAAACTATATAATTTTATATTTTAAAATTGTAAACTATATATTTTATAATGATATATAATTGTATTTAAAATAAGCAATTATGTCTTATGTATATATAAAATATACAAGTATATATAATTATAAATAATAAGTTATATAATTATATATAAATTAAATATATGGAATGAATTGTCTTTAATTATAAATAATAAATTATGTAATAATCAATTCATATATAATAGCTAGTTTAATGCACATATATGTGCATATAATAAATTCATATATAATAGTTTAATGCACACACACACACACACACACACACATATATATATATTCACTTCTTAGAACTGTTCAAATAATAGCACAAAAGCAAACACCTCTCACCTATCAAGCTTTTATTACAATTATAGTGCTCACTCCTCTCCAATTGATGACCCTCCATGAAATGAAGAAAAGAAAGTTTTCTTAGGGACCTTTGTCTCTACCTAACAATGGACCCCCTAAACAGAAAACACAAACCCGTAATGTAGCTTAGAAACTTTCTAACCACAGGATGACACTTCTTCCCTCAAACCAGTGCTGAGATGAATCTGTCTCTCCATTCGATTTAATTACCAAGGCTTGTTCAGGGTTTTTCCAGAGGCAGGTAGTTTTGTTTTGGAGCAATGGGCTACAGAGGTGACATAAGTGGATTTATATAAGGGGATAAATCTGGACAAAACAGTACACAGCAGTTCAATTAACCTGTTTCGGGGAGCCTAATGTAATTGCAGAAATGCAATCACTTCAGCTGAGGTTATAAGGTTTGAAACTAACTTTATTATCTGAGGTTAAATGCATCAGTGCTAGATGTTCCTTCAGCAGCTTAACTCAGTACAAAACTAACCATCAAACAGCTGAGTAATAATTGACAATAGAAGAGTCTAGTAGCTGTCTAGACTCCCAAAATTAAACCGTAATAATAATATTTAGAAAACTGAAATCAATAAACATTCTTTCAATTTTTGCTTTTTGATTTTAATATATTAAAGAAAAGATTAAGGAACAAGGAGCAGGAGTTAGGATAAACGTCACCAAGTGTCAGATTTAGGGAAGACACGTTTGATTGGGTATACGTATAATTATTTATGTGACCGGAGAAATGTTCACTTCTCCCCATAAGTAGAAAGATCTGTTTCTAAAACAGAAAATCTGAAAAGAGATGGGGCATTTTACAAAATGAATTATCACTCCCTTTGCATGTGGATTATACCATTTCTCAGCCTAGAGGGCTATCTTAACCTTTTAGTGTTTCAGACAAGGTGATTTTGTAAGCAGAATCATCAAAGAACAGGGAGGACCTAGTCATGCACCTAACCAGCTGCATCAAACGGGCACCCCAGGCAAGATTTTCCAGGCAAGAGCTACTCCTATACCACCACCTAGGGGTAGAGATGGGTAGAGACCCCATCTTGCCAGCTGCATTTTTTCTAGAGGTTTAAGTTCCCATGTAATAATTGATTTCTTTATAATAACAATAAACCCTTATGAAGCACATACTTCCTACTCATTTCATTTGTGACTCCTAACAATGCTCTAAGCTAAGTTCATTCTCATGTCATTTACAGATATGGAAAATTCAGTGACTTGCATAAGTTCACATGGCTAGTAAGTGGGATCTGAACTCAGTTCTACAGTAGTCTTGTTTTACACAGCTGCACACAATTCCACTAAAATGGCCTAGAAAAATAAATTCTTTTTTGTTGTGGTTTCCAAAAGAATCCAGGGAGTACTTTTTTCACCCTCATCTAAAGTTTATCTGATATCAAGTCAGAAGTTAAAATGTGGGAGATAAATATTACTTATGTGAGACATATGATAAGACACATTATTCATTTTTCCTTATGAATGAATGAGATTAATTCACTAAATGCAAGCAAATATAAATAAAAATAAATGCAAGATACAATTTTCACTTTCTTGATTTGCAATTTAGAAAGCTTAATAATAAGATTTTGAAGGAAATAAGTATTTGTATCATCGTTGGTGATAGTATAAATCATAATTTTTTTGTAGGGCAATTTAACAATAACTATCAAAATGTAAAATAGATATTATCATTGACTCGGGATTTTCACTTCATTTATTTTTTTTTATTTTTTAAAGATTTATTTATTTATTCGATAGAGAGAGCAAGTGTAGTGGCAAAGAGAGAGGGAGAGAGGAGAGAAGCAGAGCCCAATGAGGGACTGGATCTCGGGACCCAGAGATGACAACCTGAGCCAAAATTCAGAGTTGCTCATTTAATCGACTGAGCCACTCAGGATTTTCATCTTAATGATTTACTTTACGTGTGTGTATGTAAGCACATGTACATGTATGTATCTACACACATTGTATGTGCACGCATATATATGTATACATACACATAAATATATATGTGTACATACACACAAATATGTTTGCACTAACATTGTTTTATTAACAATAACTTTGAGAATAAACAGAAATGTCTGTCATTTGAAGAATGATTAAATAAATTATGATCTATCCACACACTGGTGTATTTCCAAAATAAATAATTAAGGGGGGAAGCCCCAATAAAAATCTACATAAATTTAATAAAATACCTTTTGCTAAAAAAAGGAGGCATATACACATTTTTTATAAAAGTTATGAAAGAAAATGAGAATAATGTTTACATTTGAGGACAGGGATCACAAGAGTGTGGGAAAGATGCTTATTTCTGGTGCAGTACTCAATCTGTACAATCACGAGTGGTAGCTGTGTTCATATATTACTCCCTTGCTAGTGTCACTTACTTACAACAATATTTTTCATAATGGATCTTTAAGTTTGTCGCAGATTCCATGATCTGCTATCCAGCAGAGATAGGATATTTCATTCTGTGTTAGACTGTTAATATTTGCATTTCTCGAAGTTTATGGACTATGTAATCTGACGAGACTAATAATTTCACTTCTTGGACTGGGAAGCACATCATGGCATTTAACAATCCTAGGCATGAAATGGTTAGAAACAGCTGCCGAGCCCTAAAGTAGAAGAAGCGCCTGAGTGTTTCAAAATATACCTTCAAATAAACCTTTACACAAAGCCATTAGATATGATTGCTTCCAGTAATACTCCCAACGACATCCGGCAATGTTCACTCCTAGACGTGTCACAAGAGAATTTCTAGAACTACATCTCCACTTGTTTTGGTTTTTGCTTTCATGTCTTGCACAGAAAATGCCCCTATAGACTTTACTCCATGAAACCCTGAAAAGAACATCACCAGAACTGACATAAAAGACTGTGTATTAAGGATAGTCCTTTAAATCGTAATCGCTATTGGGTAAACATTTTCTTGCTACTCAGCAGAAAACCAAGTTTCCTTAAGAAGTAAAAGCTCGCAAACACATTTGGATAACCGATGAGGCAAATTCTTTCACACAGCAGAGGGAGTACTTGGAACCTAGATCTGCCAGAATTTGTTCCACTTTGTAGTTTGTTATCTGCCATCGCACACTCCCTAGAAGAATCCATCATCTTGATAGACTACAGACATGATTTATGGGATAATAATAAAGGAGAAAATCTGAGAAATGGATTTCTTTCTTATTTCTCCTTTTGGAGAAAAATAGAGAAATTTAAATTGTCAAATTACTTTGAGGAAAAAAATAGAGGTTTGTGATGATGATGATCAGGATGGATGTCAAGGGAGGTATGCTTGAGAAACAGAAGAAATTAATGCTTTTGATAGAAACTTCTAATTTAAATAAAACTAGCCATCCTTTATCTATTCATTGAGGGTTTTAATTGAAAGCAATGACAGTGAACTACAGTACTGGAAGTCTAGATGGCAGATCTTCGAAGACGCTCCCGGGAGGCAGTTACCACATGCTCCGCGCCATGCTAGTTAAATTTCCTCCAAGTTACGCGAGAATATTTAAGAAAAAGAAAAAAAATTGAAAGAGCATTCCAAGAGAGTAATTTTAATTGACTGCTAGGGAGTCTTTTTAATCAGCAGCTTGGTAAGTAGTCAGAATAGAAGCTGAGTCATTGTCAATCGTTAATGATGTTAACTTTCTGAAAGATTAATCACAAGGAACCTAATTTCACAGAATAAAATACCATAGAGTAAAAGGCAGTTGTTTGTTCCTTGTACCTCTCCAAACCAGCAAAACAATGCTGAGACCTCACAGTCCGAATAATCCAATCCAAGTATCAGCCTTCAAGGCTCAGATAAAAGTTCACAATCTCTTTCATGCCTTCCAGATGCCTAAGGGCAAAATAAGCCTCCTCACCTCTGAATTACACAGAAAACTCTGGGCTTCCCCGACCCATCCACCCACCCATCTGCGGACACTGCATATATACATATATGTTAATTATCATACATATGTAAATTTGCCTAGTTCAGTCTTTACCTTGTAAGATGCTGGCGCTGGGTAACGTCTGTGGGCCTCTGCACAACTTCCATCCCTTCTGTGCCTTGCAATTGTGTGGCAACTTCCATGAACCATGGAAGACTCCTTTCCCTCTGGATTCCTGTTCTAGTTCACCAGGCTTCCACCGGGCAGGACACACAGGAGAGCAGGAAGATAGAGACTTTGGATATTGTTTCATTCTCTAACATCAGATTTCTGGTTGGATGGATCCCCTTCCATGGCTTCAGCTGTCATCCCTCTAGTCCTACGAGCAGGTCTGATCTTCCCACCACTGCAAATCCCTGGTCTTCACAGATTCTGGCTTGCTCTCCTACCCCTGTCCATATTTAATCGGCAGTTCGTGCATCATACGTTCTCAAACTCTTCTGAGTGTGCCATCCATTTCCTCCTTCAAACCTGGCAGTTTCTTCCCAGACAGCAGAATTTAGGTGTTCATTAACGTTATGCTCCCAGTGTTTAACAATGCCCGGAAGAGAGTGGGCACTCCGTAAATACTTTCGGAAGGCAGGAATGAATTAATGAAAACAGTACTAGGGTAGCTACTGTGTAAAAAATATAAACAGTGCTTATTGCAATGAAGCTTACAATCTAAGGAGCAAAACAATACACAGGTGCAGAAATTCAAATCACTATTCAAAGCTACACCTGGTAAGTAATGAATCACAAGCCTCCATGCTCAAATTCCAGAAACGGTGTAATTCTTTACTATCAGTAGGAAAAAGCTACCCAACACTGGGTAAAATATATGTATTTCTACATATTAACATTCACCAACCTCACAAACTTCCCAGAAGGTAAACCAAGTAAGATAAAAACAACAACAATCCGATACTACTCTGCCTCAGGGGTGTGCTGGCAGCTTTGATTAGTTAATATTTATAAGGCACTTTGAAGATGAAAAGTGCTAAACATTATCTAACAGCCCTGTAAATGCAAATGTGTCAGGTCTTGTGAAATTTAACAGAAATTAGAGAGTGACAAACTACTCACAAATAAAAAATACTCAACTAATGCTTTGCATTTAAAGAGGCCAGATGGGGAAGAAAAGACATTTCCCCTCGGGCAGAGAATCAAGCTAGTCTATACCCCACCCCACCCCCATCCACACACACACACACACACACACACACACACGTGAAATGTTTAATTTAAAGCCTAAAAGATGATGCACTTTGTAACAGCATGTAAATCAATGTTTTATTAAAGCTTATGAATTACTATGCAGAAAAATGCAAATCACAATAAAACACATCACAAGCAGATTCAATCCTGCTCTGTTCTCAGTGGAGCAATTACCAAGCCCTGCTTTGGCAGATGGGGGTAGAATTTAACTAAGGGTGGGCAGGTTTATCTCCTGCTTGCCGGTGGAAACTGCACAACCTCCCAACCATTCCGCTTCACCCTCAGAAGTACAAAGAGTCAAATGTTCCCCCACTGTCATGTTTTAAGTTACATTTTAAAAATGCTATGCTTTAAAAAAAAAAATGCTATACTTTTCCCTCCGTTGACTTTAATTACACTTTGCCCTAAGAGACTTGCCTGGCCAGATGACATTTTTATACAAAAGAGAGGGGTATACACACCATGGCATTTCTCTTGAGCTTGTCCATCAGTTAGAAGGTTTGAATTTAATATCTTCAATCTTGTCTATCAGCAGACTGATTTTATTTATTCAGAATACACACACACACATACATGCAAGACATTCGATTAAGGAACCAGAAATATGGCCTTAATTCCAGAGTGTTTTTTCAGTGGTTAGGTCAGGACATGAGCTCAGGTTTACTTTTTTTTTTCCCCCCCATAGACAGAAAAAGGCATCGAGGTGAATAATTCTTTTTGAAGACAACTAAATGGTGATAAATAATACCCACTGAAATTAAATGCAAGCATAATGGGAAAAGGGTGAAAAAGAAAAGAATGGAACAAATGCAATGCAAAATGAGTTCTAAAAAATATTATGTCAAAAAATATTTTAAAAAAGAGAATGGTAAAACTAATTCTGAAAAATCCTTTGAAAGTCAAGTTTTCAGTTGCTAAGGGAGAGAGGAAGAGGCAGAAGCTATTGTTGCCTTTATAATCTATAATCTTATTTTATATTTGGGACTTATGAAACTCACATTTCAAAGGAGGCCTTCAAAGGGTTCACTGCTATGCATTTTGTTAAATAAATATGGCAGAATAAATACACCACAGACAATAATATATTGTACAAAAGAGTTAGATCTTTAAGACTCGGTTTGTTTTAATATATTAAGTAATCTGGCGTCAGTGACAAAATAAACTGGGATTGCTGCAATTTCATATAGCTGATACTTTGAACACTTAGTAAGTAAGTGAATTTCCAGTGGATATATTTGTGCTGTTTATGAGTAATAGAATACATATGATAATCAACTTTTCCACTTCTCAACCATTGGGCTTTGAAAATCAAATGAGACACTGTATGTGAAAGTGACTTAACTGTGATAAATGTAACAAATAATAGGTTTTATCAGCTATTCAAAATAATGTAACCCATTTGAAGAAAGAACAAAATATTGAGTTATCCACATGTGAATTTACAAGACAGTGTTAATAATAATAAAAATAACAATCCCCATAATTTCTCATGAGCCAATCAAATATATTTTTCCAACCCATATTTTCAGATTAAAGCAATTTATAAGCAAACACCAGTTAAAAAATTAGAGGATGTGAAGGGAAGAGAATACTTCTTGCCTGGCATTTCTGACTTCTGTTGTTTTATTATTCAGTTTGGAACTTTATGAGAGTAGGTAAGGAGTAAGGACACTTCATCTTATGCAAATACATTCTTTAGAATATGCAGCCACTTAATGAGTGAGTAATTCCCCCAAAATGGCCTCTCCTGGAACACCTCCTCTAACCCAAGGAATACAGTGGTCCTTAATACTCTAATAGACTTATGGAGGATAAAATCTTAGTATTCTTTTTTTTACTGAAGTGCATTTTACCATCTAACTGATGTTAAGAATGCTGACTATATGTATTGAAATGTATATATTCATTGAATCAGCTTTCTAAGATCAATATTGAAGAAATTATTCTTTAAAATAGTTGTTTAATAAGAATTGTTTTCTAATCTAAAAAAGGACTTGTTATGAGTTCACTTTTGTGTGTGTGTGTGTTTAGCCCATTTATAAATTAAGAGCTATGTACTCAGTGAAATCTATTATAAAGACCATTTCATCATCATAATTTTAGTTACTCTTGAGTCAGACTATACTTTCAGGAGCTGTGGTAGGACATACACAAAGCTTCGTGCTCACTAACATCTGTTACCACCTCCCTATTGACCTGATGGCACCTTTTTATTTAGTTAGTGTCCAGATCCTGTAGAGACTGCATGCCATAGTCAGTGGTGACAGTATTCCTCAAATGCAAATTAACACCTGTTTTCCTCACTGAAATAAGATTTGGCAACAAGTAGGTGTTACATCTACTCCTGCAACATCAGTTTATAATAGTCTTCTTTATTTATGCCTCTGTACATTAAAAACAATACTAAAAACAGTATAAAATCTGTATTGTGTTAATAAACTAAAAGAAGAGCCCTGATGACGTATCTGATTATGATATACTTTACATTAGATTACACTGTATAGTTTTACAAAAGCAAGAAAGATCTATCGACAAGTTTTATTATTTTAACTGACATGCAATATAAAAGAATGAGGTCAGGCTTATAGACTCTACAAATATTTTCAATGTTATTTTTAATTTTTCTTGTCACTCCTTTAACATTAATTAATAAAGTTGCTCCAATATCTATTGTTTAACTGTGGATGACCAATGTTTCTTTACCCACAGCCTTGTGCTGAAGTTAGCTGTCACTTGTAACTATGATAGATGATAGACAGATAATAGATAATGTTTCTCCAGACACCTAAAGAGAAGTGATTGTTCTCTCACATACATCAGAATAAAATCATCTTTTTTCAGTGAGAATGAAAAAAATTGATGCTGCACATTGTAAAAATAATGAAAATTGATACAATTTCACTATGAAATATTGCCATAAAAAATCAGAAATCCCACATGAGAATTTCTACTTTGGCCAAGATTGAGTAACTCCTCCACCAGAAACAATACAAAATATTCATGATATTTATGAAACAATAGTTCTCAAGACATAGGACATCAAACAGTATGGGTCAGTGATCCCTGAGAGATGACCAACAACCACTGTCTCCCCTTACTATATTTAGGGTTTGCAAGGATGCAGCACAGGGAAGGAAACTAAAGCAGAGCCCAGCATTCAGCATGAGCTGACGAGTCAGAGCTGAAAGTCTCAGGTGACCAAGGGGGCCTGAGTTCACATGACAGAGACATGAGAAGGAAAGAACTACAGAGAGAATTCCAGAGACATGTAGAAGCCCCCCCAATCCCAATTCAAGTGTACAGCAGAGGTCTGGTCAGTGCCTATTTATAAGGAAACAGCCTGTGGCTCAGGAAAGAATCTCCCAAAAGGTTTTGAGGGATCAAAACCCAGCACTCATTGAGAGATGGAAACAATGTCTACTCCCACCAGCCAGACTGGAAAGATTTATAATTCATTGGCATTGGACACAATACTCAGAAGAGTCTTGACTCAGTAGTAAGGGATAATCAAGCTTACATTACATAAGACTTTGGTCCCACTTAGCAGACCTTACAAGCAGGGCCAAAGATAATTAAAATCTTTATAAGTAACTTAACTAAAATAAAGTCTAGGAAAAGGTGAAGTATATGGATAGACATACAAAAGTACTTCACACCCAACAAGATAAAAATCATAATAATTGGAATCCAGTTAAAAGTTTCCAGGCATGCCAAGAAGCAAAAAAGTGTGACCGACAATGAGGTGAAAAATCAAACTGTTTAAATAGCCTGGAACAGATACAGATGCTAGAAATAAATACAACCTCATTGAAAGAGTTACCTATTCTATGGATTTGCACATGTTGAAAAAATTAAGTAGATGCAAGATCCAAAAAAAAAAAAAAAACCCAAAAAACCAAAACCAAAATTTTAAGAAACTAAAACTGCTGTGACTGAAATGACAAATACAATGAGTAGAATTAATGGAAGATTAGACATTGTAGAAAGGAAGATTAGTGTAAGAGAAGACATAGCAAATATCTACAATGAAACACAGAGAGAAAAAAGAATCAAAAGAAGCCAACAAAGCAACAGTAGGCTGCAACTATAGTAGCCTAATACTTGTACGACTGGAGTCTGTGAGGAGGGGAGAGAGAAGAGGATCAGACAAATTACTTAAAAGAATAGATGACTGTTTTCCAAATTTGGAGAAAACTGTCATTTCATAGATTCAAGAAGTCCAAGAAACCCCAAGCAAAAGTTAAGCATCAAGAAAATTACACCAAGGCACATCATAATCAATTTCTCAAAACAAATCATAGAAAAATCTTAAAAGCACTTAGAGAAACATTATATAGAGAGAGGAAAAAATACAAGGGTAACTGTTCATTTCTCATCAGAAACAAAATAAACAAGAAGACAGAATATTTTTAAGGCATGGAAAGCAAAACCTGTCAAGCTAAAAGTCTTTTTTTTTTTTTTTTTGTTAGTGAAATTTTTTTTCCAAATTAAAGAACTAAAGGCATTCGCATATGTAAAAAATGGAGAGTATTCATCACAAGCAGAGAAGAACAAGAAATATTAAAGGAAGTCCCTCAGGCTGTGGGAAAATAATAGATGGAAACCTACATCTCCATAAGGGAATTGAGAGTACTGGGGATTAATGAGCAAATATGAAGAATTCCTTTTTATTTCAACCACTTTAAAAGATAGCTGACTGTGAAAAACAAAAATACAATGTACTGTAGCATTGATAACATATGCAAGAGTGAAAGAGATAATGGCAATAGAACAAAGTCTAAGAGGGGACATGTGCAAGTGTACTGCTGAATGGTTCTTATTCCATATGTGAAAGCAATAAGATACCTTTGGAAGTAGATTGATAAAATAATAATATATACTATACACCCTAAAGTAACCACTAAAATAGTGAAACAGAAAGTTCTAGCTATGAGCCTATGAAGGAGAAAAAGGAAATTATAAAAAATGCTAAATTAACCCAAAAGAGAACAGAAAAGGAGAATAATGGGACAAACAGTAGATGGGATAGACAGAAAACAAACAGCAAGATGATGGTCAAAACTCCTCGAATAAATCTGCCAACTGCTATGCCCAAGTTCTTTCGTGAATTATGTCATTTAATTCTCAGTGCAAACCTATGATGGACACTCTTATCCCATTTTACAGATGCTCTGTAAAATTACATAATCTCCTTCCTGTTTCATTACAGGCGACCAGCAAATCAAGACCCTGAGATCAGAATAACCCTCCCTCCTCCAAAAAATAATGATTTACAAATGTTAAAGACTATAATTATCAGCTTCAGTGATTCTGTCAGAATTTTTACCACATCCACAGTATGTATTTCTTCATGCTAATAAATGCACACCTCACAGGAAACCAAAAATCTTCTTGGTTTATTTATTTTTGATAATTGTAAAATTATCAAATTTTAGTTAATTTTCATGTCTTTTATTCTAAATGTGTTATCTAAATAGTCCATTATTTTCTGGAATCAAGCTTCCCACACTGAATGAACTTCCCAAATAATTGTGGTCTCACTGATCAGGATGATCACAGACAATAAATTCAGAACCATCTTCAGCATAATCTAGTAAGAATAATTACTGTCCACATTATCCTCACCACATCCTGCTCATGCATAAATGCATTTATTTATCATCTTTCACTTGACAATTGAAGATGAGCTGGCAAATGGAATTGAGTTAAAAATCATGTGGCTAAGGCATGGAACAATAAGCAGATCCTTAAGTGGAGATGTAAAGTATGCAGTCAAAGACATTAGGCAGGATGTAGGCAAAAGTCTTGAAACCAGAACAGACTCTGCAAAACATCATTTTTTTAAAGTAGGAAATTGACGTTACATTGAGACTTGCTATGTGGTAAGCACTGTACCAAACACTTTACATCCCTTGCCTCCTTTAATCCTCGTGAGGTAAGATGCTTTTGAAATATCAATTGATGAGATTTCTGTTCTCAGTAATTCTTTTTGCCTTCTGGCCACTTTCTCATTGAGTCAGTTAGTATTTGATGTTCCCTACTTATGGAAAGGAAAGGATGACATGTGAGATCACAGAAACAAATAAAAAAGGATTATTCTGGCCTCTTGGATTTCAAAGGAATGTGGGGAACTCACACAATATGAATAAATTAGGTAAAACTTTCACATCTACCTTAGTCACTTTCATGGAGTATTGGCTTCTGGACTTTGGAGGATGGTGGAAAGCAAGGGAGGGGAAGACTCTTACTTTTGTACTTGGATTGACTTAATGAATCCATTTTGCATTTCTCCTGAGCCAAGTTAAAGATAAGAGACCCCATGGGATGGTTAAAGTAGTCCCAGTGGCTAACTGTTGTAATTCTTATAAGATAGAGAAGAAATCTAAGTTTGGAAGTATTAAATTAATGTATTCAAAGTGTTCAAAGTCATGCTGCAAATTAAATAGCTTATTAGGAATTCAAGTCCTGGTCTGTCTATATACCCTTTTTAAAACACTACCACTTAGCTTTGATCATAGTGACAGAAAATATCAAAATAACTGATCTTTTATGGGAAGAAATTTGTACCCTTGCCAGTTTTTAGATACTATCAAAGTTTCAAATTCTAAGCAATTCATGGGTAAGAGAATATGCAAAAATATCATGAAATACTTAAGATGATATGATGGATTCTCAGGGAAACATTATAAATAATATAAAAATAATAGGAACATTATGCTACTGAATTTGAAATTCTGATCAATTAGACAATTTTAAAGAATAAAATAATTTTGAAAATCATTCAAGAATTGATTAAGGCAAAGACTAGAAAACTTTTCCTGTAAAGGGCTGGACAATAAATATTTCAGCCTTGCAGACCATTCAGTTTCTTTCCTAGTTACTCAACTTCCCCATTGGAGTGTGCAAGCCCCATTGGAATATGTGTAAAATAAATAAATACATAAGTACATAAATAAATACTTGACTACATACATACATACATATAGTTTTGCCCAATAAACTTGACTTACAACAATGAGCAGTGGATAGATCTGGCTTCCAGGCCCTAATTTGCTGATTTCTTGATTGAGCAATAACTGTTATAAATACAAACCAGTAATCAAGAATACACCTACAAAATAAACTGTATTTCCTTATCATTATATAAATGAGTTTACCAAATCCTAAAAGAGTAAATACCTTAGACACAGCTGAGAGTAAGATACAAAACTCTTTTATGTCAGTATAACCTTTACTCCAAAACTAGATACGGTAATGTGAGATTGGATGATTTTAGGCCAATTTCACATAGAAATGAATGTCATAAATAATTGGTAGGCCATATCCAGCCATACAGTTCAAAAAGAACATAACACAGCCAACTCAAGTTTCATCCCAAGTTTGCCTAGATTAAAATAGGAAAATCATGTTAATGTATTAAAAATGAAGAGAAAGAATCAGATAAAATGCAATACTTGCGTATGCTCAAATCTCTTAGCAAAGTAAGAATAGAAGGCAAATTGTTTAATCTGATAAAGAATATAGACCAAAACCCCACAAAATTTGTATAGTTACTGATCAAATTATAAAAGCATTCCCGTGAAAATAAGTGATCCGAGAAACAATCAGCACACTTCTATGTTTCACTTGAAGGGCTAACTAACACAACATGGCAAGAAGAGATAAGAGAGATAAAGATTGGAAGAAAAGAAACCAAATTTCCATTATATTTCAAATATATGCCTAAATGCAAGGAAAATCTAATAAGCTTTAAAGATAAATATTGAAAATGATAGAATTCAGCATTGCATGACATAATCGCCATATACAAAAGTGATTACCATTCAGTTGCATGAGACAAACTAATATAAAAATGTAATAATACTTTTTAAAGATGTTATCTATTATTTGAGAGAGAGAATGAGTGGTGGGGAGGGCAGAGGGAGAGACAGAAAGAGAGAAGCAGACTTCCCGCTTAGCAGAAAGCCCAACGTCGAACTCAATCCCAGGAGCCTGGGATCATGACCTGAGACAAAGGCAGATGCTTAACTGACTGAGCCACCCAGGTGTCCCTAAGTTAGACCTCTTAATGTTTGACGCATTCATAAATTATACAGGCATATGTGCCTGTATATAATTCCTATGTACATAATTCCTATGTAGCCTTTTATCATCTTTTTCTAGTTACAAAGCAATAACTTGTGGGCGCCTGGGTGGCTCAGTTGGTTAAGCGACTGCCTTCGGCTCAGGTCCCGATCTGAGTCCTGGGATCGAGTCCCACATCGGGCTCCCAGCTCCATGGGGTGTCTGCTTCTCCCTCTGACTTTCTCTCCTCTCTCTCTTTCTCTCAAATGAATAAATAAAATGTTAAAAAAAAAAAAAGCAATGACTTGTTATTGTAAAGTACTTTCAATACTTATTATTGTCAAATGCAAAAAGTGCAAACAAGTACAGCATTTTGAAAATACAGAAAATGGCAAGCAAGAAGGGGGAAAAATCACTCATCATTTTACCGGCCCTATGAGCAGTATTGCCTTTTGGTGCATATATTCTTAGTTATTTTTCTAGATGTATTTATTCTGTTGACTTTCGCACATTTTAGATAAATATCTGCAGATGTTCTCCCATGGTAATTTAGGTACTTTAGACATGTTAATACATGGGTTTGTGTATTTCTGCCACTGAGCAAAAGTCCATTGAACTAGCTCAGCCTTCTGTTTGTGAAGTGCGAATTGATGCATATGTATGGGAAAAGTCAGTTGTGAGGCTCACTCTGGGGGCAACTGTACAGCAAACTCAGAAAAAGATAAGCACCTTTCTATATTTTGTTTTAATTTGGTCCTTATTAGCAGCTCTCTGTTGGCAAATGGCTTTATTAGAGAGGTTTGAAATGTGCATTACATGAAAATACTGCTGATTTAAAATTCATTCCTTTTAAATTTTTGCAAGTTACACAAATCATTTCCGTTGTCATCTTATTTAAGCAGAAAAGGCCTAATCCTATTCCTTTTTTCTTGGAGACAAGCAACTAAGCCTCCATATAATGACACACCCCTGAGAAATGGTTTGCAATAAAAAAAAACAGCTCAGGGGAACTAAAAACCTCCAAGTAGAATTCAGAAAACAACACTGTTGTCTTGTGCTGAATGACAAAGTTTGCATGCTGGAAAAACACCAGAACTTACATACCTTATGCTTATGGACCTACAGCTTTCAGTTCTCATTTTCCTTGATCAATTTATTATGACTTATGAAGCATTAGAAATTATTTATGGTTCTATATTTGACAAACTGTGATAGAGACCATTGCTGTTCACCAAATATCTACATGTTTCTTACATTTTCCCTGTCCCAAAGCTTCTCCATGTGCTCACGGACTAAGTTCTTGCAATGGAACACCATAAGGAGGGATGCGGTGATATGCCCTTTCCACGGAAGCAGTTAGGAATGACTATTTCTCCCCCCACCTCTTTGTCTCTCCCCAGTTAGAATAACACACAGGTCCTGGAGTTCTAGGAGAAAACGGCCTGAGCCCCCGACGCACACCGTGAAGGAGACCTATGCTGTAGAGCCTCCTTTCTGCGTGAAGATACAAATCTTGTTTTTGACAAACCTCTGAAAGAGGGGGTTTTATTTCTTACTGCAGTAGGATCTAGTTGCATCATTTTCCATTGACTCACTGTTTTACAGGAGTTCAAGTGTACATGGGAGAGTGCACATGGAAACTGAGTAAAGGCAGGTGTAGACTGGGCCAGATCTGGTTCACTGCCTCTCCGCTCCAAGACACTCCCTGGCACCTGCCTTATTGAGCAGCTCTCCTTTAAAGGGAATGTGTTCAGTTTTGTCCACAGAGAGTAGCTGAGGGACATGGCAGGACAAAGCGGTCCTCTTCCTGGTTCTGGAAGTTGCCTTTTTGCTGCTGCTTTTTCCTGCTGCACAATGGTGTGTGTGTGTGTGTGTACACACATACACACATGTACATGCATGCATGCATACACATCTAGACCCATTCTGCCCCAACCATGCACCCAGAGTGTACAGTCAGTCCCTCAGCAACCATGGGGCCCAGATTGGGAGCCAGTGACCGCTGCCAGTGACAGTTTCGCGGCTGGCAGGTGCAATCTCTCTCTCTCTCTGAGCCCCTGCCCATTAGCCTCAGTACACCTGTGCTGGGAGAATTAGCTTCTGCAGCCTTCTAGCAGGGCCACCTTGCACGCCAGACATGTGCCATTTCCAGCAACTGGGCTTCTAACAGCTGAATCCTTCCCCATTCCTGCCTACCAGCATCTGCCCAGCTGTACCCAGAGAGCAGTTGCCAGCTTTCCTGGCCACTTGACACCAGCTGTGGTCTGGGCAACCCAGCACACTTGCCTGCCATCCAATAAATCATAACCACGGCTTTTCCAACGAGGTCTGAACCCCAGCTGTTGGGAGGAGACCCTTCTAAATTGTCCTTCCTTATGTAATCTCATCCAGCTCTAGAGCACGCTTCAGAGTTCTCTTTGTATATTTAACATCACTTCCCTATTATATTTAAATAATTGTTATATTAAGCTTTGCCTGTTAAATTACAATGTGGTTTCTGTCTATCTCCTAACTGGTGGTGGACAGATATGTTAGCCTCGCCTAACTAATGAACAGATAATGGTAGGGTGATTTCCAATCGGAGGTTTAAACTCTAAATTCAATGCAACTAACAATCTAGATTCAATTTGGATAACATGCTATAGAATACTTGAAGCTGAATTAAATTATCACATGTAAGCTCAAATCATTCTTGTAAATTTCAAACTGAAAAGAATTGTGTATTACTCAAAAACACACCTGGAAGTCAAAACAATGGGCCGTTGTATTTGTGGCAAAGTAAGTGGATGACCATGAAATTGTGAGCCATTTAGAGATTGTCTCAACACCCTTGGAATTCTTGTACCAAATGATACAATATAAAACCCTCTTCATTTTGATTGTTAAATTAATTCATGTTATTTTTTTAAACGTGTATCCCCTGAAGGTATAGTTGTCTTATGATCTCTTAGATTATTACTTCAAAAACATTAGTTCTCATCACAATTATGGCTTATCTTTCCATATTTTAATGATGTTTTTTGAGGAAATATATATTTCTTTCATGTAGTAAGTATGCTCTGAGTATCTTTGACATTCCAGGAGCTCAATATTGGCGGCTGGTGCAGTTAACATCACAGTCAGCGCTCCTATCTTCATGAGCTTACATTCTAGAGAGGAAGACAAAAGAGGAAAATGGTAATTACAACGCAGTGCTAGTAAAGTGCCAGGTGGTCCGGGAGTTCAAGGACTGAACACTTGTCCCAAAGAGTTAAGAGACGTGTTAGGGAGGTATCACAGGGAGGTGGTGGCAAGCTGAGATCTGGAGACGAAGTAGGAGCTAAGTGGAAGCCAGGTGGTGACAGGGCCAGGCAAGAAGATGAAGAATGTTCCAGGCAAACGGCTTAGTATGGGCCAAGTGCAAAAGAGTATTGCCCAGTGGGCAATAGATTGATAAGAAATCTAGGAATTAAACTTTCTGTGACCTACAACATTTAAAAAATATCGTTGGTAACTTTTTAGAGATTCTATTTTTTAGACCAATATTAATGAAAGCTGTGACATACTCCCACCAAAATCAGTGACTTATTGTAGCAATGAGATGTTAGAATATTTTGGAGCATTGGACACAAGAATTATAAAGGACACACCACAGTTTGAAAGAACCCTTGAGTAGTTCTAAGGAGACCTTTAAATATATAGGTGTGTGACAGTATTGGAAGTCATTGGTTTTAATCATAATTACAATCACAATCAGTAACAATCAGCAGTCATAATAGTCTACAATACACTATTCTAAGACTTATATATACATATGTATGATTATATTTAATCTTCAGAACTAACCTAGATAGTAGTTTTTATTATTTTTTTAAAATTTTATTTATTTATTAGAGAGAGAGTGAGAAAGAGGATGAGTGGGGGAAGCAGCAGAGAGAATGGGAGAAGTGGTCTCCTGCTGAGCAGGGAGTCAGATGCAGGGCCCCATCCCAGGACCCCAGGATGGAGACTTGAGCCAAAGACAGGGGCTTAACCAACGGAGCCACCCAGGGGCCCAGTAGTTTAATTATTATTATTATTGTTGTTGTTATTATTTATTTATTTATTTATTTATTTATTTTCTTGGTGAAACTGAAATGCAAAGAGTTTAATTGTAAGCCTAAAGTCGCAGAGCTTTAAAATATGTGATTTCAGAGTCCATCCAAATTCAGCTGGGAAAATTAAATGTGAAAAAGTAGGTAAACTTAATGTCTCTACACTTCAACCTAAAGAAATTTACTAGATTTTGATTATATATATTCACAGGCAAGGAAATGGAGGCACAGGTGTGTTACACTTTCCTACCTTCAGAGTGCTAGTGAGGGCAGAGGGGGGGGATTCTAATTCTAGCGCACTAACCCTTACCCTTAAGTTGCTCTGCCTCCTTCAGTGGTCCCAAAAGAATCACATGGCATACTCTTATCATGGGCAATGTATAAAAAAAACATTTAAGGGAAGGAAACATTGGCTTCTTAAAGCAAAGAATATAAACTACTGTTCTGAAGCTTTGTTTTACATTAAACCATCACAGAAGACATGCAAAAGCAGAGGTGAGGTGCACAGCTACACCCAGCTGTCTCCCTATAGCTTGGACACTGAGAGTTACTACCACGCTGTCCTCCGGACTGTTGATGTCAAGGGTCTCTCCCCTGTCTTGTCTACAATTTAATGACTCCTCTGGGGGTAGTAAGGAATATAAGGTTTCTGACTTCAGAAGATACCAGCTAAAATGTGCATCACCATAATGGAAACAGTTTCAACAAACACAGTGGTCTTGCCTATTTCATCTCACCAGCAGCATTAGCTGTTTGAAATATTGGGAAGCAGAAAGAAAGTCCCTAAATGAAAGGGCTCTGTGATGGTTAATTTTATGCATCAACTTGACTAGGCCATAGGTTGCCCAGATATTTGGTCAAACATGATTCTTGGTGTTTCTGTGAGGATGGTTTTGGATGAGATGTACATATAAATCGATTGACTGAGGAAAGCAATTTGCCCTCCCTAATATGTGTGGGCCCCATCTAATCAGCAGAAGGCCTGAGTAAGACAAAATGGTGGCCATCTCCTTATTAAGAGATAATTCTCTGCCTGAAGGCCTGCTACCTGGTATATCGGCTCTTCTGGGATTTGAAGCAGCTCTTAGCTTTCAGATTCAAACTGGCACATTGGTTCTGTGGATTTTGGACTTGCTAGTCACCTCTGTAATCGCGTGGGCCAATTCCTTATGATAAATCTCTCTTTCTCCCTTTTTCTTACTTTCTTTCTCACCTTCCTCCCTCTCTGAAAAAACTAAACTGTGTAGTTGAGAAGAGTTAGCTTAGCATAAAGAGTCACTAGGACTGTGAGTGGCAATGCCTAGTGGGAGGATATGCAAATCTAACATTTCTTTTATGTATTTTTTCTGGAGTTTGTTTATGAAAGGTTAAAACAGCAAAACCTCTTTCTTACTAAAACTAAGATAGAAACTGTTAGAATAAGAAATGCAACGAGCATATAAGGATTCTCTGGACCTTTGCACTGTCTTAAATATACATATCGAGTCTAGAGTTGTGAGCATTATTCAATTTTCAGCATTAGATTTGATTTATCTTCACCAGAAAATATGCCAGGAATGTATTCAATAGCTTTGCAAACCCCTTCTCCAATGAATCTACCCCTATGAATCTCTAAGAAGCATTAATCTCCTATTGGAGACAGACTTTTTTGTTCATTTAAGAAATGCCAACGTGTCTGGTATCAAAAATAAGCTATTTACAGAGAAACTAGGCTCAGAGAGACAGCTAAATCAACAATAAAGAAAGATATTTCCTTTCGCTAAATTTTAATTTCACTCTCAGGCAATCACTAGGTTTGCTGTGCTGTCATTTAGAAATTTTCCAATTCCAAATAAGAGATTAAAATTTTTTTTAATTTAAAAGCACTTGTCATAATGTAAAATGAGTATTAGTTAACCTCTCATGTCTTCACTATGATGCATTTGTCTAGTTAGGAAAAGTGTAAGCTTTACAGGAATCATGTTTGTAAAAATATTTGGGTTTTCTATATTCTACTAAACTGAGAAGAGATTTTCTTTGTTTGGAAATTTTACCCATACATATGCAGAGGACTGCATTTCTGCTGAGTCAGGTTAGATGAATCATTGACTTTGCTCAGTCTTCCTTCTCAATAAGACATAGGGGAAATATAGATTAGATGTAGCCATTTTTAATTTCTAATTTTTCTTTTATTCCAGATTTTTATTCTCATATTTTCCAAATACTAAGTTATTATTTTTCTTACCATTGTAACCAGTGAATTTTCTTATTGTTCCACATGAATAATTTTTATTTTCTTGATATTAATATTCAACATTTAGTGATTTTAGCAAAATTATATATATTCATTCTGATATGTTGATTGCAAAAAAGGTCTCAAAACTTCCCTGTCCCTGTATCCATATCCTCTGCAGTGCCACTTTGCAGATGTCCAATTAACTGGTAGAGTATATTTCTCTACTCTTGAGACTGCATTGGAACTTTGATCTGCTTTGGACAGTAGCATGTAATTATGTCAGTTCTGAGTCAAAACCTCATGATACAGTTTTATTCATTCTCAGCTGCCATTTCAACAAGCCCAGGCTTGCCTGTTGAGCAATGGGAGACAAAGTAGAATAAAGATGAGCTGTCCCAGCTGAAGCCATGATAGACCAGCCAGTCTATAGCTAACTGCAGTGATAGGAGTGAGCCCAACCGAGACCAGAAGAACCATGAGGCTGAGCTTAGCTCAAACTGCTGGTACACAGAATATGAGTTAAGTGGCTAGCTTTTCTTTTAAGCCACTGAGTTTTGGGCTGGTTTGTTATGCAGCCAAAGCTAGCTGATATATGTACCCTATACTTCCATCATTTATCTGTTAGAATTCAGATGCTCCCTCACAATTATATTTATACTCATTAGAAACTACATTCTGATTTGGTTGGCTAAGAGATATTACAAAACCAAAATACCTTAATATTTTGGAACAAATGTAGGCAAGTCTATACATAAATACCCAGGTCGTATGATAAATACCTGTGCTGTTGCCTTGCTTTTTCATGGAGACACATAGATTAAATATCCTAAGAGGAAGTTCTGGTCTTAACAGTAATAATAAAATGTAGTTCCTTCTAGAGACTATGCTAAATACTTTATAAACATTGCCTCTATTTTACCTTATAACCCACAAAAGGTAAAATTAATATCACAACTTTTTTTACAGATTAGAGAATTGAGTCTTAAAGAATTTTAGTACTTTTCCCAACATCTATCCAAGAAGTAGAAATGAGTTAAATAAATGATCTCTGACTCCAGACCCAAAGTGCTTAGCCATAAAGTCATGCTGCCTACATTGTTGCAGAAATGTAAGAAGGGATGACCTTTATATGATTTATATGATTTCAAACTCTGTCCAAATTCAGCTAGAAAAATCAAATGTGAAAAAGCAGGTAAACTTAATGTCTATACATTTCAACCTAAAGAAATTTACTAGATTTTGATCAACTCACCAGGCTAATGACCCACAGTTTAACCTATTGCAGTAATATCATCATAACATAAATAAAGTCAAGCAATGACAAAACATTGGTGGACATAACAATATTATTATCATGTGAGTAACTTGATCCTACAAAACTAATGGGCTTACAGTGGTTTTGCATGAAAGTGCAAAGTGCAAAAATAGAGTAAAGGCAACTAGAAGCCAAACTGAGTGCAGGTTACTTTTACAAACGGACATACTGTCACTTCTGTTGTTCCACAATGCTGTATCTACATTTTCAACAACCAATATATTCTAAAAACTGAAAAAAAGAATTGGTAATTTGGGTGTAAATATTATCTAAGTAAGAAAATCTAGACAGAACTGATATGAAACTAATGATGGTCTTTACTTATACCACTTCTTATGATTATTCATACATTTTGTTGAAGAAATATTTTTGATTATATGGTTCTGCCTCAAGCCCGGCTGGACGTAATAGATAATGCAAAATATAGGCACTGTACTAACTTTCAAGTTAAAGAAAGTCTTAACTTTAAAACAGGCTGATTACAGGAACTTTAGATATATGATTGGAAACCTAAAGTATGATTTGAGCTTGAAATTCAGCCAATGTATCTTTGTTCCTCATGTTTTAGTAGATTTAATCAGTCACTGTCATTTTAGTCTCAACGAGTAACCAAATACTTTTTTGAAAGAATTTTGATAAGAAAAGGAGGAAAAGAAAAGAAGAATGTCAAGTTATTTTTCTGTCATACCTGTTTTTTAAAACACAAATATGTCAATATTGAAAAAAATGAAATAGAGCTTCAGAATAGAGTACTGATGTCATGAATCTTGGTAAGCTGAAAAAGTGTTCAGATAGCAGGACTTGGGAGGTTCACAGATGTGGAGAGAAGGGCAGGGATAGAAATATCCGCCTCTTTCATGGTGGGGACTCAAGGGACATTGTCTGAAGGTCAGTGGGAGAGAGGATTGAAAATTGTGTATATTATTTGAAGTTTAAATGTGAACAGTGGAAGAAGTAAACAATACTACAATGATCAACTTTGTGACTGAGGTGATGAGGGAAAAATGAAGAATGATACAAGTAATTGAAGCCCTGTCTTTCAAAGTGGAAAATGAACAGGTCTGACTCGAGTTGATAAATGAAGAAATATTTCTCACTGAGAGTTAAAAAGCTAACTATGAAAAGAAAGAAAAGCAGAAATGATTCCAGATGTTTACTTTTGGGGAATAGGATGAGGACAGAAGGAATAGGTCAGAGACTGATTTTAATGATTCTGACAGCCATTTTTAAAATCAAAAGTAAACAAAGCAAAAATATGATAGTGTTAATTGATTGAAACAGTCATTGGCTAGAAAGTGAGCGACGGGTAGTCACTTGAAATAGCATGGTTTGAAAATGATCTGACTTATGAGATGGGGAAACCAAGAGGAAATCAGGAGTAATGTGCTCCAGACAGAGAGCTCCTCATGTAGAGCTGCTCAGTGAAGCCAGCGTAGCCCACTGGAGGGAGAGACAGAAGGTCTCAGTGAGCCCAGAGAAGCGTCGCACTCGAGGACAGGGGTGCAGACTCCTCTAGGTCGTGGCATGAAGTTTGTACCATGTTCTAGTTAACATGGAAAGACGTGGAAGAGTTTGAAGTAGTGGAGAGAGACGCTCTGCTTTTGATTTAAAGAGACAGCCCTGGCTGCTCTCAGAGGGTGCTTCCGCCACAGATCAGGAGGAGAAAGCTGAGATCTGAGAAAAAGTGTTTAAAACCTGAGATCTATTTTTGGAAGGAAATCAAACAAGTCCTCCTCATGGATTAGATGTGGGGGCTGAGTGAGGAGAAGGGGGAAAACACTGGAGACTCAAAGAAATGGGGTAATTTTAACTGTCCTGAGAAAAACTGGAGAACAGAAACCCAGTCTCTTTGGTGCATGTTCAGTCAGAAATGTCCATCAGGAATCCCAGGGAGATGCTACCCAGGCAACTTGATCCAGGAATCCTGAGCTAGGAAAGGGGTTAATCTGTTGATGGATATTTGGTAATCATCAGTATAGAGGTGATACTTAAAGCAAGGTATGGCTCACCGTGGGGGAGAAAGTGTGTAGTAAAAATCACTAGTGTTTATTACATGTTTATTACATGCCTAACACTCTCCTAAACACTTTTTACATGGTTTGTTGGGAAGTCCCCCAAAGCCATCCTGGGATCAATGATTCGCAAGGAGGCTCAGTAGGGTCATAATCATAGCTATGATTTATTACATCCAAAGGCTAGAAAGCAAAATCAGCAAAAGGAAAAGGCACGGGGGGTGAAGTCTGAAGGAAAGGAGGCAGACTCCTTACCCAGTGGAGTCAACCAGGACATGCTTCGTTTTCCAGCCAAGAGTTGTGGTAACACGCATTAAATATTCCCAACTGGAGAAAGTTATGAGAGACTCAGTGCTCGGGGTTTTTACAGAGGGTTAATCATAGAGGCAGCCACTGCCTGGCATGTACCAAAGTTCCAGCTTCCCAGAAGGAAAGCAGATCTTCAGCATAAAGATTTGCTTCATAAACAGCTTAGGTACAGTGGGCCACTCTTATCTTAGGTGGGTAGGACTACTCTCCCCAAAGGCCAGCCTTGTCAGCTGGCCTTCCTAAAGATGAGCATTCAGACCCGCTCTGTTAACTCTCTTCTGCACACATATCTTCAATTATTTAAGACTCCAAAAACCCTCTGAGATAGGCTCTATTCCTCTCTTTATTGGATAGGTGAGGAAATAGGAGAAAACTCACTCAGCTAATACAAGAAGAGGTTGGGAATTGAAAAGCGGAGGTTTGACTCTGGGGTGGGAGCTCTGGCAAACTTCATGAAGGAAATTCTTGTAATCAAGAACAGAAAGTGGCAGAGCATTAGGGTCAAAAGATTGAGCCTTGGGTGCTCCAACATGTAGAAGTCCAACAGATGACCAGGGAAAACCAACCAGCGACATGGGCAGAAAACCAGGAGACCATTCCATCTATCCCAGGAGAGGAAGGTTCAGAAAATGGGGTATTTGCAATTGCTGCACTGGAGGGGATACCATGATTACTGCTGACAAGGTGAATTACATGATCTAACTTTGATTTTCCAAATGTCAATGCCCGGTTTAGTTTGCATGCTCTGTCCCGACATTGCCTGTGTTATCAAAGCTGATATTCCTCTACACACACTTATGTGAAATGTTGTTCTACTTTCTAAATAGCAGTCTCTAGTCCTCCTTCAAGAGTTTCACTTAATAGTACCTTCTTTGTAGACTATGGCTACATCTCCCCAACACAGCTATCTACCTTCTCCCTGGAGCTTTTCTCTTCTTATTTCTAACACAATCCTTTTATTAGTTCCCTTTTATTTGCTTACTTGTCTGCATCCTCCTCCAGGCTGCCAGATGCTGAAAGGCAGGACTTGCACCTTCTTCGCATCTATATACTCAGCATCAGTCCGGTGCTTAGAGCATTGCCGATGCTCAAGAAATGCTAGAGGAATGAAGTAAAGAAGAAAGGAAAGGAAGAAGAAAGATGGATGGAGAGACTGAGGGAATGGTACCGAGGAGCAGACAAGTGAAACAGAATAAAGTATTTGGGACAAAAATAGACAAACATGTCACCCAAAAGCTTTCTCAGGTTGGAAATATTTATATTCTAGTAATGCGTAGATGGAATTTGCATTTGTCTGACTGGTGTTGCACAACAAATCTGCCAATTATACTTTCCATGTCTGCATGAATACCTAAAAGCTACAGATCGAAGTCTCCTGTTTTGGTTTTGTTTTCTTGAACTAGCTAACATGCAAAATCTCTTGAGAGAGCCAGAGGAATTTTTCAAAAGAATAGTACTTTATTCGAGTGTACATGAGTTTATCAGGTCTTTCACCAGGGACACTTTTTGCGGGGTGGGAGGGAGGAGGAGGAAAACTTATGGGAATACTGGGACTCTAAGGTGGGTAGCCAAAAAAGGGAAAAAATTATCCAGAATTAGGAGGCTAAGAGGCCAGGGATATCAAATTGTTCGCTTCATATAGTATCCCATCTTCTAGAAGGTGATATGGATTCTATGTCTGAAAGGATTTAAAGATTGGTAGCAAAATGCCTATGATATATGCAAGCTAATTACACTGGACAGAGAATATGGGGTGGAGACCCAGTATAAACATGGCAGAGCTGCTAGGATTGGCTGCAGGCCAGGGAGGGGAGGCACCCTTCTCTTCCACCCCTTTGCTGTGGTTTGTGTTGAAGAATCTTCCTCGGACTGGGGTAAATGAGACAACAGGGAAAGTTGGCAAGGCACCCAACCACAGCTCCACAGTTCTCCTGTCTCACAGATGTTTCCTGCCTTCCCCACCAAGCACAGCCGCCTCTGAGACCTCTGGGATTTCTAGTAAACTCATCTGCGGTAGCCAGATCCTGTTTCAGGGTCAGTTTCAGGCTAACCATCATTAAAAGGAGAGTCATGAAGAATTTATTAGAGGAAACAATGAACACAGTGAACTGATTCTGTCTTTATTTCTTTCTCAAGCCACTCCACGTTTATCATGGATACACTGATTTTCACATAACTGACATTTTATTAAAGAAAAAAAAAAGAGCAAGAACATAGTTAGCATCTTTTAATTTTTTTGTCTTAAATGAGTAGAGATTGAATGAATGTTAAAAAAATGCATGTGCAGAAATTAATAGCATCTGAAGTGTAAGTACGGGGAGTGGAATGTGTGTGTGTGTTTGCGCGTATTTGATGTGAATGTCAGAGTGAAGTCTGTGCATGTATCCAGTGGACTTGGATCCTATACCCTCTAAGTCCTCAATAAGCAATTGTTCATGAACCTTACCCAGTTTGCTAAGGAAACTGTCGGTCTCTGTCACACGGGGATCCTCTTCTGTGGGCAGCACTTCCTGCTGCCCTACATATTCTGGGGGGCTCTCAATGCCTTTTTCCTGCCGCAGGGCCCTCATAATTCTAAAGTGATATTTTTATCATGATGATTTAAGTCCTTTTTAAGTCTGAGCATCGTGGAAGAGTCTTTTCTTGTTTTCAGTCAAACTGAAATTTAACACTCGCACGGCCGTCCCTCTCCTTTGAAGGAATAGCTTAGAACGCTTTCATCATTTATGTCCAGCATCCCCTTGGTGAAACATGCCTGGGACAGAAAACCCGAGTCAGACATTGCAAGCTACTTGCTGATGGATCAGTTTGTCCCCAGGGGTGTTTGCTCTATCCAGGGGTGACCCGTCAGGTATTTTAAATCTCAGGAGCACCTGGGTGGCTCAGTGGATTAAGCATCTCACCCTTGGTTTCGGCTCAGGTCATGATCTCAAGGTCATGAGATGGAGCCCCCTTATTGGGCTCTGAGCTCAACACAGAGCCCGCTTGAGGTGCTCTCTCTCCCTCACACTTGCTCCCACTCTCTCTCAGAACAACAACAAACAAATATAAAGTTTCAGCTATTCGCTGGTCTTTTAAAACAGGGAGCTTCCAGATGAAATTTAACACTTCAAGTTTCTCTTGAAAATCTAAGAATCTGGGGAAAAAATAGTCTTATGTTCCATTTTAAAAATCTTCTCAAGCTAGTAGCAACTTCCTTTTCAGGTGGCTCACGAAGCCTCTCGCTGCCCAAATGTTCAGTCCTCTGTGCTGCTCTTCTCAAAGCAAACCCAGAATTTGCTCCTTTCCTTATCAGACTATATTCTGCTAGTTATTTGGACTGTTTTGTTTGAACACTGGAGAATCTAAATGTCTCTTCACGCCCTAAAAACTTCAGTGATGCTAATATACTTTGATATTTTCCTTAAGAAGAGGAATCACAACTCAATATTAAATATTAGTAATATATTCATTGTAGTCTCCATGAACAAGCAATTTAGAAAAAAATATGTGAAATAGATTGTCCTCTGAAGACTACCCCTGCAGAGGAAAATATTCTCATACTAGGCACAGGTATAGTTTTGCTGGAGTAACAAAATCAAAGTTATATTGAATAAAGGCATAACTTCACCCCTAGGAGTAAAAGGAGTAAAATGCTTTCTCTTAATAGATTCGAAGCTGGGTTCTGTTGAAGGAAACAGAACTTAATTTGAATCCTGACTTTCCTTTTACCCTCCAGGAAACCTTGGCAAGTCAATCAAGCTCTGTACGTATCAGGTATCTTATCTGTGGGACAATAAAACTTGTATGTGCCCATGACAGGCAGTAAGTAAGAAATGTAATATGCAGAAAGTCCTTAGTCTGTGTCGGGCCAAACTAGTCAGCTCCGTGTATTACTGTCTTCATTCTATAATCATTCCCTAAACCTCGTACTCTTTAGAAGGTATCAAAGCTCATGCAAGGCAAAGATGAAATGCCAGAAAGCCAACATTATGCATTTAATCTTTTTTGTCTAAAGACAGAGGTTAACATAAATATGAAAATATAAATACTTATAGACATTTATACAAAATATGTACCAAATATATGCAAAGGTGAGTGATTACTTATAGTTCTCAGATTTCTGGATTCCATGAAACAGAAAATAAAAAATAGAAAAGAGATAAAACATAGAACTTTTTCCCCCGGGTAAGAACATTAACACAGAACAAAACAAAAAAGTTGCCATTTGTTATCACTAACATTTTGCATAAGGAAGAACATACAGGAAGCCCACAAAAGGGCAAGGGCGCAATTTCAGAACGGACAGCTCTTTCAACTGAGCCAGTTCAACCTATTGAAAAGCTCACCAGATTACTCTTATTATTCTTGTTTTTCCACAGACTATAAAAGTGTTGCTGGGGCGCCTGGGCGGTTCAGGGGGTCAAGACTCTGTCTTTGGCCCAGGTCATGATCTCAGGGTCCTGGGATTGAGCCCCGCATCAGACTCTCTGCTCAGTGGGGAGCCTGCTTCCCCCTCTCTCTGCCTACCTCTCTGCCTACTTGTGATCTCTCTCTCTCTGTCAAATAAATTTAAAAATCTTAAAAAAAAAAGTATTGCTAAACCTAAGACCAGCAACTGGATCAGTGTTTCAGAATATTATGTATAGGCTATAATTCAAGGTCCTGTTTCGGCACCTTCTTGTCACAAATTTATATTTAGAAAAATAGACCTGACCAAACTGGATGAGTCTGCTTCTCAAACTATCACATAATCTGCTACCAGCATTAAGTGAGTGGTTGTACGTTTCTGTGTCTGCTGGCTTAGGCTGGAGAAAGGAAAGAGACAAATGCTCTCTCCCATTCTCCCCTCCTCCTATCCTCCATTAACTGTTCTGTGGAGGGAGTGAGGATCAGGACAGCTCGTTGCTTACCCATACATCTTTTTCCAGTCTTCCTTAGAAACAGAATCCTGATTCTGGCGAGGTCAGCAGTGTGTACCAAACTCCTTCATTTATCAGCATCCCTTGCAGAAAGTGGTGACTAGGTATCACCATTCTGACCAAGGAGCTGCTACAGAAATTACTGGTGAGGCTGGAGGAAACCATGCTTTAAAAGAGGGACATGCTCAGCTGCCTTTGCCCACGCTCCCATGCCTGGCTCTTTCTTCTTGCCTAGAATAAAGTTGTGCATGTACAGTGTATATTTTAAGATGCTGAGTTGAAGTCCCCTCCCCGCCAAATCATAAGTCTGTGCCACTACATGCTTGAGATGCTGAACCAATACTATTCACTGCCTACCCCAGGATTTCTCGTAATGTGAGGAAAATACAGTCTTTTATGTTGATGCCACTACAGTCGGATCTCCCACGGGCAACCAAACTCAGTCTTAATTCATATAAACATAATAAATAGCAAAAGGAAGAAATACCTTTTCCTCAGTAGCAGAATAGAAAAAAATGGTAATAGGAAGAACATACTACTTTACATCATAAAGACTATTAAATAATTACATTTGTGTCATAATATGTCTGTGTGTTTTGTTAGGAATTTAAAAGTAGAACCCAGATAACCTCATTATTTGTCATTACATATATGATAGCAGACCCAAAAGTTAGCAACATAACATGTTATGAGTTGTATTGTGTCCCCTCCACAAGATACGTTGTTGAGGTCCTAACTCCCAGTATCTCAGAATGTGACCTTAAGTAGAATCATGATCATTACAGAGATGATTAAATTAAAATGAGGCCATTCTGGATTAGGACAGGCCATAATCCCAATGACCAGTGTCCTTACCCGAAGTGGCAAGAGAGACGCTCGAGGAGGAAACACCTCGTGACAACAGAGACAGAGGTTGGTGTGATGAGTTGCAAAGCTAACAAGTGTCACAGGTCACCAGCCACCCTCCGAAGCCAGGCGGAGGGAGGACTATCCACAGTCAGAGGGAGCGTAGCCCTGCGGCACCTGGGTTTTAGACTTCCAGATTCCAAAACTGTAAGAGAATGCATTTCTATTGTTTTACATAGATTTTACATAGATTTACATTATATACATAGATTACATACATTGTTTACATACCCAGTTTGTGGTACCTTGTTACAGCAACCCCAGGAAGCAAATTCTACACAAAGCAAAATATTTTTATTCAAGGATGCTAATGCACTTTATGAGTTATAATCAAGATAATCGTAAATCTAATTTGAAAAATTTTTTCTAATTATAGATTTTCTGATTTTTTGTATTAGATAGTATAGAAAAACTTAAGACAATAAAAATTGTCTACAAACCCACAAGGAACCACTAATTTTTGCAGCTCTTGCTTTCAGTATTTAGTGTATGGAATTTGTGCATAGTATTTGTAGGAATATATAGAAGGTTCCCTTTGTATTTATTATTTATTATTTATTATGTATAAATACTAGGTACTTATTATATGAGAGAAACAGAAAGACATTGTGTAAATAAATGTTATATTCCTCCCTCCCTTCCCTCTCCCTGACTCTTTCCTTCCTCCTCTGTTTCTTTCTTCTACACATATTTAGAGAGCACTCTGAATGTCCAGGCACTCTCCCGAGTGCAAAGGATATAGTGGTGAATTATTTTAGGCAAAATTCCTCCTTTTGCGTATTTTACAATTTGGTTCACTATACAGAATACTTAGCCTGGCATTTTCGAAGCAATGTGTGAAAAATGAAGCAGTGGATGGTGTCATGGTGTTTGTCTCTTGGTACCAGAAGCACATTGGAGGGTTTGAGGAAGGCTTCCTGGAGGAGGCCAGGTCTCAGCTGGGGCCAGATGGAAAGTAACAGGCAGCCAGGAGAAGAGCAGGGATGTCCCAAACCAAGGGAGAAGCTGCTGCAAAGACCCAGGCAACAGAGAACAGGGTGTATTTGAAGAACATAAAGAAGTTCAGAATTTTCAAAGTATTAGGTGGAGGCGAGCATAGGCAAGAGATGAGGTATGCAAGGGCCAGGCATGAAGAATCTTTGAAAAACTGATTAAAAGTTGATTAAAAGTTGGACTCTCTTAAGATGGAGTTTATGTGAGGATTTTATGAGGGAGAAGAAGTGAAAAATGAAGACTTTATATAGATGAAGTGAAAAGATCAGATTTGCAGGAAGATCTTATTTGGTAACACTGTGGAGGATGTTTTAGAACGGGTCAGAGCTACTGAAGTGAGTTGTGGAACATGACGGTAGCCCAAAACAGAGCTTCATGTTAAAGACTAGGATATCATCAAGAGATAAAAAGAGGAAATAGTAGTTATTGGCACAACAAACTCAATCAACTAGCTAACCAGAAAGTGAGGAAGAAAAAAGTTGGTGATCCAGGCTAAATCCCAAAGTTCTGGGTTGGCCTGATGGGAGGATAGTGGGATTAGTTGGAGTCATCACAGGAGATGCTAGAAGAAGAGAGTGTGTGGGGTGAAGGACATGAAGGAGCTCATGAATATTTGACATTTTGAATTTAGGGGGATTGTGACACATCCATGCAGACAGACACTAGAATAGGGCTAATGTTTAGTAAAGAATTTTGAGCCAGGGATGCCTGGGTGGCTCAGCTGGTTAAGCCAGTAAGCTGGTCCGTTGGCTCAAGTCATGATCTCAGGATCCTGGGATCAAGTCCCACATCAAGCTCCCTACTTAGTGGGGAGCCTGCTACTCCCCCTGCCTGCTGCTCCCCCCTGCTTGTGCTCTCTCTCTGACAAATAAATAAATAAAATCTTTTAAAATAAAAGAATTTTGAGACAGAGACCTGCATTTTGGAGTTGTCAGTGAATTTTTGATGGTCTTGAGGTTTTGGGAATAGACATGAGAGGAAATGGAAAATGTGAAGACAGAAAAGAGAGTGGTAGACTGAATTCCAAGCTACATCAGTATTTAAGAGGCAAGTAGGATGAGTGTAACAACTTACAGCAGAGACAGCAAAGCAAAAACCAGAGAGAGAGAGAACAGGGAACATGCAATGCCATGGAAGGCAAGTGAAGATAGATTTCATGGAAAAAAACATTACCCAGTTGCGGTGCTTAAAACAGTTTAGTTCTTGCAAAAGAATTGGTAGATCATTGGAAATTATGGTGAGTCTAGACAAAAATACTTAAATATATGACAGATTGATAAAAACAACATTTGACATTGATGGTAGAGAAGTCAGATGATTTAGTAATTGGTGTTGGGTCAAAAACTAGTTGTATGGGAAGATATTTATAGAAAATGATCTTTTCTTCTTTCTTCATACTAGCAAAATTTCCAAGTGCACCAGACATGTAAATAATTACAAAATAAAGTCATAAATGTAACGTAACGTGTTGTAAGTGATGCAGCAATACCGTGTTGGGATGGATAAAGTCATTCTAAGCATGACATGAAATGAGAGCCAGAAGCCATAAAGGAAAAGATGGATACAAATACATACAAACTTCAACTTTACTATAGAGGGACACCTGGGTAGCTTAGTCCATTAAGCAGCTGACTTCAGCTCAGGTCATAATCCCAGGGCCCTGGGATCAAGCCCCGTGTCAGTCTCCCTGCTCAGTTGGGAGTCTGCTTCTCCCTCTCTTTATGTGTTCTTCTTCCCTCTCTCTCTCTCAAATAAATAACTAAAATCTTTAAAAAAAAAACTTTTCTATGGAAAAATTATAAAATGGAGATAAAATACGGGGAAAACTTTCAATATATATGGGAAAAGACTACTGTTTCTCCTGTAGACAAGGCTCTAAAACCGAAAAAGGAATCGGTAAATGCCTCCTTATAAAAACACGTGGAGATGGGATTAGGCTACCCACAAAGGACAAAATATAAAAGGATAGGGAATATACAAAATTATTAAGACTCCCTGGCAATAAGGGAAATATGAATAAATACAACAATAAAATAGGATTTATTGCCTGTCAAGCTGAAAAGGTTTCAAGTAGATTGTCAACTCTAGTGCTGGGGTGTAAATGGGTACAAATGTCCTTCCTTTTTTCAAGGGGCAGTATGGCAAACGGGCTTGGAGCCAAGCTGCCTGAGTTTGAATGCCACTCCATCGCTTTCTACCCGTGTGACACCAACCTACTTAACCTCTTAATGTCTCAGTTTCTTCATCGATTATAGGGGGTAGTAATAATAATAATAATAACAATAGCTACCTTATAGGTGTTAAGAAGAAAACGTGCATTAGTATGTGTCAAGCACCAAATGCTTGACAGAAACTAAGAGCTAATATTAGTAGTGCTTGGCGCTGTGGTTACTTTCATTTTTTTTCTTTCTAAGCTTGAATTCTCTTGCCCTCGTTTTAATGCATGTCTCACATTCAGGAATATCTTCAGTGTTTCTGCTCCACTGTCCTTCCATCCCACATTCTTGGAGTTTTGATAACTTTAATTGTTGATATTTCAAAAGCACTTATACAAAAAAAATTATAGAGACAAATGTTTAAAGCACTAGAAACAGAATTTTATTTTCTTAAAACTTTTTAAAGATTTATTTATTTACATTAGGGAGAGAGAGAGAGTAGAGGGTGGGGGCAATAAGCAGAGGGAGAGAGAGTTTTAAACAGACTGAACGTTCAGCACAGGGCCCTACTTGGGCCTTGATCTCATCATCTTGAGATCTCGAGTTAAGTAGAAACCGAGAATCCGACACTTAACCGACTATGCCACCCAGGTGTCCCAGAAACTAAATTTTGATATTTAGCCTGTATAATTCAAAGCCTGCCAGAGTTTAAGACCTTTTTTTTTTTTTTTACCTTGAATTTCATAGTAAGATAAATGAAGGGTTTTTTAGCATGCTACATTTTATAGACACCAAGTTTTGTTCATTTGAGCTCTTCTTCACTAGGAAATATTCCTCAGGAGTAACTGAAGAATTTAGAATGAATGCACCCTGTTCCTGAAAGACTTTCTCCAACATTCCCACTATGTTCTCATATACAACAGGAATCTGGCATCAGTGGTAATATTTACTCGTTTTTTAAAAATCTCTTCACAAAGGAACAAATGTAATTCAAGAAACCATTTCAAACCAATATTTATTTAGTGATTTCCAGTTTATTGAGCCCTTAAAATATCTCACTGTTGGAGTCTCACAATAATCTCATAAATGATCAGAACCGAATTGCTTAGTATCTCCATTTTACAAATGAGGATGGTAAGGTGAAGAGAGATGATGTAAATCGTCTAAGGTCATGCAGTAAGAAAAGAGTCTAGCCTGGTGCGGAGTCTAGAGTCCATTATTTTTATTTTGCTTTATCCTATTTCAAGTTGTTGTTACTGCATTTCTTTGTTCCCATGGTTGTGATTACCTTGGTCTTTAGCAGGGAGAGCAGGAAGGGCACAGGGAGATGAGACAGCAAGATGGGAGAGTACGATAGCCTGTACGATACTGTTTCTTTTCTATGTTATTCACCTGCTGATCACAAGACAGGCTATCTCAGACAGTATGAATGGCACTGAAGCGTCATTGCTTTCTGGTCATAAAATGCAAATAACATAGAATTGCCGACTTAAAAACCTTTTCATATTTATTAAGCTCGTGTTTGTTTTTAGCAGATATTACTAATCTAAAAGTAGGGTATTTTGAAGAAATCGTTCACAGCGTTCATAGGAAACTTGAAAGATCTGGTTCCTGGCTATGATACCCATCGTCCTGGGATGCCTGGGTGGCTCAGCCCGTCAAGCATCTGCCTTGGGCTTAGGTCCTGATCTCAGGGTACTGGGATTGAGCTCCACATTGGGCTCCCTGCTCAGTGGGAAGCCTGCTTCTCTCCCTTTGGTGCTCTCCTTGCTTGTGCTTTCTCACTTTTTCTCTCTCTCTCAATAAATAAATAAATAAATAAATAAATAAACAAAATCTTCTTTTAAAAAAAAGGGTAATTAATAATCTTCCCTCAGACATGGTAATTTTGGTCTCATTAAGTGTAGAAATCACAAAGGAAAAATCATTGCACTTTAAGAACTTGTTTTATCTTCACATGTCTTTAAATAAGAAGAGCCAGGCATGATGAAGGCAGTATTGACAAACAAGAGAAAAACCATCCTCTCTCCAGAAGGTTGCAGTGTATTATGAGTGATCAGAACCAAGGAAACCAAGGTGAACCAAGGAAAATGTTGAGTATACAAATAACAAAGGAACACAGGAGGAAAGCAAAAGCTCCAAAGTCATCTACTCCAATTCCTGCAACACTGCACAGAACACAAAATTTATGAATTATTGAGTATGACACTAATGCTAAAATCAAGCTAGAACTTTAACGAATTTTCTTCCTTACTAAATTTCATAATTTTCACCCTATATTTTAAAGTTTATTCTTTTGGGTGCCTGGGTGTCTCAGTCGGTTAAGCATCTGCCTTCAGCCCAGGTCATAATCCCAGGGTCCTGGGATGGGGCCCCACATGGGGCTCCCTGCTGAGCTGGGAGTCTGCCTCTCCCTCTGCCCCCCACCCCTAGCTCGAGATCTCTCTCTCTCTCAAATAAATAAATAATCTAAAAAAATTTTAAAAATAAAGTTTATTCTCTTTTCTCCTGCATACGCTTTCATATTAAACTGCTAAATAGGTAATTGGTTAAGTCAAAATGTAGATTTTCTCAATACAAGTAATCTGGGGGCAAATCCAAATCAATGCAACCATAGGTTAAAACAAAGTCACAACTGACAACTGTATCTACACATAATAGAAGGTCATTCTCTACCTTCCAAAGACTATATGTTGTAATCACTTAGTGATAAGAAAAACAAGTTAAGTTTCCTGTGACTATCAAGCCTCAGAGTTCTCTGTGGGATCTACAGAAACAAAGTGCTTGTGGCTTTTTAACTGAGAGAGATGTTTTCAACACCCCTATGATCACTTGGACTAAAAGCCACCTACTAAGTGATTTGTGGTTTAAATTCCAAAAGCATGGGAGCATAATATTATTCCTTGAACACTTCTAAAAGAACAAACAAACAAACAAATAATCCAACATTTCTCACACTTCTTTTTCCTTACCATGGTCATCTACCTATTCTTGAAAATATCCTTTCTTGCTTCTTAAGACAACCTTTTTAGCTTCACTTGAAATAAAAGTTGAGGAGCACCTGGATGTCTCAATCAGTAGAGCATGTGACTCATGATCTTGGGGTTGTAAGTTGAAGCCCAACGTTGTGGTAGAGATTATTGAAAAATAATAATAATTAAAAAAAAAAAAACCTTAAAAAAGAAAAAAATAAAGAAATAAAAGTAGGACCATAATGAATTAGTCTGATCTGTTCACTCACCTTTATATCTCACTAAGGTTTGTTGATGAGAGAGGTATTGTGGAGGCCGAGAAAAATTAAGGCCATCCCACCTCAGGTTTAGCCTTAGCATAAGTACAGCCATCTTAGCTCTGGCAGCCATCTCAGACCCCTGTGCACACGAGCTGATGAGCTGAACTTTCCCCTACTTTACTTTAGTTCTAAGGACCCCCACCCTGCTTTAGTTACAGGAAGCCCCACCCTGCTTTAGTTCCAGAGACCCCCACACTGCTTTGGTTCCAGAAATCCCCACCCTACTTTAGTAACAGGAAGCCCCACCCTGCTTTAGTAACAGGGACCCATAAATACCCCTGCCTTAACTAAGCTCGGGGTCCAAGTCCCTACTCTGCTGCATGGGGTATACTTGGGCCCAAGCTTAAGCTTGTTAAATAAACCCTTGTGTGACAGCATCAGTGTTGACTCCTTGGTGGTCTCTCGGATGTGAAAACTCGGGTACAACAGTATCACTAAACGTAAGAAGAGGAAAAGTGAGTGTGTGTGTGTCTTTGACTTCCAGCTACTTTTTCATTGGTGCAGAACAACTACAACGTGTGAGAAGGAAGGAAGGAAGGGAGGGAGGAAAGGAAGTTAGGTAAGAGGGAGGAAGGGAGAGGAAGGAGAGGGAGCAAGAAAGGAAGGATGGAGGGAAGAAGAAAAGAAATGAAAAAAAAAAAAAAAAAAAAGGAAAGGAAATCAGGAAAACACCCAGACAATAAAATAAAATACTGTGGCTAATGAGGCATAAAAATTAGACCCCTCTAGCCACAGACAACCTATTCTCCTTTCTCCTCTGATGTTTGCTGTGCAAATTTTAGGGCAGTGACTGAATTTGGTAGCTACTTCCTCCTCCCAGCCTTAGTTTTATCTTCCTAAAAATTAAACACTTGTCTTCCAAACTATTTTATCACCCCTTCCCTCCATGGAATGCCAATGTCTATATCCACATAATGCTTGAAAGTTCTTTTCCTTGCCTCAGACCCAGTTTTCTCTTGATGAAAATTTCAAATGTTTTACTTTGAAAGATAAAAATAAATAAAGCTGATGTCAAGACATATCCAATTTAGGATGCAATGCATAAACAATGTAATTCACAGATTATCAAACTATATATATTACTATATATCTGGATTATGATCATATATTTTATACAAAACAAATTACATCTCTATTCTGAAAGAACATACACAAAAATGACTAAAAAGCATTAGCTCCTCAATGGAATGGGAGCTCAGTGAAGTATTTTTATTTCGGTATTATAATTGATTTTATATACACTTCATTTTTCATATTATGTATAAATAAATTTCTTTAAACAAGCATGGATTATGGTAGTAACTTTTTTCTTTTTAAAGAAAGGCAACAGAGAAATTCAAAAATATAGAACTAGATAACGAAAAATGAAATTAATCATCACAGAGGCAGGGGCAAAGAAATCTGTCCTGGTTCATCTGATAAGAATTCCTAACCCTCAGGCTTGCTACAGGCAAAATTTCCAAATAGAAACAATATTTCAATAAGAAGAACAAGGGATGTTTAGAATAAAATATTTTTATCAGTTCTGATAACACATGAAGTAGCCCATGGGCATTATTTCTCCCAGTCTTACAAAGCAGACCTGTACGTGGAAGGAAACGAGACCACCAGGTGTAAAGAGAACAGGAATAAGAAGCCCAGGTCCTTTAGAATGCTGCGGAATCATGAGTCACTCTATGGAGATCTGAGGTCTCTGTTTAGTATGCATTTTCTCCTTTTATTGCCCAAGCTCCACTAGCAGCAAACTTTGGTCCAGGGCTTTTAGTGTGGGGCCCATGGCCCCCCAAGGCATCACTGAATAGAGAAAACTCAGGAAGTTCATTAACTTGGATAAACAAAAAGTTACTTTTCTATTTTCATCAAAATCTAATGGAAATTCAACATTCCTTCAATTATAATGTCGGCAAGAACTACTGTCACAACAGTGGTACGTATAACTTTCCCACCAAAGGAATCACAGGTATTTTTATATCATGTTACAGTTGTGGCATAGATCTCAAAATATTATTTATGCACATTACCACTTCAAAATTATAGTAGTTGTTATGTCTGTGGCCAGACCGTGTTATTTCGGGCTTTAATAAAGCAGCAGAACTGTGTTTTTAAAATAGTTTGACAACTGTATTTTATTATTCTTGATTCCCTCAAATTCCCATACATTATATTATATAGATTTAAATATATTTTCCTATGAGGGGGCCCCCAGATTTGTCAATTCACCAGATTGCCAAAGAAGTTCACGGCACGAAGTTCATCTTGCTGCCCTGTACTCCTAAGGGGCCAATTCTCTTTAGATGTCTCTCCTATCATTCCCACATGGCCCATGGAAACCTCTACCCAACGCCTTACCACCAAATCACCATCATCAGTATCTTTCTCCCCCCACTCCCCAGCACAGCGATAGACAGAGAATATATATGCAAGAAAAGTACTCAAATGTTCAATTGAATTCATTTGTTTAAACGAATTAATGGCTTATTGTCTGAAGTCACTTGTCATCACCAGTGGAATAAGACAGGATCCCATAAGATCAATCTCAGTTTCTCTATTTGAGATTAGACCTCTGAGAGGCGTACTTAACATGTGCAGATTCCTTCTACTGCTCTGCCAAGACTTCTGGACGAAAAGACCAGCACATCATCAAAACTGATTTAGGAATAACAAACTCCATATGACCGCATTCTTCAGCCACACATGTAGATTATTAACTGCTTTGCAAGAATCATCACAACTTTTTGTTTTGACAAATATGGCAGAAGATGAAAGCCTTAGAGCCCCCTGTTCCTGGAAATCATATTGTTAGGTCCATATTTTCCTAGGCATTTGAACCTGAAGTCTGCAATCATGCTGATAACCTACGAAACCCATTGTCCTCAAATGCACTGAGACAAAACAAAACAAATGCACTGGAACAAAACAACCACCACAACAAAAACAAATAAAATCAATGACCTGCACAGTTGGGTTCTAGCCCTGATTAATCAGGTCACAGTACTGCTGTGTGCTGCATGGACCCTTAGGTCCCACTGAAGAAGTTTTCAAATTCTCTGTGCTTGTGAGGTCGTACCTGGGTGAGCAAGTCTGGCCACGCTGCCCTAAACACCTGTCATGAGAGATGTCACCATGTCAGACTTCGCTGCGTCAGACATAGCTGACATAGTGGCTCCTGAACAGCTCCACGCTCAAGTCCCACTTGATGTCAGACGGCAGGACAGGATCATCCTGGATTATAATCTGTCGGCTATTCTAGAGCAATGCTCGTGATTAAACAATTCCGTGAAAGGCACCATGAGAGGCTGAAAGGCACCATCCTACCCACAGACACTTACATGTTTGCATGTGAGAAAAATGATGAAGCTGGAATCACAATGACCCCCACATACCAGAGATGCTTTAAAAACTTAGACGTGTGGGGACACCTAGGTGGCTCAGTCTGTTAAGCGCTTGCCTTCAGCTCAGGTCATGCTCTCCGAGTCCTGGGATCCAGCCCCGCGTTGGGATCCCTGTTCAGCTCTACTTCTCACCCCCCCTTGTGTTCTCTCTCTCTCTCTCCCTCTCTCTCTCAAATAAATAAATACATAATCTTAAAAAACAAACAAACAAACAAAACTCGCAGGTGTGTTTCTAAAAGAAGTGTGTACTAAAATGCAAATAGTCTGCTTTGGTTAAACTTTGGACTGGGGGGCAAAGAAGCATGATAATAGACTAAACATTTTTTTTTTAAATGCAGTTAGAAACCAAACCAAAGATGGTGCCGTGTTGGTCATGCAGGAATGCGAGTCCATCAAGCACCAGCCCTTACCCTGCCTGCATATACAAAACCAACGGTGCTCTA
Organism: Neogale vison; assembly: GCF_020171115.1. Lineage (NCBI taxonomy): Eukaryota > Metazoa > Chordata > Mammalia > Carnivora > Mustelidae > Neogale > Neogale vison. The sequence continues at coordinate 54,052,442 of NC_058096.1, forward strand.
GAGCAACACCTTATTTTTTCCCCCTTCAGAGATTACTGCTGAGTCACTTGGTGTTTCTCATAATTAGCATCCGCTAATTAGAGTAAGTAACACGTTCAGTAATATATCATGAAAAAATTGCACGAAGGCGAAGCTAAAATGTAATTGAGAGAAATAAGTTCCTTTGGCTCCTGTGGTTTACAGCAACAAGTCAAAGATGCTGCCAAAATTGCCTACCACCAGTTACTGATCAGGTGTAGATTAATGTGTGGACTGACACTGGCTTTAGTTCCGAGCCAGTCACCTTAGAGAAGCGCTTGCTGTGAAATGCACAGGGCTGGAGTTTTCGTGCTTAACTGAACATCATTAAAAAGAATTTAAAATCAAGGAAAAAAAAAAATGAAAGGACTAGAATATTGTGTGAACTAAGGGGAAAAGTAACCAGAAACTGACATCATTACCTTGGTTGCCTGTTTCTTTTGTTTCGTTTTAATTGTCACATTAATTAACCATTTACCAGTAATGATCGCACAGTCTAGACAATGGTATGGAAAAGAAAGGCTGCTTCTGTACAATTTCTGGCCTGCTAGCTAAATTCTATCATTTTCTTCTGTATCCAAAAGAAAAAGCTTACTAGTATGTAAATAATGGGAGTGACATTACTATAGGCATAACTTGAGATCCACTTTCATTTATAACACTGTAGACTTTGCAAACGAGTTCTTTTACCAAGATACCACATTCTTGCCAGTTTTCCTCTGTCTCTCTGTCTGCTTTCTCTGTGGATTTTTCTTCTCTCCCCTTGTCTCTTACTATTGGTGTGTCTCAGAACACAGTCCTTGGGCAGCTTCTCTGATCTGTCCATCCTGCCTCCCTCATGCTTTACTCATTCTCATGTAGTCCTGTGATTTTAAATACTGTCTACATGCCAACGACTCTCAAGTTTCAATCCAGCCCAGACCCCTTCCTGGAACTGCAGATTTAAATATTCAATTGCCTAACCACTATCTATGCCTGATGACTAATAGAGATCTCGAACTTAACATATCTAAAACTGGGCTTCTGATCTTCCATGGCCCACCTTGCCAAACATCTTCTCTGGTCCCCCAGCTGCTCAGGTCCAAATTGCTGGAATCATTTGCATTTCTTTCTCAGATCCCATTCTTTTTTACATCCTACATTTGATGGTAAATCCTGTCATTTGTAACATCAAAATAGATCCAAAATCTAACCCAATTCAGTGCTATTACCTTTGTCCAAGACATCATCATTCTTGTCCAGGATTATTACAATGGCCTCCTAATCATTCTCCCTACTTTTGCCCTTGCTCCCTTCCCATACATTGTCAACAGAGCAGCAGAGGGATCCCTTCAAAGTGGACATCAGATCATGATACTCCTTTGTTCAAAAATCTCCAAGGGCTTCTCATGTGTTCAAAGCAAAAGTCAAAGCCTCCCAACAGCTTGGGCGGCTCTGTCTGCTCTGGTCCTCGGTTACTACTGGATCCAGGTAAACAATCCTGTCCCTTTTCCTCTAACACTCCAAGTCTCTTCTTGCTAAGAGGTTGTACACTCTCCCTGCCTGGGATGTTCTTCTTTCAGGTAGTTACATAACCAAGTCCCTGTCTCTCCACTGGGGTCTTTGACTGAAATGTCACCTTCTCAGTTGGAGCCTTCACTAACACCCTAGGGAAAAATGCAACACGCCATATACTCTTGCCCTCTTTTTTCCCTTCATTTTATCCCTACTACTTACTTCCATCCAATGAATTGTGCTTAGTATTTGTCTTGTTTATACTGTCTGGATCTTCACAACAGAAAATGGGCTCCAGGGGGGACATCGTATCTTTCTGTTTTGATCACTGTTACCTAAAGTATTTAAAAAGCACCTGGCACATGATAAGAGCTCAAGATATGTCAGATAGAAGAAAAAAAAAATGGAACTGATGATTTGGGGCCTATCTCATAACTGTTGATAGAAATCATTGTTCCAGAGTAAAATAGATTAACGTTACAAGGACTGGACTCAGTTCGCAATGGTACCATGTGTCTCAGGATCTCCTTCATTGCCAAGACATAGTTAATGAAACAAGCTATAACTGGAGATTGAGTTTTTTGTTTGTTTTTTTGGCCACTTATGTGTGGTCTATTTATTGGCTTTCTACTCTGTTAGAGTGATCTGTAGCTCCCTACGCCATTAGCACACTTCCTTGATTACTATCCCTTTACATTAAGTCATATAATCAGGTAGTGTGAGTATGCCAACTTCGCTTTACTTTGTATTATTTGGGATATTTTAAGCTCCTTGCAATTCCATGTAAGTCTTAGACTCAGCTTTTCCATTTCTACAACACACACACACATACACACTCATGCACTGCTGAGAATTTGATTTCGATTGTGTTAAATCCACAGATCAATTTGGGAAAAAATTGCCATCATAGCAATATAGAGCCTTTCAGCCCATACTAATAAATATTGTATAATAAATATTATTTCTTTTTTTTTTTATAAATATTATTTCTTTAACTATTCCACAATTTCTATCAGCGATATTTTGTACTTGTTAGTCCTGTACTCTTTTGTGACATTGGTGGCCAAGCACTTCACGTTTATTGATGATATCATAAGTGGCATCTTAAGGTTTATTTTATAATTGTGTATTGCCCGTGCATAGATATAAAATTGACTTTTGTGCATTTGCTTTGTATCTCACCACCTTTTATTTTTATTACTCACTTATTAATTCTAGTAGCTGTTTGACAATCAGATCATCTGCAAATAAAGCCAGCTTTTTCTTTCAAATATATGTAGACTTATTTTTAATTTTAATTTTTAAAAGAGCAATAGTGAAAGGGGACATAAATCCTTTCCCTGTACCAAATCTTGAAGGGATGGGAACTCATCCTTAATCCTTCATGATTAAGAATGACGTCAGCTATAGATTGGCCTTTATCACACTGAGGAAATTTCACTCCATTCTTAATTTTCTGACCTGTTTATCAGGAATGGATGTAGGATTTTTTTTTTAATGAATTTTTGACCTCTATTTGTTTGTTCTGTTAATATAAATTCCTCTAATTGATTTTTGCATGTTGACCCAACCTTGCATTCCTGGGATGAATTTCATTAGGTTGTGATTTGCTATTGCTTTTATAGATTGCCTGATTTGATCTGCTGATATTTCATTATTGATTGTTACATCAAATGTTTTTTAAGATTTTATTTATTTATTTAACACAGAGAGAGATCACAAGTAGGCAGAGAGGCAGACAGAGAGAGGAGGAAGTAGGCTCCCTGCTGAGCAGAGAGCCCAATGTGGGGCTCAATCCCAGGACCCTGAGATCATGACCTCAGCTGAAGACAGAGGCTTTAACCCACTGAGCCATCCAGGCACCCCATTGTTACATCAAATTTAATGAAAGATATTGTTGTGTAGTTTTCTTTTCTTCTAATGCCTTTCTCTGATTTTGGTGTTAGGTTAATGCTGACCTCATAAAATGAGTAAATGGGTATTCTCTCCTCTTCAGTTTTCTGGGAGAGAGTGTATAGAATTGGTATAACTTATTCTTTACATGTTTCATAGTATCCATTTCTGAAGCTACCTGGGCATGGCTACATGTGTGGGAGTGGGGGAAGGGACAAGGCTTTTAACTATGTATTCAATATCTTTAACAGCTATAGCTTTACCAGTGTTATTTCTTGTTAGCTGTACTTTGGTAATTTTTGCCATTTGAAGAATTATCCCGGTTTACCTAAGTTAGTGAATTTCTTTGTCATAAATTGGTTCAGAATACTTTATTATTATCTTAATAGCTGTAGAATTTATTGGGATGTGCTCTTTTTTCATTACTGATATTAGTAATGTTTTTATTCTCTTTTTTTTTTTTTGATCTTGCTATTGATCTCCCCAAAGAACAGGGTTTTATTTTCATTGATTTTTTTCTTAAGTTTTTATTTTTTAATTTATTGATTTCTGTTCTTATCTTTATTATTTCTGTCCTCAGTGTTTAATTTGCTCTTCTTTTATGATTTTATAAGTGTTTTAATTTTCATTTAATTTAAAATATGTTTAAATTTCCATTGTGATAGATTTGTTCACTTGTACATTATCTAGTATCATGTTAACTTAAAAATATTTTAAGGTTTTTTTATAGTAGACATATTTTGCTTAATGTATTGTGAAGCTCTGATGTGTAAGTGCATACTCATCTACATTTGTTTTGTCATCTAGATAAATTGACTGCTTTACAAGAATATAATATCTATTTTTATCCCTAGTAAGTTCCTATTCTTAAGTCTGCTTTGCCTGATATTAAAATACCATGTTGTACTTGCTCTTGTTCTCGTTCCCCTTTCACATCTTTATCTCTTTTTCAAAATTAGTATTGCATGGTAGAAGACAGAAACTATGTCTTCTTTAAAACCTTGCTTAGGGCTAACATCTATAAATTACAGCTACTTTCATGTTAAGCCTTAACAATATATTTATTGGAAATGTTTCATGTGCTACAAATGTTTCAAAATGACGAGTTACCCTTTTAGGTTGAGGTCCAGTTGTACCTTACAATTAGTAGTAATAACAGTACTCATCACATAACAACAGGTTGCAATGTCTAGTACATCATAATAAGCAAATACTTTGTTCCATTAATAAACATTTTCAAGAAATACATATTTTTTTGTTGGAGAAAGTATGAAGACGGACAAAATAAAAACACATAAAAATGTAATTCATAAAACTTCATTTATACAGTTCCTCATAAATAAGAAAGCTGAAAGGCTTAAGGCAATGGCTAAATATATGAGGAAAAAGAAACATATTATCAGCAGAGCTGAAGTCCTTTGCAAAATTAGGTTTGGGCTGTATGGGTTCTCTAAGTCTCAGAGCACCTAGTAATCCATGAGATCTTGGGAATGATGGGGAAACAGCTTGACCGGAAGAACATAAAGTTTGGCTGGTATGCTTTATCATCCATGGCACCTACCAGAGTTATTTGCATGTGGTAAGTATTCATCTAATCTTTGTTGAAGTTGGGAATGAATGAATGATGAAGAGGAGTGTGATATGATGGCAGAGTGGATCCTATACAATTAAAATTATTAAATATCAATTTGCATGAATTCTGTGTCATAGGCTAAAAATTCCTGTACACAACAAAGATTAAATTACTGTAAGATAATTCAAATCAATCTGAAAAATGCAAGTTAATAATAGGTTTATTTCACCAAGACTGTACAAATTGGTAAGGAAGTAAGTCATGTTTTGTGTTTTTTTAACTGTGTTCTTTGCAACAGAAATTGATTAAAATGCCCGTGATTCTATGAAGAAGTGAGATTAAAAGTGTTTAACCAATGGTAGGCAATATTTTGGAGGATGCAACAAGAGACTGTGGAGGACATTTCTGGGAAATATCTACCTGTCGTGGGAAGACCAATCTCAGGGGGCCAAATGGCATTGAACATTTGCCAATTTCCCTTGACAAAGTTGGAGGCATTCTAGACAGGGGGCTACTTCTGGTGATTGTGCCATGTCACAGGAGTCATTGTGGGGTCTTTGCCTAGCTCACTGGCTAGAGGGTACCAGAATAGCTCACCAAAGGTATCCACCCAGATAACCTTAGAGAGGGCTGGTGGGAGCAGGGACATTTGGAGGGCTTGAGCAATAGTTATTTACTAACCAAAATGAAAGTTTCAATATTTTGAACAACCCGTATAATTGCAGAATTGTGAATGCTGGTCCTGTTTACCTATTTATGGAGTCATATACACAAAATCAGTTGCCAGGTTTGGAAGACAAGCGTGCTTCATGGATGTATGACTTGTGCAATCTCATAGGCCCTGCACTTAGGAGGACTTCACACTTGGTTTAATGGTCAGTAGTTGTCATATTGCAATTGTTAATAGTATTTTATTTTATTTTTTTTAAAAAAAGATTTTATTTATTTATTTGACAGACAGAGATTACAAGTATGCAGAGAGGCAGTGAGAGAGAGAGGAGGAAACAGGCTCCCTGCTGAGCAGAGAGCCTGACATGGGGCTCGATCCCAGGACCCTGAGATCATGACCTGAGCCAAAGGCAGAGGCCTTAACCCACTGAGCCATCCAGGCGCCCCTGTTAATAATATTTTAACAAAGAACCTGATATTTTCCTGTTACACTGAGCCCCTCAAATTATGCAGCCAGCTCTGGGTGAGGATACTCAAGCAGCTTTATGGAGAGGGTCCATGAGGTCATATCATATGAATGATAATGAAATATGTTTTCCTATCAATAACCAGGGAGGAACTGAAGATTCCTTCCAGCAGCTATGTGCATGGGTTATCTTAAAGCTGAATCCTCCAGTCCCAGTCAAGCCTTCAGACAGCTACAGTCCTGCTGACATCTTGATTGTGACCTCATGAGAAGCCTCGAGCAAGAACCACCCAGGTAAGCCACATCCAGATTCCCCACCCAAAAAGAATGTGAGATAATATATGTTCTTTTTTAAAACCACTAAGTTTTGGCAAAATGTTGAGAGAGAAATAAATAACAAAATAGAGGGAGGTTAGAGACTAATCCTAAAAGCAACGTTGCCTTTAACCCACATTCCATTAACTAAAATCCAATGACATGGATTCAACCACCTGCAAAGCTGAAAAATCAAGATTTTTTTGTAGCCTGATGAAGAGATTGATGAGTATAGAATCAACCTCAGATGTAGCCTGCTAGAAACTGTCCTTCCCATGTGGTAGAATCTTATCAGTCTATTCAACTTAAATGTAAGGCTGAGAAGAATATGGACTGAGAAGAGGAAACCAGTACAAAATACCAGAGTCCAAAATCTTAAGGCTGCCCCAGGGCTGAATACAAATACATGGACTTTAGTTAGTCTCTCTTTGCTAGAAATGAAAAAGATTCCATTTTTAAAAAACACTCTTTTTTAAAAAAAATTTTAAAAACATTGTTTTCATCAAAGCCTAAACGCACTTTTGGAGGTCCTATTAATATAACCAAGGGCTTATAATCTGAACAACTTTGGTTCATGTCGTCAGTATTCCACATTAGTTCTTGATCTTGGGCAGTTTACTTAATCATCTAGGTCCTTCAACTCTAAAATGAGGGAAAATATGGGCCTATCTCAAGAAATTATTGGGAGGGTTATGTGAAATTATAGCTATAGCACTTGTCACAATGACACTTAGTAAGCACTTAATAAGCACTGAGCAAATAATAGGTATGATTTCATTAAAACAAGAAAGACAATAGTAATGGAGAAGATAATAAGTAGTAATAGAAACAGGGAGTCAGAGGAATTAAGCTTTTCCTGAGAAACACTAAAATCATTTCATTAGATGCCCAAAGTTAAATATCCTTCAGAGAACATGTATTACTTTGGTAGCTACTATAGGGTGTTTGTTTGTTTGTTTGTTTGTTGGCAGAGAGATAGAGAGATCACAAGTAGGCAGAGAAGCAGGCAGAGAAAGAGGGGGAAGCAGGATCCCTGCCGAGCAGAGAGCCCAATGCAGGGCTCAATCCCAGGACCCTGAGATCATGACCTGAGCCAAAGGCAGAGGCTCAACCCACTGAACCAACCAGATACTCCCTTCAGTAGCTACTACAAACTAGATATATCCAGTGGCAAAAGCTGTGATTGTGCATATCTATCAGTTGAGGTGCTTAGAGACAACCCTGGAGAAGATAAGACAATGAACATGTGGTCACAGGGAAATAAACATCAGAAAAAGTGATGGAAGACTCGTGAGATGAAGCTAATAGTCTCCTACAATAAAGGGGGCTCAGAGAAGGCTCCTCTGAAGAAGTCAGATCTCAACCATAGATTGAAGGTGGAGTACATGTTTTCTACCTGAGACTGTGCCAGAGAGGGGCGGCGGTCACACTGGACATCTTTTAGGCAGAGGGAACAGCAGAAATAAAGGACAGAAATGGGCTTCCAAAGGACAAAGGAATACAGAGGACAAAAGAATGTAGAATATCAACAACAAAAGTCTCTTAAGGATGGTTTATGGAACCCAAACAAATTTTGGATAGGAAGCCAAAATAGGAGCTAGATGGAGAAAAAGTTGAAAATTTCAGGCGGAGGTAAAAGGAAAGAGGGGTTGCAGGTATTTGATAAAGTAACTAGAAAGATAGGGTGTCAAGCTCAAAAAAGTGGAATGTGTAAGCTAACTATTTCAAGATGATGCCAACTTGGAGTTACAATGGAGTGGATAATCAAAACAGAAGAGTGAAAGAAGTCATTAGATATAAAACATTGAAGAAATTGAGGCCAAGTGGACATTTCAGTCACCCAGCCTCATGGCAAGATTTGGAACAGAGAGGTACACTGGGAGTTGGATGCCAGAATTACAGTTGGATGACCTCGGAAAAGACATGGTAGACGGCGATACTGCCCATACTGTACATCTGAAAAGAATAGAGCTTGTGTTCATTTTGTCTTGTCTTTACGGGACAACAATCATCTTAAAATAGCTCTTGAGGACAATGAGTAAAACCACCTTCTGACCCTGAGGCAGTTAGGATCTGCAAGCTTGGGCAGCCTCCACCAAAGAAATCATATTCTAAATGTATCCTATAATATCTTTGACAGAAATCAGAGAATAATTTAAAATCAAAATGTCCCCAATTCCTAAGCTAATTACCACTAGCAAAAGATCATCTCAATAAGAAATATTACTTTTTTTAAAAATATTACTTTTAAATAAAATAGTGAATAGTCTTTAAAGAGAAGGCAAAGTGCTTTGGATTATAAATTGCATAAGCTTAAAAATGTGTATGTGCATATGTATGTATGTAATAGTTACAACACATACAGTTAAAATAGAATTAATATTATTTGCAGAAGGGGGAATTTTAAGAAAGAAGCCTTCTATTTAAGGGCACCTGGGTGGCTCAGTCATTAAGCATCTGCCTTCAGCTCAGGTCATGATCCCAGGATCGAGTCCCACATCGGGCTCCCTGTGCAGCGGGAAGCCTGCTTCTCCCTCTCCCACTCCCCCTGCTTGGGTTCCATCTTTTGCTGTGTTTAGCTCTGTGAAATAAATAAATAAAAATTAAAAAAAAAAAAGCCTGCTATTTAGATGTCCCCATTCTACTTCTTATTGTAATAAACTAAACTCGTTTATTTTAGAAACCAACATCAAGATGGCTCAAAGTTTATCTGCTTTTGTCCAGAAAATAAATTTAAAAATTGGGTCTGGTTATAAATATATGTGTGTGTGTGTATTTGATAACTAAAACATATATGAATATTCTGAACTTATAAAAATTATGAGAATGTGCATTTTATAAATGAAATGTATAAACACCTTATACATTTCATTGTATAAATATAAAACATTGTAAGTCAAAACACATAATGATCTTACCACTGCCATATCTACATTGATCTTTACATCCTCGATAACATTCTCTCCCAAGTTTAATGATTTGTAAGTGCATGCACTTTTCAAAACCTAAACCTACCAAAAGAAGTGTTCTCTAAGAAAGAAAAGCAATTATATATTTCAGATTTAATTCCCTGTACATTTGAATAAAATTGAATTCTTTATTAAGCTGCTCTTCAGGGAATAAAGTGTTTGCAACAAGAAGAAAGGTAAATTCTCCCACTAATAACATCATGTTGAGTAAGTTAGTCCATACTCCTCTACAAACTATGAGAGCTTCTCGGTGTTTAAACTATTTTTAAAGATCACTGTCAGTAAACAACCATTATCTCCTCAAGCTGACACCAGAGGACTCTTGAAGTCAGCAAACAGTGTTAGAGATCTGGATGGGAACTAGAAACCAGTTGGCAAAATAAATAAGACTTTAGGCCAAAGCAAGTTTATTGGGATGAGGAGAAACTAATTTATTAGAGACTAAGAAGATGACAGTTGAGCTGGGAGGAGGAGATGTGGAGCTGAGTTGCCTGTTACTCTCCCGGACCGACGACACACAGACTCTCAAAGAGGTGTCTGGCCAGTAAACTTCACCATTACGCAGAACACAGCACACAGTGTACTGCATCCAAGAAGATGGTCATGTTGCAGAAGAGTTACCCTTAGCAGCCACATATGCCAGAAATGTATGGGGCTGGGGGATCAGGAAGCCTACTAGGGCTGGACTGACCTCCATCCTTCAGGGGGGCCTCTAGGAAGGCAGCTGACCCTGGCAGCTGTTGGGCTTGTCTTCCAGAGGCACGTTGAGAACATCCAATGCCTTCCTTCTCACACTTCTCTATATGCCTCTGGTCAGAACTGACACATTTAGACAAGAGGAGAATCTGAAAAGGAAAATTGGCTTCCCTCCCCAAATTCTCTATAAGCTTCAGGGAAAGATAAGATGAATTTTTAAAAATCTATGATGAAAAAATAATTACAGACCCACTGATGACACAGGGGCGCCTGCTTCTTGTTGCTTTGATTATCCTGGTCACACCTAATTGATTCACTGTCGCTGCCTTTAATTGGTAGCCTGCTTTCCTTCAAGGCCTCGTGTCAAATATTGGTATCTCTTTAAATTTTTTCCCAGTTGTTTTTGCTGCTGCTGTTTATTTTTCCCCTGTGCCTCCAAGCATCAGGAGCGTGGATCATGCAGATAACTAAGGTTCCTGCTGGTCTATTTTCAACTCCATATGTGAAGGTGTCCTATACTCTCACTGCCCTTGTTTCATTTTAATCCTTTTTGTCTCGCCTCATTATGTCCAATTGGACATATTCCGTTAAATCAGTGCTTGTGGCCAGGACGTCTTTGCAACATAGTTACGCACCGAGTTACAGACCCGTTTCATCATAGAACAGCGAAAGGAAGAGTCAAAACGAAAACGGCGGGGCGCCCGGGTGGCTCAGTGGGTTAAGCCGCTGCCTTCGGCTCAGGTCATGATCCCAGGGTCCTGGGATCGAGTCCCACATCGGGCTCTCCACTGGGCGGAGAGCCTGCTTTCCTCTCTCTCTGCCTACTTCTCTGCTTACTTGTGATCTCTCTCTGTCAAATAAATAAATAAAATCTTAAAAAAAAAAAAAAACGAAAATGGCGTGTCCTAACATAGGCTCGGAGGCAGTCATCTCCTATTTTACAAACTTCATTTCTGGCGCTCGTTTTAACAACTGACGAAGTTTGGGCCTGGGATGACTTCTGCGCCAGGACGGTGACCTGGCGTGGGACCGAGATTAGCCACGTTTCCTTTCTCTCCCGCTAGCTTCTGAAGAGAAGAGTGCTAACCTCTCTCTTTCTCAAAACACAGACTTTTGAACAGTTATTTTCCACTCCATTCCTGCCCATTGAAAGTTGAAAAGTTGCTGGCAACACACTGAATTTTTAAAAAGCCCAGGAAGCGAGAAGAGTTGGGTAAATCACCAGTGCCCTCTAGTGTTCAGAATGCGCAACACCTGGGAAACCGCAGTGTCTCAGCTGCAGAGGCTTTGCTAACACAGCTGCAAGTCTTTTTTGTGAGGGAGAAATGTGGTTTGTTTCCATTATATTTGGTAACCAAAGAGGTTCAGCTTTTCCCATAAATTCTCTGGAAACAGAAATGCTGCATTTTTCAGGTCAGGCGATTATTTATTTCACAGTTATCTCTAAAAGCACAATGAAATATAATTATATCATTCTTGAAGGGACCAAGTATAGAACTCGTTTTTTTTCCTAAAAAAAAAGAAAGAAAGAAAGAAGAAGAAACAATTTCAGCAGGGTTTTTCTATATTTAAGAAAGGGCAATACCAATAAATTTATATAGAGCCTTTATGTAATGTCTGGAATTTAGTGTGTGTGTAGTTGCGTTTGTGCGTACAGTTTAAATTTGTTTCTAAGTAAATGTGAATGTGACCTGCTTTTACTAATAGGCTAAGTAATTCAATCTCTAAAAACCTATAGAAGAAAGGAGGAGTTATCCTTCTTGTCCTGCAGGGCAAATAAACAAGACATTTTCAAGAGATACCACAAGCAAAAACCATCTGTTTGAAATCACTCTGATTATGGAAGCTGGTAATTCTTGGTCCCAAGGGAGGTTGCTAAAGAAAGGGTGGAATGTCTTTAGAGGTGAGACGTCCTCCAGCGATCCCTGAAGACTGGGAGCCTGCAGCGTCCCTCCTCCCTCCCAGGCAGCCAAGGCTGTCTCCCACACCCATCCCCCACAAGCTCTGAGCCTGAGCGGGTGAGTCTAACCCCCACTTGGACCACCATGCGGAGAGCAGTGGTCCTCAGGGTGTATTGTAGCACTGACAGCAATAAGAATGACTAAATGTCAGGAGGAGGATGACTCACAAACATATGAAAATGCTGACATTTGTTTAGTTTGGCCAAAGAGAGGATGATAATAGTTAGCAAATATGTGGCTCACAGAGAGGCTATTTTAAATGGGATAGATAAAGGATGGAGGGGATATTAAACTGATAAGGGGAGAATGACTTTCTGGAAATATTCCCTACCTGAAATGTAGGCGAGTATGAAAGTGTGTCTGAGGGAAAATGGGAAGTTTAAATTGCAGGATCTGAATTCCAAGTCAGATAGAAGCAAGAATGATCGTATGCAAAGGTGGTTTGGAGATTCTGGAGTATTCGACATTCGACATGATTGTCTGGAATGGGCTGACATTTCCTAACAGCAAGTTAAGCAAGCAATGCCCATTTCTTTTCTTTCTTTCTTTCTTTTTTTTTTTTTTACCATAAATCATCTGTACTGAAATTCCTTCCTCCTGTTTTATTTTTTTCCATCACCTCTTTCTCCATATATGTTTACTTATGCCTGGGATACCTTGTCCTTGTCCATATGATTCATTGACTACATTCATTTTTTTCTGTAGAAATGTTCCTTCTTGTCCTGCACCAGTGGTCACCCAGAACAATGTTTTCAACCTCCTCAGTGAACAGTATATATAGCTTAGAGGTTATAACAGTGACCTATGTCAATGGACAGATGTTTTTGTCCCCTCCAAATTCGTGTCAAAAATTTAATCCCAGTATGATGGGATTTGGAGGTGGAGCCTTGGAAGGTCATTAGGTTATGAGGATGGAGGCTCCCTGGATAGGATTAGTGCCCTTATAAGAGGCCCAAGAGAAACTAGCTCTTTCCTGGCCACATGAGGACACCACAGCAAGATGACCTCTGTAAACCAGAAACGAGATGTTTCACCAAGAACTCAACTATGGTGTCACCCTGGTCTCGGACACCCCAGCCTCCAGAACAGTAAGAAATAAACATTTGTTTTTTAAACCCCACAATCTATGGAAATTTGTTCTGGTAGCCCAAGCTGACTAAGATGTGGAGCAAAACTGCTGAGGTTTCAACAGTTCTATGGAGTCAAGCACATCCCTCAACTTCCTTGTGCTTCAGATTGTCAAATGGGGAAAGTTAAAAGACCAGAAATGAGGATTGAACAAGTTAACATACAGTCACTTAGGATAAAGTCTGACATATAAAAATCACTGTTAAAATATAAAAGATTTGGGGGCACCTGGGTGGCTCAGTTGCTTAAACATCTGCCTTTGGCTCTGGTCATGATCTCAGAGTCCTGGGATGGAGCCCCACGTAGGGCTCCCTGCTCAGCAGGAAGTCTTCTTCTCCCTCTGCCCCTGCTCATGCTGTTTCTCTCTCACTCACTATCTCTTTCAAATAAATAAATAAATGTGAATGATTTTTAAACTATTTTTACTGCAATAGTAAGAACAGTAAGAACACACTTTACATATACACACACACGTATATACATACATGTATAATTAAGCAAGAGTTTTATTACATAATAATTACCTGATGACATGCAATGTATTCTAGTTTATTCTTCTACAGTTACTGAAAACAAATTGTGATCATGAGTCATTAAATAATTAATTTTGTTTCATTATTGTTTCTTGACTTACAGTTTGAAAAATAGTTCTTCGGATACAAAGCTTAGGCTGTGAAGCTTCCCAGGATTTACGAGGGGAGTAGAGCGTGTGGATAATCATACCCGAATTTCTGACAACTCCCACAGCTCTGGGAACTCTTTGTAACAACCCAAGCCCACCATGTAGCACTACTTCTTCTTGTGGTTCCAAATCACTTTTTGAATTTTTTTTTAAAAGATTCTATTTATTTGACAGAGAGATAGAGAGCATGAGTAAGCAGAGCGGCAGGGAGAGGGACAGAGAGAAGCAGACTCTCCACTGAGCTGGATGCGGAGCTCGATCCCAGTAGCTTGGGACCATGACCTGAGCCGAAGGAAGCCTTTTAACAGACTAAGCCACCCAGGCACCCCTGAATTTTTTTTTTTTTAAACTAAAGATGGTACCAATAACAACTACACAAGAGCAACAATAAAACTGTGACCTTGCTAGAGTTTCCCTGTCCTAAGATAATCAAATGACAAGAGTCGCTAATATTTTGTATGAGACAATGTTAGAAGGAGAAGAAAGCAGGTTAAAGTGCTGAGCAGATAAATATAACTTAGTCAATGCTAAGTGGGTAGGGTAGGTCATAGCTGTTTCTCCTCTTCCCTCCAAAAATATACAACCAACCAGACAAGACCCCCGTGGCGGTGTATGTGTGTATGTGTGTATATGGCATTAGAGTGTATAATGTACAATAAGGATAACGATTGCTTAATCAAACTTACATTTGTGAAAGAAGTGTTTATATTTGTGTAGGTGATATAATAAAACATTTCTTACATGGAACATCATCAGATAAGTTTTTGAAATTATACTTTTGAAAAATTCTGTTTCAGATGGTCTGATAACTCTATAGGTGGGCCCAAAGAGGGCCACTTAAGGATTAATTTCAATCAGTAATTAATGTGTCTTTCCTCTCCTGTTGATTTCTGTTGTTCTTTCCAAATTCATGAAAAGACCAAGATCAAGCAATCATATCCTAAAACATTGAAGGTATACCAGCAACCAAACAAGGAAGAGTAAATATACTAATGACATTAATAAAGGACAAAAATTAGTCACGATGCATGTGGTCAGCCGGGGTCCTGCAGAAGCTCGTGGGGCAGATATCAGGTTTCCCGGAGCTCAGAGGGGGTTCTGGTTCCCTGCAAAGGCCAAGCTACAGTCTGCAGCCCCAGAAGTATGTTCTGCTCCCACAGACTCAGCCAGGTCTTGTCTCCAGACAAGAAGGGAGCAAGTCGAGGAAGAGACAGCTTGTGTTCTAACAGGAGTTAACCGCCATAACATGCTTTTCCACGGTTTTCTGTAAGTTCATTGATCCCTACACTGTGGACACAAAAGATAATTTAATTGTATAGATGCAATTCTGCTGAATGCACATACTTCCATGACTATCATTTTCCAGTCAGCATAGAGCACTTTTCTACCCCCTCCTGGAAAGTGTTACCTATCTCTTTTGTCCAATATTGAAGACTCTGAGGCATGGGATTTTAAGATGTGAATCCCGACGCCCTTATAGGTGTGGCTGGCATACTGAGGACTACTAAGTTCTTCAAAGGGTCTCTCACCAGGGCCTCTCACTGCTATATTCTGCGTTAAAACTGCACACAAAAGGGGCCTTGGTCTCCTAACGAGGTCATCTCACCGTGACCCCAATAAGCAGAGAAACCACAAGGCTTGTTGGGTAGAACTTGTTCAAAGTCCAAATCTAGGCATCCACTCGGGTCTCTATAGTGAATTGATGTGTTTGCTCAGGTCAAACAGGCGCTGGTGAATTGAAAGTGTTCTCTGGATTGCTGGAGAGTATGCTTTCTGGTCAGAGTCGATTCTGACAGTCACAAATAACAGTGGTCAAACCTCAGTGGCGTCACACACCGAAAGTTTATTTCCTGCTCACACATGTTCGACATGAGTTGGCAGGGGTTTCTGCTCATCATAGTTGTTGGGAGGTCCAAACTAACAGGTATCTATCTCAATACACATTTCCATGATTACCACAGCCAAGGGAAGACAGCATGTCCAATTGTTCAACGCGCATACACCTAGAAGCGGCATACAGCATTTCTGCTCACGTGCATTGGCCAAAGCAAGTCCCTGAGCCACACCTCACTCCTGGGGGATGAGAAAGGACAAAACGAACAGTGTTTAGAAGGAAAATGGGAAACATTTGGTAAACAACCCTAAAAACTACCGTTTTCCTCATCATTCATATTTATTTGGTAACCAAGGCCAGTTTAGTCATAATCTCATCATCCTTTGGCTGAGTCACAGAAAGACCTTTAAACTTTGCCCAACGACCCACATTTTATATTGCAGTCATATGGGATTATTTACAGACCAGCATTTTTTATTCTACACCCTCATGCTTCTTGTCACATTTCTCCCTGTGATCCTCCCCTTATCCTTTCATCCCAACTTCTACATCTCTGATAAAGCCTTCCCAGAAAACCCCACTTACTGTCCAGTCCACTTTATGGTTAGTAACCCTATACTGCTCTTCTCTATTTGTCTTTTTATTATAAGAACTTATGTTTCCACTACTGCGATTTTTCATATGCAATAATTTTTTGTTTATAAGGACATAGACTCCCTGAAGGTAACAGTCATGCTTCCAGAAGAGCCATGGTAACATCAGTCCAAGTGTCCGTGTCTTTACTTTCATCTTTGTTTGTCTTTGTCTCCCTGGTGTCTGGAATATGGCCAGAACTCAGTAAAAGTCAAATTAATCTATTAAATGGTATCAAGAAATATAACTGACAGGTTTTCCTGATATTTAGTCCATGCTAGAAGGAAAACTATTTTAAAACATTCCAAATTAAAAATTGTCACTAAAGATGGACTCAGAGAAAAAAAAAGAGATCTGAAGAGTGTTCTGGCATATCACCATTAAGCCATGATGGTTGTTCATTATTATTTATTTATTTATTTATTTATTGCCTGAGCTCACTAGACTATATGTATTAATTCATGACTTTTTGCTTTTTTTTTTTTTTTTAAAGATTTTATTTATTTATTTGGCAGGGAGAGAGACAGTGAGAGAGGGAACACAAGGAGGGGGAGTGGGAGAAGGAAAAGCAGACTTCCTGCTGAGCAGGGGAGTCTGACTCGGGGCTCGATCCCAGGAACCTGGGATCATGACCTAAGCTGAAGGCAGAGGCTTCATGACAGCCACCCAGGTGCCCCATTCCATGACTTTTTAGATAGTGTAGGATGGAGCCCGAGAGTTTTGTTCATTTCTAAAGTTCTTCTGGAATGTGGTACTCTTGATACATGTCATCATTACCTTCCTATCCCTCAGTTCCCAAGGTTGCAGCTCTTATTTATATTCTATTTAGTGAGGCCACTTGCTTCCTGATGGTTCCCAGGACAACATCTCAGTCTCAACCCCACCTCTAGAGTAGTCACTGTAGGAATTTATTGTGAGGAATCAGACCAGAAATCTTGCTCTCGTTGGTTATGAATGGGTTCATTTGCAGCAGGAAGGTAGCTAGATCTAAGAGTTCCCAAGGGTGTGTCTCTTGCCTTCTGTAGTCTGTGTTTTTAAATGCTTCTTATTTGCTTTAGCAGCATTAGGCCACTAAGGAAGTCTGTGTTTGGTACAGCGTACACTTGTCTGGGAGTCCTGCATACCTGTAATAAGGAATTTCTTTATTAAGCCAAGGCCATAATGAAAAACACAATGGTTCATTCATATGTCAAACTAATTATAGTTCCTTTACGTATTCCAAATCCCAAGAATTATTCACTTAGCCCAACTAAATTAGGAATTTCCACTGCATAAGAACATAATTTTCCTAATCTACACTCTCAAGTTTCAATGTATAGTCTTATTTATGATTGTAGTGATATAATAATAATGAGGAGGAGAAAGAGGAGGAACAGCAGGGAAGGAGGAAGAGAAGATGATGTTTTTGTCTTTGGTTATTTTTTTTTAATCTCAAAACAGATTCTCAGCCAATACCAACTAAAATCTCACTAGAAGGGACTCATTTATTTTGATGCTGCCATTGAGATCAATAGAGCTCAAGGTAGCTCTGTGTGGGTGTCTTTGAAATAAGATCTTAAACAATAAGCTCAACTCCACTCTAGAGGAACATGAAAATGCCCTTAAGACTTTAATGGGAGGAAAGTTTTGGTCTCCTTCTTCCCCCTTCACTAAACCATATCCTTTCTGTATAATTGTTCACTCAGTGATGAGCTCGGCAATCTAGTATAGCTCCCTCCCTCTTCAGAACGGGAGATACTCCCAAGCAGTTGGAAACATTTGAAGTTTCCCTATAAATCTGGCTATTCCACGTCTTAGCAAATTTAATTTTGTAGGGACCCTGCAGGTTGCCCTATACCAACGAGATTGTATGAATTTAGCATACTAGGACTAACAGAACATAGTGGCTGTCTGTTCTTTTACTATCATCTTCTTCTCTCATAGAGCCCAGCTTGTTCAGGTCTCCTTTTCCCCTTTGTCTCATGGGAAACTGACCTCTTGCCTGCCTTTTCAGGTGTAAAGGACTAGATTAAAACTCATGATTTCATGATGCTTGTCGATGACTAGTTTGCCGGAGAGGGTAGCATGTGGTCTTGAAGCCAGGCCTTCCTTCACAGGGCTTCTGGGAAAGGCTTCTTTGCTCTTAAGAAAACAACACAGAAATAAATAGCTTATTTTTTGCCTCTGGACATGGCCATTTCCTGATGTGATCCAAAAACTGCTGTAGCGACTTTTGCACAAGAGGGGAGGCCTGAGGGCTGCCCAGCAGAGACATGGAAGGAATCAGTAAATCAGGTCCTCGAGGACATGACTGAACTGTTGATCATGTTGCACCTGGGGCTCCTTTCATCTTCTTCTGACATTCAACTATGTGGGGAAAAAATAATCCCTCACTCATTAAGGTAATTTGAATCAGATTCAGGGACAATTTATTCCTGTCTCTGTGACTCTGCCCTTACTTCTGGCTGTGGCTCATCACACATGGAACCAATGACCAAATTATTTTGATTTCCCATTGGTTCTATTTAGGGTTGCCAGATAAAATACAGGAAGCCCAGTTAAATTTGAATTTCAGATGAACAATGAATAATTATGTTAGGATAATTATGTCCTATGCAATGTTAGGGACATATTGATATAAAAATTATTCATCATGTATCTGAAATTCAGATGTCACTGGGTACCCTCTATTTTTATTTGTTGAATCTAGTAACCCCGATTCTATTAGAACAATATTAGGAAGAAGCATTTTAAAAGTCACTTCTCCTCTAATTTTCGAGATAAGCCATGAGAGACTGTGGACTCTGAGAAACAAACTGAGGGTTTTGGAGGGGCGGGGGGGTGGGGGGTTGGGTGAGCCTGGTGGTGGGTATTAAGGAGAGACCGTATTGCATGGAACCCTGGGTGGTGTGGTGCATAAACAATGAATGCAGGAACACCGAAAAGAAATAAAATCAAGTGGAAAAAAAGTCACTTCTCAATAAGCAGTGGAAGGTAGCATGAATTAGAGTATGTGTGATTTGATTAACAGTCATTTGAGCATGAGAACACCCTAACTCAAATTTCCATTCATAAATTTGGATAATAAAGTCAAAAATGCATATGTATGGAAAATCAAATATGTTATTACCAGATATATTATCCTGGAAATAAGCTAAAAGAAGGGAAATTTCTTTCAACACCAATCTTGCATTAATTATAATTCTTAAAAGCATACTTATGAAAGGCATTACTTTTAAACAAACTCCTACTTTTTATTTTCAACAGAGTCTCAAGTTTTTTGAAATAGATCCTTGGATTCAAGATCTCTAAATATTGCATTTAGTCTGCATTCATTGGTAGGTATTTATAAATTCTTAATAAAGAGAGATTGGGGGAGGAGTTAGCCAGTTTCCTCTAGAGTAAAACACACTGGAATGTGATCATGAAATTCTGGGTTTAAGGCTCAGGAAAAAGAATAAGAAATTAAGAAAATGGGCATGTATTCCCTTATTTTTGGAAAAGTTTTGTAATATTTTAAGCAATGTCCTTAACCTCTAATTCTTAATGTCTAAAACGGAGAATGACTTAGCAAAGAGTACTTTTTGTAAGTTTTAAAAGCACTTTGCAAGTGACAGGTCCCAGTAAAATTATAAAATAGTATTAAGAGTACTACAGTTAAAATAGCTTCCATAAAAATTGTCAACTAGAGAAGTCCAATTTGGAAATATCCTCACCACTGCAATCTACAAGTATTATATTTCAACTTCTGTATATATTTCATTAAGAACCCATTTTACATCATGACTTCCCTCTAAAAGTATTTATCTCTTTTATGCAGAATCTCATTATCAAACTACCCTGTGATGAAGATGTTCTGAATGGCAGACATTACCTCTGCGGTTGTCTTCCCAAAGAGCAAATATAGATCTGTTTCCTCTATATTAATGACACGATTTGAAAACTTCTCAAGTTTGGCAAGTGAGGATTATTCCATTATGTCACTCTTCAAACTTGGGTCTTTTAATTTGATGATTTTGATTCCACATTTCTCTGTAGAACTATAGGTAAATTAAATTCTTTATTTAAAGCACTTCTCCTGCCATGGGGGAAATAAATGGAATGAGTTATTAAGTTCATTGTAAGCCTTTGAATATTTTAGAATTAAAAGTACATATCACCTAAAGGCCCATATGGAAGCTAAAATGTTCTTGAGACTTTCTTAGAGAAGGTTGATAGAGAGAAATGTTTGTAAATTGTTAATCAGGATAAACACATTCTAATCAAACACAGAGAAATTTTAATTGTTCTTTAAAACTCATACTTTCAAGATGTTGCCAGAATAAATTATTGTCTCCTAATTATACAATTGTTCTTGTTGCAATACTTCAGTTTCCAATCAAGACTGTTATGGTGTGAAGATAAAGAATAGAATGAAATAAGTTGATGAACATACAGAAGTCTTTGGTACTACAACTATGCCTGCATTATTTCTAGGACTTTTGCCTCTTTTTCCACAAATGAGACAAGTTGATAAATTTTGAAAATATTCATACTGAAACTTGATTGTTCTAATAATACAATGGTATAGGTCCTTTGGCGAGAAAAAACAATGCAAAACTGTGCTTTAAAATACATTTTTGAACACAGAAAAACCCAATAGTAATTTATTTTGTTCTCATTAAATTTCCTGAATATAATCTCCAAAAATATTTTAAACTTCAGCTATATGCCAGAAACAACATTAGCAGTTGGAGCTAGGAAAAAAACAACAACATTGGATATTGTCTCTTCCTTTCAGGGCCTTCATTTAAGGGAATGATAATAAATCCCCTATAATCTAGGGATCTTGTCTAGTATTGTTTATCTTTTTTATTTTGTTTAATAAAAAGATCTACAATCAACTCAATTCTGATTTTATGGCTACATTTATGAGTATATGAATCATGTGGAATTTTATGTAATTTCCTGTGCCCCAGTCAGCTACTGGCACCTAGACCAATTCTAAATATTGTATACATTTGATAAGATTACACAAAGGATTAGAAATAATTTAAATGCTAAGCACAGTGCATGTCACATGAAAGGTGCCCCATAAATGGCTGAGTGAGTGGATTTATTTCATAAATACATTTTTAGGGAAGGTTTAGTTATAGCTGAAAAAAGGAAAGATAAATTCAAAGGTGATATTTTTCTGAGATCAACACAAACAAAAAAATTAAAAATTTCTCATTCATCTTAAAACAAATTGTGAGAGCGATAATAAAGAATGAAAAGATGTGTGTGTGTGCCAGTGTCAACTAGGAAATCTTTAGTCAAAGGCATAGATATAAGATGCAAAGTTTATATTTAGAGGTTATTTTTTCAAAGAGAAATAGAGAGGGTGCCTGGGTGGCTCAATGGGTTAAAGCCTCTGCTTTCAGCTCAGGTCATGGTCTCAGGGTCCTGGGATTGAGCCCCGCATCGGGCTCTCTGCTCGGCAGGGAGCCTGCTTCCTCCTCTCTCTCTCTCTCTCTCTCTGCTTGCCTCTCTGCCTACTTGTGATCTCTGTCAAATAAATAAATAAAATCTTTTAAAAAAATAAAATAAAAGAGAAATACAGAAAGGGGCCATAGGAAATAAAATCATTTTAGGTTTTGTGAGTGCAGCCTTCTAAATAGGTTACTAAAAGATGTCCTTCTAGTAAAAAATAAATTTTTACTTGAGAGGGATACAGTTATATATATATTCTCCCTCAGTGTGCTGACAGGAGGGGAGAGAGTGAGAAAGAGAGAGAGAGAGAGACCCATGTAACTGTTCAGAATAAGGTGCGGAATAAGCAATTCGATCACTGACCACAGTGATGACATTCCAAGAACACAATCAAGGAATCCTATTATAGCCTTTCTTACTCATGTTATTTTTCTCTATTAAGCAACCACTAAACAGAAAATGATGACAGAGAAGGAAAAAAAAAATAGGGCAACCCACAGATTCTTTTCCGTTTAGTCTTTCTTTACTCAGCAAGCGGAAGCTAGAATGTGTTGGTAGGGAGTATGCTTATCAAGAAGTAAAATACGCCTGCGTGGCTCAGTGGGTTGAGCCGCCTGGGATCGAGTCCCGCATTGGGCTCTCTGCTCAGCGGGGAGTCTGCTTCCCTCTCTCTCTCTCTGCCTGCATCTCTGCCTACCTGTGATCTCTGTCAAATACATAAATAAAATCTTTAAAAAAAAAAAAAAAGAAGTAAAATACAAACAGTTGAGTTAGGTTTGTGCAGCACTGCCATTGTTCTCATAAAAACAAAATGCATATGTACCTGTGAGCCACAAAATATGAGTTGCATGATTTTGGTGGCTCCAGAGATGAGTTAATTGCTCTTATTTTTGCATTTGAGACTAGCATTACATAATAGAAACAGTAAAAGTTACTCTAAAATTAAAAATACTGTTCTTAACTCCGATCATTAAATAGAAAATAAAACACTGATACATCAAGAGAGTAACTGCAAGGGAAAAGAAAAAGCTTTACATTTTAATATTGTTTCTAGTGATTTATCCTTGCTTTTTAAAAAAACATATTTTCATTTTGCACCAGACCTGGAAATTTGCATAATCAAACCCTCCACAGCCTAAGTGATATCTATTGCACTATATTAGAATCTCATTTTGCCTCTCTTTCACAGACCACATCTTCACATTTTTCTACATAAACCTACATGGCTCTCATCACTCCGATGACAGGATTGATCTTACTCTCCTTGTTTAGCTTCAAACATGGCACAGACGTATGTCTTTGGTCTACGCAGAGAATTTACAAGCACTCATGGAATATGTTCATTTTTAGAGCTCAGAGTTTGGGGCACCATATTTAAAACCTGGATCAAATCTAAGAGGGAAAACCCAGAGAGGTGGAAGGCTTAGCCATTTGCTGCATGAGAAACCACTGAAAGACCACAGAAGAATCAAAGCTCTCTTAAAGCCCCCCAGGAAATAGAATGTATTGTCCTTCAAGGTTATGGGCTCACTGTCACTAACAATGGTAGAAACAGGCTTAATTACATTTGGCAAGAGTGGTTTTAGCAATATAATTTGCAGGTTAAAATCAAGGGTAATTGTAGACAAGGAAGTTGAACTCAATTTCTGTTTCAGCACTATATAATTGTGAGACTTCAGGAAAATTACTTAACGTAGCCAAGAATAGGTTTCCTCATCTGTAAAATGGGAATCATAATAGTACCACATGGAGTCTTTGTCAAGATTGAGTGAGACCATGTATGAGGCAGCTGCGTCAGTGCCTCGCATGGAGAATAAATGCTCAGGAAAGGTGACAATAAGTATTTGGGGTGTGTGTGTGTGACAAAGACAGAGAGGAGAAGGCATTTCTACTCTGATTATGAGATTAGACAAAATGATGTTAGAAGATCTTCAAATTTTGAATTTATATAGAAAATGACTCAATATCTAAAACTACAAGTTTGGCAGGAAGCCAGAGGCAGATGTAAACTATAGATATAAAGATAGAAAAGGAATTTAAACTGCAATCCCAAGCACAGGTGGAAAATACAGGTAGAATATAAACATCAGACAGAATATTTCAGCATGTGGGAGAAGATTCTAGAGTTCAGGCCCACGAAGATGGACTGGGAGTTACATATCGCTCTTAAGCCTTACTGGGCATTACCCTAGCTGCTTGAGGCATCTGATAATTTCATTGTAAATTTCAATTATTTAAAAGTAAATAAAAGTTAAAATGTAGTATTTATTAGCCACAATTCAAAATCTCAACAGCCATAGGTACCTCATGGTTACTGTATTGGCAGGGAAGATACAGAACATTTGCATTTGTTACAGAAAGTTCTACTGGACAGTACCATCTCCAGAGAAAAGTCGGGTGTTACATATATTTAGATCTGAGGTTTCAGCCTCAGGGAGAGTCTCTGCTTTCCTATGACAGCTCTTCATTTATTTCCCCCTTCCGTATTTTCACTCTCTCAATGTATATTTAGGAGAAAACCAAGAAAATTTCTGCGGTAAGAGGAATTCTAAGAAATTCTTGAAAATTTTCGCCACTGGTATGTGCATCCTGTATAATCCCCTCCTCCTGAGTATGGGTGGGCCTGACCTAATCAGATGATCCCTTTTAAAAGAGGGTTTACAAATAAGGGAAAGAGGTCAAAAAGACTCAAAGCAACAGAGATAGTCTCCTGCTGGCCTTGAAGGAACAGATGGCAATGTTATAGAGAAAGCCATGGGGAAGGGAATGTCCAGGTAGATTTCAAGAACTGAGAGTAGCCCTGGCTAATAGCCAGCAAGAAAACAGGGACATATAATCAAAAGAACTGAATTCCACTAATAATCTGAGTGGTCTTGGAGGAGGACTTTGACTCTCAGATAAAAACCCAGCCATGGGCAACACCTTGATATTAACTTCATAGAATCCTGAGCAGAGAACCCTGCTGGGCCATGCCTGGACTTGTGACCTATAGACATATGAGATAATCACCAGGTGTTTCTTTCAGCTGCAAAATGCATAATGCAGTTGTTAGGCAATGATAGAAAGCTGATACAAGCCCCTATTAAACACAACCCCCCCATACGCACAAACACATACACACATACACATCCAAAAACAAACATCCACACTCACACATGCTCACTTTTAGCACAAAACTATAAGTTTCAAAAATGCAACGTGGTGGATTTGTTTTTCTTCTTCTTCTTTTTTTTTTTTTTTTAACTTTCCTAGGATAAAAGTTTAAGAGAGTATGTTGAAAATTTTGCTGCTGGCTTTGGCCAAGGAACAGACAAGAGGTGAAGCAATTAGCTGGGATTCCAGCATTTTTACATTTTCTTCAGATAGAATCAAATGTACTCGACTCTCAACAACTCTGAGAAAGGAAAGAAAAAATTTTCACTGTAGCAAAAAGAAGGCTCTGAAAGTATTTGATGACAGCTTCAAGGTACCAAACTGTCACATATTGTGGTTGAAATTGTTCTCTTAGGTTAAATCACTGTACCCCAAGGCCCCTATTAAAATGTAATGTGTTATATGGTGGGTGGGTAAAGAGTGAAGAGTTTTCATTAAACCTACTGCTATAAGCCTGATTATCACTTTCTAAAAGAAAACAGACCTAAAGCAAATGGACCAAAGGTTAGATAATCTTGGAAAGGGAAGGGATGGGGAGAAGGAAAGGTCAAGAACTATTCCCCAGCAAGCAGATCTGGATGGCCCCTCATGGGTGAGAAGCTCTCAATGAGAGAGAGGATGGCTGGAACACATGCTGGTGAACCCCCATGCAGGGATGAGGCTTCAGAAAGGGGAGGGGAGAAAGACTAAGGCAAACTGTACCTGCTTTCTAATTTTGCTCCCTACCCCCTGATGTGTAAACACCACCTTTCAGTCACATATGAATTATCTCCCCAGAGGAAGGAAATGTCTAAAGAAAACTTGCTGCCCTAAGTGGCTCTTGACAGGAACCTAAGGAATCCTGAGGAGAGAGGGCATTTGTAAGAGATCAAGGGAACCCAATTAACTTTGTCATTGATGACCTCTGTCACAGTTACTTATCAGAGAGGGGAAGGAACAGTGGGATTCAGAATCTAGACGTGAAATAAGGTTGCCGAGTGAACAGGTTTCTAATGATTTCCTGTTTGCAAATAAATAAGTAAATGAATGAAAGAATGAATGAATGAATGAATGAATGAATTAATAAAAATAGATCCTTGAAGGGGAATAATTTCTCAACAATAATATAATAGCCATGTAAGAATTACATTAGATGTGATAGATAAAGTACAAAATATGACCAGTTAATTGAAGTAAGTTTTTGAAAATTCCACAATGTGCACACCCGCTAATGCTGTGTTCAAATGGAGCATTAGAAGTGGGTTGTCCCTTGTGTTGTAGAGGATGTGAAGAAAGGAGAACACTATTACACTGTTGGTGGGCATGCAAGTTGGTGCAGCTACTTTGGAAAACAGTGTGGAGATTCCTTAAGAAATTAAAAATAGAGCTTCTCTAAGACCCTGCAATTGCACTACTAGGTATTTACCCCAAAGATACAGATGTAGTGAAAAGAAGGGCCATCTCTACCCAATGTTCATAGAAGTAATGCCCACAGTCGCCAAACTGTGGAAAGAACCAAGATACCCTTCAACGGGCGAATGGATAAGGAAGATGTGGTCCATATATGCTATGGAATATTATGCCTCCATCAGAAAGGATGAATACCCAACTTTTGTATCAACATGGACGGGACTGGAAAAGATTATGCTGAGTGAAATAAGTCAAGAAGAGAGAGTCACTTATCATATGGTTTCACTTACTTGTGGAGCATAAGGAATAACACTGAGGACATGGAGAGATGGAGAGGAGAAGGGAATTGGGGGATTGGAGGGGAAAATGAATCATGAGAGACTGTGGACTCTGAGAAACAATCTGAGGGTTTTAAAGGGGGGGGGTGGGGGTTGAGTGAGTCTGGTGGTGGATATTAAGGAGGGCACGTATTGCATGGAGCACTGGGTGTGGTGCATAAACAATAAATGCTGGAACACTGAAAAGAAATTTTTAAAAAAATTAAATTAAAAAAAAAAGAAGTGGGTTGTCTGATTTTCTTCAGGTAGGTTAGCCTTGCATTTCCACTGTATGTGCATCTTAAAGTCAGGGGTTCTAACTTATTTTTCTTTTGACTCTATCTCAAAATCAATACCATATTGGTTAGGGGATAGATGGTTAGTGAATACCTGATGATAACTTAACCATAACCACTGATCAAGATAAATGACTATTTCAAGTATATTTGGTAAACAGTATCTTTAAATATATACACATGCATACATACTAGGACACATATGCACCTCTCAGACACAGAACTAATGCATGGGAAAATGTGACAAACATCTTGTGATCCTCCCTATTTATGGGAAAAAAAAGAGAGGAGAGGTAGCATTTTTCTTCTTCCCCAAGCCTCATCTTCAAACCAAACCTTCAAACAATGTCCTGCTCAATCACTCTAGTTTTTACCTAGCACAGGAGCATCTCCACAGGAATATGTTAGACTAGAATAATCTTTGCTTTGTAAATCAGGGGCTCCTTGTTCAACCTTGTATATCCATGGCTTCTTGGTGACTCTGTCACATGCTTCAGCCAAAAGTGACTACAGCATACACTTAAAGGACATCCATCAGCATACAACTGTTAGCTTTGCTAGGACAACTTATCATTTCCAGATTAAATGTAAGATTACTAGGAAAGTGCCAATCAGGATGAAGAAGCAAGATAAAGATGTGTGGGCAAAAATAACATAGGGGAAAGAATTCTGGACAGCAATATCATCCATAAATCATAAGACTTCAGGATACCATTTCAAATGGACTATCTTGCTTTCCCAGAATACACTTTTCTGAGTGCTTGTACATGGGATAGGCTTAAATGTTTCTTCCCCAGTTGAACCCAACTTGGGAATTACATTTTTTATAAAGCTATTTGGTTCGACCATTAAACATAACTTAATATGGTTATTCCTTCTAAGCACCCATAAATAAATGCTTAAAGATGTCCTTGCAGGATACCTTTAGAGTTCTCCAAAAATACCAATATAGGAAAAAGTTATCAAATCCTGATCTTTGGGGAACTATCAGTTCTTACTGTCTTCAGTAGAGAATCCAAAAAACATAGCATAATCTTGCCCTGCTCTTCTATTTGGACTTACTTTTATTTTATTTTTTGTTTTACTGTATGAACTTGATTTTGCTGCATTTCTATCCTCTCTGTTGCTCAGTTTGGTGACTTTGGCTGGGTTTAGCTGGGCATCTCTCCTGGGCTCTGCTGGGTTCACTCACACATCTGTGTGAACTGCCAAGTTGGCTTGCATCAGGTTGTTTTAGGATAGCCTTAGCTAGAATGGTTGATTTTGCCTTACATAGTCTCTAACCCCCAAGCAGCTCAACTCATGCCTGTTCACACAGTGGCTTGGATAAGCTTCCAGGAGAATGAAGAGAAGTGTCAAGGCCTCTTGAGTCTGTGCTCAGCACGGGTACATTCCTTCTGTTGCATTCTATTGCCCAAAGTAAGTCACAAAGCCACTCCTGATTCAAGGGTAGAGTCAAAAGACTCCATCTCTCTATGAGAAGAGCTAAAATGTTATACTGTTAATGTCATGGGTCCAGAGGGGGGAACAATTACAGCCATTTTACAATTTACTCTATACTTCAGACTCTAGATTACACACTTGGCCATACTCTGAGTGACCCAAGTTCCCCCTCAGACCTCTGTGCCTTTACATACACAGCGCCCTCCTCTGCATCTTCACTACTGCTTTTGTCTACTGACTTTCCCTTATAAGATTAAGTCCACTTTCACTGTCAAAAGTAGGTCAACATTCCTTCTAGGAGGAAGACTGAATTGAACTCTAAATGAGATAGGGTACCCTCTTCTGTGCTCTCATAGTCCCTAGGCTATGTATCCTTACCAGAATTTATCATCATTTTTCCAGGATTCAACTGCTTCCCACGTTTGAGAATGAAAACATTTTCATCTATTTATTACTAATACAGAGAAGGTCTTATACATAGAAAATACTTGACAAATATTTTTTAGCCAATATTTCTAACAATTGGAAATTCATAAATTATCACCAACAGTGACAGAGGGGTATATAGTTTCTAGGTAGGAACTTGAAATTCTCCCTCTCAGCCAAGCCTACGAAATGTGAGAATTCATAAAATTAGTCTAAATAGTCCTAGCTTTAAAAAATTTTCAAAGCAGCTGAAGTGTTCTATCCAATAACTTCTCCAAAAAATAAAATTGGAGGCTTAATGTTATCAACTCATTCAAACACCATAACTTATCCAGTGTGTTAAAAAATAATGGGCCTGGCAATCAGTCCTGAGGGACCCCATTTGCCACCTCTCCATGAGAACTTGCTACAATTTACTTCTATGTTATATTATTTTAGGCTTCAATCAGTCTTTTAGCTAGGTTCACACTTAGACTGAAGTCTAACGTTTGCTTATTAACTTTTCCTATGATAGACTGTCTAAAGTCCCATCTGAGCTCCTGTTAAATTACATCTACTTTTACACCCATATATAATCACTTGGCCAGTGTCACAGCAAGCCACAAATTGTCTGGCGAGACCCAATTTTCCTGTTAGTGACCTAAGATGCAATTCGCTGTGTTGTTCCCCAAATGAGTCAAATTGTCTGTTTCTTATAAAGGACTTCAAAATGTTAGTGTTTTAATTCAAGTGCTTATCCTCTTACCTTTTGTATGTAACACGTTAATACAAATAATACTCTGGCATGATTATTCTACCTTCTTGCCAACTGCCTGCTACCCATGTGCTAGCGAGTTACTAGTTAGAGACAAAAAGTTTAAGAAAGCCATTTTTCCCCTAAGTCTCAAACAAATAAAATATATTACATCATGACATCTGATATGCAGCATCTAGACCAATTTTTACTATGATTTGATAAGCTTCCTCCCTTTGAATTTCTCGCAAAAAGTATACTCCATTTGAATGGGCAGTGGAAGATCCGACACCCCACGTGCATCTCTTTTCATTGATTCTGTTTTTACTAAATGAAATATCCCTGTGAAGATGTTTTAAGGTCAGAGGTTTATGCTAGGCTGATTCTAAGATTTACTATGACTTTTCGATGTACTCGCATGTTGTCCCTTTATTTATTTTGGGTTAAAATGATTTATTAATCTACTATCTGTGGAAACTTGATAGCTACAAAACACAGATAAAAATCACCCAGTCATACTGTCTACTTCGCAGGTTTGTGCTGAGAGTTTACCAACACGACAAAGGTAATGGACTAGATAGCACCTGGGGTATCCTAGGAACTCAGTAAACATTGTTATTAAAATCTGGTCCTGCTTTACATAAAGTTTATAATTTCTCATAATATCTTTTCAGCATCGTCCTTCTTCTTTAATTTGAAATGGCATGACCATCTTCATAAAAGCCTTATAAAAAACTGTTCTTTTTATAATAATTCTTCTTGACCTTGAAGTCCAGGAATATTTTTCTTTAGATGAAACAGTCTTCATTTTTAAATCTTTTCTGTTGTATATTACAATACCCTCACGTTCCTTTTTCAAAGCTAATGTGGGTGACAACTGGACATTCCACTGATGGCATCGAATGCCCCCTGCGCTCACACAATCAGGACTTCCCACGTGTTCACCATGGAGACAGGCCTGGCATTGAGTTGTCTCCTGCCTCTCAGCCCTGCATTAATCCTATGTCTCTATCACGATGCCTTCCTCTTGTTTCCTGCAGGTGGCTTTGACCTAAAGCTACCTCAAAGCATGAGCTTCATTCTGCATTAAAATGATGTTTTAAAAGCTTTGGAGTTAGATTAGGTTCAAAATCTGGCGTGGTAATTTCTAGCTGTGTGACCCTAGGAAAGTTATACAACTTTTCAAAGTCTCCCTTTTCTCATGGGTAGAATGGACATCTTGAAAGGGGCAATGGCAGCACTGTAGTGGGGAAAGCATGATCCAGACAGAGTTAGGTTGAAAATCAAATGGAATATCAAGAAGCAGATGGGAAAAGTGCAAGCCACTATTTCCAGGAGTTGATTGAAATCACAAAAATGATACAATAGAGAGAAATGTGTTGCCAAATACCTTTTGTTGTGGTAATGGTTGTTTCATTCTTCTGTCAGATGGTAGGGACTGTGTGTGTGTGTGTGTGTGTGTGTGTGTACCAGTGTATGTATAATTAGAAGAAGGAAATCAATAGAAAATGTAAGTCAGAAAATACAAAACAGAAAGATGAAGCCTGGAAGAAGGAACAAATGGAATCAGGAACACTAGTGTAGGAATTCGTTCAGAGAGAAGAACATCCGCCAGTGTGAGTGTGTATCAGTCTGCTAGTGCTCCCATAACAAACAGCACAGAGACTGTGCAGCTCACACATTTATTTTCTCACAATTCCGGAGGCTATAAGTCTGAAATCAAGGTTTTGGAGGGCTGGTTCCTTCTGAGGCCTCTCTCCTTGGCTTGTAGAAGTCAGTCTTCTCTGTCTTCACATAATTTTCCCTCAGTGCGTGGCTGTGTCCCGTTTCTTTCATTGTAAGGACACCAGTCATAGTGGATTATGACTTCATTTTACCTTAATTACCTTTTTAAAGACCCTATCTCCAAATAAGGTCATATACTGAGGTAGTCAGGATTGGGACTTCAACATGGAATTCCTGCCCGTCTTCCCCAGGGAGCACCTGGCACAATTTAGCTCACAACTTAGGTATAATGACTAAAAAGTGGGCAGTAATACAGTTAGTAGTAGAGAACTAAAAATACAAATAAAAGAGGAATTAAAAAATTAAAAGTTTATAGTGGAGAACTAGGAAGGTGAGACATTTCTGCTTACTAGTTTCTTTTCTTAATGGTAAAACCAGAGGCCATCTGTGGAGAGTGAAGAGAAAGTAGAGAATTTGGGGATATGGGAAAAGGCAGAAGCTTTTAGATTGCTCTTGAAAGGGCTGGAGAAGTAAGTGGAAGACTATTGCCTGACAGGGCTGAAGGCCAAATAAGTTGGGGGATGCACATTTGGTTGATGAATAGAAACCATGTTAACTTAAAAAGAATCTCATTCTGGGAATAATTCACGTCAGAGTTATGAGTTTATATGACTTTCCAAATGGACTAATCAGGATACATAAAAATTTAATTTTAATTAGATAAGGAATACATGAGTACATACTCAAAGAAAATTTATAACATTACAAACTATAGAGAGCAAAAACTAAGATTACTTTTTCACTCTAACCCCAAATTCATTTCCCTTCCTAGAAGTAACCAGATTTAACAATTTTATGTACATATGTATAGAATTTGTGAATTAACATAAGCACATATACACAATATACTACTATCTAAATACATATACACAAAATTTGTGGCTTTTGTTTTTTTTTAATTATTTGTTTCTGGGGTGGGGGGGTTGTGTGTGTTTTATTTTGTTTTGACAGAAACAGGACCAGACTTCATGAATTGTTTCACCACTTGTTTTATCTTGGGTTTGGGGTTGTTTATTTATTTACTTACTTATTTATTTATTTGTTTATTTATGTTTCCTGACAGTGATTTAGGGATCTTTTTAGGGGCATGCAGACGTATCTGAGTCCCACATTGCATTAGGTAGAATGTGCTATAGTTCAGTTAATTATCTCTTTTGATGGATGTTCAGGCTTCCAGTTTTTCACTACCATTATGATGCTGAAATGAATATCCTTGTACATGCTTCTGCACACCTATGGCAGATACCTAAGAATCAAAGGAAATAGCAGTTTGATTGACACGGCCAAAGTTGCTCTCCAATAAGGGTGTGCTAATTTATACTCTCATCTGCCATTTATGAACATCCACAATGTATGAAAGCATTTCTTTACCTACTTTTTTACTAACACCTGATATTAGCCATCTTTCACACATCTATTAACATAATGACTTACAAATCTTCATTTGAATTTGTGTTTCATTAATTTGAGATGAAGCCGTGAGTTATTTTTCCTCATTCATTGACTATGTTTGTTTCTTCTCTTATCCTATCCCCTCTTTCATTGTGTTTTTAATTGACTTACAGTAATCTTTATAAATTCAGAATATTTTCTTTAGTTTTATTTTATATAATCTCAAATACTTTCTTTTGCCTTCTTGGATTCTTTTTGGATTCTGATCTATAACACTTGTATATAAAAGTATGTTTCTACATTTTTCTTCTCATATGTTTATAGATTTTTCCTAAGCATCTCTTTCGTTCATTTGACATTTTTGTCAATGAGAAAGGTGTATGGTTTTCCTCATGTCATAGTCTATCCTTTCACCACTTACCAGAAACGTTATTTTAATCAGAGCAAATCCTCAATAAGTCTATCTTAATAACACATCCAAAGTTCAGCCAATTCATACCATCTCCACCATTCTTTCCAAACTAACATATTATTGTCTGAACAACTATACTGGCCTATCGTCTCCTTTTGTCTATCTTATTTGGAACACGTAGAAAGACCTCTTTAAAACATAAGTCAGGGAATGCCTGGGTGGGCTCAGTTGGTTAAGTTTCTGCCCTTAGCTCAGGTCATGATCTCAGGGTCCTGGGATCAAGTCCCACATTGGGCTCTTTGCTCAGCAGGGAGCCTGCTCCTCCCTCTGTCTCTGCCTGCTGCTCCACCTGCTTATGTGCTCTCTCACTCTCTGACAAATAAATAAATCTTTTTAAAAAATTTTAAGAAAATAAAATGTAAGTCAGATATGAGATTCCCATGTCCAAAATAATCCATTGATTTTTATCCCACTTGGAATAAAATCCAAACTCCTCACTTACAAACTTTCTGTAAGGCCCTTTGTACTCTGGCTTCTCCCTGCTGTTTGATCCTATCTTTGCCTGTCCTAAACAATGGTAGTTTATGCCTTTATACCAGCTATTCTAGAACCTCCTTTCTGTAATATCAATTCCCAGATCCACCATGGCTTTCTCCGTCAAATAACTAAAATTTCTGCTTAAATGTTGTCTCTTCAGGAAGGCCTTCTTAACCATTCTACGTAAAATTGCCCCCATCCTTCCCCAAACCTGTAATTTGACATAGCAATTAACTGAAGAAATGAAACTATATATAAATAATGATATTATGTTTTGTTTTCAACAAAACAAAACAAAATAAATAAAACCAATATGTTGGTATATACTATATAAGGCCTTAATGCTCTTGTTAATACAAGTTTCATGATAGGAGATGTGTTTCCTATTTATTGGTATATCACAAGGAACCTAGAATATATTAAAAATGCTATACTTCTTCTAGCAAGATAATCAGCAAATCCACTGAGCTAAAAGATGCTGAAACACCCAAAGTTATCAGATTGTGGGGATGAATCAATATTTCTTACCTATATAAGTTTAATTGGAAATAAAACCCATAATTTTATCCTAGTGAAGTATTTTCCTTCTCTCATTCTTTCAAATCTTGGAAGCAATGGTAACATTTCTATTGTTCCATTAAGATTCTGATTATATGAGGAGGATATGGGCAATACAGGTGTCTTTCTTACATACCCGCTCACTAGCAAAAAATACATATTTATATGTATATGGGGAAAAAACCGCCTTTGAAAGGTGAAGCCTAGCCCTAAAGGAATACATTTCTAAGTCAAGCATATGTAAAAACCCACACATATTCACACACATACATGTACTGATTAAAAAGAACACTGAAGACAAGCTTCCTTTGTATTGAAATCAAAACTTACCCCTCAATATAGGCTTTCATATGAATTACAACTCTTCTGCCATAATGCTTGGAGCAGATAGGAAGGAAGGGAGGAAGGAAAGAAGGGCAAATCTTGTTTGTGGGTCCACAAAAAATTTTTATATTACCTGCACAGTTTCTTATATGCTTAAAATTCTTTATTAGAAACTTTAAAAATTTAGGACAATTTTAGGACTATTAATAAAGTATGCATAACTCTTACGTCCCAACTCCCTAGGGGATGAAAGGCCTAGGTTATGCGTTAGAAGTGTATCAGTTTCTGAAGGCTGATACCTGGCAAATTCAAGCTAGTCAACCCAGATGTGCCTGAAATTAATGTGGTCATGATAATCCAAAGGAAAAAAAAATAAAGCTTTTAAGAAATAGTAAGAATAAGTATGATGGCAACTCTGCTCATTCGGTCCCTTGAGAACTTACTCGCTGTAGCTCCTCCAAACCCCGATAGTCTGAAGGTCCCTCGTTCCCTTAGATAAGACTCATATTACATTAGTAGGCCAATAACATAGCAGTTTCTGGAAGCATCCAATAAGAACATTAGATTTTGAGTCAGGAAACTCAGCTTCCTCTGACTAAGTATGTGGCATTATAGGTACTTCATTTAGTTTTCCTGTGCCTCGATTCTCTCCTTAATAAATTGGAGTAATTTGCAAAATATTCTTTGTAACCCAGTAATTTTTTTCCAGGACCCACTATGGATTAGGGTTCACACTTTGAAAAGCACTCTTCTATTCTGGTTTGACTATTTAGAAGTTTTAACTTTTTTCTAAGAATTGTTGATAAACCTGAATACTCCTAATTAAACACACAATTATAAATTAACTAAGTGTGGCTCTCTGGTTTCCCTACTATACAGATCTATAAATAAATGTATACCAATACCATTAAGTTTCTTAATAAATACTGCCATAATTCTCATAAAAAAGCAGTATGGTCCATTTACTCAATAAATTCATTCGTTTATTTGTTTGTTTATGTACTTTAGTCTCCCTTAACAAATATAAGTCATTATTCCCGAGTCTGATTTCCAGATAACCAACAAGATCAAGTTTTTGCACCTGAAAGATTAAGCTGCATCTGAGTTTCTGTGAATCGCCAACATAAAAGCCTTCTTGTATGTCATCCTGACAGCTAGCCAGTCTCCACACATTTCTGGGAACTTAAACTGTCACAAGGCACCATCAGCCTGGATTGAAAAAGAACATACGTAAATGTTTCTACCAACTTGGCAAAAAAAGTTGTTGCAAAACCTTAAGATTGTTCCAATATGATTACTCTGATCATGACTCAGTTTATACATTTTAGAATAGAAAGCACAAGTTTCAGTAGCAGTCAATTGTCTTAAGCCCAGCATCTGTATTAGACTTCTCTGTTTATAGTAAGAGAGATCACTGAAAATAGCTAGTATATGATTGGATCTGTGTTATGACTAAACTTGTGAAAAAATAAGATTCTTGTGTGTATGGATGTGTGTGTGAGAGAGAGAGAGAGAGAGAGAAACCAAGAGAGAGAGTTTTGCTACATTCCTTATCTATCACAGATATTGGTAAGATTAATGAGAAGCGATCCATAAACCATTCCAAGTTGCATGGGGAGAGATGAGGTGAAAAATAACAATAAAAAAGGCTTTTGTTTTTCATTAGTCATCTTGTTTTGTTTTTTTTTTCCTGTTTTTTGTTTGTTTGTTTGTTTGTCTTTGTTTTTGTTTTCTGATCAGATTGGACACAGCTTGAAAGGCCAAGTGCAGGAAAGAGAACTTCACATTACTGAAAGTTCCTGTATCAGGTTCCATTTATAAAACTCCTCACTTTTATTCTAACAGCAAGTTAAAATAACCTGGGAAGTTTGAATTACCACATTCTTTCTACGGATGAGGAGGCTGGGACATAAGTGGGTTAATTTATTTTCCTGGGATCACACAGCTTAACAGTGATGATATGACATTCAATTCCAATTTGCTGAACTGGGAAGTCCAATTCTCCTTATTAAACAAGTGTGCAAACTGACTTAAGAGAATCTAAAATGCAGTATATAACATAGAGAATTGTTCTCTTATACAGGTTTCCACAATGAGATCAAGAATTAGGTTGAAATAAATGTTATTTCTAAATTCTATTTGAATGTTTCTATTTTGACTCCTAAGTAGAAAACGTTAATTAACCTATTGTATAATTTTCAGTCCAGATAATTTAAGATTACATTAAATGCTCCATTGAATAAAAAATCATTTCATACACAAAATTTATTTTCCCTACAACTCTGTTGTAATTAGTGACAACAATTTATAATTAATTCATGTATTTTTCTTTAGTGCCTAGTCAATCATTATGCTGTGATTGGATTAATAATATTCTTACAACTATTTCTCCAATCTACCATTTGGCAATATAGTGGGTTGAATAGTGGTCCCCAAAAAGATATGTCAAGCTCTAAGTCTGGTACCTACAAATATGACTTTTTTGAAAATAGTGTCTTTGCAGATGTTTTTGTTTTCTGATCAGATTGGACACAGCTTGAAAGGCCAAGTGCAGGAAAGAGAACTTCACATTACTGAAAGTTCCTGTATCAGGTTCCATTTATAAAACTCCTCACTTTTATTCTAACATTAAGTTAGAATAAATTAATTACATTAAGTTAAATATCTTGAAACGAGATCATCCTAGATTTATAGTCAGCCCTATCTAATGACTGGCATCCTTATTAAGGAAAAAAGAAGACTGGTTACAGAAAGAAGATGATATGAAGGTGGAAATAAATAGTAAAGTGAGCGTTTATAAACCAAGAAATTCCAAGGATTGCTAGCCTTTACTAGCAGCAAAGAGAGATATGGAACAGACTCTGAGCTTCTCCAGAAGAAACCAATCCTATGATGTCTTGATTTCAGCTTCTGGGCTCCAAAACTGTGAGAAAATAAATTCCTATTTTTTTTATTCCTAAATAAAATTCCTGTTTATTGGAAAATGAATTCCATTCCAAGCCATGGAGTTTGTGGTTATATGTCCTGGTTATATGTCCTGGAAGCCTTACAGAATGAACACAGGCAGGTCAGCATTTCCTTTAAGGACAAAAAAAAAAAAAAAAAAATTATCTGAGCTCTCTGCCCCAATTTATTTCAAAGATGGGTCTAAAATGACTTCTCTCTATTCAAATTGTTATTTCAAATTAGTAAGTCACATAAATGACTCTCCTGTTGAAAAAAGTAAATTTCAGACAAACATAATAAATCTTATGACATAATTATAGGATCTTAAAGATCTGAAACCAGAAACTTTCAATAATATCTGTGAAAATGCAAGATAATTATGCATAGATTTATAATAAATTCAGGACATCTAAGTAAATTTCAGAGAAAATTCCCAACGTTTATAACCATACTATTAGGATATTTACAATGTTTGAAGTTCTTAGCATTTATTATCTTATTCAGTCCTTACAAGGACCTTGTAAGATAGCACTCTTATCTCTGATATTTTGATGAATAAACTGAAGAAGACAGGTTAAGAAAAATTAATGCAAAGCCATACAACTGAGACATGATGAATCAAAAAAACCAAACCTAGGAAGTCTCTTCTTAACCTCAGTTATTTTATTCATTTTATGACATCTGGAATACCTCATTTTTCAAAAAGTGTAAAGTGCAAACACCAGTTACTCAGAAAAATTTCTAAAGGAATAATTCAAAAACTGTTACTAAATAAAGTAATGTCCAAAATGCCACATGCATTTTATAGGTATTTTAACTGAAGTAGAGACAGAATAGACCTTATAAGTAGAATCAAACTAGGTTTATGACTTAAAACATTATTTTTGAAGTGTTTTATATGGCTTTTTGAATTCCATTTTTGGAATTTTGAATTCCATTCCTACTGTGTAAAAGACTGGGAGTCTATGTCAATGCTGTCTAAAAATAGAATCATGAAGTCTTTATACCAAACCTCTTCATCGGCGGTGACTGGCATTTAGCCTGCCTCTAATTGTATCCTTTATGTATAATCACTAAAGACGATGGAGAGAGCAGTTATCGGAACAAACTCTAATCTGAAACTGGCTAAGAATGCAGAAACTGTCATTGATCACTGAGGTTAATCAGAATGTTCTCTATTATCTATTGGGTAGTGTTTCACAAAATGGTATGGGGAAGAGAGGGAAGGATAATGGCAATCAGAGTTATAGGCTCTAAATTATTGTGTGATGCTGTTAAATTTAAGGACATACGAATTGTCTGGCCTAATCTGCCACCTTCTTGACTCCTTTGTCTCTTTATAAATTATAAAGCCATGAAAAGTTTGAGTTCACGAAATAGTTGTGAAGTGCTGGGTAACTTGAATGCCTTCATAGAGTGTTACATGCAGAATTCAGCAACTTCTTTTTTTATATGAGTGTAGTCGGCACATGATGTTACATCGGTTTCAGGTGTACACCACAGTGATTCAACAACTCTACACTTAGGCTATGCCCACTGCCAGTGCAGCTCCCATCCGTCACTGTGCAATGCTACGACAGTACGGTTGACTCTGGTCCCTAAGCTGCGCCCTTCATCCCCATGACTTACTCATTCCTTAACTGGGACTCTGTATCTCCCACTCCCTTTCACCCATTTCACCCATCCCCTCCAGTAGCCATCAGTTTGTTCTTTATGTTTATGGTTCTGTTTCTGCTTTTGTTTCTTTATTCATTTGCTTTGTTTTTTTAAATTCCACACCTAAGAGAAATCATATGGTGTTTGTATTTCCTCTGTCTGACCTTATTTCACTTAACATACCCTCTGGGTCCATCCCTTTGTTGTAACTTATCTCTTGGTCTCCTTTCTCTGTAATTTCCCGTATTTCCATAAAGCTAAATATTCTAGAATTCAGATAAAATAATGACACCGACCTCTTTTAAATCATTCAGGTTTTCCTATATGTTTCTGAGATCACTTTGAAACTCTTTAGAGGAGTAGTTAAGTGTGTAGGGGAAGAAATCAAACACGGTGAG
This sequence comes from Neogale vison, assembly GCF_020171115.1. Lineage (NCBI taxonomy): Eukaryota > Metazoa > Chordata > Mammalia > Carnivora > Mustelidae > Neogale > Neogale vison. The sequence goes on from NC_058096.1 coordinate 54,091,968, forward strand.
TTGAAGTCACAACTCTGCACTTACCAACCGAGTATGTGCAAATTATTCAATCTCTCTAAACCTCAATATCTTCATCTGAAAGATGGAGGATCTTAATAGTACATACTGCAGAGGACTGTATTATAATCAATAGAGAAAACATGCTAGCTGCTTATCCTGTTTGTATAATCAGTTCTCGGTAGTAGTAGTCTTTAATCATTATCACTATTACACATCATTCACAATCTGACTTCTTCGCACCTTTCCAACTAAAATCATTACTCATATTCATCTGCCTTTTCCAAAATAAACCATCTGGTTTTGTACTTTTTTGTATGTTAGCTTTGTCTAAGATTTCCTTCCTCATAACTCTTCAGATCATTCCTGAAATAGTAAACCTCTGATGTATTTGTCAAGATCCAATCCAACAATTATTTCTTCTGGGAAAACTTGATCACTTGACCAAGTAGAATTCCTGGCTCCCTGAATTGTGTGCTAGCATAGCACTTGGAACTTGTTCTCTCTGAGCACTTCTGGATCACAGACATTTGTTCTTCCTGCTAGACTAAAACTAGGGAATCCTTTCCAATACCTGGAACTTTTATTAGCACATTGTGTAGTATGTAAATATGCAGACAATGAAAGTAAATTAACTAGTTTATGCTATTCCAAAGTCCATTTTGATACTAGTTTTGGCTCCAATAACGGAGAACTAGTTTGTATCTGACTAATCCTCCCACTAAGAATAACTATAAACCCTGAACAAAACATTTGAAAAACACCAACTATTAAAGGTACTAGGAAATGCCCAAAGGCAAGCTAGATGTGGAAGTGATATAATCTAGAAAGAAAAGAATTACACAGAATGAAAATCTATGTTTACATGTCCTTCCTTGTTGGGGCTGGGGTGGTCTGAACTCAAACACGGAGCCAAAGTTTTATTGGTTCGAAATTTCAGAGGATAGCCTTTAGGACTGCTGGTACAGTAGGAAATTGAAGTGCCAGAAATGAAGTAGGCATATACGGGAAATTCCTGCAATTTTAAACATTGACTAAATCTTTAAAATGCACAGGTGTAGGATAGATCCCCAGGGCCCAGCATCAGGGAACATTTGTAAAGCTGAAAAAATTTAGCAGCTATTTTAGCTGATACCTACAACAAAGGAGACAGAGTTTAAAGTTTTAATCTTGTTATATTAGAAAAGCTTCATAAACAGTCATGGCATTCCATTAGAGCTTCAGGACAGTTAAGCCTTAAGGGAAAAGTTATCAGCCCAGGATGAAAAATATCCTTAAGACTAACGGCAAAATCAAAACAAGCCATCTTTCTATATGAAACCATCCATGTGAAACTAATCTTTACCCATATAAAACCAACCTTTCAGATGTGCAGGATGATCTACTTTTACTTTAACTGCCTTCTAGAGTAAAATCAACACTCTTCAAAGGAAGATAATAGAACATACAGTCCACATCATATTATCCACGAGGTCCAATATGTAATTAAATATGACTAAACATACAAGGAAAATGGAAAATGTGATCATAGTCAAGAAAAAATCAATCAATCAAAATAGACCAACAAATGAAAGCAAGCTGCTATGGATTTCACCCATGACTGAATTTCTGTTTTACTTATTTTAAGGAATATCACTAGAAATAAAGAGGGGCACTTTCTAATAATAAAAGGGTCATCCCATCAGGATGACATAATAATCTGAAATTGACCTGCACCTAATCAAGGAGCTTCTAAATACCTATACCAAAATCTGGTAGAACTAAAGAGAGAAATGAATACAATCTAATTAGATATTTTATTTTAACACTGTTTCTTATTAATTGACAAAATTGCTATTCAAAAATATTAGTAAAAATACAGAAGATTTAAGTAATACCATCAACTGTCTTAGTCTAATTGACATTTAGAGTGTATTACACCAAACATCTGTGCAGTGTATATTCTCTTCATGTGTAGATGGAACATTTATCAAGATAGACCATATGCTAAGCAGTATGTCCTAATACAGTTTAAAAGAATAAGTTTTCTAGAGCATGTTATATGATGGTAAGGAAATTCAATCTGAAGTCAATAACCATAAGTCATCTGGAAAATTTCCAAATATTTAGAAATTAAACAACATTTTTCTGAATAACCGTAGGTTAAAGAAGAAATCCCAAGATAAATTGGAAAGTATTTTGAGTAAAATAAAATTAAAATAGAACACATTAAATATGTAGAATGTAATTAAAGCAGTACAGAGATGGAAAATTATAGTTTTAAAATTATAATTTTAAAATTATAGTTTTAAATATGCTAATATTAGAAAGGAAGAAAAGTTGAAACCAAAGTCCATTTTTATAACCACTATCTTGTAACCATGTCAAACAAACTTTTCTTCTTCTGCTTCAGTAGTACTCTCCAGGATAAATCCTATCTCTAAATGAAACCAGAGTCCTAAGATTCTTAGCTTCTTCCTGGAGAAATCTCAGTTTTGTGTGTGTGTGTGAGTGTGTGTTAAGATTTTATTTATTTATTTGACAGTCAGAGATCACAAGTAGGTAGAGAGGCAGGCAGAGAGAGGGAGAAGCAGACTTCCTGCTGAGCAGAGACACCGACGTGGGGCTCGATCCCCGGGATCATGACCTGAGCTGAAGGCAGAGGCTTAACCCACTGAGCCACTCAGGCACCCCAAGAAATCTCAGTTTTAAGCATAAAACTCATAGCAGCCACACTCAAATAATCCTGGAGACGGGAAACCACAAAGAAATTAATCAAAGAGGTTATAAGAACATGCATCAGCAGCCCCCCACTTCCTCTATACCACCCATATATAATCTTATATATGTGTGTGTATAATACACACATATAAATATGTCTTTCAAGATAACGAAAAATAAAACCATCTTTGCCACAGTGGTTAATAATCAAAATCCTGTCATGATTGTTATTTCTTGTCTTGCATTAGAATATTTCTGTATCACTTGAAATTTGAAAGCTCTACCTTCTTGTATTTCTTGTGTAATTCGTACAGGGAAATAAATTTTAGCATGTGGATCTGCTTTTAGTTAGACATTCTGTTATTACTTCCTTATAAAAAGTGTACCAGATAATAAAAATGTAATTGCATATTTAGTCCCAGTTTTTAGGCATATCTTACGTAGGCTCTCCTGTGTTTACAAATGCAGACTGAATTCACTAAACTCACAACAGCTTAGCAAACGAGTTTATAACTCAATTGCTAGTTAGCCAGAAATCTCAGAGACAGAGAGTGGGTGAAAATACTCACTTATTACAGATGTTTCCTTGTACAAATAGAACCAATATTTTTAGTACTTTTTTTTTAAGAAAATGATTGGTTGAGTTATCTATAAAAACAAGTGTACCTCTGGAACAAAAAGAAGATACTCATTCGTGTCTAAGGAGTCATGATATGTTATCTAAATTATAAAAAAAGTTTTCAGTGTTTAAGGAAAAAAATATCTATGAATTTAGAGAAAACAAACACATTTTTTTCTTTGTCACTTGATAGTTGTGTCATAAGATAATCTATAAAATCATATTTCAGGATTATTTACTTATCATCACAGAGTGATAAAAATTTAATTTGTAAACCTATGTGGTTTGTTTTATTAGGATATGTGTTTCTTGATCTGTTAGCTTCTTGGTGGAGATATTATTTATTAAATATATCCAGGACTGCATATTTTTTTATTTTCTTATATGTGCATCTTTGGGCTTGGGGTTTAGATGGTCACCATTGTTCAAGTAATGAATTAACTAAATTTTCTTTGTTATTTCATTCTGATTTCCATTCTCTAAGTACTACTTTTTTTTTTCCAGGTCCTTAGTACTTGTCATCCAACTTCAGTGTCATCAGTATCTGTAAACTATTAGCCCAACTATTTCTGCTTTCTTGCCCCTTCAATGCCCTCATTTCCTTACTCAGCACAGTTCAGTGATTCATCATGATAATCATACTTTTAGATTTACCTATTTCTCTCTCTCTCTCTCTCTCTCTCTTTCACACACACACACACACACACACACACACAGCCTCTAGTTTCTCCTATCTGCTTTGATTGATTATACCAAACAGCACTCAAGGTAAACCTAAAATTTAATAAGTCCCATGTATGGACCCCAACACATGAATACAGATGGAGAAAACAGAACCTTACATCTTGGACTCACTTTAAATTCTTGAGCCCAGATTTCAAGTGGACACTTACTGCTACATAGCCATTATTCTACATTTTTCGAGTAAATTTGTTTTCCGACCCATCAAGATAACAGTTTAGGGGCACCTGGGTGACTCAGTTGATTAAGTGTCTGCCTTCAGCTCAGGTCATGATCCTGGGGTTCTAGGAAGGAGCCCCATGTCAAGCTTCCTGATCAGTGAGCCTGCTTCTCCCTCTGCCTCTGCCACTCACCCTGCTTGTGCTCTCTTCCTCTCAAATAAACAAACAAAATCTTCTAAAGGTAACAATTTATATCAAGTTGGCATTTTTTTTTCTTTTTCAGCCCATGATCTCAATTTTTATTCATTTAATAAAGGCAATTAAATAAATAGTACCTCATATTTCTACCATCAAATACACAAATCCTTTTCTGTATTCATATTATTTCCCCCCTACATTTTAATTAAGAGTTGTCCTTGAATCTATATAATATTAACATATCCACTTGGACACAAGCTCTTATAACCTCTCATTTGCTTATGGACTTCATCTCCTCTCTCTTCTGCATCATCAGTGTACTTTTTCTTAAACTTATATCCTCCTTAGCTATCATTCCAACATGTTTATCTTTGTATCAAAGCCCTTTCTAGAAAATGTTTTCTGTATGCTAAGTAGTAAATCTATGTATCTCTACCATTTACACCTCAAACTACTCTGATATGGCTTTCTTCCTTCTTCACTGAAATTACTTTAATGATTACTACTACTTCCTTATTCTCTAATCCAATGGAAACATATCTGTTCTCATTTGAATTTCTGTCACAGGCAACAGAGTTGATAAAGTTCTCCGTCTTTAGGCTTTGAGACTTTATATCCTTCTAACTTTTCTTTGTGACCCTTTGGCTTTTTATTGTATAAAATACCCTTACACAAAATATTGTGGTGTCCAGGGATTGGTTTTGAACCCTGTTCTCTTGTCTATTTTCTTCTGAATAATTATATTTCCATGGATTTAAATAGCACTGTATACTCTGACTCCAAAATTTATATCTCTGTTTTGTTCCCCTCAGCATCGTACTCATACATTCATTCATCTACTTGACCTTTTCACTGTGATTTATAATAGGCATTGTTGGCTTTTCCTTATCTTCAAGACTTACTGTAAATGTTAACTTCTTATGAAAGTCATTCTGTATAAAATTATATCTCATTACAGTACTTTATTTACTAAAAGGTGCTTATCCCAGTTTGAAATAAGCTTATTTATTTATTCTTTCTTTTATTTACTTATGGTTCTATTTCCTTAAAAAATGTAGTCTCCTTGACGGCAAGGTTTTTGTCAATCATGTTTGCCTCTGTATCTTCAGCACCTAGAATGGTACTTATCACATGGACGGAATCAGAATACTTGTTCAAAGACACCTAGAAAACACATTCATGAGTTAAATTCTAATATACATCAATACTAGTATTTATCAAGTCAGCAATTCTAGTGAGAATTCTATTGATTTATTAAGCTGGAATAGTTATAGTAGATTTAAAAATAGCCCAAGTTTACAACATACCTGTAAGCATAACACAGCATTTATTAGTATATGCCACTGGCTTCAAGCTCCTGTCTTTCCACATCTGATGTGGTAGCATGGGTTACTTTTAGGCATAAGTATAAATGATGTTCACAATGTTTCTTGATATTTATTTAGGCCACCTCATTTTGATTAGGTAATTATATTTTGTAAGTTTTTAGACTTTATTTTTATAGTGAAAGTAATTATTTTTCATTTCTACGCTGCAAACTAGGAGTTTGGGTGCGATTAGATTGGATAACCACCAGTCAAGGTGGCTGAAGTAGAAATTGCCTTCTGCAAAGACTTTTAAAGAGACTATATATGAAGACTGCATGACAAAAAAATTAATCAGGATTTGATGGCAAATTCCTTTCTATTTGAATACATAGGATGACAAAGATTATGAACTAAGCAAATGTTACTAAACATATTCCCACAAAAAAATATGACTTGCAGTATGTAGATATATACTTTTCTCTTTAAAGTCCTGGCTTTAAGTTACAAATTTAAGACTATACAATGCCACCAAGATTCTAAAACATACTTTTCTGTTAAAATGTTTGCCCTATTTAGCTTTATAAACTATATGTTCCTAAATTGATGACCTAGCTATTATTGAAGATTCTGAAGAAAATTAAGCATAATCTAAGCAAATGTACTAAATAAGAAATAACGACCAATCCTTCTGTGTGGGCCAGATTGCAGACTTTGAGGGTTTTTTTTTTTTTTTTTTTTTTTGGTTTAGCTCTTTGGTTTTTGTTTTTTCATTCATCAGCAGCCTTTTTGGCATCCTACAGACAAACTGTCTGGTAGATAATTGCAACCTAAAATTTGTGTGGTTTTTACTTCCCAAAAGAAGATGAAGGCATGTCTGAAAATATGGAATGCAGAAACTATCAATTGTTTGCTAGTTATTTCAAATTCCATATTTTTCATTTCTATAAATTCTGATTGCATGAATAGAGTCTTTAACATTCTATAAAATTAACCCATATTTCCAAATTTGTATTGGTCCATGGAAATCTGAAAGACTATAAACTTTGCAGGCAATTAACCTCGAAACATTCACAACTCACTGAACATTTGTACGAGGGGGATGGCCTTAAGACTTGAAAGAAGAAAGTTTGGGACATAAATGGAATAGAATATAATCCAGCTTAATTTTTTTTGTATCTATACATGAACAACAAAATTCTTATTTAATTGATCTCTCCATTCACTTGATCAAAAAGCATGAAACTGTAGTACCTTGTATCAAATCTCATTCTATGATTCCATTATTCATTTGGATCATGGGGCATTAAGTATGGTTTCTGTATATAGTAGAATGGTTTCTGAGATGGATGTATCAAGTAAAATATTGAGGAAATACAGATTTACCACATATCTAACCTTGTAATCTGACCTCTCTTCATCTTTATAGCATTACTTTTGCCATTCTCTGTTTTCTACTCAATGCCATACCTTTATTGAGATAATTTTTGTACCTGAGCAATGTTCTTTATACATTCTCTGACATTTTACAGCATATTATCTCTGCCTGACTCATCCCACTCTCAATACACCCCCAACATTCCCCACAATGCACTCTTTCCTGGTTTAGTTACCACTGCTTTTCAACTCAAGTGTTACTTCCTTCTCTGTCCCATTCAATGCCCAGTCTGGGTCAGGTGTCCCTCAAGATGTGTAAGCCTGGTATGTAAGCTTGATGATTCACAGACCTGTACCCCTGGGGCAAATAATACATTATATGTTAATTAAAAAGGGGAGGTGAATCATGAGAGACTATGGACTCTGAAAAACAATCTGAGGGGTTTGAAGTGGCGGGGGGTTGGGAGGTTGGGGTACCATGTGGTGGGTATTATAGAGGGCACGGATTGCATGGAGCACTGGGTGTGGTGAAAAAATAATGATACTGTTATGCTGAAAATAAATAAATTTAAAAAAAAAGATAATACCTGGACACATCTCTTTCATTGCACTAAGCACATATTATTTTACTATTATAGTTATTGTTTCTTAGGACCAGAAGGCAGAGAATGTGTTTATACATTTTTACCCTGAGCTCCAAACTGTTATGTAACTGTGTAATGTATGATGATAAGTACACAACAAGTGATTACTTAATGAATTAGCTCAAATGCGTAAGTGATAGCCCAAGCAGTGTCGAGACAAAGGACAGGAATAGTCAATTCACCCAAGAGGAAATAAAATTAATTAAGCATACCTTGTACTTGTTTACCATGCAAACTGAAGAAGTGAAAATTAAAACAAACTGTGTTCAGTCACCTATTTAGAGATAAACTATATTAATGTCATTATTCAATGATAGTAATTATGAGATAAAATGGGATAGTCATAGATTACTAGTAGGAATGTAAATGAGAATTATTTTTGTAAAAATTATAGTAATGAATGCTGACAACCATTAGAGTGTTAAAGGCCATTTGACCCACTGGGAATCTATCATCAACAAAGGAACCAGAAGAAGGAAAACTTTTATCTCCAACTCATATCCATAAATTCCAGACACATCTACCCAGCTGTCAATTAAACTGCTCTACTAGGGCATTTGGCAGGCACTCAAACTCAACATGTTTGAAATTAAACCCATTGCTGCCTGGAAACTTGGCTCCCAGTTATGAGCTAGAGAATATTCTTTTTTAGTTAACAGAACTACCACTCACTGAATTGTTGATATGAGAAATCTGGGAAATATCTTTTAATCCCTCCTGTCTATTTCACTTGGTTCTTCCAATTAAACAAAAAGCACTTCTCCACTTTACCAACTCCAATTCCTTCTTTCCATCACCTCTCCTACTATCTCACTCTGGGGGTCTAACAAGCCTACCTTGAATTGCTTCTCTTGAATCCGCTTTTAGTCAATCAGTTTTGCACGGCACAAACCAATCCTTCTAAAATACAAATCTTGTAATGTTACTGTCCTGCATAAATCTTTCCACTGTTTTCTTTCTTTTTTTTAAAGATTTAATTATTTATTTGACAGAGAGATCACAAGTAGGGGAGCAGCAGGCAGAGAGAGAAGGGGAAGCAGGCTCCCTGCTGAGCAGAGGGCCTGATGTGGGACTTGATCCCAGGACCCTGAGATAATGATCTGAGCCAAAGGCAGAGGCTTAACCTACTGAGCCACTCAGGCGCCCCTCCACTGGTTTTGTACTGTTATTGCTCATTGCTCCTTAATTTGGTTTAAGAGGCCAACTGTTGTATACTACAGGGGTCTCTTTTACCCTAGAGAATTCAGGTTCTCTAGTTCTGGGACCTTGCTCTTGCTTTACCTCCTCTGCTTGGAAGGGATTTCCCATTCCCTTTCTCTTCACCTGAAAGCTTCCTACTCATCCATTAGATTTAGGCTTAGCTGTTATATACTCTGAAAAACCTTAGCAGACAATATTCCTATCACCGTGTATTTTTCTTCTGACAACCTTTGTGACAATAAACAAGTTTGTTAATTAATAGTAAACTAACTCCTGGCCTACTGGACTCCAGGAAGGCTGACCTTATTTCTATCTTGCTTGCCATCTTATCCTTAATGCCTTGTAGTCTAAGACATAGGAAATATTTACATAATAAATTAATAACACAGTCATCAAAAAATTAGTTTTAAAAAAGAGGGATCAGACTAAGAACAACAGAAACAATTACACCCAATGCTGGAAATGATACAGATAAATGGACAATCTTATATTTTTGGTGGAAATGTGAATCCCTACAAATTTTCAGACTAAGTAGCACATGTATCTAAAATTTTTATTTTATTTATTTTTTTCTTCCACATTTTTATTTAAATTTCAGTTGGTTAACATTCAATATAATATTACTTTCAGGTGTAGAATTTAGTGATTCATCATTTCTATATAACACCCAGTGCTCAACACATAAGCATACTCCTTAATCCCCATCACTTATTTAACCTATCTCCCCACTTACCTCCTCTTTGGTAACCATCAATTTTTTCTTTATAGCTAAGAGTCTGTTTCTTGGTTCCCCCCCTTTTTTTGTTTTTGTTTTTGTTTTGTTTTGTTTTAATCTTACCATTCACAACTATGTAGATGGAGCTAGAGACTATTATGCTAAGCAAAATAAGCCAGCCAAATACTATATGATTTCACTCATATGTGGAATTTAAGAAACAAAACAAATGAAATAGGGTGTGCTAAAATTGTTTTAAAAGTCTTCATCTTCCTTGGAGCGATAATCTTAGTTTTGGAAATCTACCTGTAAATATAAAAGTTTTTGTATATAAGAAACTATATACAAAGAAAACATTGTTTGTAGCCAACAAAACTAAAACTAATAACAGATGAAAATATTAACTCTTAAAACATATGTATGTTTATCATTAAAAGAAATATTGAATAATATTGTACAAATAAGTAGCATTATACAGCTATCATAAACAAGAAGATACAGCTACACTATTGAATTGGGGTGATATTTCAAGATACATTGCCAAGTGAATAAAGCAAGTTTATATGAAAAAAATTAACAGGAAAAAATGTTTGTGTATACATACATATACCATAAAAATGTATAGAAAATTAAAAAAAAAGACTGTTAGCATTCATTAACATAAATGGTAGGATTTGACAGTCATAGAGAAAGAATATTAAATTTCCCCTTAAAATTTTTATCAGTTGACTTACTACAATAATCTAATGGAAGAGGGAAATGTGCATTTGAATAAGATAAAAGATACTGAGAAAATGAAAATAAATGGTGATTATTCTATTTTATAAGCATCTTGAAATGTTATACAATATCTATTTTAAAAGTTGGAAATGATGTCTTCCCTCTCTGTTTGTTAGTCAAAAGTGAATCCTTACATTTCTTTTGGTCATTTGTTTATAAAAATTTTATTTCCATATTGTTCCATCTTTTTATCTAACCCAAATCTCCATCTTCCTAAATCCTTCCCTTGACTCTCTAAAACTCCCCTGCGTTGGCTTGACCACTTGGTTCCTGAGCATACTTTCTTCCCTAGAAACTCCTTTCATTGTAGAAATTTATTCTCTCACATGTCTTATGTGGGCCAGAATGGGGCCCATGGTTTTCCTCACTGCTGCTTCTACAGTTTACTTCTTTTTGTTGTAAAAGAAGCAATAAAAAAGGAAAGGAAGAAAAAAGAGTGAGAAGGAAAAAAAGAACGAGAAAAAAGGAAAAAAAGAAAAAGAAAGAAAACAAGACAAACATACCATTGATAAGCCAGTGACTCTAGTCCTAACCACACTTTGACTCCAAACATGAACATCCGGTTACCTACCTCTTTATCACTTGTCTAATGCTCGGGCATATCTCAGACTGCAATACTGGTCTCATCCCAACCTCCTTTTACTCCAGTCTACTTCTATCAGTAAATGGCACTTGCATCTATGCAGTTATTTATATAAAAATGTGGGAATCATCATTTATAACTTCCTCTCTCATCCTTCATATCTAATTAGATACCACTCCCAAAATATATCGCACATCCAATCTGTTATAATAATCTCTTTGATTATATTCTGCATTCATTGTCTATTACAGAATTTTACATATGCTATCTTTGCGACATGACATTGTACTTCCCACTAGAATAGCTAGACTACATTTCCCTATCCAATGTTTTGCTTGGTCATGTGATTTGCTTTAGCTAAAGGAATGCATGCATACATAATGTATGCCCCATCTAACAGGGGCTTTAATGTACTTATGTAATTTGGATTAGACTTTTCCACTTCTGCCCATTTGCCTTGAAAAGAAGGTTTCTGGGAAAGCTGGTGGTCCCAGGAAAAAGGGTAGATACATGGAACAGATCTGTTTCCAATGCTCAAGGTAAGCCACTGAGTCCTCAGGGCACCTGCAGACCCATGAGTGGTAAAAATAAACGCTTGTGATTTTTGAGGTTGTCATTGCACATTACAGCAGGAAAATATTCATCTAATACTCTATCCTAGTCCAATATTCTGTCTCTCATACGAATTAATATTGCAATAGTCACTTACCTGGTATTCAAACAGTTTTCTGCAGTGATTCACCACAAATCAGCCAAATTCAATTATTGCACAACCCTTCTTAGAACTACTTAATTGTTTTGTTTTTGTTTTAAATTGCACTAGAATATAATCTAACTTCATATGGTCCTGATGATCTACTAACAGAAATACACTTCAGATTCCCTGTGGAAGTGCTAGTTATTTTTAGAAAAAAAAATGTGTTTCTTTTCACTCACTAAATTTCAACCATAGGAAAAATGTTCATGTCTGTTTGGTTCCTTAATTATTTCCTTAATTATGTGGAAATTTTCCATGTTGGGTCTCTTGTTAAATCTGAAGCAAATACCTCGATCTTTGTCTCCTGTCCTGCATAGTCTGGCTTATGCTTAATTAATTACCAGAATTTAGCTCTAGTTCCACCTCAAATATTAATTTTATCCTAATCAGCTTGTTTTTCTTCATATCACTTGCCAATATTTGCAATTACACATGAATGTTTATTTATATAATGTCTGCTTTATTTTTTTCTTCTAAAAGATTGGAAGCTTTAAGGGGCTAGAACTTTCCTTTTGTTTATCCATCCATGTACCTAGCAAATCAATTTGTGTCTGAGTTCTTGAGAGTGTATTGTTCCTGTCACAGTCTTGACTGTATTTTGTTCTTGTTGAGTTTCATTGTATCTGATAGTGATTAAGGATGGTATTCATTTAAATATTATCAGAAAGATGAACTTGAATGACTTTATTTCTCTGGTGGTTAGACCAAGAAATGGGAATGGCTGACTAAATATCTAAAGGGGAGAAAAAAACATCAAGTTATTTTAACACATATCTTGAGAATATAAAGATAATAGTGATCATTTAATACATCCAAGAAAAGAAAAAATCTGGAGTATGAGAATCTGCATTGTATGATTCTGTGACAGCCTATCCTTGAAGTGATGATCTTCAGTCACACACAGTCTAGAGAAGATAGCAATGGAAATGCACCCATAACAGTTTATTTAAAAGTTTATCTGGAAGTTTTTCAAGATTAAAGAAAATCAGCAGAGGAAATATTCAGACTTTATTATTAGGTGCCTGATAGTTCTTATGGTTTGTAAACATTATCAATCTACTTGTGCATGTTGTGGTTCAAATCCAGCCAATCTTACCTAAAAATGGTTACTCTCTCACTATTATCTGATCACAGCTTGAAGGGATGCTACTCAATTTATTTCTAGACTGCGGGTAACTACACTGCAAAATTCTCTCTCAAGAGAACAAAGCATTGCAGATGTACGACCATGAGGATGTTACCAAATGTCTGTACTTTCACATAGATGCCCAAATATAGTCGAAAACACTGAATTAGGAACTAGAAAAAATTTGATTCTCTTATCACCTTTTTTCTCTGCCACTTTCACATGACAAATGAAGTCCTTTTATCTAAGACACAAATTTCTTTAAAAAAAAAAAGAAAAGGAGAGGAGAGGAGAGGATGAAAAAGAGAAAAGAATAAAGAAAAAAAGGAAAGAGATAAAGAAGGAAGGAAGGAAGGAGGGATGGAAGGAAGGAAAGAAATCTTTTTTTACTTATTCTTTTTTATTTATTAAAAAAGTCAAATAAATGAGATAGCAGATATTAAAGTATTTTGTAAAATTTTAAGACCAGAATTATAATAGAGTGCAAAATTATATGCTTAATTATTCGTTACTCATCTGTCTGGGCCAGGGTGCTACCCAGACATTTAACAGAGTTGAAACAATTAAAAATATATGTACTTTGGGAATCAATATTTTCTGAACTTGCATGACTCTAACATGGTAGATTGGAATTTGGGCCATTTTAATAAGAAATTTCTGGTCAATTACTACTGTTTTGTGTGCATTTTAAAAATTAAGACATTCACATATTTAAAAAAAAACTATATGAAAAGATACTTTTTTAAATTCCTTTTAATGATCCTTTTTTAAATTTATTTTTTATTTATTTTCAGCATAACAGTATTCATTATTTTTGCACCACACCCAGTGCTCCATGCAATCCGTGCCCTCTGTAATACCCACCACCTGGTACCCCGACCGCCCACCCCCTGCCCCTTGAAAACCCTCAGATTGTTTTTCAGAGTCCATAGTCTCTCATGGTTCACCTCCCTTCCAATTTCCCCCAACTCCCTTTTCCTCTCTATCTCCCCATGTCCTCCATGCTATTTGTTATGCTCCACAAATAAGTGAAACCATATGATAATTGACTCTCTCTGCTTGACTGATTTCACTCAGCATAATCTCTTTCAGTCCCGTCCATGTTGCTACAAAAGTTCAGTATTCGTCCTTTCTGATGGAGGCATAATATTCCATAGTGTATATGGACCACATCTTCCTTATCCATTCGTCCGTTGAAGGGCATCTTGGTTCTTTCCACAGTTTGGCGACTGTGGCCATTGTTGCTATAAACATTGGGGTACAGATGGCCCTTCTTTTCACTACATCTGTATCTTTGGGGTAAATACCATTAGTGCAATTGCAGGGTCATAGGGAAGTTCTATTTTTAATTTCTTGAGGAATCTCCACACTGTTCTCCAAAGAGGCTGCACCAACTTGCATTCCCACCAACAGTGGAAGAGGGTTCCCCTTTCTCCACATCCCCTCCACACATGTTGTTTCCCGTCTTGTTAATTTTGGCCATTCTAGCTGGTATAAGGTGATATCTCAATGTGGTTTTAATTTGAATCTCCCTGAGGGCTAGTGAGGATGAACATTTTTTCATGTGTCTGATAGCCATTTGTGTGCCTTCATTAGCGAAGTCTCTGTTCATATCTTCTGCCCATTTTTTGATATGATTGTCTGTTTTGTGTGTGTTGAGTTTGAGGAGTTCTTTATAGATCCTGGATATCAACCTTTTTTCTGTACTGTCATTTGCAAATATCTTCTCCCATTCCATGGGTTGCCTCTCTGTTTTGTTGACTGTTTCCTTTGTTATGCAGAAGCTTTTGATTTTGATGAAGTCCCAAAAGTTCATTTTCGCTTTTGTTTCCTTTGTCTTTGGAAACAAATCTTGAAAGAAGTTGCTGTGGCAGATATCGAAGAGATTACTGCCTATGTTCTCCTCTAGGATTCTGATGGATTCCTGTCTCACATTGAGGTCTTTTGTCCATTTTGAGTTTATCTTTGTGTACGGTGTAAGAGAATGGTCGAGTTTCATTCTTCTACATATAGCTGCCCAGTTTTCCCAGCACCATTTATTGAAGAGACTGGCTTTTCTCCACTGTATATTTTTCCCTGTTTTGTTGAAGATTATTTGACCATAGAGTAGAGGGTCTATCTGGGCTCTCTACTCTGTTCCACTGGTCTATGTGTCTGTTTTTATGCTAGTACCATGCTGTCTTGGTGATCACAGCTTTGTAGTAAAGCTTGAAATCAGGTAACGTGATGTCCCCCGTTTTATTTTTGTTTTTCAACATTTCCTTGGCAATTCGGGGTCTCTTCTGATTCCATACAAATTTTAGGATTATTTGCTCCAGCTCTTTGAAGAATACCAGTGGAATTTTGATTGGAATGGCATTAAAAGGATAGATTGCTCTAGACAGTATAGACATTTTAACAATATTTATTCTTCCAATTCAAGAGCATGGAATGGTCTTCCATCTTTTTGTGTCTTCTTCAATTTCTTTCATGAGTGTTCTGTAGTTCCTTGAGTATAGATCCTTTACCTCTTTGGTTAGATTTATTCCCAGGTATCTTATGGTTCTTGGTGCTATAGTAAATGGAACTGATTCTCTAATTTCCCTTTCTGTATTTTCATTGTTAGTGTATAAGAAAGCCACTGATTTCTGTATATTGACTTTGTATCCTGCCACGTTGCTGAATTGTTGTATGAGTTCTAGTAGTTTGGGGGTGGAGTCTTTTGGGTTTTCCATATAAAGAATCGTGTCATCTGCAAAGAGAGATGAAAAGATACATTTTTAAGAAGCCTTGTTCCTGCCTCGGGGAACATCTATCCTTTTCTCCTTCACCATTTTCCCCATAGGTAACCTCCTTTATCAGTTTCTGTTATGAATTCCTACCCTTTCTTTATGTAAACACAAACTAATTGGAATATATTCTGCAAAGTTAGCAATACACACTAAACTTACTCTGTTTTTTTAAAAAAGTTTTTTTTTAATTTTTTTTATTGTGTTATGTTAGTCACCATATTGTAGTCATGTAGCACTTCATTAGTTTTTGATGTAGTGTTCCATGATTCATTGCTTGTGTATAACACCCCATGCTCCATGCAATATGTACCCTCCTTAATTCCCATGACCAGGCAAAAAAGGATTTAATTAGACTTTATTTTTAGAGCAGTTTTTGATTTCTAAAAAAAATCATGAAGATAATAGAAAGTTCCCATATATTCCTATTATTAATATCTAATATTAGTACATTTGTTACGGTTAATGAGCCAATAATGATATATTCTGACTAACTAAAATCCATATACTTTTAAGATTGCTTAGTTTTTATTTAGTATTCTTTTCTGTTTCAGGATCCCATCCAGGACACCACATTATATTTAGTTGTCATGTCTCCTTGGGCTCCTCTTGGCTGTGACAATTTCTCTTACTTTCCTTGCTTTTGAGGACTTTGACAGTTCTGAGGAGTACTAGTATTTTGAAGGATTTCCCTCATTTTGAGTTTATCTAAAATGTTTCATGAGATTAGACTGGAGTTGTGAGTCTTGGGGAAGAAAACCTCAGAGGGACGCTGCTATTTTCATTAAATCATACCAAGGATACATGCTATCAACATGACCTATCACCAATGATGGTAAGCTTTTTAATGTGGCTGTGGCCAAGCCTGTTTTGTTTCTACACTGTTAAGTTACTCTTTTCCCTCCCCCTTCCATATCATGTGTAATTTTTGCAACATGAAATAATGGCAACAGTGTATGTCCACCCATACTCTGAAGTATTAGATCTTGGATCTAATTAGATTATTGGATCTTATACCTTTGCATTACAATATTTTGGCCCTAGATTCTACATTGTCTGAGAGCAAGAGCACTATCTGTGATTTTCAGTAGTTTGTATTTCCCTGACTTACCCAATCCATATTTTATGTTAACCATTCTGAATCTATTTCTCTTAGATATATCACTTTTCTATAGCAAAGCATTGTAACTCACAGTAAAAATCTTTTGTTTTTAATAGTTAAGCCCATTTATACTTATTTTTAAAAAGACATATAGCAGTATTTCAGATTTTACCTTATAATATATAATCAATAGCATACAAAACAACATATAATGTATAACATATGAACATTATGTAATTTACATAATGTGAATACATATATAAACATGTATAAATTACATATATATGTGTGTGCGTATGTATGGTCTGTCTGTATAACATTTTCTTTGCCTCTTTTTGTAGTTCTAAAATTTTAGAAGTCTTGTATTTTTGTTTTAGTAGTTAACTTTACACTTATACTTTAATACAACATCATTAATACAAGACCTTCTTCTTTTATTTTATTTTTTTTAAGATTTTATTTATTTATTTGACAGAGAGAGAAAGAGCACAAGCAGGCAGAGGGAGGGGGAGAAGCAGGCTCCCTGACAAGTAAGGAGCCCGACGTGGGACTCCATCCCAGGACCTTGGGATCATGACCTGAGCCAAGGGCAGCAGCTTAACCAGCTGAGCCTTCCAGGTATCCCAAGACCTTCCTCTTTTAGATCATATCTGTTAACTCTTACATATTGTTAACAGTTGTTCTTCTAACTGATTACTTTTTTCTCCTAAGTGTGCTAAAAATCTCACTCCTTGAATAGTAATGTAAACGATATTCTTCGACCCTCATCCTCACAGATGAGGAATCACTGAGCTTATTCCACTCCTATTATTACTGCTCCTCCTTTCTCCCAATTTTTACTATTCTTTATTCCATTTCTATGCTAGACAGCATTTAACATTTACATTCTAATTTTTTTAATCCATATCACTTTTGGGGGGTTTACATTTGTAATTAAATATATTCAATGTTTACTGCCAGTTATTTTTCTAAAATACCCTTGATTTGCTAGAGAACTAGTATTTTTTCAAGGAAGGCTTAGGAAAACAATATTCCCACTGTTCTTGCATAAAAATTCTGTATTTGTAGCCTTTATGTTTGAAGAGCAACTTGCTTGGATAGAAAAACCTCTGGCTAGCATGTTCTGAGAATCTTGCAGTGTGTACTGTTTATGTTAAAAGAGATAACACAGTCGAATGATTATTAAACATAAATTTCACAAGCATTATTTTAGTTCCTGTTTTGTGTCAAGTGCTTAGTTAGGTACCAAAGTTATCTAAAAAAAAAAAAAAAGCAAAAAACAAAGACATAACTGCCTTTGTAGACCATATAGTCTAAGGAATAAGCATGTCAACAAATAATTACAATGAAATCTAAGAAAAACTAATAATAGCGAAAAACATGAAATGTTGGGTTAGTACACTTGAAGTATCTAAAGCACAGATAAAGGTACAAATATTAGTACAAATAAAGGTAATATGCATTCTATGTAATAGTGAACGTGAATAAATGAATTTTAAACATCAAATTAATAGCAATGTGCAATGTTCTCATTATAGTTATTTTATATATATATATATTTATTAAGTTAAAAGTGATATTTAAAAGATGTAGTGAAAAAGAAAAAGATGTACAGCTTTATTCCCTCCACCCTCCCCCTCACTTAGTTCCCTTTCAAGCCAGTTCTGAAGAACATGTCCTTCCTTTCCTCCCCATGAGCTCTCTGACAGGCCCCATGATTATTCCAATCATTGTCATTAATTCATTTATTTAAATATCTCTTGAGCATCTCTCATTTTGCCAGGTGTAGGTAATAAAGCAAGAAACAAAACATGAAACATAAACAATTTTTTCAAGTTTTATAATATGTTGGTTGGTAATAAGTGACCTAGAGAAATGGCAATAAAGATTGCCCTGAATGTGGGCCATGGGGTTGATTTTGTGGCTACCTGAGAAGTTACCTCTGAAAAACACTTGAAGGTATGAGTAAGCCAGGGCAATACCTGTGTTAGTGAAAAGCATACCAGAGGAACTGCAAATGCAAATCTCTATGGGAGGAACAAGTTCTGTGTGTTCTTGGAACACAGGAAGTTAGGGAGCCGATAACTGACAGAGTACAGGCAAACGACATCCAAGAGACATCAGAGCCAGATCATTAGGGTCTTGTGTGTCATGTTGAAAAATTTGGACTTTTCTATGAAAGAAAAAGGAAGCAGTTGGGACAGTTCTGAGCAGAGGGATGATACGATCTGACTTTTAATTTAACAGGATCTCCCTCAGCTACTATGTTGAAAAATGGACAGTACTGGGTAAGAATTAAAACAAGGAGACTATCATTAAAAGGCTTTTGAATGTGTACAGGTGAGGAATGAGACAACTTAGCTGCCAATGATGGGTGTATTGGGCAGCAGTCAGATTCCTGATATCATTTACAGGTAAAGCCAACATGATTTCCTAATTAATTGGATGTAGGATGTCAGAAGAACAAATCCAGAACAACTTCAGAGTTTCCTGACCTGAGCACCTGGAGGATTGTTGTTGTTGTACATGGAGATGGAAGAAGACAAAGTTAGATACGGGTCTGGTGGGCGGATTGAGATCAGGAGTTAAGTTTGTGTGAGAAGCCAACGAACATCTATGCAAATAAGCTGAATATACAATAAAGTGTATGTGGGGTTCCAATGAGTGGTCTAGGATAGTATCAGAATCAACTGCACTTATAAGTTATATTTAAGACTTTGGGACTAGACATACTCTCCTAAAAAGTGAACATAGTTGGGAAGGTAAGTCCAAGGATCAAACTCCAGGGCACTTCAGAATTTAGAGGTAATTTGGGAAAGCTAGAGAGGCTAAAAAGAAATAGCTAGTGCTATAGGAAGAAAACCTGAAGAGATGGGATTCTAGAAAGCAAATGAAGAAAATGTACAAAGGAGAAAGGTGGTATGTCATATGATGGCTTTGTATCAAATAAGATGAGACTGGAGATGAAACCACTGGATTTGTCAGTGTTTGGGAAGTAATCTATGACCTTGATGAAGCAATTTGTGTGGAATAATGTGGGTGAAAGTCCGGCTGGTGTGGGATTCAAAAAAGCATGAGTGGGCAGATACTGACAGCCCTTCTGAGTTTTGTTGCAAAGGGAAGTAGAGAAAAAGTTCTCTGATCTCTGTCACTGTAAAAGGATAACATTTCAGCCAGTAGACTTTCATTTTGGGTATGATGAAAAACTCCCAGTTCTGACCCATGTGAACCTTCAAAAAGCTTTGGTGGCAAAAGAGTGTATGGTTGACTTCTCTGCTCTCCTGCCAATCTCCACTACTCCACTCCCTAGCTTCCCAGGGGTTTAAAAAAAGGGGGGGGGGTGTAGGAAAAAGGAAGGAGTTGTAAGAGGAAGAAGAGATGATACTTGACCAGGAAAAATGGATTCTTTTTTTTTTTTTCCCAATTTATTTATTTTCAGAAAAACAGTATTCATTATTTTTTCCACCACACCCAGTGCTCCATGCAAGCCATGCCCCCTATAATACCCACCACCTGGTACCCCAACCTCCCACCCCTCCGGAAAAATGGATTCTTGATTTTGATCTTCCTACAAGACAATAGGTATTTATATCTCAACTGTAGGCTTGAAAACTGTTCAAACTTAGTCCCCACTCCCACCCAACCCTTGACCCCACCCTGGGATAAGGCCTGGTTTCCTAAATTCAGATAATGTCTCCTTCAGCTTTTCTTTTATAAATATTCTTTCATCACCCTGGTTTTGAACATTTACACCAAAATCTTTGGAGCCGACTTTTCCACCAAGTGACCAACCTTCTTTGGACTAAGTTCCTTTAAAACCACATGATGAACAAGTTTATTTAGCCTTTGTCCTTAAACATTGTGGGGAAAGCAGACTTTTCCTATTGCCAGCCTTCTCCTTGGTCAATCATCAGAACAGCTAGACAACCATGCAGTCTTAACCTTCTAGACTTTTCTGGTTCAGGTGTGATGCCAAAGTTACCTTCTGCCAACCCAGCCATTTTCTGTGCTATATAATTTTCTAAAGGTAATTGTTAATTTCTACTTTGGAAGATGAATCGAATACTGATACCTTACTTAATGTATGCTATGTCAAGTACTATTCTAGAATCTTTATTCATATCAAAAAATACATTGCTTACAGAAATACTTTGAGGAAGGAATCCATTTTATGCACAGGGAAGCAAAAGGGATATATATATCCACTTTTTAAAAAGATTTCTTTTATTTATTTATTTATTTATTTAGCGAGCATAAGCAGGGGCACAGAAGAGGGAGAGAGAGAATCTCAAGCAGACTCTGTGCTGAGCATGGAGCCTGACTTGGGGCTTGATTTCATAGCCCTGAGATCATGACCTGAGCTGAAATCAAGAGTCAGTCACTTAACCAACTAAGCCACCAGAGCACCGCTATATATATCCACTTTTAAAGTCCAAAGGAATTCTCAACCTTTGTTTGGTTGATTTCCTCGACTTTCACTTTTTTTATATTTTAGGCAAATTCCTATCTAATATCAAAATGCAAATATAAATAAGATACTCATTTCTTAAATGAATCATTCCTTTTAATTCTGCTAAATATATTCTACAAAATTAAGAAAAAGTATGAAGTAGATAATGGAAAAGTATAATGAAATAAGGTACTTTTATTTGCAGTCTAAATTCAAGGTATCAAAATATCACATAAGTCATCTCAGAGGCTAGTATTATACTAATATCTTACATAGTTCAGCAAATATATATTCTGGCTTTAAAATGTTTACCTTTCAGGCCTGTCTCCTGAAGAGAACCAGATGGTCCTTCCATAGGAAATACTGCCAACATTGCTAATGGTCTATCATAAAAAATAAGTAAGCAGAAATAAATAAAGTCAATTCAGCTCTCTTCCTCCAAAAGTTAGAGGCTTATACCAAAAATCCACAACCAGATGTGATTTTTTTAAGATTTATTTGTTATTGGTTTATTTTAGAGGGAGAGAAAGAGAGAGAAAGAGAAGCAAATTCCCCGCCTGGCACAGAGCCCAATGCAAGGCTAGATCCCATGACCCTGAGGAAATCAACAGTTGGAGGCTTAGCCAACTGAGCCACCTAGGTGCCCCCAGACATGATTTTTAAAGCAGAAAATCATGGAAGTGTCCAAGAGCAAACAGCAAGGATAGCATACCATTTTACTTTTTCCTGTAGAAAATCTCTCTAGAACAATGTCAGTGTCAGAGCTCCTTTAAACAGCAGGTCATTATTCATTCCTGGAAGGTTGGAGTCTTGAGGTCCAGGGTGGGGTCAAGCTGCTCCCTAGTTGATTCTAATTTTGATGTTTACTGAATAATTGTTAACCAGAGTAATTATTTTCAAAACTTCAATTATCTCTGTATCATCTTCATGGATACCATTTGAAGGCTGGATAACATTATTACTTAATGATTAACTATAATCTTTTCATTGTTATTTTATATATATTTTCCACTATATATATATATTTTTTAGATAAATTGATAGAAAAATAGATAAGATAGACTCTTATATAGCCAGCTTACATTTGATGGAACATTTCATTAGCCATCTCATGGTTTTATATGCATGCATTCACAGTTTTGGATTGCAGACTAAAACCCCATTAAAATTCAGCATATGCTTCTCCCATAAAGTACTGCAGTATAAATGATTTACATTTAACAATTCAAAAAATAGTGTTTCAGAGTATAAATATTTCTAATGAGGTGTTATAAAAGAGCATGCTGTTAACTACAAGAATACTGCATAGTAAAGAAATATTAATATCACTGTACATAATAAACAAGAAATGACTTTTCTTATATAAAACCATGAGCAGACATGGAGAACATGAAAACCAAGAAATCAACCCAGTATTTGAAATGTATAGTCAGTCTTGAATAATGGAACCTGATTTGGAAATTTGGAGATCTTATCAGAATGCTAAAGAGAGAGGGAAGAGGGAAAGAACATACCTTAGCAGAAGACAAGTATAAGCTGAAATGTAAGCTTAGCTCCTGAACTTCTGTAGTGACACACTATAGCTAAAACGCAATTACATAATCTATTTACATAGCTTGGGAAACTTTCCTTCACAATGTTGATCCGTTATCAACAACTTAATTTGAAACTACTTGGAACGCAGTAGGTAGAGAAAAGACCCACTACCATGGGACAAACTAAAAAATATGTGTGGCTGATCCATTTGGCCATCATCCTTCGTGATTATCAAGAAAATGTGCTCAAGTTCATTTGTGACTAACTGGCAAAAT